>NC_092378.1:32194214-32811714 GCF_030028105.1 Mobula birostris | reverse complement strand
GGCTGTCCAGTATGCTTCAACTGGAGCGGTTATCACAGCATCAAAGAGAACCTCTTGGAGCAGTTCCTCATCACCTTCACATAAAAGTAAACATTTCATGGTGACATAAAATTGATAGATAAATTCAAGGGATACAGGCATATATAGACAAAGGTATATTCAAAATTGCATATTTGGTGGTTAAATTCTCACAACACATAGAAATTATCTGACGTACTGTATGCTGGCAAAGATATAAAAACATATTCATGTACACTAGTACTTTGCTTAGCATTCAGTTTGCATGAATAAGAGCACTGATGGAGTTAGCGCTAAATAGACCATTCTAGCATTACCCAAAGAGGGATGTATTATTTACAGCAGAATGAGCCCAGCTTTCTCTACTGTTGCTCTTTGCTGTACTGGGAAACTGGATGTCAAGAACCTTGTGTGAGCTCCTGTACTTTGCCCTGCTAAAACAGGAACTTGATGTGGAAATCTCCCCTAAGAATTCTAAAAGCTTAGATTCTTGTTCAATTGAATATCAACTTGGTACATAACATGAAGGCAAAGTTTCACTGAGCCTTGCTTGCCTTTAGATTCTTTCAGCAGATGGTATTGGATATTTTGCAGGTTGGACAACATCTATGGAGAAGACTATTCATTCCTCTCTATAGATGCTGCTTGACCTGCTGAGTTCTTCCAGTATTTTGTGTGTGTTACTCTGGATCTCAGTATCTGCAGAATCTCTTTTTTTTCGACATTGAATGTTACTTGTTAACAACAGTAATGAGTCTTATACATGAAATATACAGATTATTTTGTGCTTACATTCCAGATCTGGTTCCAGACCCGAAAGATAACGAATTACAGCCTCTTTTTGCGATAGTTTGCGATGGTCTGTGTCAATGTCCGTTACACAATAAATCCTGGCGAAAGGAAGAAAAATAAAGGACCTTTTATTCACATGTATAAGTTTTAAAGTCTTTCAAGTTTCAAGTTAATTAGAATATTAAATAAATTCAGAAATGGCATCTCACCAACAAGTGGATTTATCACCTCATAAAGATACTGAAGCAATATGTTTAGATTAAATAACTGGACAATTTCTAACAGAACTGAACAACATTAGTCATAATTTAGGGGGTATTCCTGCTTTGCACCATCCCATCCCCATCACCCCCAATCAGATGACCATTTGCTCAAGCTTGACTCTAGGATTTAGTCCAACAATCCAGCGCAGTACTAAGACAGCAATGCCAAATATATTCGAAGTAGTTGGCGTGTGGCCAAGTGGTTAAGGCGTTCGTCTAGTGATTGGAAGGTTGCTAGTTCTAGCCTTGGCTGAGGCAGCGTGTGTGTCCTTGAGCAAGGCACTTAATCACACATTGCTCTGCGATGACATCGATGCAAAGCTGTATGGATCCTAATGCCCTTCCCTTGGTCAACATTGGTGGTGTGGAGAGGGAAGACTTGCAGCATGGGCAACTGCTGGTCTTTCATACAACCTTGCCCAGGCCTGCACCCTGGAAACCTTCCAAGGCACAAATCCATGGTCTCATGAGACTATATTCAATGTTGTTTTCTTATTTCTTGCTAATATGTTTTACATATGTTATTTGTTGTATAAAAGAAGGCACAATTTTTATAATTTTTGCTGAAGGTGATAATTATCGAGCAAAAGGTTGTGATGGTCAGTACTAACATAAACTCCTCTTGTGGATGTTCACAATTCGTTGAAATAGTGTTCCATTTAATCCTTCAAGTGATGTAGATGGTACTGGCAATGCTGGTATTTTCAGTTCATCACTAATTACATCAGAATTAATGAGGTAATTAATTGTGCATGTTGATCACAAAGGCCAGGCTGGGTAAGGATGGCAGCATTTTCTCCCTGAAGGACTTCAGTGAACCTCATGGGTTTTATGACAATCCAATAATTTTGTGATTATATTTTCTGGGAGTAGTGTTTATTTTTAAATTTCAGATTTATTTGGTTATTTGAATGAAGTTCCTCAACTGCAATGTCAGGATTCAAACTCTGGTTTCTGGATTAACAGTCTACAACTCTGGTTGCTTATCCAGTAATGTAACTGCTATATCAATTCAAATATGACGTATTTCAATGGGAATTGCTATCTGACAGAGATTACACATTCTAATTTTTCTGTTGTAGTTCTATTTTATGTAAGACTTGCATAACAAACGTCAGAAATTCAATGATTTCCAATTGCAAGGTCATTCAACCTGTTGTTCAAATAACATTATATATTGTCCTATACCTCTGTACGTTATTGTCTGCTGGATATCAATCTTTAATTAATCAATCATGTCATTTAAAACTGAGATTAGGAGAAATCTCTTCAACTTGTGGAATTCTCTACCATTGAAGACAGCGGAGGCCAAGTAGTTAAATACATTGTAAAAGTTGCTAGATATATTTAATAATGCTAAAAACATCAAAGAGTCTGGGGAGGAGATAGGTTCAGAGTACTAAAGTGGATGATTAATACAATCATATTGAATAAAAAAAGGACTGAGTGACCTAATTCTGTTGCCATTTTCCATGCTTCTGTATTTCTATATCTGACAAATATTAGATATTACAGAATAGAAAATTCTAATCTTGCACAACATATCTCTTGGAAGTTAAAAACTCACAACAACTGTTTATTAATATTGTTGCTACCTGAAACATGCATATACACCTAGTTAGACATCCAGTCATGTGCATTGTCATTCATATTCTCTACTCACACTCACAGAAGGTTTTCCTTCTAATGGGCAGAGCGCTTAGTGAATCCCAGTCACGTTCTCAAACAGAGACTGAAAGAAACCCAGCATGTATTTACATCTAACATTTATCCTCCCCAAATTTCCAAACAATGTTTGATTTATATGTGGAAAACACATTCTGTGGAATATACGCTGATTCACCCAAGGGGTATCTTGGACCCAGCTTAGTAGTGCAACTGCTCTGAAGGAAGAGGTGTTCAATTGAGACGATTAATGAGAAGGCAGGTGTAGATGGTTAGGTTATTGTTATATCTGCCTGGCTGAAGCAGATGGTGGTAAGGAGTGTGGAAGAGCTCTCTACCTCCTCTTTTGGGAGGTATTTTGGAGTCAGAACATCACTTCTCAGGAAGTGAGGTGCATTTCTCTTCAAACATCCCACAGTAATTTTGTCCAGGAAGCATCTGCTGAGTCAGGTGACAGCTGTCACATTGGCATAGACAAATGCGGCTCACTGTCTAAACCACTTCTAAGCCATCTCATACAGATGAAAAGAGCTGTGTACTCTTGTCACTTATGAGCAAATCACTGTTTTCCAGGATTAGAGAAAATTGGGGCCTTTTGGAAGATTGTCAGCTAAATGTTCCTTTATATGAAATCGGAATCAAAATGCAGCAGGTTGTAGACCTACTACTTTTGTAGCTTCAATTTACATCAACAATGTTGAAAGGTGTGCTGGATGCTGACTGATGCAAATATCGGCACAACATATGTGAATGAAAGATCAGTCCTACCAGAAATGACTCTACCGGTAAGTATCCAGTTGAATTTCTTGATAAGTGAGATTTGACTGGGAAATAGTAATAAACATGATTTACTGATTTCTCTCCATTATCATATTGCTTTATTTTTATTTTTGTTTAATTTTATTGAGATACAGCATGTAGTAGGCCTTTCTGGCCCTGCGAGTCACTCTGCCAGCAGCCCCCAATTTAACCCTAGCCTGATCACAGGAGAATTTACAATGACTAATTTAGGGTACGTCCACACTACGCCGGATAATTTTGAAAACAAAGCTTTTTCTCTTCGTTTTGCCCTCCCGTCCACACTGACCCGACGTTTTCAGCCCCCGAAAACGGAGATTTTCGAAAACACTCTCCAGAGTGAATAAATCTGAAAACGCTTAATATCCGGCGTTGTGTGTACGGGATAACCGGAGAGATTTAAAAACGTTGTCATGACAACACAACAACAATGCTTTTCTCTGCTTCTGCTTGGTACTGTGCAAGCACTGCCGTACGGCTGTTATAACGCACAGTTGGTGTGAGCGGCGTGAGAGTTAAATTGTAAAGTGAGCTTTTTTGACTATTTAAAAACGCTGTCATGATGCGCCGGAACAGATGTTCGTTGTTTTAACAACGAAGTGAAGAAGTGAATAAGTATACTCACTTTGCCCTGTTTTCTGTCCTTGCTTGTATGAAGGTGGTTCACCTATTTATGCAAGTACTTCTCTGACAATAGATGTGTAACAGCCTAATGTAACATTGTATGGAAATACAAGATAACGCTGATGCAGACGTTTTATACATTTAACAAGATGCTTTATTAATGCAACAGAGTTAGTCAGTATTTCAATGTTCGTCGTCAGCTGGGTTATACTGTCCGTGAACTCCCTGTCGGTTGCCTCCATACGCTCCAGTATTTGTTTTTTTTTAAGTTTTAAGTCCTCCTGCGCGACAGCCAAGAACAATTCCTTTAAAGTTTTTCTACTCTGTAACTGGACAAATGCGCACTAAGTATATCGTTTCCTCTTTGCTTGTTTTCTGTGTCCTGCGCATGCCCAGTAGGAGGAGAGTCACCCAACTATCTGCCTAATATGGACGGAGATATTTTGAAAAACGCTTAGTGTGGACGCCTGTCGTTTTTACTCGAAACCGGCGTTTTCAAAATTATCCGGCGTAGTGTGGACGTAGCCTAAGGCTTGGTAAGCCTTGGTGCTGTGGAAGGAAATCATTGCCCCCACTCAGTCATGGGAGAGATGTACAAATTCCTAACGGGCACCGGTGGGAAATGAACTGGTACTGTAAAGCATTGTGCAAACTACTACTCTACCTGTGTATAAGTCTACTCCTCAGCTTTTATTTTCCAGTCCTGCCCAAGGGTTTCGGCCTGAAATGTTGACGACTGTACTTTTTTCCATAGAGGCTGCCTGGCTTGCTGAGTTCCTCCAGAATTTTGTGTGTGTTATACAAATCGGTTGCTGTGTTTCCTACATCAAAGCAGTTTGAAATGTCCCGAGGTTATAAAAGTACTAAAAAGGTATTTTTCCATTGAGAGTATGGCCACCAGTTACAAATAAACTTCTGAATAATAGTAAGCTAATCCAAAGTCCACTTGTATAAATTTTCAGTGACAGCATTCAGTAATACCACCTTACCATTCATTGGCAAGTGTCACGTCAGGTTGGTCTATGTCATGTAACCCTGAAATTTAAAAAAAAGTAAATCAGTGATTTAAAATTGATTCATGTTGGTTTTTTATTAAAGGACCAAAATCTACTCCTAAGTCCATCAGATGAAAGCTGCAACCACCGACTATGATAAGACAAAAAAATGTTTTGCTGAAGAAATATGCACTTTTAAGATCCATCTTTGAAAAAAAATGGAACTGTAATGATGATGACTCTGGATTATCAAGATTTCATCATATCGAGAAAATTATTGGGTCTGAATAGAAATAATCCTCCGGTCCTGATGACCCATGTCAAACAGTTTAGATAGAAGTAACTATGGAGATTGTTAATAGGCTGTTATTATCTTCCAAAATCCTATACATCTAGAATGGTTCCCACAAATAGCAAAGGTAACCCCATTATTCAAGAATAGAGAAAAATAGATGAAGAACTCAGCCTTAGTACAGAAAATGATGGAAACTGTAATTAAGGAAATGGTAACAGAACACTCAGAAAATTATTTCAGGATTTAGCAAGTCAACATGGATTTGTGAAAAGGAAATGATGTTTGCCAAATTTGTTGGAATTCTTTGAAGTTGTAACTGGCAGAATAGATAAGAATGAACTAGTTGATAAGTGTACTTCAATAAAGTCCCAAACAAGAGATTATGAAGCAGAATGACAGGGGTATTGGGGGTCGTCTGCTGATGAGGACTAAGGTATAGTTAATGGAGTAACAAACAGAATAGGAATAAATGGCTCATTTTCAGGTTGTGAAGTTGTGATCAGTGGGATTGAAGCTGAGGCCATGAGTGTTTACAAAGTAGATTATCAGTGATTTGGATCAGATGATCAAACATAAAATATCTACATTTTCAGATTATATAAAGCTATATGGGAATGTGGGCAAGCAATTGAAGGTGCAGGTCAACACACAAAATGCTGGAAGAATCAACAGGTCAGGCAGTTTCTATGAAGGAAATTATCAGTTGACATTTTTGGCTGAGACCCTTCATCAGGTTTTGTGTTCTGAGAGTCCTGGGTGAACCTTGTACAGGAATCACTTAAAGTTAAGAAAGCAAATGGTATGTTGGTCTGTTTTTGCAAAAGAATTTGAACAAAAGAGTGAATATATCTATTTCCATTTGTATAGAGGTCTAGTAAAATGGCATTTGAAATGTTGTTGACCTGAAAAAGGATATATTGAGGTTGCATTACAGGAAGCGCAGCAAAGATTTGCCAGGTTGATTACTGAGAGCTGTAGGCTTATCATTGAGAAAAGTTCTTGGTCTATAGTCTCTTTAATTTTGGAAGAATGAGAGATCACCTTATTGAAACATTAAAACCCTGCCCAGATTTAAAAGAGAATATGTCAGGTTAATGTTTTACCAGGCTGTGTATGTAGAAGCAGAGATCACAACCTCAAAGTAAGCAATTGACCAGAGCAGAGGTAAGCAATCTATTGAACTGGGTTGGATTTTTGGAATTCACTGCCTAGTAAAACAAAGATGGCTCTGTCACTGAGTACAATCAAGTCTAAGATTGTTTTGCTTTTGATGTTAAGAAAATCAAAAAATTGGGTGATAGTACAGGAAAACAACACTGAGGTAAAATAACAGTTATGATATTAATGAAAAAGATACAAGGGACTAAATGCTCTATTCTTGTTTCTATTCCTTAGGTTCTTATACAAGTACTGTTATATATATATATATATATAGGCTCTTAACATCACATTCTACTTTGTTATGGCCTGCACCTTATTACATGTTTGAACTGCACTTTCCGCGTAACTGTCTTCTGTATCCTGTTATTGCATTTTCCATATACTACTACTTTGATGTACTAATGTGATGATATAATCTGTATGGATGGCATACAAAACTAAGTCTTTCACTGTACCTCAGTATATGTGACAATAATAAACCAATTTACCAATTTATTATCTATCATACTCCACCAGACTTGCACTATAAACACATTGGTAATTTTCAATCTTCATATGCCTAAATAATAGATAATATGACACATAATAACAAAATACAATTTATCTGTAACCTTTTCACAATGAAACAAGGAAAAATCAGACAACACACATCAAAGTTGCTGGTGAACGCAGCAGGCCAGGCAGCATCTCTAGGAAGAGGTACAGTCGACGTTTCAGGCCAAGACCCTTCGTCAGGACTAACTGAAGGAAGAGTTAGTAAGAGATTTGAAAGTGGGAGGGGGAGGGGGAGGGGGAGATACAAAATGATAGAAGACAGGAGGGGGAGGGATGGATCCAAGAGCTGGACAGGTGATTAGCAAAGGGGATATGAGAGGATCATGGGACAGGAAGTCCGGGGAGAAAGACAAGGGGGGGGTAGAACCCAGAGGGTGAGCAAAGGGTATAGTCAGAGGGACAGAGGGAGAAAAAGGAGAGTGAGAGTGTGTATAAAAATAAATAACAGATAGGGTACGAGGGGGAGGTGGGGCATTAGCGGAAGTTAGAGAAGTCGATGTTCATGCCATCAGGTTGGAGGCTACCCAGACGGAATATAAGGTGTTGTTCCTCCACCTGAGTGTGGCTTCATCTTTACAGTAGAGGAGGCCGTGGATAGACATGTCAGAATGGGAATGGGATGTGGAATTAAAGTGTGTGGCCACTGGGAGATCCTGCTTTCTCTGGCGGACAGAGCATAGGTGTTCAGCAAAGTGGTCTCCCAGTCTGCGTCGGGTCTCGCCAATATATAGAAGGCCACATCGGGAGCACCGTATGCAGTATATCACCCCAGTCGACTCACAAGTGAAGTGTCGCCTCACCTGGAAGGACTGTTTGGGGCCCTGAATGGTGGTAAGGGAGGAAGTGTAAGGGCATGTGTAGCACTTGTTCCACTTACAAGGATAAGTGCCAGGAGGGAGATCAGTGGGGAGGGATGGGGGGGACGAATGGACAAGGGAGTCGCGTAGGGAGCGGTCCCTACGGAATGCAGAGAGAGGGGGAGGGAAAGATGTGCTTAGTGGCGGGATCCCATTGGAGGTGGCGGAAGTTACAGAGAATAATATGTTGGACCCGGAGGCTGGTGGGGTGGTAGGTGAGGACCAGGGGAACCCTATTCCTAGTGGGGTGGCGGGAGGATGGAATGAGAGCAGATGTACGTGAAATGGGGGAGATGGGTTTGAGAGCAGAGTTGAAAAACCAGAGAAAGTTAATTAGGAAGGAGGAGGTAGGTTTGAATGGATTGTGTACAAAAACTAGCAATGTTTCAGAACAATATAGAGATATTTAGGTTACTTGAAGAAGCTGAGAGAATAGCAATGGGAACAATTAAATGATTAAAACTTCCTCATTCAGCACTCCTCACCTTCAGATGTCCCAACTTCACCCTTTTACTGAATTCTGATTTGGAACAAAGTAACGTCAATGAAATGCCAATTATCTCATGTTTTTCATATTTTGAGCCTAAGCAACTATTGTCAGGAAGTAAAGAATACAGTTTTAATATTGTCATGACATCTCTTGTAAGATTTTAAAATCTACTGACAAAACAGTCAAGCTGTAGGTTCTTACCTTCTTCCACAGATATATTTCCAATGAATAGAGATTCACCATGACCCCTTGTAAGAACAATACACAGACTGAAAGAAAGAAAATTATGACATGATGCATACAATCTTGCATATTATGCATACTAGCAACACCTTTAGTTGATTTTTCATTAGAATGGATTAGATAATGAAAGGTTTCAAAACCTATTGAACTTCATGTCAATTGAATTATATTCTGTTCTTGCAGAGCAGCAGTAATATTATTCTATCAATGGTTCCTTAGGATTTCTGGAACAACCCTCTTTGGTTTTAAATCAAGGATTTGATTTAGGTGAAGCAGATCTTGATCTAAACCACAAGGGCAGTGTAGGCATTCCTATCTCACTGACTTCAGTTCACTTCTCATTACTAGTATTTCTTTATGTTATAGAAGAGGGGCATTTCATCCATCTGGTCCATATAGGCTTTCTGAGAATTCTCATTAATCTCACTCCCTCATTTATTTCCCTGAAACCTAATGGCTCTCATATTCTTATCAACTTCTCCCATTCCTCTGCCACCCAACCAAAATGGATGTAATTCATTGTAGTCAATTAACCTGAAGCAATCTTTTGGAATATGGGAAGAAAGTGGAGCTCTTGCAGGAACCCACATGGTATGAGGAAGAATCTGCAAAATCCTCACAAACAGCACCCAAGGTCAGGATTGAACCCATTTCCCTGGAGCTGTGTAGCAACAGTACTAACTGCTGTGCCAATGTGGTGTATGTTGAGGGGGTGCCAATTCTGAGAAATGTGCAAAGGTGTTTGCAATAGGCTAAAAGCTTACGGTTAGGAGAATGTGAAGGGTAAGATGGAAAGTGGGTGTAGACAAGTTCTTACATTCTTTTGGAACTTCTACATGGGGCCATGTTGACAGCTGTTATGCAATATTCAGGAAGTTCAGAGGTCAGCATTCTGTCTTTTAATTGTTGATCAGTGCAGAAGCTGCACATCTGTTTTCAGGCTCACTTACTGGGCAATGCCATACTGACAAACATTTCCTGACTTCAAGACTTCATCATGGTCTACAGCAAATACTGAAGTAGCTGAAAAAGCTCAGTAAGTCATGTAACATCCATTGAACAGTCAGTATTTAGGGTCTGTGACTCATAATTCTGATGGTAACTGTTTTTCTCTCCTCATATACTGGCTGACCTCCTGATTTTTTTCCATCATCTTTTTTATTTCAGATTTTCATCACTTGCAGTCTTCCACAGCCTTTTGTTTCTTTCATAATCAACTTCCTAGCTCTTTCTGCTTCATCCCTCCCACTCCGTTTCACCTATCACCTCGTGTTTCTCTCTCCCCTCCCCTCCCCCCACCTTTCAAATCTACTCCTCAGCCTTTTTTCCCTCCAGTCCTGCCGGAGGGTCTCGGCCCGAAACGTCGACTGTGCTTTTTTCCATAGATACTGTCTGGCCTGCTGAGTTCCTCCAGCATTTTTTGTGAGTTGCTCAGATTTCCAGTGTCTGCAGATTTTCTCTTGTTTGTGACACAACATGAAGGTTAATTAGAAATGAACAAATAATGTTGGCCTTCGAGTTATGTTCAGGTCTTGAAAATTGAATTTTAAAATATTTTTGGTCATTTATCATTCTCAATCTCTCCAGATGAACACCTATCAATCACTTCTAAAGTGCTGCAGGCAAGGCAGTTGAGATGTGGGACCAAACTTATTGTCAGATACCCTTACTTAGAAAGTAATGAGAATTAACAAAATTAATGTTTGAAGTAGAATATCACCTGAAAGGCGTGTCATCAATATTTGTGTAAAAGTAGTCATTTGTTAGAAATAAGACGCGTTTCTGGAAATTCAAATAGACAGAATAAAATTATGTCAGCATTTGTTACTGCACAACAGGACTGAACAAGCCATTCAACCCACCACATCACATTAACAGTGGGGAAACATCCATATAAATCCCATCTTCCAGCACTTACACACAACCTTCTCTACCTAGGCGATTAAATTGGTCATTTAGATACTTCTTAAATGTTGTCATTTGTTTCCTTCGACATTCAGGGTTCACTGCTCTTGCTACTCTTGGATTTCCCTCTTACAGTAACATATTGCTCCTGAACTCTCACTATTTCCTTTTTGAATGCTTTACTCTCTGTACAGATGTGGACATCTGCAAGTAGGTTCTGCCAATCTATGTTTGCTAAGTTATATCTTATTTCATTGAAACTTGACTTCCCCAATTTAAGGTATTTATTTTGAGCTAATCCTATCTTTTTCCATAATAATTTTGAAATATACAGAATTATGATAGTTATCTTCAAAATTCTCCCTGAGCAACGCTCACCGAGATAAGGGCCAGTACTGATCTTAGGTCAACCTGCATATTGGGTCAAAAAGCTCTCCTGGTCAAACCTCAAAAAATATGGCCCCTCTGAGCTATTTGTGTTAAGACAATACTAGTTAATATTCAGGAAATTAAATGTCCCAGTACTAAAATACTTACACCAAAAGTATCTATCAATTTTACACACATAGTCCTAGGGTCTGATGGTGATGCCATGCCGTGCACCAGGCATATGGATGGTCAATGTGGATTGCAAATACATTCAGATTGGTGTTAGAGAGTCATCGAATAACAGAGTTGTATAGGATAGAAACAGATGTTTCAGCCCATCGTGTCTACGCCAACCACTATGCCCATCTACACTAATCCCTCATCCCTGCATTGAGTTCATATTCCACCCTGTCCTGGTCATTCAAGTATCTGTCAAGAAGCCTCTCAAATGTTGTTACTGTTTCTGCCTCCACCACTTCTTCTAGCAGCTCAATACAGATACTAAATACACTTTGTGGGAAAAATTTACCACTCAGATTCCCTTTAAACCTCCTTCCTCTCACCTTAAACCTATTCCCTCTGGTTTAAGAAAATAAACCTACCTTATCCAATCTCTCTTGATAAATCAGGACATCCAATCCAGTCAACAACCTTGTGAATCTTTTCTGCTCTGTCTCTAGCTTGATTATGTCCTTTCCATTATGTGCACTATTACTAGTCTGTGTGTGGGTGAGCTGGGAGGGAACACAAAGGAACCGTGGTTGCAAGATTTCTCTGAGGCAGGAAGAAAAGAGGAACGGTCCATGATAGAAACACAAGAGCAATATGTTATATGTCAGTGATTTGGATGATGGAATTGATAGCTTTGTTGACAAGTTTATGGACAATGTGAAGATGCGTGGAAGGACAGGTAGGTTTGAGGAAGCAGGGAAGCTACAGAAGGACTTGGACAGATTAGGACAATGGGCAAAGAACTGGCAGATGGAATACAGTGTCAGGAAGAGTATGGTCATGCACTTTGATAGAAGAAACAAAAGCACAGACTATTTTCTAAATGGAGAGAAAATTCAAAAATCAGAGGTGCAAAGGGACTTGGGAGTCCTCATGCAGGTAAGAAAGGCAAATGCATTCATTTCAAGAGATCAAACACAAAGTCAAGGATGTAATTCTGAAGCTTTATAAAGCACTAGTCAGACCACATGGTGTATTGTGAGCAGCTTTGCACCTCTTAGAAAAAATTTGTGCGGGCATCGAAATGGGTACAGAGGAGGTTCCAGAGAATGATCCCAGGAATGAAAGGGTTAACAGATAAGGATCATTCGATGGCTCTGGGCCTGCAATCATTGGAGTTTAGAAGAATGTGAAGGAGAATCTCATTGAAACCTATTGAATATTGAAGGACCTAGCAAAGTGGATGTGGAGAGGACATTTCCTCTAGTGGGAGGGTCGAGGACCGGAGAACACAGCCTCAGAATAGAGGGGCATTCATTTAGAACATAGATGAGAAGGAATTTCTTAGCCTGAGGTTGGTGAATTTGTGAAATTTATTGCCAGAGATGATGGTGAAGGCGGATAGGTTCTTGGTTAATCAGGACGTCAAAGATTATGGGGAGAAGGCAGGAAAATGGGGTTGAGGGGAATAATAAACCAGCCATGATGGAAGAGCAGAGCAGACTCAATGGGCTAAATAGCCAAATTCTGCTCCTAAGTCTTATGGTCTTATAGTCGTATGAACCATGAGAGCTGCAATCTGCTGAGGTCCAGGTCAATGACATTCAGGTCTGGCAACTAAGTTCCATACAAGAGGTCCAGGTACAGTATGAATTGGCAATTCTGGGCCAAATGTGAAACTCTGAAGTATGTTCAACAGCTGTGGAAGGTATTAAATACTATCACCCCTATAAAGAGGAACAATGTGACATGGGTGACACCAAGGCTCAACTCCCAGATGAGCTCAATGCTTTTATGTTTGCTTTGACAAATCAAAATAGGGAGGCACCTTCACAGCTCCCAGTGACCTTGTGACTTCAGTCTCTGAGTCCGACATGAGAGTATCCTTCAGGAGGGTCAACCCACGGAAAGCATTCAGCCCAGACAGGTTACCTGGCCAAGTACTAAAGACCTGTGCTGATCAACCAGCAGTAGTGTTCATTGTTATCTTTAACCTCTTGCTTTGGCAGTCTGAGATACCCACCTGCTTGAAGCAGGCTTCAATTATACCGGTGCCTAAGAAGAATGTGGTGACCTGCCTCAATGACATCATCCACTAGCACTTACATCCATTGTGATGAAGTGCTCTGAGAGTTTGGTGATGAAAAATATCAACTCCTGACTGACATGCAACCAGGATCCGCTCCAATTTGCCTACTGTCACAAGAGATCTACAGCAGATGCCATGTCATTGGCTCTTCACTGAACCCTGGAACATCTGGACTGTGAAAATCTATACATCAGGATGCTCTTCATTGACTACAATTCAGCAATCAAAACTATGATGCCCTCAAAACTAATCAATAAGCTTCATCTGAGGCCTCAATACCCTCTTGTGCAACTGAATTCTCAATTTCCTCCCAGTCAGTTTCGATTGGCAAAAACATCTCCTCCACAATCTCCCTCAGCACAGGCACCACAAGACTGTGTGATTAACCCCCTGCTCTACTCACTTTATACCTGTGACTGTGATGTTAAACATAGCTCCAATGCCATATTTAAGTTTGCTGATGGCACCACTGTTGTTTGCTGAATCAAGAGTGGTGATGAATCAGTATAATGTATAGGAGGGAGATTGAAAATCTGGCTGAGTGGTGCCAGAACACCTTTCACTCAACGTCAGCAAGACCAAAGAGTTGACGACTGACTTCAGGAGGAGGAAACCAGATATTCATGATGCAGTCCTCACCAGGGAATCCGAGGTGGGGATGGTCAACAACTTTAAATTCCACGGTGATATCATTTTAGAGGTTCTTTCCAGGGTTCAGCATGTAAGTGCCATTATGAAGAAAGCATAGCAGTGTCTCTACTTTCTTAGCAGTTTGCAAAGATTTGGCATGACACCTAAAACCTCGCCAAACTGCTATAGATGTGTGGTGGAGAGTATATTGGCTGGTTGCATCAAGGCCTTGTACGGAAACACCAATGCCCTTGTATGGAAAAACCTTTGAAAAGTTGTGGATGTGACCCAATCCGGGTAAAGCCCTCCCCACCAATGAGTACACCCACATGGAGCGCTGTCACAGGAAAGCAGCACCCATCATCAAGGAGCCCATCATCCAGACCATGCTCTCTTCTAGCTGCTGCCATCAGGATGAAGGTACAGAACCCTCAGGACCCACACCACCAGGTTCAGGAACAGTTATTTCTGGTCAGCCATCAGACTCTTGAACCAAAGGGGATATCTTCACCTAACTTCACTTGCCCCGTCGCTGAACTGTTCCCACTGAACTAGACTCACTCTCAGGGATTCTTCATCTCATGTTCTTGATATTTATTGTTTTATTTATTTTTTCCTCTTTCATTTTTGTATTTTCAGATGGTTGTTCATTTTTGAACATTATTTGTTGCTTGCCCTATTTGGTGTGATTTTTCATTAATTCTATTGTGTTTCTCATATTTACCGTGATTGCCCACAGGAAAATGAATTATCAGGGTTTCATATGGTGACATATATGAACTTTGATAATGAATTTATTTTGACCTTTCAACTCTACTTCCTGAGCAGCAATAAAAATGACCAGGCTCTGTTTAGATTGATTTCAGTTTTACTTTGGCTGCCGGAATTTTGGTTAGGTCTTAATTTTACACTCCTCAGGAAACTGCTCACAATGCAATTAACTCTGGAGTATGACAACTCATTGAAGCTACTCTCTGCAGATTTGTTCATTACTTCTATTATAATTGTTCTACTCCTTTAAACCTAAATTCTAAGACTTAAAGAATTAATAATAATGTTCTTATTGTTTTGGCAATCATTCAAACTCCTAGGGCAAATGAACTACCAACCTGATTCCAACCTACATCAAACCAGCTAGTGAGGCCTGGAATTGTCCTACCCATATTGAAGCTTGAACGGCATGAAAGTGCAATCCCATTGAGCCCGCCTTCCCCCACTGCTGGGACCCAATCTCTGAACTCCACTGGAGTATCAATGCAGAGACTTGATGCTGAGGCCCAACTGGAGCAAAGGCCTGACTGTATAGAATACCTAAGACCAGGTCCTGGTGCTGAGGCTCCAATAGACACCACCTGATGGTGCATCTCACTTCTCATCTGGACTTTCAGACCTACCGAGGGTAAAAATAACATTTGTCTTCCAGTCCAGCTGCTTTCACTCCAGGTCTTCCAAGTCTGTCATAAACAGTCATTTACCTTTTAGTCAGCTGATTCCACTCCAGGACTTCCAGGATCAACCAAATGCTGCCACTTACCTTGGAAGCATGATAAGAGGGCTACTTACTATTTATTGACTATAGCACCAACTTCAATTCCACAATTCAAAGCAAACTCATCACAAAACTCCTTAACCTGGGTCTCAATGCCTCCCTTTGCAAATGGATCCTTCTCTCCCTTCGGCCCATCTGGTCCAAGCTGACCAAGGTGCCCCATCCAAACTAATCCCATTTGCCAGCATTTGTCCCAAGTCTTCTAAACCTTTCCAATCCATGTCCAATTTGTATTTTCAAAATTGTTATTCTACCTGCCTCAACCACTACCCCTGGCAGTCATTCCACCTCCATACCAGTTTTTGTGTGAAAAAAAATTGCCCTTCAATTTCCTATTAAATCTTTCTCTTCACCCCTTAAACCTATGCCCTCAAGTTCTTGATTTCCCAACCCTGGGAAAAAGACTGAGTCCATTCATTCTATCCATGCTCCTCATGATTTTCTAAACTTCTATAAGCTGTCTCTCAGTCTGCTGTGTTCCAAGGAATAAAGTCCTAGTCTATCCATCCCCGCTCTATAACTCAATCCCTCAGGTACCGGCAACATCCTTGCAAGTTTTTTCTTTGGTTAAGCTGACTACCCCAAATCAACACCCATCTCTCCAGCTGAGCGTGTATCAATACACGAAAGGATTGTAGAATTCTCTCCAATAACTTACCTACCACAGATGTTAAGCTTGCTGGTCTATAGTTTCTTTGCTATCCTTCTGAAACAGACACTCTTCTCATTGGTCAGAAGATACAGAAGCATACTGTATACTATGAGGCTCAAGGAGAACTTCTGTCCCACTGTTGTAAGTTTATTGAACAGAGCTGTTGTAGTATAGGATAGACTCTTGACCTCACAATCTATCTCATCATGCCCTTGAACTTATTATCTACCTGCATTGTAACTGTAACATTCTGTTATTGTTTTCCCTTGTACTATTTTAATGTACTGATCTGTTGAAATGATCCATAAGGATGGCAATGGCATGCAAAACTAAGCTTTTCACTGTACATTGGTATATTTCACAATAATAAACCAATTATCAACAGGTAATTTAGCATAATGTTCTGGTCTCATAAATCTGCATTGGAAGGGTTAGGTAATTTCCACCAATTCCAATTAAATATATGTTAATATCAGCCAATCAACTTTATACTTTCCATAATGCCAAATTACTAGAGAATAATGTGAAATTAGGCCCTTGGTGTCTCAGCTCACTTTATGTCAGTATTTTCAAATTGCTGACCAGGATAGAATGATTAGTTTGTATATTTGTTAAAGGTTTAACAAGAAGCATCCAGATATATATTTATAATATTTCATGAAACATTAAAATTTATAACACAAAAAAAGAGAATTTGGCCCATTTTTTCCATCTCAGACAAAGAACTGTATACTAATCCCCTATAGCTGTTGGCCCACAGACTCTAATGCTGAATTCAATACTGCTATTTTGAACATTGTGAATCTTAGCACTCTTTTCTATTATTTTCACATGCAGTTTCTACCCAGAACTGTCCCTTTTGAGATTTTCATACAGATAAGGAAATGAACCTCAGCCTTTGACCATCAATGCATGGAGCTCTTGTACCTCAGTTTAAGTTTGTGCCTTAGTTTTCTGAAAATTTGATCTTATTATTTTAGGCATATTGTGATGGATAAAGTAAAGAGTCCTGTCACAACAATATTATTTTTTAAAATCATATCTGTGTGATATCCCATTTTTACATCAAAGTTGTTTAGTGTATGTTATAAAGTATTTGTACCATTTTTTAAAATTGGAATCCTGGCAATCAGGAAATTTCATCAGGCATTTCCTGTTTGATTCACTCAAGCATGTATTTCATTTTCCTATTGTATTTCACTGGTATGATGATATACTTACAGAAATTAGATCTAGAGGTTGCTATTTACAACTTCCATTGTTAACTCACAATTAAGCAAAAACTGGTAGTTGGTTAATCAGTCATTGTAAATTGTCCTTTGATTAGGCTAGGACAAAATCAGGAGTTGCTGGGCGGTGAGGCTTGAAAGACCAGAAGGGCCTATTCCGCACTGAATCTCTAAATAAATAAAAAATCATAAACAATATGTGGAATGTCAGGATAAAAGAACTAAAGAGATCTTGCTGGGAAGTTTTTTTTTATTTTTACTGACTTCCCAATATTGATTTTAATGTGTTGCCTTATCCAGACATGGTATCTGTGAACTAGATACTGCAATTTGTCACCCCAAGCAACTTCCAAGGAGCTGTCCAGTTGTGGCATGGAATCAGAATGGGCTGCTCCAAAACTTGAAGAGTCCATTAAAGCAGTACCATTTAACTATTTCCCTATATTCCCTCACCTCCTAACGTTACCCTCACCCTAGAATGTACTCTCTCTAATTCACTGGATCCTTAGTTTTCTGTCCTTCATCTCCCACCATGGTATTACTCAACTTCATGGCAGCCATGGTGGGAACTCTTCAACTGCACTAGCACAAGTAGGTAAAACTGAAATGTAGCTGTTGGCTGGGGCATCACTTCCATTTCTGTAATTGTAAATTTACTTTTAACACTTTAGAATGAGAGAACACCACAACTGTGTTTTCTTCAAGTGAGAACGTCTTATTGTAGCAATTTTTTTTAGTGTTACCCGATTATGTTACCAAGGCAAAATGTAGCCTAAATGTAATACCTCAAAATGAATGAAATTCTGTTTCTAGATAAGAGCCCTCTGACAGATTGGGAGAAAATAAACTGGTCTTCAACTCATCTAATATTTGAAATGCCCTTGTATTGAATTACAGATTGTAATTCAGATGAACAGAGTAAACATCTATTAAGTCATACCTGTTAAGTAGAGAATGTCAGTTGGAATTTCCAAAAGGCAAAAAGGACTTTAGACTGAATAAATCATTATTAACAGGACGTGATAAAGACAAGTATATTTCTTACTCCTTCATCAACTGGTACTTTCACATTCATTGACATTGTTCCAGTTTCTCCATTCACCATGGCTGTTCTGAGCTACATATAGGGGAGAAAAAAGATCACTGTCAACTTTAAGCGTCTTTACAGTGATGTTTCTTACATTGCTTTCTTTGATCAGTAAAGATACTGGACATAGTAAGAATTATAATGCAGGAGGTTTATTTTATTTTAAGAGAAAGTTATCTTGTGGGAATAATTTTCCACGACCACTTGTTAGGTACTTGATACAAAACTGCAATAATATACTCTTGTAAACTGGTCATGCACTGTAAGTGTAAAATAATTATAGATTTGCCTGCTGAAAGAACAAAGCATTTTCAAACAAAATCTGGTATCCAAATTCAATCACTTTAATACAAACCTATTTGAAATTAGCTATCAGCTTCAGCTACTGTCTATGGTTTATGGGTGAAAAGAAAACATGATGCATACAGACCAAAAAGTATGTTTATACACTAAAATGATTCCATGGGATTGATTGAAATATGTTAAGTTCCTGCTTGTTCAGTCTGGTGGAAGTAGTCAGGTTGGGAGTGGAACAGGAATGCAGCGTCAATCAGGAAGAAGCAGGAAGATGTTGAACAGCTCATCCCAAAACTAGTATCACACCCTATTTAACTAACAAATAATTGCCTTGATAGAACTCACCTCCCATTAAAGGATGACTCATTCCTCCCCTATTTTAAAATACACTCAGTGGCCACATTATGAGGTACCTCCAGGCAAAGGAATGCATATTTGTGTTCTTTTGCTGCTACACCCTATCCACTTCAAAGTTTGATGAGTTGTGTGTTCTGAGATCCTCTTCTACACACCACTGTTGTAACGTGTGGTTATTTGAGTGCTGTCAGCTTGAAACAGTCTCCTTTGATCTCTCTCATTATCAAGGCATTTTGCACATAGAACTGCCACTCACTGGATGGTTTTTGTTTTTCACATTATCTTGGTAAACCCTAGAGACTGTTGTGTGTGAAAATCCCAGGAAATCAGAGGTTTCTGAAATACTCAAACTACCCTGTCTGGCACCAATGACCATTCCTGGTCAAAGTCACGTAGATCACATTCCTTCTCCATTCTGATGTTTGGTTTGAACAACAACTGAACCTCTTGACTATGCCTACACGCTTTTATGCATTAAATTGCTACCACGTGATTGGCTGATTAAATATTTGCATTAATGAGCAGGTGTACGGATGTTCCCAATACAATGGTCACTTAGTGTATGTTATCTCTGATACACTATTAAAACATAAAGTTAGGGTGAAGTCATGCATGTGAACGATCATGACAGAAAAACTGAAACAAGTGTGTTGGAAAAAAATGAGTCATTGCTGAAATTATGGTTTGGGAGCTAAATATACCTTGAAATCAGACTGCATCATATATTTGGTGTTAAGATGGCATTGTGTGACTCACAAATTCTATATTAAAAGCTCTTAAAAAGATTGCCATATTCTGCACTACCTATGTTTTTAGAGCTGTTGTGGGTTTTCTTCCGTAATTCTGTTTCATAAAAGCTTAGTTAAATTTTTGCACTTGCTAACAATATGCCACACAAATATAATTTCATCACATGCAATACGCTACCAGCACTTGTTCCAGCAAATGGATGGTCACTCTGTCAAAACCACAAGATCCCCTTGCCCTGATATTTGTCCCAATTAGACAATAGCAAATACACACATTCGCCAGATGCTGTCTCTGCACTAGCCTACTCACCCACTGAATCAATAACACCCTTTGTCCCTTTATTCTACATAGTCATCCAAAGTGCTCATGTTACACCATTTTTCATTTTTCTTATCAACTGAAGAAATTTTTATCAAAAGCAGATGGGTAGTACTTTAGTGCAAAGGAGACTGACTTTAGCACAGCACTTTTACCCTTGAAAGAGGTGGTGCTTTTCCTGATGGATTCTGAGGCAGGTAAACCCGAAAGAAAAGCTTAAAACATAAGTTGAAATTAAGTGAGCTGAGCAACCACAGTGACCCATGTTTGGGATGGTAGAGGGAATATAGCAGAAGATGTGGAAGGAAAAATAAAAACAAAAATGAAACAGAATCAACTCACAATTTCATCTTCATCCTCCCATTCCACCTCTGACAGATCCACACTGTTATAATTGGGCTTTGGTTTCACTTTTTTTCCTTCTTTATACTGTAATTAGGAAGAATAATTTAAAATGAGTTCAGGTACCAAGAAAAGACAATAGCAATACAACACCCTGGAACTGAAATGTACTGTACCACGGTAGAGCATAATTTCTCTGAGTTAATTCTATTGCATGCTAAATTCTCACTCTCAGTCCTTGTTACGTGACAGAGGAAGACAGGAGGGAAGTGTGTATTGAAGGTCAGATCTTCTCCAAAGGGAGCAAGTGAAAATTATCTGAGACACTTTTGTGTATCTCCTAGACAAAATTTCAGAACAATACTGACAAGGACTTGAATTCTTGTCTTCCTGTGGTGTTAATTGGACATATTCAATAACACTGTGCCTGCAAGAGAAAAACTGTTTACAAAAATAAAACCAGGTTCATGGAATGATAATATCTTTGTGAATACATAAAGCCTATCTGCTGAAAAGATAGCTTCGTAGCTTCACTTCCAGTTCACTTTCACCTCCAGCATCCCTCAAGGATCTGCACATGGCCTCCTCCTTTTTCCAATCAACATGATGTCCCTTAATAACATTAAGTAAAATGACAGCATTAATTCTGAACTTAGGTTGTCAATACCATGTCTCCTTCACCTTCTCTTAAGGTCACACAAAATTCTGTTACCCATATTCTAACACACACTAATTCTCATTCAGTCATTAGCCGTCTTTTGGCTGATCTATCCAGGCTCTTGGTGAACACCATCTCAATTTTAAAATTGCCATCTTTATGTTCTACCCCACTCCTGCCTCTCATTTCCTCCAATGCTACAAACCATAGACAACCTGCACTCCTCTAATTTTTGTCTCTGTCATCGGTGAGAAAGTCATATGAATCATCTATATAAAAACTGTAGTTAGAAGAGCAGCTCAGAAGCTGAATACTATGTACTGAGGGACTTATGTGCTGACACACCAAAGCCTATCTATAAGGTACACGCCCAGAAGATCCTCCCCTTGACTGGATGATTGCAGTTCTAACAACGCCTAGGGAGCTGTATTCTATCCAGGCACAGCAGTCCACGTGATTGGTATTCCATCCACTATCCTAAGCATTCATTTCCTTCATCACTGGTGCTTGCTGGCTGTAGAACATACAGTACCACATACAAAATGCTCCCTGGTTACTTAACAAGGCTAATAATTCCCTTTTCCTAAACCTGTGATCTCTACCATCAAGGACAACAAAGGCTTCAGGTACACAACCACTGCGTGATCTTCTTCAAGTTCCAACACCAGCCTATTTGGAGTATATTGCCACATCTTCATTATTGCTGGGTCTAAATCTTGAACTCTCTGCCCACAATGATTGCCAGAGTACTTTTGTCATAACAGCTGGAATAGTTAAAGAAGGTGGCTCACCCTCCGCCTTCTCAAGGGCAATGAGGATTGAGTAATAAATGCTGGCCTTGACAACAATTGCTGAATCCAGAGAAACGAACAAAAAATTAAGTCCACTATGTTAACTTCCCCACAACTCACAAAGTATACATTAATTGCAACCACAAATTAATAAGTGAAAGGAAGACAAAAGCACACAAAATCAGCAAGCACCCTTGTGCATTCCTGTACTTCCACGTGCATTACCAGAACTAATGCTCCCAGATCTGTGAAGCCTCTATAATTAATGTGGAGTGCTTCATCGGTCCTAGTAATCTGTTATACAGCAGATCACCATACATCTGTGAAAGCCTGCAAACTGTTTTGCTAATTGGTATTCATTGCTATAATGGCAGCAATGCCAACTTGCTGGACAAAATACTAAGCTTCCACTGCAACACTCAGAATTCATGTAACTTACGCTTATAGAAATTGAAACCTAACCCAGTAGAGAATGGATTATTATTTCATTTGTAAATGCTCTATTGGAGTTATTCATCATTTCCTTATTCAGACTGATGAGGGCCAATCCACTCTACTGGACTTATCAATGTCTCTTGACAGATTTGATCATGTACCAAACATTTCCTTTAGCAAAAGCATCAGTTTCTTTTACAGCAGGGGTTCCCAAACTGGGGTCCAAGAACCCCTCAGTTAATGGTAAGGGTCCATAGCATAAAAAAGGTTGGGAACCCCCATAAAATTTAAACGTAGCTCCATAAAAATCGCTACTGTCAATGTGATTGACTTCAAAATACTAGAATGTTGGTATCAGGTTTTCCATCATGCCCACAGACAAATCCTACCTCTGAGCTAATATCCACATATGTACACTATCAGTAAAAGAGTAGATGACTGGTAATGTGTATCGAATGATAGTATATCTCCATGGACTTGGTTTTCTATCATCTTCCAGTCAGTTTGTATTTCTTAATGATTTGAGAAGAGAAAGATATAAAGGTGCTGTTGTTTGGAGAAGAATGAAAAATAAACATTTCAACAGCTTCAGTCAGTGAAGTTGGCATCTGAAGGAGAATTTGTTTTCGAAGGCTTCACTTCTAATTCCAGCTGAATTTTTGATAATGGTGGTTCCAATGGTGACAAGCATCAACACGAGGAATTCTGCAGATGCTGGAAATTCAAGCAACACACATCAAAGTTGCTGGTGAATACAGCAGGCCAGGCAGCATCTCTAGGAAGAGGTACAGTCGACGTTTCGGGCCGAGACACTTTGTCAGGACTAACTGAAGGAAGAGCTAGTAAGAGATTTGAAAGTGGGAGGGGGAAGGGGAGATCCAAAATGATAGGAGAAGACAGGAGAGGGAGGGATGGAGCCAAGAGCTGGACAGTTGATTGGCAAAAGGGATATGAGAGGATCATGGGACAGGAGGCCCAGGGAGAGGGAGAAGGGGGAGGGGGGGGGAACTCAGAGGATGGGCAAGGGGTATAGTCAGAGGGACAGAGGGAGACAAAGGAGAGAGAGAGAGAAAGAATGTATGTATATAAATAACGGATGGGGTACAAGGGGGAGGTGGGGCATTAGCGGAAGTTTGAGAAGTCAATGTTCATGCCATCAGGTTGGAGGCTACCCAGAGGGAATATAAGGTGTTGTTCCTCCAACCTGAGTGTGGCTTTATCTTTACAGTAGAGGAGGCCATGGATAGACATATCAGAATGGGAATGGGATGTGGAATTAAAATGTGGCCACTGGGAGATCCTGCTTTCTCTGGCAGACAGAGCGTAGGTGTTCAGCAAAACGATCTCACAGTCTGCGTCGGGTCTCGCCAATACATAGAAGGCCACATCGGGAGCACCAGACGCAGTATATCACCCCGGCTGACTCACAGGTGAAGTGTCACCTCACCTGGAAGGACTGTTTGGGGCCCTGAATGGTGGTAAGGGAGGAAGTGTAAGGGCATGTGTAGCACTTGTTCCACTTACAATGATGAGTACCAGGGGGGAGATCAGTGGGGAGGGATGGGGAGGACGAATGGACAAGGGAGTCGCATAGGGAGCAATCCCTGCGGAAAGCAGAGAGGTGGGGAGGGAAAGATGTGCTTAGTACAAGCATCATATTTTATAGGGATAAGATGAAGCAGCTATGAGTGATTAACCACTAGTTAACACCTTCCTGTAATCATTTGGCACTTGACCTGCTGTAATAAAGGGAAGAGTGATGTGATTGCAGCAAATTAACCTCAATTATGAGGTGTTCAGCATTTAATGCCACTGCACATAGGTTCTTGGCTTCAGACACCTGGTGATGAAAGTCCAAAATCTAGTTCCCTTCCTCTGCCTTCACAGCACGTACAGAGGACCAGTCATCCCTTTGCAGAAAAGAACATTTTTCATAAAATATTAAATACCACAGAACAACAATTATTATCATTCTCTTCACTAATGAGATGAAGCAGTCACTCTTTTTTTGGAGCAAACTCTGTTTTCAATTGTACTGTTATATCAGCATTGCAGTCTTGTCAAAGCCAGTTTGTGCCATGAAAAAAGAATTGTTGGCAGAGAAAATCTCAAGCATGGAAAAGGGTGAGAAAGGATAGTTTTAAAGGAAGTAACAATTTAAAGGTAGTATTCAGTTTCGGTGATAGGTTGGTACAGGAACTCAGAATGATCGTTCACAGTGCCTTATTTATAGGATCTTATTCTGCTATGAATCACATACATCTTATGCCCCTTTTAATTTGCAGATACACCTTAATTCACTTTTCATTTCATTTAAATTGTATTTTATTTTAAAAATGTTGATGCTTGGAATTTATCTTCTTTTTTTCATCAGTTGTGGGTGCCTCCATGGCAACCAAGTAGTGTGGGGGTGTCCAGCAACCTAAGCAATTCTACAGTCACACTGGCAGCCCTGGAATTAATGAGGAAAGCAGCTGTGAAGCTGTGGTTGGCTTGCTTGTAATTTCTTAAACACTGCCTGTAAGAATTCAAACTTTCATTTAATGAAGAACAACTATATTTGCTTCCTTTTGATCTCAAGTCATTATCTTAAAGGGAGAAGCCGGTTTCACTAGTAGAAGTAAAATTTCTTACGGAACTAAACCGTATAGTATCTAAGAATGAACATTGGCATCACTAATTCTTCTTATGCAGTCCCTTTATGGTTTGCTTCCATCCAGGATTCTGAGATGGTTAATGAGAGTGATGAGAGGAAGGAGAAGCAGAAGCCTGAAGGCACACACTCAGCAATTCAGGAACAGCTTCTTCCCCTCTGCCACCTGATTCTTAAATGGACATTGAACCCTTGAACACTACCTCACTTTTTTATATTATTTCTGTTTTGCACTATTTTAATGTAACTATTTCTGTATAGGAAAGCAGGCTTTAGTGGAATTGCAAAACCTATTAGTGATTTCGACCAGTCACTAACTAAGGAATACTTAGCATTGGTCAGTATTAATATGCTTTGGTCCAACTTCCAAGAGGTCCTTCAAGCAGCAATTGACAAGTATGTCCCCTCTAAAATGAGCTCTTCCAGGTTCAAGTTACCATGGGTAAAGCAGTCCACCCGGCGTGCAATACGTAGAAAGCAAAGACTCTATAATAAAGCTAGGAAATCCGGTCATAGTGAAGACTGGCAAAAGTTTAAATCCTTGCACCGACTTATTGATAGAAACGTCAGGAATGCTCACCATCAGTATATTAATGAGGTAATAGGTGAGAGCTTAAAGAGTGACAACACCAAACCCTTCTGGAGCTTTATTAAATCTACAAGGTAAGAAGTTTTTGGAATTTCTTCTTTCCCATCCGGGGGCTGTCTTGTATCTCTTGCTGCAGACAAAGCACAAGCACTTAACCAGCAGTTTTGCTCTGTGTTTACAAGGGAAAATTTGAATGAACTCCCCACTTTAGACCCCCGCAATACCCCAGACTTGCCAGATCTCATTTATAACTGTAACAGGCGTTAAGAAGCTTCTCGGGGAATTACAGCCAAAGAAAGCACCAGGACCTGATCAAATACCAGCTATGATTCTAAAGAGTTGTGCTTCCAGTCTAGCTCCCGTTTTGCAAAAGATATTCCAGAAGTCTATTAATACTGGGGCTTTACCGTGCGATTGGTCAAAAGCGAATGTCATTCCAATTTATAAGAAGGGCTCATTGCGGCCAAAATTCAGCATCAGACGTTTGCAAAGGAACATCTAAACAAGCCTGATGCATTTTGGAAACAAGTCTTGTGGACTGATGAAATTAAGAAAGAATTTTTTTGGCCGCAATGAGGAAAGGTATGTTTGGAGAAAAAAGGGTGCAGAATTTCATGAAAAGAACACCTCTCCAACTGTTAAGCATGGGAGTGAATTGATCATGCTTTGGGCTTGTGTTGCAGCCAGTGGCACGGGGAACATTTCACTGGTAGAGGGAAGAATGAATTCAATTAAATACTGGGAAATTCTGGAAGCAAACCACACCGTCTGTAAAAAAGCTGAAGATGAAAAGAGGATGGCTTCTACAACAAGATAATGATCCTAAACACACCTCAAAATCCACAATGGACTACCTCAAGAAGCGCAAGCTGAAGTGTTTGCCATGGCCCTCACAGTCCCCTGACCTAAGCATGATTGAAAATCTGTGGATAGACCTCAAAAGGGCAGTGCATGCAAGACAGCCCAAGAATCTCACAGAACTAGAAGCCTTTTGCAAGGAAGAATGGGTGAAAATCCTCCAAACAAGAATTGAAAGACTCTTACCTGGCTACAGAAAGCATTTACAATCTGCCACGCTGCCCAGCAATCCCTCTATTTGATCCTAGCCTAATCAGGGGACAATTTACAATAAGCAATTAGCCTACCAGCCGATTCATTTTAGGACTGTGGGGAGAAACTGGAGCACCCAGAAGAAGCCCACACGGTCATGGAGAGAACGTACATGCTCCTTACAGGCAGCGGTAGGAAATGAACCCAGTTGTCCTGACTGTAATGCATTGTGCTAACCACTAAAATACCATGCTGCCCCAGGAGAATTTAAATACTGCTATAATTCAACAGAGTGCATCCTCCAAAGTTTTTCAATAATATAATGTTAACTTCAGTACACAGGGTGGAGAAAAAAAATCCTGTTGTTGAGAGGACCAGGTTGAGTTTAGGATTTGGGAATGATGTTAGCGAAGCCTGGAAAGTAATTACTGTGCATTTTACAGCTGGTACATTTGCAGTACAATGCTCTGTCAGTTAAGCTTCATTGCTAACCCAATTAAGTGCACATATTAAGGGGTTCTAAAATTTTTGGCCACTTTTGGCATTCCAATTAGAAACTGAAGAACACAATAAACAGCAGCATTTATTGCGGTAGAATGCAAACCCTTTTTTTCACTAATAGTTTTCACTGGTGGGTTAAATAAGATAACCAACAAAAGCAGAAAGGTATCCCAATGCATGATTAACATATTTTTGTTCAGTGAAGTGTGGAAAGCACACGATTTCCATGCTGGCAGCTCATTATAAAGACTTCTGTATGCAGCCAGAATTGCCCACGCTTTTTGCTGGCATCATACACTAGCAGGAGAACTGGTATCATTTCCAAGTTGCACTACTTAAAACTTAAAGGGGAGATGTATTGCAGCTGTGTTTGTTTCTGGGAATTGTTCTACTTGAATCTGTCCTGGGATATAGTGAATTTGATGAAAAATTAATAACTTGAAATGCTAACTCTTGTTTTTCTTTCTCTCTACAGATGCTGTTTGACCTGCTAAGTATTTCTAGTATATTTTGATTTTATTAAGAAGTGACTGTAGGCATTTAAATTTTTGAACAATGCTGGAAAAGTAAATAGGGATTTTCATCTACCCTAAGGGAGAGTGGAGTTCCTCCAAACACAGTTATAAATCTGTGGAAAATTGCCCAAGTTAAAGCTTGAATGTAGTGACAGAAAAAAAATAACATTATCACATATGTGGCCAAGCTCAGTGATTATATTTGCAAATGCAATACTGCATGAACTGCTCTACTAGACAGATAGCACTAAATTCACCTCTTCCCATCAACATCACATCTCACAGCTTGTATTGACTTGCAGATATTTTAACAGCCACATGAGGATTCACCAATAGATAACACCTCTGGTGAACATCTTACTCAACTTGAGAGATTGCACTATTAGTTAACTAGAGGACGGGCTCTATTCATGGCAGCACTGGGCATGTGTATTGTAGATGAGACAGAGAGTAGGAATAGCACAGGTCCCAGGAACAATGTGGCAAGACTATTTTCTAAATGGAGAGAAAATTCAAAAATCTGAGGTGCGAAAGGACTTGGGAGCCTTCATACAGGATTCCCTAAAGATTAATTTGCAGGTTGAGTCTGTGGTGAGAGAGGCAAATGCAAGGTTAGCACTCATTTTGAGAGGACTAGAATATAAAAAGTAAGAATGTAATGTTGAGGCTTTATAAGGCACTGGTGAGGCCTCACTTGGAGTATTGTGAAAAGATTGGGCCCCTTATCTAAGAAAGGGTGTGCTGACATTGGAGAGAGTTCAAAGGAGGTTCACAAAAGTGATTTTGGAAATGCAGTGCTTGTCATATGAGAAGCATTTGATGGCTCTGGACCTGTACTCACTGGAATTTAGAAAAATGAGGGGAGATCTCATTGAAACCCATCAAATGTTGAAAGGCCTTGATAAAGTGGATGTGGAGAAGATGTTTCCTATGGTGATGGAGTCAAAGATCAGGAGAAGCAGCCTCAGAATAGAGGGATGAACATTCAGAAAGGAGATGAGGAGGAATTTCTTTAGCCAGAGAGTGCTAAATCTCTGGAATTTTTTGTCACAAGCAACTGTGGGTATACTTAAGGCACAACTTGATAAATTCTTGATTAGTCAGGGCATGAATGGATATGGGGATAAGGCAGGAGATTGGAGCGGAGAGTGAAATGGATTAGCCAAGATGAAATGGCAGAGAAGACTCAATGCACCAAATGGCCTAATTCTGCTCCTATATCTTATGGTCTTATAACATATTAGGACAGTGTGCTTAGCTAGATTCTTTAATGAACAGGAGCTGAAGAAGAATGCTGATGCACAAAACAATTTGTACATTGGAAAGTGTGGTAAAAAGCCTTGATACCTGTGCTCAATGTTAAGCAGTGTTTAGGAGTCTAGCATCAGTACCATTGGGCTTTTAACAGTTAGAAGCTTGTTCTTTTTAATAAGGAATGGATGAAATACATTAGTGTATCTGTGAGGCAACCATTTTGAAGAATTGAAAGCAGATATTTCAGCTTTGAAAACAATGCAAACAGCACACACCCACTGTCTGATTGTTGTGATGGCAGTTCTGTCTGCTGTCCCAATCTCAGTTTGCTGATATTATGGTTCATAGTAACAATTGCAAAAGGAATCAAAGCTCTCCTACAAAGTGGTCTCTATATATCCACTCCCCGATAACACAGGATATCCTCTCCACATACTGCCATGATGTCTCAATAATCAATAGTGCAATTCCCCTTCCTCACTTACTTCACCTCTGTCATACTGGAAGCATCAGGACCCCAGAACACTGAGCTGCCAGACCTATTCATTTCTCAACTACTGTGTGTTTCCTTAATAGCTGTGATATCACAATTCCCTGTGCCAATCTATGTTCTGAGTTAATCGGCCTTACCTTTAAAGAAAATGCAGTTTAGCCTATCAGACCTTCCATGCTTTACGTCCAGCCAACCTACTGGACTTGTTTACTTTAACCTATATCGTTTTAAGTTATAGATTTGGCAGAATGAGCGCATCACTCTTGATGTTCAGTAATCTATCAAGCATGAAATTGATCATTTGCAAATTGCATGAATGCTGTGTTAAATCTAAATACAACTCAGCCAGCTCTTGAAGACCTGTCAAAAAATTTAGTCATATGATATTTGAGTGGCAGCCACATCCCTTCAGAACAAGGTGACATAATTGGGACACCATTCTTAAAAGAGTTTTAATTGAGCAGCCTGAGGCTACAGAAAAGTGACATTGGCCTGAATACACCTGCTCATTACAGCAATCACCCTAATCATTTCTGGCTTCCTTGTGTGATCACTTGGAGAATTTTGAAAACAGTTACAAAAACATATGCAAGTCTATTTCAGAAAATCATCAAACCCACATGATTCATATCTAAAAATGAAATTCGGAGAATGGGAGACTTCACTTGGAGGAAGTCAAAAACCAGGCAATGAAGCCTTTCATGTTCCAACTGACCAGTTATTAGCTTGTCCTCATCACAAGGGATTGCCTATAAGATGCTGAACTATCACCTTAGAATGGTATTTCAGCAGAACTATTGGACATCATTGAAATACAGTGTACAATAAGTTTGCTATTACTTAGCTCTATCACCATAGCTGCAAAACCTCTTGCTCAGTGTCAGCAAAACCAAGGAGCTGATGCCTGACTTCAGGAGAGGGAAACCAGAGGTCCAGAGCCTGTTCTCATTGGAGGATCAGAGGTGGAGAGGGTCAGCAACTTTAAATTCCTCGGTGTTATCATTTAAGAGGACCTGTCCTGGGCCTAGTACATAAGTGCAAATACAAAGAAAGCATGGTAGCACCTCTACTTCCTTAGAAGTTTGTGGAGATTTGGCATGACATCTAAATCTTTGACAAACTTCTATAGATGTGTAGCAGAGAGTATATTGTCTGGCTGCAACACAGCATGGTATAGAAACACCAATCCCCTTGAATGGAAAATCCTACAAAAAGTAGTGGATATGGCCCAGAACATCATGGCTAAAGCCCTCCCAGCCATTGAGCACATCTACATGAAACACTGTCGCAGAAAAGCAGCATCCATCGTGTCACTGGCGAACTTGACAATGTGATTATTCAGGCGTTTGGTCATTCAGTAATGTGTGAGCAGAGTGTACAGCAGTGGGTCCAGCACACAGCCCTGGGAGGCACCTGTGTTGCGAATGATGGGGAAGGAGGAGCGGTTGTGCATCCTGACTATCTGACGCCTGTTTGTTAGGAAGTCCAAAATCCAGTTGCATGGTAGTGCATTTAGACTGAAGAGTAGCAGTTTGTTCACCAGAGTCTGTCATACAGTTGTGTTGAATGTCGAACTGAAATCCAGATACAGCATTCTGACATAAGAGTCCTTGTTTTCTAGGTCTATTTAATATGTATTTAAATGCATGTATCTATATAAATATACACTTTCTCCTTATTAGTCCCAGTGAAGTCAAGAATGACTTGCTTCTATTCTAGTTTCTGTGGGCTCTGATGCAGCTGAACATTTCTACATGGGATCCAGAGCTTTGCCATCGTGGGATCAGGAAGAGATTGACACCGTGAGTGGGTGGGGTAGCTTCTATATGATTCTGTTAAAGATGCTCAAGCCGCTCAATACCTTCTCAGATGTTCCTTTAAAATTTCAATATTTTATAGTTTTCTTTTGTGTCTTTTGGCTCTGTTTGTACATTCAGCCCTGTGGTAGAGCGAATCTATCTCCACTATTAATACTGGCAAGTAGATTTCCCAAACTACAAACAAATATATCATTTTTCTCAATATATCCCCATGCATGTCTTGCGCTCACTGGCATCGTAAAAGTGACCTGACAAAATTCAGGACAGGGAGGAAGAAGCCCCAAGGGAAAGTGTTTCCCACGCTACCTTACTACTTTGGTGAACTGAGGACTCAGTTTTGGTTTGGAATGTTGTAGTTCACTTCAATTGTTTGCATGATTTGTGCTTTTATTTATTTCTCTTGTGCATCGGGTGTTGGTCTTTTATTTTAATTTCTTTCTTAATTGGGTCCTTTTGGGTTTCTTGCTTTGTGGCTACTTGTGGGCAAACAAATCTCAAGGTTGTATAATTCATACATTCATTGATTATAAGTGTATGCACTTTGAACTTTTGAATTAAAGTTGCACCAGTTACAAGCTGAAGTTTGCTGCTGTGTATATTTCCCCCTGCTTGCGCAAAGTACATAGGAGATTATTCTTCAAATCAGGGAGACTTAAACAATCCAGTAGAATTTTCAGATCTGGTGCCAAAGGAAGCACTTCCTCTACTCAAAGTTTAAAACTGATATTCATTCCTATTATTGTGTAATTGCATTGTCTTTTCAAATGGCAATTGCAGACTAAGGACAGGTTCTGTTTCAGCTTGTGTCATTGAGCACTACTCTTACTTGAAATGTGACCAGAAGGCTCACTCATTCTAAACCATCTCTTCTCATGGTAGTAGCTCTTTTAATTCAATTCTTTCTCATTGTACAAGTTTGCTTGCATCAAAATAGAATGATTAAAATCACCTACCAAAGGTCGGAGATCAGGATGAGCAAGTATATAACCATTATTGGTATTCAGAAATGCATAACCATGGACTCCAAGCTGCATGAAGAACATGATAAAGGAAAGAAAATTTTAAAACAGTTGTGACACAACAGCGAAGAAAAATTCACTCAAGTAAATGTTTTTTTTTCTCTCTTCTCAATCTGCATTCACACAGAGTTAATAGTCAAACCTGTTTGGGAGAAGAAGGCATCTGCATTTTGTTACAACAGTAGTTAGTGCATGCTATTGATTTATTCCTCTTTATTGTTAAGACTATTACAAGATGTTGCATGCACGTCTATTGCTTATGTTTCATGAAGAATCGGAACTTAAGGGGGCACTACTTGCCTTTGAATATAAAATAATTCTTACTGAGAATGTCCACACTCACGTTGCTGCTTCTGTGAGTGGCTGAATACTACAATAACTCAATGTGAGTAAGGGTTACTGAGAGAATTCATTCACTTACAGCAACAATAACAGAAGGCAAGTTGCTAGGAAAAGATAGAATCAAAGGTAAATTTGCTTGATGAGTTAGGAGAAAAAATGAGAAAACAAAGTGGCTAAAAGTCCTGGCTGAATAATTAAATCTACCATTTGGGAGATAAGGTAGGAGAAAGACATGAAATAAGGTAGCAGTGTCATGTTAAATGAAGGGGAAAAGGAAAAGTACAAAATTACAGTTTTAGAGGAAAGGAACTGGTACAAAAGTACAGTTGCACGAAATGGGCAAATATCTCAGTGAAAGGAAAAATAGGCTGTTGTGGTGCCTTTCTGATATGCAGGGACCAGTGGATCTGCTGAAGAAAGTCCAAGAAAGCCATGTAAGACTTCAATTCTCCCACTTTCTGAATAGGAATCAATAATGTATGAAACATAAAGCAGTTCCTTAGTGATCTGAAAGCTTGTTCATCATTAAACATTCCAATCAAGTTGTTAATGATATAGGCACCTGCATGGGTCCCAGCTATGCCTGCCTTTTCATCGGCTATGTGGAGCAGTCCATATTCCAAGCCTTCCTCAGTAGTGCTCCCCAACTCTTTCTGTGTTACATTGATGGCTGCATTGGTGCTGCTTCATGCACCCATGCTGAGCTCATAATTTCATCAACCTTGCTTTCAGCTTCCACCCTACCCTTAAATTCACTTGGTCCATTTCTGATAACTCTCTCTCCTTTCATGATCTTTCTGTCTCCATCCCTAGAGACAAATTGTCTCTCAATATCTTTTATAAACCTACCGATTCGAATGGCTATCTTGATTATACCTCTTCTCATCCTGTCTCCTATAAAAATCCTATTCCTTTTTCTCAGTTCCTTCACCTTTGCTGCATCTATTCCAGGCTGCAGCTTTGCTTTCCAGGACATCAGGGATGTCCTTTTCCTTCAATGAATGGGGTTTCCCTTCCTCCACCATTGATACTGCCCTCACCTGCATCTCCTTCATTTCTCTGACATCTGCACTTATCCCATTTTCCCACAACCTTAACAGGGATAGAGTACCTCTTGTCCTCATCTACCACCCCATGAGCTTCCGCATCCAACACATAATTTTCTGCAACTTCTGCCATCTCTGAAGAGATCCTATCCACTAAAAGCATCTTTACCTCACATCTGCTTTCTGCTTTCTTCAGGGATTGTTCCCTCTGTGATTTCCTTGTTCAGTCATCCCTCCCCACTGATCTCCCTCCCTGCATTTCCACCTCCAAGCAGCCAAAGTGCTACACCTGCCCAGTCACCTCCTCCCTCACTCCCATTCAGGACCCCAAACAGTCCTTCCAGGTGAGACAACACTTTGCCTGCAAATCTGTTGGGGTCGTCTACTTTAACAAGTGCTATTGATGTGGCCCCCTCTATAGTGGTGTAACCCAGTGTAAACTAGGAAACCACCTTGTCAAGCACCCCCAACTTTATTCGTAAAAAATGGAATTTTCTGGTGGCCAACCATTTTAATTCCTGTCCCCATTCCCCATTCCATGGTTTCCTCTTCTGCCAAGACGAGGCCACTCTCATGGTGGAGGAGCAATGCCTCACAATCCATCTAGGTAGCCTCCAGCCAGGTGGCATGAACATTGATTTCTCCTTCATATAATTTTTTCCTCCCCCTTCCTTCTTCTTCTATTCCCCACTCTGGTCTCTTACTTCTTCTCCTCACCTGCCTATCACCCCCCCACCCCCCAGTACTTCTCCTCCTTTCCTTTCTCCCATGGTTCACTCTCCTTTCCTGGCAGATTCCTTCTGCTCCAGCCCTGTGCCCCTTCCACCTCCACCACCCACCTGGCTTCATCTATCACCTTCCACCTTGTCCTCCTTCCCCTCCCCCTTCCAATTTTTTATTCTGGCATCTTCTCCCTTCCTTTCTAGTCCTGATGAAGGGTCTTTGCAAGTACATAAGGGAGATGTTTCGTGTTGAGGCCCTTCTTCAGGACTTCGGCCTGAAATGTTGACTGTTTACTCTTTTCTGTAGATGCTGCCTGGCCTGCTGGGTTCCTCCAGCATTTTATGTCTTTTACTTTTCTAACATTGACTGGAAATGCCATATATAAAGCTAAGGGCTTAGATGAGGCGGAATTTGTTATTTTAATTGTATCCAGGAAAATTTTCTTATGCAGCATGTATATGGCCCTACAAGAGAGGGGGCAATACACAACCTGCTCTTGGGAAATGAGGGAGGGCTCATAGCCGGAGGGTCAATGAAGAAGCAACTTGGGATCAATGACTGTAATTTAATTAGTTTTAAAATAGTTATGGAATAAGATAAGACTGACCCCCAAGTTACTGTCACAATTGGGCAAAGCTAATTTTGATGGCATTAGATGGGAACTTATAAAGATTGATTGGGAAAGGTTATTTGCAAGTAAAGGAATATCTGGGAACTGGAGGCTTTTAAAAGTGAGAGGGAAAGAGTTATAAGGAGCTTTTTTGCCCGGAAGGTAGGAGGCTGTGGGGTACCTCAGAAAAATATAATATCATGATGGTTGTAGATCACAGTGTGCTTCCCAGGGCAGGATAGGTTTAGGGTGAAAGAGAGAACATGAGGGGCATGTTTTTCACACAGATGATGGTGAGAATATGGAACAAACTGCTAGATGAAGTGGTAGAAGCAGGTTCAATTACAAGAGTTAAAAGACATTTAGAAGGTACATGGATAGGAAAGGTTTCGAAAGATGCCCAATGCAGGCAAATGGGATTAGCTTAGTGGCAATCTGCCAGGAGGTACTGAAATCTGACATCCCACACCATCAGATGCAAACAAGGCCAACAGAACTACCTTAGGTAGGCAACCTGGTTGGTGTAGACATTGGGTTGAAAGGTCTGTTCTGTGCTATGTAACACTATGATTCTATGAGATGTATAGTCATCAAAAACAACCCCTGAAATATATGATGCAGTGAGGCGTTTTTGATATCTATATTCAGCTTAGTTATTAAACCTACTCCTATCTGGCACTGAAAAAAAACAATTGAATGCATTAACCAATGTGGAGCTTTAAGATTTTTAATAGCCCTCTTGATCATATTCCAAATATGAAAGGCATTGATACAGTTGACAACCTACCTTATACCTCGGAGCTAGTTTCAATAGTTCTCTCAGTGGAACATCTGAACCTGCAACCCCCAGGAGAATTCCATGTGCTCTCTGCAGAATTATTGTGAGAAGGAAGGTTAAGCTAAGAACCAAGCATACTCAGTATCACTGTCTTTATCATCTTTATTGCTACTATTATAAAATGCAGTTATCACTTTGACCGTGAATGGTTCAGAAGGTATACACAGTGGACTAAATCTAGGTCAGTTGCTACCTTGGAGAACTTATGAAAGAAGAAATCACAGGTGCTTAAGAGCAATATGTTTTTGGAGCCATTGATAAGACTTAGATATGGAATCTCGGGTTCTGGGGTAGAGGAATCCAGGCGAGATGGTCAGTTCGCTATTAATTACAACCTTGGAAGCCTTAGAGAGATACTTAATTTTGAGGAAAACAGATGAAGGATATGAAGCATTTGGCAAGGGATATGAGAAAAAGGATTGTAAGCATTACACTAATCCAGAATTTCCCAGTATTGTAGCAGGTGATTTGTAAAAATAAATCCAAAGGAGTACAGCTAAAATGTCTGCAATGGCTCTTTTAAAGAGTAGTTGTGCTTATTCCTGTCACAGCCATGGACCCTGCTGCAGAGTCTGGGTGCCTCACAGGCAGGCAGTTGAAAGGGATTAGCAATCACACTTGTGAGGATGCACATTCCAGCCAATTAGTGTTTACTTGTGGTTGTATTTAACTCTCTTCCTTACTTTTCAGTTTTCTCAAGTCTTAAACAAATCATAGCAATGACAACACACCCTGCTTACCTTATTCCATGTTCTAGGAAAGAATACTCCAATTTCGAGTGACGCTGCAAAGGAGCGGTACTAGTTTAGTATTTAGTTACTGTTTCCAAGCTGCAGTGATGGCATTAGATTTCAGTTTGAGAGTTTAGTTAGCGGCCCTGTTGGCCTAGTATTTATTATTTTTCCTTTTGTTTTGTACAGTTCTCATTAAAACTCGGTGAATTAATCATTGAGCTGCTGTGTTTCTCCCTCTGCACTTGGGCCATCACCAAACACTGTGTCAGCAAGACAGCAAGACCCCTAGAATGGGACCCGTGAAGAGACAGAACAGCTGACCTTGGCAGATCAGAGTTGACAGAAGTGGCTCATGCAGTGTGATAACTGCTCGCAGAATGGCAAGCCCAGCCAAACCAACGTTTGTTAGTCAGATGAAGGAGAGGTGAAAGTCAGTGGAGGCTGTGTTTGCAGAAATGGCTTGGGCAGTGCAACAATTGCTTTCAGAACAGCAAGACCAATACAAACTGGCAGACAGCAACAGTTCGATAACTCACCACAGACTGCCAGAATTAGATGGCAGACATTATTGATCTCAGTGGCATAGTTCAGCAGCTCACTACCAATAGCCAGAATCAGCTGGCAGCCATTACCACTTTTGTTGCTGCAATTCAACAGCCTTAAGCCAGGACAGTCCCACTCCCAACGTTTTCCACACTCTCTTTTATAACAGTCTCATCGGCCTCAGCCACTAATGCCTGATTCCAGTTCAGAACTGAATATTCCTCCACCATGCAGATACTCCGGTAACCCCAATAGCTGCGGGAACTTTATTACCCAGCGTGTGTTGACTTTCCAAGCCTAGTCAAGTTAGTTCAGAGATGATGTCTGTAAACTGGCTTACATGGGAATTGTCTTCGACAGACCCGCATTCAGCTTGTTCAAGGCTCTTTGAGAAAAAGGTTCTCTTTAGCCCTGTCTTTCCACAACAATTCATAGTTGAGTTCAAGGGAGAGTGCTTGATCTTCCAGTATGGGGTCAGGAGGCTGCCCACCGACTCTCAGACCTGCACCAAAGAAACGGGCAAGTCCTCCCCAGGGCTGGCTCTTTTCCTTCTCTTGTCCTGAAACTGTGGCCATGGAAAAACATCAAGGAAGCAGCAGCATTAAGATTTATCCATCTGTCAACCTTGCTATCAGGGGTGGTCTTCTTTTTTGTAAAGAAAATGGATGGCAAGTTCCATCTCTGAATTGATTATCGGCCCCTCAACAACATCATGGTGAAGAACCGCTACCTTCTCCCTTGACTTGCCTCTGCATTTGAACATCTTCAGGAAGCAACCATATTCTCCAAGATAAATCAGCACACTGCTTACAACCTGGTTTGCATCCAAGAAGGAGGCGAGTGAAAGACAGCATTCAATACCTCCACAGGTCACTATGAGCATGTCGTGATGCTATTTGGTCTGGCCAGCACCCCGGCTGTTTTGCAGGCCCTGGTCAATGATGTGCTCTAGAGCATGCTAAATCAGTTCATATTTATGTATTTGGATGATATTCTTATCTACGAATAAACTCTCTCGGGCTTCCAGCTGGGTACAGGTATCAATTTTAACCAACATTTCGATGATAAACTCTGCCATCTTCATCAGGGATGATAGCTGGGCATGTCTGTTCCAGTGGTATTAATACCCCCATTATTCATCTCTCCTGATTGGTTAGTCCTCATCCAGTCAGGTTTCCAATGTCCAAACTTGTTTACGATTGGATTCCAGTTCTTACTTAGAGACTTGCACCTTTGTTAAAATTCTTTTTCTCTAGTTTTATTATCTATTCCCATTCTCACCAGAAACATGTCCAGCATGTCCAGAGGGTTCTTTGACAGTTCCTCAAGAGCAACCTTTATGCCAAACCAGAGAAATGTGAGTTCCACAAAGAGCAGATGTTATTCTTGGGCTACATCCTCACCCCTTCCAGTATTCAAATGGACCCGTGTAAAGTTCAGCAGTCACAGAGTGGCCCAAACCATCCACAGTCAAACAGGTGAGATGCTTCATGGGGTTTGCAAATTTTTAATCGCTGCTTCATCAGAAACATCAGTTTCATTGCACTCACCAAGAAGAGCTCTGCAGGATTCCAAGGGACAAGTGAGGCAGGCCAAGCATTCACAGAACTAAAGTGGTGCTTCACCACTGTCCCAGTGTTGCAACAACCAGATGCATCCTGTTCACTCATCATCGAGGTTGTAAGAATTGAAGATGTACTCTCACAGCATTCTTCTGTAAGTAATCCGCTACACCCTTGTGCTTTTTTATCCCCATCACTTGACTCCTGCAGAGAGCAACTATGTCGGGAACTGAGAACTTCTGGCTGCCAAGGAGACACTAGAGGCATTGGTACATTGGTTGGAGGAGGCAGAGCACCCTTCTCTGGCATGGACAGACCACATGAACCTCTCTTACATCTGTGACGCCAAGAAACGCAACTCCTGTCAAGCCACTGGGCTCTCTTCTTTACTTGGTTTAATTTCATCCTCATCTACCATCCTGGTTTACTTTCATCCTCATCTACCATTATGTGTTGGCGCGTGGCCAAGTGGTTAAGGCGTCGGTCTAGTGATCGGAAGGTCACTAGTTCGAACCTCAGCTGAGGCAGCGTGTTGTGTCCTTGAGCAAGGCACTTAACCACACATTGCTCTGCGACAACACCGGTGCCAAGCTGTATTGGCCCTATTGCCCTTTCCTTGGACAACATTGGTGGCGTGGAGAGGGGAGACTTGCAGCATGGGCAACTGCCAGTCTTCCATACAACCTTGCCCAGGCCTGCACCCTGGAAACCTTCCAAGGCGCAGATCCATGGTCTCACGAGACTAACTGATGCCTACTACTACTACTACCATCCTGGCAGCAAAACTAAGGGTGATGCTCTCTCCTCCCAGTTTGACATCTCCGAGGACAGTGCCATTCCTTGCTCATGTATAGTTTACCCATGATTTAGGGAACATAAGCAGAGGTGAGGTCTGTCCAATAGTTGGATCCAAGCCCAGGTGGGGGAACCTCCCAAATGGCTGTTTGTCCCTGCCACTGTGTGCCCCAGGGTGTTGGAATGGGGCACTCTTTCTGCTGATTGGCCATCCAGAGATTCAATGGACCCTGGAATTTAAAAAGAGATGATTTGGTGGCCTTCTATATCCTAGGATGTCCACAACTTCATCCTTGCCTACCCCACTTGTGCTCAGAACAAGATATTATGTCAGCACCTGTAGGGTTGGATCTGCCCACTGCCTGTGCCTCACTGTCCCTGGTCCCACCTCTTCATCACTGGCCAGCGTCCGTCAGGTGGGAACACTACCATTCTGGTAGTTGTGGACTAGTTCTCCAAAGCTGTCCACTTAACTTCTCTCCCCAAGTTCCCATTGGCTCATGAAACTGCCATCCTTATTGCTCAGCACATGTTCATGCTGCATGACTTCCCTCAGGATAGTGTCTGATCGATGACTTGACAGGTCATATCCCAGTTCTGAAAGGCTTTCTGTTCTCTTTTGAGAGTCATAGCTAGCCTCTCACCAGGTTTCCAACCTCACTCTAATGTGTAGAATGAGACAGTGAATCGGGAGCTGGAGACAACCATGCGCTTTAAAGGAGCATTAATCTTTTAATACTAAGTTACTGCTTCCTAGCGACAGTGTTGGTGTTAGCTTTCAGCTTAAGAGTTGTAGTTAATGGTCTAGTGTTTATTGTTTTTCCTTTAATTCTGCATAGTTCTTATTAAAGGTCAGCAAACTGTTCATCCATTTCATTGTCTTTCCTTCTGCACTTAGGCCATAACTGCACACTTATGTCAATTCCAGCCATCACTCTCCCCTGACCAAGAGATTGACAAGGAAATTCCTGCTGTTGAATAGTTAGTCTAACGCTATAAGTACACTTGAAGATGGGCCAGAGCTTCTCTGTTTCCCTGAGACGTGAGGCCTTTCAAGCCAGGAGAAGTCTGGTTGGCATTCAGAAATCTTCCTTTGAAAGTTGAGAGCTGCAAGTTGGCCCCATGCTACGTGTGACCATTTGTAGTAGAGGCTATCACTAAAGCCTCCTATAGACTACGTCTACCATCATCAATGAATATTCATCAAGTGTTCCATGTTTCCCAGTTCAAGGTGGTGACATCCCCCCCCCCCCACTTGCTCCAGTCACCTCCACTGCCCTTCTCATTTGGTGAATTGGTTCTTGGTCTATTCTGTGCGGCACCTTCTGGGAGGTTCAAGTGCCTCATGGATTGGGAGGAGTATGGCCCAGAGGACCATTCTTGGGTTCTGGTTTGTGACATCCTGGACAAATCTCTCATGTAGGACTCCCAGCAGGCACAGGTTACTGGCACTGCGGGAGCTGTGCCTAGGGGCCTAGGGAGGGAGGGAGGGCCCTGTCACAACCACAGACTTCGCTGCAGTATCTGGGCAACCTCGCAGGCAGGCAGCTGAAAGGGCTTGGCAATCATGCTTGTGAGAATGCACATTCCAGCCAATTAGGGAATATCTGCCATTGCATTTAAATCCTTTCCTTTTGATTCAGCCTTGTTGAGTCTTGACCAAAGCATAGTGATGGCAATGGCCCCTGCTTACCTTAGTTCATTTTCTGAGAAAGAAGACTACAAATTAGTTTGACGCTGCAAAGGAGCAGTACTAATTTAGTATTTAGTTACCGTCTCCAAGCCGCAGTGACGGCTTTAGATTTTAGTTTCAGAGTTTAATTAGCAGCTCTGTTGGTTTAGCGTTTATCATTTTTCCATTTGTTTTGTACAACTCTGATTAAATCTCAGTGAACTGATCATTCAGCCGCTGTATCTCTCCCTCTGCACTTGGGCCTTCACCAAACGGTGTCAATTCCCTCATTCTGCATTTTGTCTACTTCATATAAGTGTGTCGATCTCAAGAACCAACTTGCTTTGAAAACTACTTTTGAAGTAGAAAAACTAGTAGGAATTTCAACCCCTCATGCCTCGTCCATCATTCAATAAGGTTATAGCCAATCTTTTACTGATCAGCACTTTTCTGCACTAACACCATATCCCTTCCATTAAATTTCACCATCTTTTAAGGAAGAACATTCCAAATACTAATAACTCAGTAATGGAAAATATACACTCAGTAGCCAATTTATTAGGTACAGGAGTGGAAACCAGTGTGGCCTTCTGCTGATGTAGCCCATCCACTTCAAGGTTTGACATGTTGTAAGTTCAGAGATGCCCTTTTGCACACCACTTTTGTAATGTGGTTATTTGAGTTGCTGTCAGCTTGAACCAGTCTGACCTCTTATTAATAGGGCATTTTTGCTCACAGAACTGTCCCTCACTGGATGTTTTTCATTTACACACCATTCTCTGTAAACTCTAGAGGCTGTTCTGCATGAAAATCCCAGGAGCTCAGCAATTTCTGAGATACAAAAACCATCTGGTGGCACCAACATTCATTCCACTGTCAAAGTCACTTAGATCACATTTTTTCCCCATAATGATGTTTGATCTGAACAACAACGCAACCTCTTGATCAAGCCTGTGTGCCTTATATGCATGAGTTGCTGCCACATGATTGGCTGATTAGATATGTGCATGAATAAGCAGGTGTATAGGTGTACCTAATAAAGTGGCCAATGAGTGTATTTCATCTCCATTCCATACCTTTTAGCAATTATTATGAATGTATGCCTGCTACTTATCGGCCCGTGAATCAGAGGGAAGAGATTTTCTCTGTTATCTCAAATCATTTATTTATTTTTAACATTCTTTTTCCTAAGAAAAATAATCTTAACTTTTCCAGCCTCTGATATTTTATTTAGAGACGTGGCACGGTATCAGGCCCTTCTGGTCAATGGGCCCCCAAAGTCTAAAGTCCTTCGTCCCTTTTACATTACAGAGAACCTTTTCTATATTCCTTCTAAGGCTTTTGCCTTTTTCCTTGTATGTAATCCCCAGGACTGTCTATTCCCAATGGGCTGATAGACATATGGCATAAGGTATATGGTATAAGGCCCTGAACCCAGCCACCAAAGTTCTGGGCGGTTTTATTTGTGGGCACTGGCATACAATTCAAGTGTCAATCAGCCCTTTCATGCTTTTCCACTATCAGGTTTATAGTGCATGTTTCAGCTCCCTTACTGAAGAAAGAATATTGTGCTAAACATGGAAGAAATTGGCATTTCAGCTTAAAACTATATCTTGGTAATCAATACATATCATTCCTGATGATGGGAACGAACAGAATTCACTCCTCATGCTTGTAAAATCAGATTTAAGATTCAGTACCCTGGACATTCTCTCTTCTACCCTCTCCCATCATGCAGAAGACACAAAAGTCTGAAAGTGTGTACCACCAGGCTCAAGGACAGCTTCTATCCCACTGTTATCAGATTCTTCAATGAACCTCTTCTACGATAAGATGTTCTCTTGATTTTACAATCTACCTTATTATGATCTTGCATTTTGTTGTTTACCTACTCTGTACTTTGTTGCCAGTTTTACACTTTTTTCTGCATCTTTTTTACCTTATTCTAGTTCAATCCACCGAGTAGTGATCTGATCTGTATACACAGTTTGTAAAACATGCTTTTCACTGTATTCTGGTACATTTTACAATAAATCAATACCAATACAATATCAACACCAATACTAGTATCCACATGAATTATTGGCCTTAATTATGGATAATGGAATTGGTGGCTTTGTGGGCAAGTTTGCAGACAATCCAAATATAAGCGGAGAGGTAAGAAGTGGCAGATGGAATATAGTGTAGGGAAGTGTATGGTCATGCACTTTGGTAGAAGGAATAAAGGCACAGACTATTATCTAAATGGGGAGAAAATTCAAAAAACAGATGTGCAAAAGGACTTGGGAGTCCTTGTGCAGATTTCCCTAAAGGTTAACTTGCAGGTTGAACCAGTGGTAAGGAAGGCAAATGCAATGTTAGCATTCATTTTGAGAGGACGAGAATATAAGAGCAAGGATATGATGCTGAGGCCTTATAAGGCATTGGTTAGACCGTATTGGGAGTATTTTGAGTAATTTTGGACCCTTATCTAAGAAAAGATGTTCTGGCATTGGAAAGGGTCCAGAGGATGTCATGGGAGTCATTCCAGGAATAAAAAGTTTAACGTATGAGGAACTTTTGATGGTTCTTGGCCTGTACTCGTTGGAGTTTAGAAGAATGGGGGGGGGGGGGGAACATTGATTTCAATATTGAAAGACCAGATATGGAGAAGACAGACTGGGTGTGGAGAAGATGCTTCCTGTAGTGGGTGTATCTAGGACCAGAGGGTACAGCCTCAGAACAGAGTGACGTCCATTTAGAACAGAGGTAAGAAGGAATTTCTTTAGCCGGCGGGTGATCAATCTGTGCAATTCAGTGCCATGAAAGGCCATGGAGGCCAAATCATTGGGTATATTTAAAACAGAAGTTCTTCGGTTTTTGGTTAGTCGGGGGGGGTCGAAGATTATTGGGAGAAGGGGGTTGAAAGGGATAATAAATCAGCCATGGTGGAATGGCAAACAGACTTAATGGGCCGAGTGGCCTAATTCTGCTCCTACACTATGTCTTATGATCTTATGGTCTTATTCACTGGCCTGAGTTTGTTATAGTAAGTTCCAGTGGTCTTTTTATCTAAATCAGGTATCAGGGATCAGAGTATTGTGCTCTGGTGTGTTACTCTAGAAGAGAAAGTATCTGCAGAAAATAATAATCAAAAATAAGAGCAGAAATTGCTGAAGGTACTTAGCAGGTCATGCACCATATGTGAAAAGAGAAAGCAAGTTAATGTTTCAGGTCAAAGACCCTTTGTTAACTCAATTTCTTTGTAAAATCTCTTCTATCTACTGAGAGTTTCCAGAATTTTCTATTTGTGTTTCAAGTTTCAACATTTTATTTTTATTTAGGGATACAGCATGAAACAGGCTCTTCTGCACCAACCACCTAGCAACCCACCTATTTAACACTAGTCTCATCACAGGACAATTTACAATGACCAATTAATCTACAGACAGGTATGTCTTTTGACCACGGGTGGAAACCAGAGCACCCAGAGGAAACCCATATGGTCACAGGGAGAACGTACGAACTTCTTACAGATGGTGCCGGAATTGAACTCCAAACTCTGACACCCTGCGCTGTAATAGCATTGTGCTAACGGCTACACTACCGTGTGCCCCTGCAGATGCAGTTTTTGTTTTGAATTTTTTTATAATTATTAGTCAACCCTCAGTATTCATTACTGAAATAATTTAAGTTCCGCCTAAAGGCAATGTGGGAAGAATTTATCTTTGAGCACTTGCGTTTCGTACCTATAAAGCATTAGACACTCCATGGACATACACTACGTATTTAGATCCAGCAGTTTTAAAAGAAAGGAATGTGCAGTAAAAGTACAACCAACAATTCATAACATGCAGCCATGCTATTTAGTGTTAATGTCTAGTAGAGGTTTCTTCTCATAATCATCTTTAATAAAGATTTGAGAACATAGAAAATAGTGTAAGATTTTTTATAATAGAGTTGTGAAGATAATACATAAAGATTGATTTTAATCAGTGCAAGAGTGACAAATTTGTGGGATTTTGCATCAGCACATAAGGATAAATTCAAATTATGAAACTGTGCTAAGATCAGACCTTGAAACAAGCAGACTCCTGTTAGTATGTTATCACTAAAATAATTTCTTACCAATATTTTATTGTTTGGTACTTATTCCTGTTTAGGGAAACCTGGCTAGGGATTGGTGTTCTAAAGATTGGCAGCCTTGCATTTTACAAGATTCAATGTATGACGCTGGATAGGAAATTAAGCATCTCACTATATTGTTGTCCATTAAGAGTTGTTTGCTTCAGCACTATTTGTAAATCTGGAATTTGGAAACACTGGGACAAAGTTATTTAGTTCTGGGTGTTGGTAGTTCAGCAGATGCTTGGAGTATTTGAGCATTAGTTGGGGAAACTTTTGAACCTCAGTATCAAAAGCCTGAGCAATGAACTGGTTTGAATCACTCAAGAACATCAGAAAACTTGAACTGTATCTGAAAATTTTTCATTGTCATTTTTCATGATCAATGAACTGATTATGTGCAATCTAACCTATTGTAAATCTTGCACCATATGTTTGAACGTGAGGGAAAATTCTGTATCATTTCAGTTTGTTCACATTTTAAATCAATTCGCAAAGTGATATTTGTCAATTATTCAATATTTAACAATAGCAGGTATATACAAGCTAAGGCTGAGCAGAGGGGATAATGAATAACACTCACTGTTTCATTCTTTCTGCTGAAGACTGGCATTGCTACTGTTGTCATGAGCAGCAGACTCTGTGCAGCTGATTGAAACAGCTGTCAAATAAACAGATGATTAGATATTAATAAAAAGACAAGCTGAATGATTATAAGGGTAACAACAGAAGGGCAGAGTATGAAACTGCTTCAGCATCTCTGATGATAAATAGATCGCAAGTGAAGTAGATCACATGACACAATGTCTAAGTTAATACCTAAAACATGATGCTTATAAGAAATAAGAAGATGTTCTAAAAATGATACAATTTCATGAGTATCCACAGAATGTTCAGGAGACATTAGATAGAAGCATGATGGGGAAGGACAATACTAGATGTTGTTAATGTGAACAAAACATTGAGTAAAAAATGTTCCCTGTTTCTCCTATTGACTGCCTAGGTGAGCTGCATTCTCCAGATGTACTGGTTTACAAAACACTGCATGAGCTGTCTAATTATAGGATTGTCTCTGAAACTCACACTGCTAAGAGGCCTCTCAGCTTAAGAAACCTATGCATGCAATGCTTCCAGCAAGCGGAATAAAAAGAATTCAATGTCACCACTTGCAAAATTACTTAATACAAAGCAATTTCCTTCAAGATGTCACTGAAAGGGCATTGGTAAGTTATCTGAAAATTGCTGAAGCTTTAATATTTCCTCTGGAATCTTTGAAGAATGTTCTGGTCACTTTGTTCGAGATTTTTAAACTATGGATAAATACAAATAATTTCATGCAGTTCATGCTATACACAATACAACACAACTTTAAATACACACAGCACAGCACAGTTCAAGGCAATGACTAATGATTTCATAGACAACATAAAATAATGACAGCACACGCTGTGGTTACCTCCATAGCCTGTAGCAGATAGCAGTGATGAGGATGATAGGGTAATGATGATATGACAGAATGATAGTAGTGAACAAAGGACAGGGATTGAGGAGAGTAAATTACAGATGAGAAGTTACTGAAAATTAAGTCACATTAAACAACAAAATAATATTAAAACAATAACTAATAAATGGACCAAACAAGTATGATAGTAAGTGACATTCAATTGCACAATATTCATTTAAATTATCATCCTTTAGATAACCAATAAAAACTTCTATACGATGTAATAGAACCTAAAGAACTCCAGATTCAGATCCCAGATTCTGCTGAATTGGTGGAGGTATTAGAGAGATTAACTGGGCTTATTTATTAGAGGGCTTTATTGGTTTTACAGGTACATAAAAATAGTGTATGCAATCATTGTTACACTGCTTCTTCACAACATTCTAATTATAAAACTATGTGTGCAGCAATTCAAGTATTAGACCTCATTGAAAGCAATACAGCACAACAGAAATTGTAATGGAAGGACTCTAAACTGCTGGTACTTGGGAGCGACAGTCATTCTTGGAGATCTAAACAGCTGAAAATTACATATGAAAATAATTTTGCATTCCTAACTGCCTACCAGTGAGCAGATTTCTTTTCATACAGAAGGAGAAAAGCATTTTCATTGTTTGAAAAGTGAAAGAGGACACAGTTTCGATGATGTTCTGAAGCATGAGCAGAACTTTAACCGAAGTTTCATTATTTGCTTTTGTGGTGGAGGTTCTAACCAACTTGTTTTGCGTTGTCTAACACGGCTACTGAGGCAAATTACAAAAAAATTGATACAAATGTAATAAGACACGGAACACTGATTCCATAATGTAACTTAAAGGCCTAACTCTCTTAACCGAGTATTTGCAAACTATTGTATCCATTTTTTCCTGTTCTGCAAAATACCTCCCAACATTATGTTATGTCCTTATTTGTTAAGAATAACATTCTTTGACATTTACTACCTTTATTTTTCATTTGTGACCCTGCATGTGGTTGCATTTGATGAACAATTTGCAAGCTTCTAGTCTGAGGGATCAAATTATGTCTCACAATATTCTCAAACCGCCTAATGCATTCATGATGCAATATTTGCATCAAACTTTTATTATTTCAAGATAGACTATAAACTACCTTTCCGTTACATGAAAGATACAGGCATTGATAGAGGAATGACTGACAGGCAGGAGGCAGCGAGAGGGAATAAAGGGGGCCTTTTCTGGTTGGCTGCCGGTGACTAGTGGTGTTCCTCAGGTGTCAGTATTGGGGCCGATGCTTTTCACATTGTTTGTCAATGATTTAGATAATGGAATTGATGGTTTTGTGGCAAAGTTTGCGGATGATACAAATATAGGTAGAGGGGTAGGTGGTGCTGAGGAAGCAATGCGATTGCAGTAGGACTTAGACAAATTGGAAGAATGGGCAAAAAAGTGGCAGATGGATCACAGTGTTAGGAAATGTATGATAATGCATTTTGGTAAAATGAACAATAGTGCAGACTATTACCTAAATAGGGAGAAGGTTCAAACATCAGAGATGCAGGGGGACTTAAAAGTCCTTGTACAAGATTCCCAGAAGGTTAATTTACAGGTTGAGACTGTGGTAAAGAAGGCAAATGCAGTGTTGGCATTTATTTCAAGAAGAATTGAATATAAAAGCAAGGAGATAATGCTGAGCCTTTATAAGACACTAGTCAGGCTGCACTTGGAGTATTGTCAACAGTTTTGGGCCCCATATCTCAGAAAGAATGTGTTGTCATTGGAGAGAGTCCAGAGGAGGTTCACAGGATGATTCCAGGAATGAAGGGGTTAACATATGAGAAGCGTTTGGCGGCTTAGGGCCCCTACTCACTGGAATTTAGAAGAATGTGGTGGCGTGGGAAGGATCTTGTTGTAACCTACCAAATGTTGAAAGGACAAAATTGAGGGGTGACCTTTTAGAACAGAGGTAAGGAGGAATATTTTTTAGCAAGACAGTAGTGAATCTCCGGAATGCTGTGCCACAGGCTGCGGTGGAGGTCAAGTCAGTCTGGATATTTAAAGTGAAGGTTGATAGTTTCCTGATCGGTCGGGGCATCAAAGGATATGGCGAGAAGGCAGGTGTATGGAATTGAGTGGTATTCGGAATCAGCCATGATAGAACGGCGGAGCAGATTCGATGGGATGAATGGCCTAATTCTGCTGCTATGTCTTATGGTCTTTTAGAAGTTAGTCACTTTGTTGAGGGAGGGTTATATTTAGATGGTTATCTCCTGCGACAATAAATCAGGCACACAATCATGTGAGATAAAATCTGTCAGTACTTTCTCAAGTACGCCCTGGAAAATATTATTGAATCAATCAGAATGGAATAAAAATACAAAATCGTCTATTAATTGTTTCACTTTTAATAGAAAAATAAATCAATCTGTTCAGTGGGAATAACAGTTAGGTTTTCTGCCTTGACACAATTTCTTTCCTTGTCTCCAACAACATGTTTCGAAAAGTATAAAGACTGTATTGGCTTGGAGCTTCAATGCACATTTCATATTTTGCATAGTTTACCAGTGTGTCATTTTTTTCCTAAACATGTCCTGTTATGTCATACCCTATCAGGAACCAGTATTCATAAACAAATAAACCTTAATGACTATTTGAAAAGTTTAAAGGGATTTATGGACTCTTCCTGTGAGACTGATCCATGAAAACCCAGCTTGACAATGGAGAAGCTGGTCCCTCTCACTATGTGCATGAAGTACTTCTCACCTGGTAACAATTAGCCTAATGTTACCCATCCCTGAGAGAGAGATATTAACATCCACTGTACAACTCTGATCATATCAGAACTGATCATCACCATCCCAGACTAATTAATATAGGCAATTGTTATTAATTAGCTTGAGATTCAACACATCATGGAACACACACAGCATAGTTAATACAAAAAATATGGAAAAACACTTTACAAAAGTGAGAAAAGCACATAATAAACTTCTAGGAAAAGAACCAAGGGAAATGTTTGAAAGCTTGATTTTACAGTGATTCTTTGAGGAGTCTTATAAATATGAGACAAAATATATTAAAGATAAAGTGAGAAAGATGAATCAAAGAGTGCATGGTCATGAACTTGAAAACACTATTTCCAATGGTGAAGAATAGGGAGCAACAAATGCAAAGATTTGGTTGGAGAAGCAAACTTGAAGTACAATTATCGGCAGTAATAAAAGAAATTAGGAAATCAGAACAGATTGTGCAATTAGTGGGCTGCTCTTACTGGCCTTTGCCAACAACTATGATCACATTTCCTAGTTTTCACAATGTACTGAGATGGGGCTGGTATATTGGCATTGATCGTGAAGCAGTTAACTAATGAAAAACTGAGTGAGGATAAAAGAGTCATCTCAAATTGGGAATCTGTAATTAGTGAAATGCCAAATGGAGGACTGGGGCCTCCAATATATATTATCTATATGTAAGAGGTGGAGAAGAAACTAAGGGTACCACAACCAAATTTATTGATTATGTGCAGCAGCGTGTTCACAAACTTGTATATTGTAGTGCAGAAGAGGAAACCACTGAAGACAAGAAGTATACAACCACTGGTTTATTGAACTTTATCCTCTGTACTCCTGCTACTCTCTTTCTCTGATCCGCTACTCACTTTCTCTAGCTATGACTTTGTTCACTTGAATATAAGTGCTACATTTCATTTAAAAATAAAGCTTAAGTAGGATATTTGAATATTTTTATATCACTGAAATTCTATGACTTAATTAATTAATAGCCATTGAATGCATTTAAAATTATTTTATTACATATTATGTTCTTACATTTTTATGTAAAACATTCCACCGGTCATAAAGGCATTTGGAAGCAGACAGCTCTCCATCTCTCCACTAATGGTTCCATTATCACCCTCCAGCATGACTTTGGCCTCTGACATGGCACATGAGCAAGGTTAACTCTGCTGCCTGCAACCTGATTGACATTTGAAGCCTGGTACGTTCACAGAATAATGAAAGTAGTGACACTGGCAGGAACTTAGGAGCTGGCTGGGTCAGCCACAATATGGGACATAAGGCCTCAATATATTTCTCTGCAGAAAGCCAGTATGGAGACCATTATTCAAGTTCAGGACTTCCCAGAGATTAAGCATTTGAAGGGATAAAAAGTTCATGAGGTTATCTATAAAAAGTCTGGACGGATCATTGGGAGCAGACAATTTCTTCAGACAGAAAAATAATTTGCCCATTTCAAAAACTTAATAAAGATTGAAGACTATCAGTGAAGACTATTGATGATGTTCAATCATTTTGGAACTCCACAGAGAAAGTAAATTAACAGGAAAAAAAAGTTCCAAAATAGTGAACAGGACAAACCAACAAATCACCTCCCTTTTAACATCTTTTGTGCTCTCTTGCCAAATCAATGTTGGACCTTTCTGAGCTTGGTGACCTACTAATTATTTTGCATCACATTTAATCTACTCTGCATGAAAATGGTACAAAGAAAGAATAGGTTTACAACAGAATCTGGGTCACCTCCAAGATAGATTTCTTTGTAACAGAAATTAGCACCTATTTCATTAACACGCAATATCTTGCATGAAACACTGCTCTCCTCTAGCTCTTTTTACTTTTACAGCAAGTGAAGAGATAAAAACTATTTGATCAGGTCAATTAAAATGCTGTAACACGAAATTTAATTAATAAAATCACTGAGATGTTTTAATACACCGTTATTTAATCATTGAAGTAAGATTAATTAGCTGACAATATAAGACATTTAAGACAGAATGAGATGACTTTTTTCCTCTTAGAGTCATATGTCTTGAAATTCTTTTTCTAAAAGGTTAGTGAAAATACATCCTCCAAATGTTTTGAAAATGGAGGTGGATGGATGTCTGATAGATAAGGTGGTAAAGAATTACCCAGAGTTGATGGTTACAATTCACATATTGCTGGAGGAACTCAATGGGTTGAGCAGGATTTGTGGGAGGAAATGAACCGTTGATGTTACAGGTCAGGACCTTGCTTCAGGACTGAGAGTGGAAAAGGGGCCAGTAAGTGATAGGTGGACCAAGGAGAGGTTAAGAATGATGTTCTGATGGAGCCATTTGAAGGGAAGGGAGGAGATGCAGCAGCTGAAGGGTGATAAGCAGGTACACAAATGCTACAAGAGCTGGAACCTAGGGAGGGTGATAATGGAACCACTAGTGGAGAGATGGAGAGCAGTTGGAACCAGATGGGGGAGGGGACCCAGTGGATGAAATGTGTGAGTATTGACTGGATAGAACCAGAAGGAGGAAGAGGGGGACGAATGGCTGATGGGATTAGAGAAGGGAGGAAATGGTGAGTATGGGAAAGGGCACAAAAATGGGAGGTCCAGCGTGGAACTGACGGGAACAGAGGAGGTAAGAGTTATCTGAAACTGGAAAATCAGTGATCATACTGTTGGTTTGTAAACTACACAGGTAGTCAATGAGGACTCCATCTGACATTTTTTCACTTCTATTGCCCAGCTGTCTTCCATCCTCACCCAACCCTTCCCCACCTAGCTCTGCTCTACCAGTCATACTTCACACTTCCTTCTCATCCTTACATCACCTGCTTTCCCCTGTCTCACCCCTCCTTTCCATTCCATGCTGGCTGTCTTCTCTTCCCACTCTCAATGTTGCTGCATGGTATTGACCTGAAATGTCAACAATTCCTCCACCCCCTGCCCCCCCCCGCACAGATACTACACAAGCTGCTGATTTCTTCCAGTAGTTTGTGTTTTGTTCCATATTCTGGCATTTGCAATCTCTTGTGTCTCCTAAGGCTACAATTAGGTTAGCCATGATCTTATTAAAGGGAGTAAGTGACCTGCTTCTGCTCTAATTCATATGTTCATAACAAATGTCAGATGTGGTCCATTAAGACAGAAGATAAAATTGAGAGAAATAATAAAATACTTTACAAAGGAGTACAATGTAAAGAGATATGTACTGGAACATTTTCATACATTTGATCATACACTATTGCACAGATATGGTAGTAAAGGAAACTTACAGCATTGTCCATGTATGCCTCTGTCCATATAATGTCATGATGATGGTTGATTACCATTGGGCGGCTGAGAACATGAAGATATTCCATGACATTCTCCTGAACATCAGCCAGAGTTGAAATGTGAGTATAATATCCTGTAATTAGTTAACATATGATCATTGGTACATTTTTACAAAGAACTAGGAGTTAAAATGAACAAATCAAAGGTAGTAATAGACTATGATTACCAAAGTCAATGCTTATATTTTTTTATCATTTCACTGTTCAATTTAGTTACCAATTGATTATCTGAACTGCCTCTTTCCATTACTATGCATGCTTTGAAAGGGAGAACACAATTACAGCTGTGAAGATCCCTGCTGCACCTGATGACCCTGTGATCTCCATCTCAGAGGCTAATGTTAGGCTGTTGTTAAAGGGAGTGAACCCTCGTAAGGCAGAGGGTCCCGATGGAGTACCTGGTAAGGCTCTGAAAACCTGTGCCAACCAACTAGCAGGAGTATTCAAGGACATTTTCAACCTCTCACTGCTACAGGCAGAAGTTCCCACTTGCTTCAAAAAGGCAACAATTATACCAGTGCCCAAGAAGAATAATGTGGGCTCCCTTAATGACTATCACCCGGTAGCACTCACATCGACAGTGATGAAACGCTTTCAGAGGTTGCTCATGACTAGACTGAACTCCTGCCTCAATGGACCCATTGCAATTTGCCCATCTCCACAATAGGTCAATGGCAGACGCAATCTCAATGGCTTTCCACACGGCTTTAGACCACCAAGACAACACAAGCACCTATGTCAGGATGCTATTCATCGACCATAGCGCAGCATTTAATACCATCATTCCCACAATCCTGATTGAGAAGTTGCAGAACCTGGGCCACTGTACCTCCATCTGCAATTGGATTCTTGAATTCCTAACCAGAAGACCACAGTCTCTGCGGATTAGTGATAACATATCCTCCTCACTGACGATTAACACTGGCAACCCACAGGGGTGTGTGCTTAGCCCTCTGCTCTACTCTCTGTTTACACATGACTGTGTGGCTAGGCATAGCTCAAATACCATCTGCAAATTTGCTGATGATACAAGCATTGTTGGTAGAATCCCAGGTGGTGATGAGTGGGTGTACAGGAGTGAGATATGCCAACTAGTGGAATGGTGCTGCAGCAACAACCTGGCACTCAATGTCAGTAAGACGAAAGAGTTGATTGTGGATTTCAGGAAAGGTGAGACGAAGGAACATATACCAGGTCTCATAGAGGGATCAGAAGTGGAGAGAGTGTGCAGCTTCAAGTTCCTGGCATCAAGATCTCTGAGGATCTAACCTGGTCCCAACATATTGATGTAGTCATAAAGCAGGCAAGACAGTGGCTATAATTTATTCGGATTTTTAAGAGATTTGGCATGTCAACATGTATACTCAAAAACTTCTATAGTGGTACAGTGGAGAGCATTCTGACAGGCTGCATCACTGTCTGGTACGGAGGGGCTACTGCGCAGGACCAAAAAAAGCTGCAGAAGGTTGTAAATCTAGTCAGCTCCATCTTGGGCCCTAGCCTACAAAGTACCCAGGACAATCAAGTTGGATAAGTCACTGGGACTGGACGGGATGTACCCCAGGCTACTGTGGGAAACGAGAGAGGAGATTGCTGACCCTCTGGCGATGATCTTTGCATCATCAATGGGGACGGGAGAGGTTCTGGAGGATTGGAGGGTTGTGGATGTTGTTCCCTTATTGAAGAAAGGGAGTAGCGATAGCCCAGGAAATTATAGACCAGTGAGTCTTATTCAACGGTTGGTAAGTTGATGGAGAAGATCCTGAGAGGAAGGATTTATGAACATTTGGAGAGGCATAATATGATTAGGAATAGTTAGCATGGCTTTGCCAAAGGCAGATCGCGCCTTACGAGCCTGATTGAATTTTTTGAGGATGTGACTCAACACATTGATGAAGGTAGAGCCATAGATGCAGTGTACATGACCCCATGCAAGGCTTATTGAGAAAATAAGGAGGCATCGGATCTAAGGGGACATTGCTTTGAGATCCAGAACTGGCTTGCCCACAGCAGGCAAAGAGCAGTTGTAGATAGGTCATTTTCTACATGGAGGCCGGTGACCAGTGGTGTGTCTCAGGGATCTGTTTCTAAGACCCCCTTCTCTTTGTGATCTTTATAAATGACCTGGATAAAGAAGTGGAGGGATGGGTTAGTAAATTTGCTGATGACACAAAGGTTGGGGGTGTTGTGGATAGTGTGGAGAGCTGTCAGAGGGCTGTCAGAGGTTACAGCGGGACATTGATAGGATGCAAAGCTGGGCTGAGAAGTGGAAGATGGAGTTTAACCCAGATAAGTGTGAGGTGGTTCATTTTGGTAGGTCAAATATGATGGCAGAATATAGTATTAATGGTAAGACCCTTGGCAGTGTGGAGGATCAGAGGGATCTTGGGGTCCGAGTCCATAGAACACTCAAAGCTGCTACGCAGGTTGACTCTGTAGTTAAGAATGCATACGGTGCATTGGCTTTCATCAATCGTGGGATTGAGTTTAAGAGCCGAGAGGTAATGTTGCAGCTATATAGGATCCTAGTCAGACCCCACTTGGAGTACTGTGCTCAATTCTGGTCGTCTCACTACAAGAAGGATGTGGAAACCATAGAAAGGGTGAAGAGGAGATTTACAAGCATGCTGCCTAGATTGGGGAGCATGCCTTATGAGAATGGGTTGAGTGCCATTTCTTCTTGGAGCGATGGAGGATGGGAGGTGACCTGATAGAGGTGTACAAGACAATGAGAGGCATTGATCGTGTGGATAGTCAGAGGCTTTTTCCCAGGGCTGAAATGGTTAGCACAAGAGGGCATATTTTTAAGGTGCTTGGAAGAAGGTACAGAGGAGATGTCAGGGGTAAGCTTTATTTACAGAGAGTGGTGAGTGCGTGGAATGGGCTGCTGGTGGCAGTGGTGGAAACGGAAATGATAGGGTCTTTTAAGAGGCTCCTGGATGGATACATACAGCTTAGAAAAATAGAGGGCTATGGGTAAGCCTAGGTAGTTCTAAGGTAAGGACATGTTCGGGACAGCTTTGTGGGCCGAATGGCCTGTATTGTGCTGTAGGTTTTCTATGTTTCTTTCTATGTTTCTATCTTTAGGGAGTGGTGTCTCAGAAAGGCAGCGTCCATCATTAAGGACCTCCAGCACCCAGGGCACGGCCTTTTCTCACTGTTACCATCAGGTAGGAGATACAGAAGCCTGAAGGCACACACTCAGCGATTCAGGAATAGCTTCTTCCCCTCTGCCATCCGATTTCTCAATGGTCATTGAAGCTTTGAACACTGCCTCGCTTTTTTTAATACAGTATACGGTATTTCTATTATTGCACATTTTAAAAAAATCTATTCAATATACGTAATTGATTAACTTGTTCACTTATTATGTTTTATTTTATTTATTATTTTTTCTCTCTCTGCTAGATTATGTATTGCATCGAACTGCTGCTGCTAAGTTAACAAATTTCATGTCACATGCCAGTGATAATAAACCTGATTCTGATTCCGGGCAGGAGCTACCGAATTCTTGGGTCCCACACCACTCGGTAGAGGACAATTATTACCCTACAACTATCAGGCTCCTGAACCAGCATGGATAACTACATTCATCATTACTCTGAGCGAATTCTATGACCTACAGACTCACTTTCAAGGACTCTTATAACCCATGTTCTCTATTACTTTTATTTGCACAGTTTATGCTCTTTTGCACACTGGTTGTTTGTCAGTCTTCATCTATTTATGTATAGATTTTCATAAAATTCTATCGTATTTCTTTTTGTAAGAAAATGAAACTTTAAGCTAGTATATGGTAACATACATATTTTGATAATAAGTTTACTTTGAACTTTGAAATGGAAGTTTGGTGAATACTTTCAATGATAAGTTTTAGCATGAAGGCAGAATCAGACTTACTTCAGTTAGAATTCTTTTTTTAAAAAATGAAACAAAAATCAGTAGATGGAGAAGAAGGTGCAGTGCAGTGACACATCTAAATAAAATATTCTCACTGGTTGCTAAATCGGTAGTTAAGAAGCATAAATCTAACAGATTCCCTGAAAAAGTGTACAAGAGTTTTGGAGACTTTTTTTTCCAACACAAGTTATCAGAATATTAAAGGTTGTGCAGGAAAATAAATAATTATTTTCAAAAATAATGAAGATAAGCATCTGATTAAAAAAACGTGGAAGAATACAGGAAAATGAATAGAATTGGGTGAATGGCTATTTAGGAGATCTGACATTATATGAACGATTCAATTACTTCTCTAGAGCTATAAAATGCTCTTAATTCTTGGGTCATCTAAAGTTTCCTTTCCCGTATTTCAAAAGTAGTTCAGTGATTGTAAAATGGTAAGATAAGGAAAGGTGCTATAAAATGCATTTTTTTCCCCCTTGGGCAATAAGCAGCAACAACAATTTGGTTTTTATTGCATTTTCAGCATAGCTATATATTTTGGGGAATTTCACAAAAAATAAAATTCCAAGTGAGCCATGAGAGTGGATATTATGGAAGACAACAGAAAGCTTAATCAAAGAGAAAGGTTTAGATAATATTGTAAAGCAAGAAAGAGGGGCAGCGGCGTTTAGAAAGACAATTCCAGAACCTTCAAAACTGAAACCTTAAGGTATCACTGAGTTGCAAGGACTTAGGAATGGGTGTAATCACGGTGCTAGAGAGGAATGGAAGGCCCAAGGATTATGAATACAATCGTAAATACTGGGAGTGGTAGAGCCACCACGATTGCAAACAAACTTGTTCAGTTTCAGTCTGGTTTTATAAGGAAGGATGGAATGAATGTCTAATGAATGGTTAGGGAAAAGAATCTAATGACCTTAAGATCATAAGACGATAAGACATAAGAGCAGAAATAGGGCATTCGGCACATCAAGTCTGCTCCGCCATTCCATCGTGGCTGATTTATTGTCCCTCTCAACCCCATTCTTTTGCCTTCTCCCTGTAACCTTTGATTCCCTTACTAATCAAGAATCTATCAACCTCTGTCTTAAATATACTCAATGACTTGGCCTCCACAGCTGTCCATGGAAGTCAATTCCACAGATTCACCACCTTCTGGGTAAAGACATTCTCCTAATCTCTTTTCTAAATGGATGTTCCTCTATTCTGAGGCTGTTGTTTTTGGACCTAGAGTTACCCACTACAGGAAACATCCTCTCCACATCCACTCCATCTAGATCTTTCAATATTTGATAGGTTCCAATGTTCTTCTCTCATTCTTCCAAACTCCAGCGTAAAGCCTGAGAGCCATCAAATGCTCCTTATACATTATCCCTTTCATTCCCAGAATCATTCTTGTGAACCTCAAAGTTCAAAGTTACTGTCCAAGTACATTTATGTCACCATATACAACCCTGAGATCCATTTTCTGTTGAGCATACCTAATAAATCTAATAGTCATAGCAGAATCAATGAAAGACCGTACCAACAGTGGGAAAAACCAGTGTGCAAATTTTACACAACACTTATTTTGTTTGTAGTAGAAAATGCATGGAACCTTTAATTTAAAATGACATCTTAAAAATGAGCTGTTAGATTTACCTTCCATTGTGCAACATGACTGATTTTGTTTTCAGGGCAAGAAGGGCAATAATATGAATAACACTTTTAGTTGACCATTTTGGTGTTTACCTCGTGACATTACCTCATTCCCTTGCAACATTCAGATGGGAGGGGTTATGTTGATAATCTTGCTAGGTGATATTATTTTCAATTATGGTATATGGGTTTATATCTTCTGAAAATGGAGGGGTTTCTATTGAAGCAAAAGTCTTTCAGAAGCGAAACTGGGAAAAGACTCTCTGATAAAGGTTTATGCGAATAGTGACTGACATACGAGAGGTGATTGTTCGTGGCCTAAGGTAGAAGGAGTCAATTTTAGAAAACCTAGCACATTTATTTTTCAACATAGTCCCCTCCTACATTTACACACTTAGTCCAGCGGTCGTGGAGCATACGGATCTTGGACCTCCAGAAAGTGTCCACAGCAGTGGTGATTGATAAGTTTGTGGCCTAACGTAGAAGGAGATGAGTTATTAACTTCAAACTTTCTGCATAATCACTCAAAGAGTTGACCTGCATGTGCATGTAACGAGAGCTGTATAACTCATCTCCTTCTATCTTAGGCCATGAACTTATCAATCACCCACCTGTGGACACTTTCTGGAGGGTCCAAGATCAGTATGCTCCACGACCACTGGACTAAGTGTGTAAATGTAGGAGGGGACTCTGTTGAAAATTAAATGTGCTAGGTTTTCTAAAATTGACTCCTTCTACCTTAGGCCACAAACATATCAATCACCCCTCTTATGATCTAATCTGCACAAAAAATAGCAAGGAAATTCCAAACCTAAGAGATCTGGTGCATAGTAGGCTGGCACAATATCTTTCAAGTTCTAGTTCAAATTTATTATGGTCTGACTATACATATATACAACCAAATGGAACAATGTTCGTCCAGACCACTGTGCAGCCATACAACATATATCACACACAGGACATAAACCAAACTATTATACGATAAATAAGTTAATTAAATTTAATTCAAAATGCATGTAGTAAAGTGCAGCATGGGTAAACAGTAAACAGCTCACTGTCCTAGGGACGAGACCTCGGTGGTGGCAGAGTATTCATTAGTCTCAGAGCCTGAAGGAAGAAGCTGTTACCCAGTCCAGCAGTCCTAGACCTGATGCTTCTGTGCCTCCTTCTTAAAGGTAGTGGATCAAAATATATTTTAACTTATATAATACCATAACTCAGTTGTACAGCAACTTAAAGCAAAATAGAAATGTGTAGATTTACTTCCATGTTATGATGCAGGCCCAGGTAATCCAGTTTGTTTTCCAGTGTTTGAATGTTAGCGAGTAGAATCGATGGGAGTGTAGGCCTGCAATCATTAGGATTTGAGGTTTTCCACCAGCTGTCAAACTTCTAAGTGGAACACAGATGGAAAATAGAGAGTGTTCCAGGAGGGCATATCTAAAGCACATAATTCAAGAAAAATTCTCACTCCAATTTAAAGGGCATGAACAGCTTCAAAAGCAGAATTAAGAACAATTCATCATAACATGGAGATTAAGTCTACACATTTGTATTTTTTTAAAGTTATGATACAGCTCAGTTTTGGTATTATATAAATTAGAATCCATTTTGCTGCATTAAGGCGTAAAAGGTTGCATTTACATGCTTTCTGTTGTTAGCTCAAGATTCCTCCACAGTATTTGTATTTAAAACATAGAACAGTACAATACAGGGACAGACTGTTTGGGCTACAATGCCTGTGCTGGACATGATGTTAAATTAAACTAACCCTCCTCTGTCTGCACACGATCCATATCCCCTTATTCCCTGCACATTCATGTAAACATCATTATTATATCTCCTTCCACCACTTCCCCTGGCAGCTCATCCCAGGCACCTACCATTCTCTGCGTAAAAGAAATGTCCCACACCGACCCCTAAACTTTAGCCCGTCACCTTAAATGCTCATCCTCTTGTATTTGATATTTTGACATGGGGAAAGGGATCCTGCCTATCTATTCTTTCTATATATATCATAATTTAAAAAATTTCCATCAAGTCCTTCAGCTTCCAATGTTCCAAAGAAAACAACTCAAGTTTCGTAGCAATGGCATAGGTAGGAAAAGTGATGAGGTTCTGAAGAAAGAACATAGGGAGCTAGGTAGGAAGCAGAAAACAGAATATGAAAGGTAGTAATCTTTGGATTGCTGCCTATGCCATGTACCAAGAATAAGATGATTTGGCAGACAAATGTGTGGCTGAAGAATTAGTGCAGGGGACAGGGTTTCAGATTTGAGTATCATTGGGATCTCTTCCGAGGAAAGTATGACCTGTATAAAAGGGATGGGTTATACCTGAATGCAAGGTGACCAATATCCTTGTGGACAGGTTTGCTAGATCTGTGGGGTAGATTTAAATTAGTTTTACAGGGCAATGGAACCAGGGTGATAGGTCAGAGGATGATGCAGTTGGTGTAAAGGTAGATGCAATGTGTAGAGAGACTGTGAGGGAGAATAGGAAGTGGATAGGGCATAATTTCAGTCAGTTGGGTAAGTTGAAATGTATTTTCTTAATACAGGAAACATCAGGAACAAGGGTGATAAACTTAGAGCATGGATCAGTACATGGAATTATGACATTCTGGCTATTATAGAGACCTGACTGCTTCTCAGTGTCTGTCACCACTGGCGGGGCCTACAGATTACTCCAAATATAGTAATTGCTCCCTTCCTTTTTCCAGCCTCCACTGACTCAGTAGACAATCGCTCTATGAATCCTCCTTTCTGCAACTGTGATACTATCTCTGTTTATCCATGCCACGCCCCCACCTCTTCCCTATCCCTTTTGAAACATCTAAACCCTGGATCATCCAGCAGCCATGCCTGCACTTGTGGTTACTGGTTGTATATGGTGCCATATACATACTTCGATCATAAATTTACCTTGAAGTTTGAACTTTTATGAGTGGAAATATTTATAGTTATTTCCTACCTCTGCACTTAAACAACTTTAGAATATACATATTTTCAGAGGCAATTTTTAATGGATACTATACTTACCTAAACTTATAAACCTAAAAATGATAAAACTGAAATAGTATTTTGGAACGTACATCGACAGCATGTATTAGGATATTGTACTACCTCAGCCAATGAATATGATTAAAGGAAACATCAAAGGGTGAAACATAGCAGATTTGCTTTATTTTCTGCAGTACTGAAGCAGAAATGCCAGCCATAGAGAGTCATAGGGTATTAGAACATTGAAACAGGCCCTTCAGACCACCACATCTATACTAATCATCCCTTTACCTATACTACCTGCACTCATTCCATTTGCATTTATTTCATATCATTCTATGCCCATATTTAGGGCCCTTTCACTGAAATTACTTCAAAAGTGTTAAAGCTTCTCAATATTTATCTAAAATTGATTCTCAGAAGATTGTTCAGAGCCAGATTTCTTACCTTTATTGTTGCATGCTATCCACTTGACATGGTCAGCAAATGTTACCTCCCGGCCAATCAGATATGTAAACAGGCGCACCTTCAAGAAAAGTTAAAGACAGTGAATGCAAATTGCAAAGATATACTAAGAGACTGCCAAGAAGTTTGGATACTGTTATGACCCCTTATTTGCAAGTTTAAACTGAAAAATGAAACAAATTAATTCTTAATTCATATTTCATTTTTTGATATTTTGATGAGTTCACTTTATTCTGCTGATCTTCCTTCACTTTATAACTTCCTTGAGTTAGGAATTACAGTTCAATTGTAACTTATTAGAATATAGAACATAGAACAGTACAGCATAGTATAGGTTGTTCAGCCCACAATGTTGCGTCAACCTGTTACCTACTCTAAGATCAATCCAACCCTTCCTCACATATTACCCTTCACATTTCTTTCATCCATGTACTAAAAATAATACAAAATACTCTGCAGATGCTGGGGTCAAAGCAACACTCACAACACGCTGGAGGAACTCAGCAGGTTGGGCAGTATCCGTGGAAACGATCGGTTGGCTTTTCGGGTCGGAACCCTTCGTCAGGACTGAAGAGGGAAGGGGCAGAGGCCCTATAAAGAAGGTGAGGGGAGGGTGGGAAGGAGAAGGCTGGTATGTTCCAGGTGAAAAACCAGTAAGGGGAAAGATAAAGGGGTGGGGGAGGAGAAGCAGGGAGGGGATAGGCAGGAAAGGTGAAGAAGGAATAGGGGGAAGCACAATCGGTAGTAGAAGGAGGCGGAACCATGAGGGAGGTGATAGGCAACTGGGGGAGGGGGCAGAGTGAAACTGGGATGGGGGAAGGGAGGGGGAGGGAATTACCGGAAGTTGGAGAATTCAATATTCATGCCCAGGGGCTGGAGACTACCCAGATGGTATATGAGGTGTTGCTCCTCCAACCTGAGTTTAGCCTGATCATGGCAGTCATGGCAGTAGAGGAGGCCATGTATGGACATATCCATATGGGAATGTGAAGCAGAGTTGAAATGGGTGGCAACTGGGAGATCCTGTCTGTTGTGGCGGACAGAGCGGAGGTGTTTGAGGAAGCGGTTCCCCAATCTGCGTCAGGTTTCACCGATGTAGAGGAGGTCGCACCGGGAGCACCGGGTGCAATAGATGACCCCAACAGAATCACAAGTGAAGTCTCCAGTTTACGTTTTATTATTTGCACAACTTCTGGTCAAGATGACGCCTGCATACAATGGTTGACATCTTCTCGATAGATTATGAAACCATATATTTCACTTCTTTTATCTTTTTTATGTTTGTTTTTTGTCTTTTTTGCGATTTTGGAACTGTTGGAGCCTGCCATTTGCAGTTTGGAGATCTTTTGGATGTTTCAGCACTCTGCAGCCTCCAAAAGGATTCATGAAGACAGAGGTAGCATGTGTGAACCTCACAGCAAGGAGACTGTAGGAGGGGGCGTGAGTTGATGTTTGACTCCATTCCATCAATTAAAGCTACCATTGTTCGCTGATTAAAGCGACGAGGAAGATTGAGACATCATTTGGGTGCTTCAGCGCTCTTCAGTCTCTGGGAGGATTTTTGGGAGGCAGAGGCAGCGTGCTGGAACCTCGTGGCGAGAAGCCTGCGAGCCGATGTTCAACTCCATTACGTTGATTAAAGCTTCCACGATTCACCGATTAAAGCAAAGAGGGAGATTGAAACATCGAGGCGAATGCGGAAGGTGAGCGCCAACTGCCTGCCTTTTGATCCCTAGTGGGATTGCTCTGCTATTGGAGAGAGAGACTGTTTTTTGATTGCTGGTGGAGTTACTCTGCTACGGAGAGGGGAGACTGACCTTTGATCACTGGTGGAATTGCTCTGCTACATAGAAAGAAAGACCTACCTCTGGGCCCAGGACAAGTTACCCAGGTTTTCTGTGTTTTGGATATGTACTTGGATTATAGACTTTTTTTCAGTCTTATAGTTTTTTTTATATCCTGTGTTTTTCACCCAATCTTTCTTATTTTTTTTAGTGTGTGCAGAGGTGGAGGATTTGGAAGGGGGGGGAGCAATGTGCCTGTTCCATTTTTATTGATTTTTTGTGCAGGAAGGTAGGGTTTGGAAGTTGATGATCGTGCTGCTGTTCTTTTCTTTCCTTTCTTGGTTTTATGGCTATATGGAGAAGAAGAATTCCAGAGCTGTATATTTCGATAATTAATGAATCTTTGAACCTTTGATCTGTTCTTTTTTTTGCACATTGGGAGTTTAACAGTCTTCGTCGTGTGGGTTTTTTTTAATGGGTTCTACCGTGTTTATTTGTTTACGGTGGCCTGCAATAAGACAAATCTCAAGGTTGTATACAATATACATATGCACTTTGAACCTTGATGTGTCTCTTGACTGAAACTTATTAATAACTTTATATTCGTTTAAACTTATTTTGTAGAACCTGTTCATAGTTCAGAATACTATTGTGAAACAGATAAGAAGAAAACAATGAGGCCAGGACATACCTTCATTCTGAATTTTACATGACAATATCAAATCTAAAAGAGTTGTAACATACACGGAAAGGAACTATGACATTTATAATTTACTGCATTTACTTTCCAAAACAACCGTTACCAAATAAGGCCATTAAATGCCAATAACCTACCCTTCTTGTGGTTTAAGTTTATATTCTACTACTTTTATCAGAGATCCTTGATTCTTATGAGGATGTATGGTGAGAAGAGTTCCTTGGAGCTTGATGCAAATTCTACCTCAGTGATACACTTGTTTCTGAAAAACCAGTTTTCAGTTTTTCTGTTACATTCGTAAGTAGCAATCATGTTTGGGTAGAGGGCCTCTTTCTGGAGAGGCATTATGCACCAGGATACTTCTGATAGTTATGAACCGAGCAAACAGTTCCTGTAACATTCCTAGCTGCCACTCAAAAGCTCTGCTTATTAGCTCTAACCCTGGGGACATGTGGAGGAAAACAATCAGGCCATGCAAATATGCTAAGGGCCATCAATAACTCACTTAGGAGAATAAATCTAGCTGTATGCAAACAAGGAATTGAAATAGTCCCAGAATAGTACTTGACTATCCATCTAAAATTCATTTCAGATGCAAATAATTCAAGCTTTGCAGTCCCTATTAAATTTCACTGGATTGCCCCAGGCATATGCTTTAACAGGCTGAAAATCAGCTTTTATGGGTACAGTGCAGCCCTGAGTTACAAATAGTTTCCATTTTCAAACATATCCATAAGTCAATGTTTTCCTGATGTTGTAAAATACATAAGAATCACATGATACGATAACCACAACTTCACAGTACTGAATTGTAATGAATGACATCAAAAGCACGCAAGACTGGTAATTACTGAAAGAGGAGAGAGGAAATTGTTCTGTTTTCAAGGAAATGAATATACAGTATGTAGGTACTCAGACCTTTGAACCATAACAATATGAGAGCTCATATCATATGTATATATGAGTGTTCTTAATCCAGGGAAAGTATGTATTTTGATGTTTATCAAAATAATACACAGTAAAGAGAAACAGATTAAAATGTCCCTCAGAAGGCTTATTGCAATTCTACTGTCCTTAGGAAGGCAATCATCATCTGTTGAGATACTGTATCTCGTGGGTATGGAAGCACAGAGATCATTGAAAGGTAAGAGATTTCTCCTCCTGCACTATGCTTTTTCAATTATCTCAAGTTCTTTCCTTCTCAAAAAGGGACATAGCTTTTTATACTCCAGGTGTGGGTCATTGATATCAAATGAAAAACGGAAGGGAATACTGGGCCCCTTTATTATTGCCTTTTTCTGCACCCGTATCAGAAACAGAGACTGGTTTATTGTCTCTGTCTTATCTTATTGTCTTGAGCACAATATAACAAAGGATTAAATCATTATCCTTTATGTGATCTTAAACATTCTTAAACTCTGGATAGTCTTATCAGCATGTTTGGTGTCTATTTACATAGGGCAACATGATTAAGATAAATATTTTCATCTCAAACAATACACGTTGCATTTTCAAACAAGAGAAAATCTACGGATGATGGAAATCCAAGCAACGCACGCAAAATGCTGGAGGAACTCAGCAGGCCAGGCAGCATTTATGGAAAAGAGTAAATAGCTGACGTTTCGGGCTGAGACACTTCATCAGGACTGGAGAAAGAAGATGAGAAGTCAGCGTAAAAATCTCCCCCCACCTTCTTTGTCTGACTTCTCATCTTTTTTCTCCAGTCCTGATGAAGGGTCTCAGCCCGAAATGTCGACTGTTTACTCTTTTCTCCAGCATTTTGTGTGTGCCACTTTACATTGTACTTGTTACACAAACCACAAATTATTAAATATGGCATCCACACATCTTCATAGGCTCGAAATTATTGGTTACAAAAACCAGAAAGTGCTAAGGAGAACTCAGAGAGGTACAGGAATTGGTAAATGTGTCTTCCAGTGGAAGGAGCTACTTTCGGATTATAAATATAGTTTATACCACTTCCATCAATACAGGAAATTGTGTTATTTTGCCTCAGTCCTGTGTTTTCGTCAGATATTTGTTGATATTTTTTTAGAAGCTCACTGACTTCTCTGCTTTCTTCATTGGAAACGCCTCCAAGATGAAAGTGTAATAACATTCACATTTCATCATATTGTTTATGCACGCACCTTACAGTCAGGCCAATTGTATTGTTCAAACACTGGTTCATATTCTTCAACTGCACCATCTGTGATCAGCATGATGGCCTGATTACACAGGCTGCCTTGTCCTGTCTCATTGAACTAACAGAAGGAATATAAATAGTAATAGCAGCACATAGAACTGAATGGAGAAAATCAAAGAACATCAGTCAACATATAAATTAACATTTAAATTATGCTTCCACATAAGCTGAACAACTGTGTGATATAAATTAAATTTACATATAGCTCAGTGTAGATATTTTATTCAGTGGTGTATTAGCAATAAGGAAATATGTTGGCACCTGCAACCTAAGGCACAGTCAGCTCCTAATTTTAAGAAAATACCTCGCTACTGTTGTACGTGTTCTACTGTAGAACAGTGTTAAAGGGTGACATTGGAGGAATTTGACATCTCCCAGTCTTAGATAAAACTTGTGCCAGAAAGTAGTAAATTTTCAGTACATCTTTATCACCAAGAAGAAGCAACATAATAAAGTGAATAAGATTGTATTTTGTTTCCTCTTAGACCATTGAACTATAAGACATAGGAATAGAATTGGGCCATTCAGCCTACTGAGTCTGCTCTGTCATTCCATCATGGCTGATTTATTTTCCCTCTCAACTCCATTCTCCTACCTTCTCCATGTAACCTTTGACACTCGGACTGCAATGAATTCTGCAGATTCACTACACTCTGGCTAAAGAAATACCTCTTTATCTCTGTTCTAAAGGAATATTCTTCTATTCTGAGGCCCCCTGAACCTAATTCTCCCACTATTGGAAGCATCCTCTCTACATCCACTCTATCTCGGCCTTTCAATATTCAGTAGATTTTCCAAGATAGCCCCCTCCCCCCAATTCTTTTAAATTCCAGTGAGTACAGGCACAGAACTATCAAAAGCTCCTCATACAATAACCCTTTCAATCCTGGAATAATTCGCGTAAATCTCCTCTGGACCCTCTCCAATCGTAGAACACTCTGTCCTAGACATGTGGCCCAAATCAGCTCACACTGCTCCAAATGCTGCCTCACCAATATCTTATAAAGCCTCAGCATCACATCCTTGTTTTTATATTCTAGTCCTCTTGAGATGAATGTTAACATTGCATTTGCCTTCCTTACTACCTTACCATCCCTTTTGTGGGATAGTAGGCATTACATTTTAGTGTACATTCTCCCATAAAATGACAAATATCTGGGGATCAAAGGAGCTCACCACAGATTGTGCTGACATGTCAGGCCATCAACAATGTAGTTCTTAAGACCCTTCTAATGAAGGAACCGAACTTTCATGTTAATTAGATCGGTTATAATTTATAATTCAAATTACTATATGTTGTTTATTGTATTTCTTGTTCAAATTAATTTGTTGGCCTTTTTCTCTGTTGCTGCTCCTACATTTCCTACAAATCTTATACTTTGAGAATAGCCAATGAACTTTGCCACATTCTATAGCTTACATCATTACTTTGCCTAACCTAGCCAGCAGTGGTTGGCTATTTCAGAATAGCAAAATAAATTTAGCACAAACAGGGCATTTCCATTCTAACTTAATCAGAAGCAAATATAAGTTCATTAGTCTCAATAGAAGTTAATAAAAAGCAAAGCACAGAAGACATAACAAAACAATGAACATAAGCACTGAAGCAATAAGAGATTTAAAATATTCCAGGAGACACTCTAGTGATGGGCCTAAACTTTGCCCCTGCTTTTTTAAGATCTATCAGAATGCTGCTGCATCAAATGGCCTGAATGAGCGCAAGCTCCCAGGAATGCCCTATAATGATCTACGTTGCTAGAATGAAATGAAGTCACCAACCCACAGAAAAGGGTTGGAGGTTGAGTTATTTCATTCTATGTTATTTTATTATTCCAATTACTTCTTTTTATTCCTATTGTTAATTTTCCTTTTATTAGTTCAGTTGTCTTGATCATTATTTGAACCTATCCAACAAGTTTTTAGATATTGCTATCACAGACATTAAAAAACAATTAGAACATCTGTAACAAAGAAAGAACTATAAAGAATTGCCAAAGCATGCCAGTCATTGGACCTCATTTTATAATGAATGATCCTTTTATTTCTGCGGAGTTCATTCTGTGAAGAGTCCTAAAGAAGGCATGGCTCATGTTCAGAACCAATAGAAAAGACAACTGACTGGATTACCTGCCTTTTTGTTAAGTGTGACTGTTTGACCAAAACAAAGACCCTTTGTGCAGAACCTCCCTGACACAATATTGGCAATGAGGATTGCAGGAACTGAAGACATTGCAACATAAATGCAAAAAGAAATACAGGTGTTTGAGTTTTCCCTTCCGCCAGACATGTAAAAATTGTGCTAACTCTCTCTGACTGTTCCCAATAGTAACAAATACCAAAGATAAAATATTTTCCAATTCTTGTCATATAGCAGTACAAAAGAATACCTCCTTTTTCCCAATTAATCCCAGACATTTTTAATATGAATGCTAAAAGTATACGAACCTCATTCAAGATTATGAAAGCTTCAGTGAGCGCCTTATTTACAATTCCTGTCCCTTTGGCATTAAGATTTTCAACCAGTTGCTTGAAGTGCTGACATGGTATATAAAAAAACAGAAATTGCAAATATTTGTTTCTGCAATAAGTATCTAATGACAAACCATTAATAAGATCATTTTAAAGAGTAAATGAACATTGAGTATGATTATAAATTCCTCATGATATTGCTCATTGTGTATTTGATTAATTAGTATTATCAAGGGTTCTATCTTCACTACCCAGACTGTGGCAGTGACGAAAAAAGTCTGCGATACCTAGATGAAATAAGAAAGCTAGACTGGTTCAGGGAATATCATAGAAAAATCCGAGAAGGATAGTCTTAAAAATATGTTACATTAGATGTAGAGTGTAGTTTATCACTGTTATCAAGAAAAAAACACCAGTCACCCCAGCCATCCCTGATGATCCTCCAGGCCTTCTTTCTGCACCTGCTGCTATAAGTGTCCTTAACAGAGGGAAGTTCACATCCACAGATGCGCTGAGCTGTCCATACCACTATCTGCAGTGTCCAGCGATCAATGTCCTCCTTGTGCAGCTGGATGCTAGACTTCCTATCGGATCACAGACAGGTGGTAAGGGTGGCCTCCTTCTCCTCTGCCCTTCTGACCCTCAACACAGGTGCCCCCCAGGGATGTGTTCTGAGTCCCTTCTCTACTCCCTTTACTCCCATGACTGTACTGCCACACACAGCTCCACCTCGCAGATGACACAACTTTGATCGGCCTTATTTCTAGCAGTAATGAGACAGCCTACAGAGGAGAAATCATTAGTCAGAGGATCGAATTCAAGAGCCATGAGATATGGTTCAACTCTATAAAACTCTGCTTAGACCACAGGATTGTGTTTAGAATTGTGTTCTGTCTTGGTTGCCTCATTATAAGAAGGATGAAGTCACAAGATGGATAGGAAAATAAAATGCAAAGAGTATATAAGGAAGTTAGAAAGGGACATTGTGAGGTGAGTTAGCATAGATTGAACAGCACTGTGTTTCAGCTAATGCCTCAACTCCAGTGATACATGCTCAATCATAACCTCTGGTGCTGCCTATGTGGGAGTTGCACATTCTCTCTGTGAATGTGTGAGTGTCAGATACTCCAGTTTCCTCCCACATCCTGAAGAAATGCATATTGGCATCTTAATTTGCCTTTGTAAATGTGTTTCCAGTGGAAGTCAGTCAATGGTAGAATTTGTGAAAATTGATGAGGTTGTGGGGAAAATAAACTGGGATCAGTACAAATGAATTTTGGTGCTTGGAAAGTATGAACTGGTCCATTTTGGCAATGAGGACTGGAAAAAAAAAGCCAATTAACATTATGGGTGAGAGATTGCAAAGCTCCAAGATGTAGAGGATATGAGTGTTTTTGCAAAAGTATAGTGTGCAGATACAACATTTAATTAAGAAAGCTAAGTGTTAGTTATTGTTCATTCCTCAGGCAAGTGAAGACCAAATTCAGACATTTATGTGCAATCTGAGGGTTGGCTTACAATAAAATATTGAATTAACAATGAATGTATCCAATGGATTTTGGAAGAATGAGGAAAACCTGATAGAAACATAAGATCTTAAATGGTCTTAACGGGGCAGATGTGGGAGAATCTGGAATTAGGGATCATTGTTTAAAAATGGTCATTCGTTCTGACTGCCTGGTATGGGAACTCCAATGTGCAGGATTGAAAGAGCCTGCAGAAGGTTGTAGATTCAGCCAGTTCCATCAACAATACAACTCTCCCCACCAACAAGGATATATTGAAAAGGTGGTACCTCAAGAAGGTGGCATCCTTCGTTAAAGACCCTCACCATACAGAGCACGCCATTTCTACATTACTTTCCATTTTCCAGAGAGGAAGTGTAGGATACTGAAGACTTATACCCAACATTTTAGAAACAATTTCTTCCCTTCCAGCATCAGATTTCCGAATGGTCCATGAACCCAGGAATACTACCTCACTATTCTTCTTTTCTACGACATATTTATTTATTTTGTACCTTGTAGTAAGTTTTATGATATGCACTGTACTGCTGCCACAAATTTCATGACATAGGTCAGTGATAATAAACTTAATTCTGATTCTATAGATGAATATGAAAAATATTTTTTTCAGAGGGTTCTAAACAACTGGCACTCTCATGTGACAGTAAAAGCAGTACCATTTGATTGTTTTTAAGGCAGATGTGGATAGATACTTAATAAGTAATGTGGTTACCATCATGGACAGAGATGTAGATTTGACATTGTAATCACAACAATCATGATCTTATCACATTACACAGATAAATTAAAGGGCTTTCTTATGCTCCTAATTTTTATGTTCATATACTGTAAACAATAAAATAAGTCACTAACAGCCATCATATGGCAACTTTCCTAATTACCAGCTCCACTATAACCACTGTAGTTTCTGTGGGCTCTCCAGATTTTACTAAAATCAGCAATTGGTAAACTCTTAAGGCAGTATATGGTACAATAATGCATCAAAAATCCATCCAGATTGGTACACAGTTTCACAAGTTCCTCTTCTTTAAAAAGTAATAAGCCCATGTGTAGTACATCATTAACTGTTACATTATGAATAGTTCACAATTTACATAATTACATTATACGATGAACTGGATATTGATGGATACACACCATTATCAGTTTAACTAATTGTAACTTCACTCAGTCTCTGACTTTTCCGCTATAAAAGTCCTCAGTCTTTGCTGTATTTAATGTCAGGAAAGTTTCCAATACAAGTATATATAATTCTAGTAGATTACGTTTACAGATAGGCTTCAATCACATTCTGTTCTACAAACGTTATCTCAGTATAATTACATTTATGATTATGCTTTAGTGTGAATACAATATAACCTGTTGTAAACACCAACTGTTCATATAATAAACACAGGGACTAATAACTCGTGTTAGCTATGACAGTAGTTATACATTGCATTTGATATATTACTATACGAGAACAAAATTAGAACTATATTTACTTTTGTTACATAAGGCTTTCTATTTTTGTGCTTCTGCTTTCACAACATCTTGCATCCTGACTCTGATTTCCTGTAGGCATCAAACATCATTTTTCCATGCTGCCCTTTTTTAAGTTGAAATATTATCTCCCAAGTAACCTTCTCTGGGCCATCTTCTAGCCTTTCAACTATTCCACTCTGACTTGTCGCTCTCTGATTTATACTATATTAAGATGACATTTGTAAAATTCAATTCAGTGTTATGTCACTAATTGATTTTTGGAGTTTTGAACTGCCTTCAAATGCAATGCTATCTCTTCCTTCCTTAAACATCCAATTCAACCTGCAATTGATGCTGACCATTTAGCATATGTCAGGCCCAGTGTTGACCATAAATTCCAATGTACTAGGTTGTGATACTGCCTGTATGGATTATGGAATCTTTACACATCTATTTGCCTTGACCCATTGAGGTGAGACTTGATTAACCAATATCAGGAAGGTGAGACTTCGTTGTCCTGTATCAGGGAGGATTTGACAGTACCATCTCTGATCAAACTGGCTTCGTTCTGAATGACGTAGCTGGAAAATTGGGCTATTGGGTTTATGCCAAATGGTGGATGAACTAGCACAAAGGAAAGATTTATCTGATGTACTCCAGATTCATCTATCTAAGGTAGTTTGGTACTGATCTCAAGGGCACCTTCCAATGTGTGTATATTGTGACAATGAGCTCAATGGTATTCACACAAGAGTTCAAGGTTAGGAACCGAAAGATGTGCTGTGACAATATTCAGCAAATAAGTAAATAAACACTCCACCACAAATCCTAGCTTGATTTCACTATGATGAATGATTATAGTTTAAAGGTATTTCAGTTTCCCATATATTAACTGGAATTGCCATGTACGAATGACTCACAGGAAGTGGAATTCTTGAGGTGTGTCCAAGAGAGCTTTTTAATGCAAGGAGTATCATAAACAAGGTGGATGAACTTAGAGTGTGGATCAATACGCGGAACTGTGACGCTGTGGTCATTACAGAGACTTGGATGTCCCAGGAGCAGGAATGGCTGCTGAGTGTGCCAGGCTTTGGATGTTTCAAAAAGGACACGGAGGGTGGTAAAAGAGGTAGGGTTGTGGCATTGCTAATCAGGGATAGTGTCATGGCTGCAGAAAAGGAGGAGGTCATGGAGGGATTATCTACTGAGTCAATGTGGGTGGAAGTCTGAAACAGGAAGGGGGCAATAACTCTACTGGGTGTTTTTATAGACACCCCAATAGTGACAGGGGCATCGAGGAGCAGATAAGGTGGCAGATTCTAGAACAGTGCAATAATAATAGGGTTGTTGTGATGGGAGATTTTAACTTTCCTAATATTGACTGGCATATCCTTAGAGCAAGGGGTTTAGATGGGGTAGGTTTTGTTAGGTGTGTACAGGAAAGTTTCCTGACGCAATATGTAGATAAGGCAACTAGAGGAGAGGCTGTATTTGATCTTGTATTGGGAAATGAACCTGGTCAGGTGTCAGATTTCTCAGTGGAGAACATTTTGGAGATAATGATCACAACTCTGTCTCCTTTACCATAGCACTGGAGAAGGATAGGAGCAGACAATTTGGGAAAACATTTAATTGGGGTAGGGGGAAAATATGATGCTATTAAGCAGGAAATTGGAACTTCAGTGACTAGTGGTGTTCTGCAGGGATCTGTTCTGGGACCCCTCCTCTTTGTGAATTTTATAAATGACCTGCATGAAGAAGTAGAAAGGTGGGTTAGTAAGCTTGCTGATGATACAAAGGTTGGGGGTGTTCTGAATAGTCTGGAGGATTGTCAGAGGTTACAGCAGGACATCGATAGGATGCAGAACTGGGCTGAGAAGTGGCAGATGGAGTTCAACTCAGACAAGTGTGAAGTGGTTCATTTTTGTAGGTCAAATTTGAAGACAGAATATTGTATTAATGGTAAGACTCTTGGCAGTGTGGAGGATTAGAGATCTTGGGCTCCATGTCCATAGGACACTCAAAGCTGCTGCGCAGGTTGAGAGTGTTGTTGAGAAGGTGTATTGTGTGTTGCCATTCATCAGCTGTAGGTTTGAGTTCAAGAGCCGTGAGGTAATGTTACAGCTATATAAGAACTTGGTCAGACCCCACTTGGAGCACTGTGTTCAGTTCTGGTCATCTCACAAATGGAAGGATGTGGATTCTATAGAAAGACTGCATAGGTACGTTCCAATGAGACAGGGAAAGGATGGTAGGGAACAGGAACCGTGGTGTACAAAGACTGTTGAAAATCTAGTCAAGAAGAAAAGAAAAGCTTACGAAAGGTTCAAAAAACTAGGTAATGATATGAATCTAGAAGATTATAAGGTTAGCAGGAAGGAGCTTAAGAATGAAATTAGGAGAGCCAGAAGGGGCCATGAGAAGGCCTTGGCGGACAGGATTAAGGAAAATCCCAAGGCATTCTACAAGTATGTGAAGAACAAGAGGGTGAGACGTGAAAGAATAGGACAAATCAAGTGTGACAGTGGAAAAGTGTGTATGGAACCGAAGGAGGTGGCAGAGGTCCTTAATGAATACTTTGCTTCAGTATTCACAACAGAAAAGGATCTTGGCGATTATAGGGATGACTTACAGCGGATTGAAAAGCTTGAGCATATAGACTTTAAGAAAGAGGATGTGCTGCAGCTTTTAGAAAGCATCAAGTTGGATAAGTCTCCGGGACCGGACGAGATGTACCCCAGGCTACAGTGGGAGGTGAGGGAGAAGATTGCTGAGCCTCTAGTAAAGATCTTTGCATCATCAATAGGGACAGGAGAAGTTCCAGAGGATTGAAGGGTTGCAGATGTTGTTCCCTTATTCAAGAGAGGGGGTAGAGAGAGCCCAGAAAATTATAGAACAGTGAGTCTTACTTCAATGGTTGGTAAGTTAACGGTAAAGATCCTGAGAGGCAGGATTTATGTACACTTGGAGAGGAATAATATGATTAGGAACAGTCAGTATGGCTTTGTCTAAGGCAGGTCATGCCTTACGACCCTGATTGAATTTTTTGAGGATGTGACTAAACACAATGATGAAGGTGGAGCAGTAGATGTAGTGTATATGGATTTCAGCAAGGCATTTGATAAGGTACCCCATACAAGGCTTATTGAGAAAATAAGGAGGCATGGGATCCAGAATAGGCTTCCCCACAGAAGACACAGTGGTTGTAGATGGGTCATATTCTGCATGGAGGTCAGTGACCAGTGATGTGCCTCAGGGATCTGTTCTGGGACCTCTTCTCTTTGTGATTTTTATAAATGACCTGGATGAGGAAGTGGAGGGATGGGTTAGTAAATTTGTTGATGACACAAATGTTGGGGGTTGTGTGGGTAGTGTGGAGGGCTGTCAGAGGTTACAGCGGGACATCGATGGGATGCAAAACTGGGCTAAGAAGTGGCAGATGGAGTTCAACCCAGTTAAGTGTGAGGTGGTTTATTTTGGTAGGCCAAATATGATGGCAGAATATAGTATTAATGGTAAGACTCTCGGCAGTGTGGAGGATCAGACGGATCTTGGGGTCCGAGTCCACAAGACGCTCAAAGTTGCTGCACAGGTTGACTCTGTGGTTAAGAAGGCATATGGTGTATTGGCCTTCATCAATCGTGGAATTGAGTTTAAGAGCCAAGATGTAATTTTATAGCTATTTAGGACCCTGGTTAGACCCCACTTGGAGTAATGTGCTCAGTTCTGGTCACCTCACTACAGGAAGGATGTGGAAACTGTAGGAAGGGCACAGAGGAGATTTACAAGGATGTTGCCTGGATTGGGGAGCATGCCTTATGAGAATAGGTTGAGCGAACTCGGCCTGTTCTCCTTGGAGTGGCGGAGGATGAGAGGTGACCTGATAGAGGTTTATAAGATGATGAGAGGCATTGATCGTGTGGATAGTCAGAGGCTTTTTCCCAGGGCTGAAATGGCTAGCACAAGAGGGCACAGTTTTAAGGTGCTTGGAAGTAGGTACAGAGGGGATGTCAGGGATAAGTTTTTTACGCAGAGAGTGGTGAGTGTGTGGAATAGGCTGCTGGCGATGGTGGTGGAAGTGGATGTGATAGGGTCTTTTAAGAGACTCCTGGATAGGTACATGGAGCTTAGAAAAATAGAGGGCTAAGGGTAACCCTGGGTTATTTCTAAAGTAAGTGCACGTTCCGCACAGCACTGTGGGCCAAAGCGTCTGTATTGTGCTGTAGGTTTTCTGTTTCTATGTAAAGTCTGTAGCTCGGTCCTTAAGGCTGTCCTACATCAAGTTCAATGCTGACTGGCAACTTCTGCAATACTGCTGATACCAAACTATTGATTTCTGCAGCTCCTTGGGATTTATCAGCTGTGTGGAGAGGGGGGAGCCTACTACACGGCCACCAGCTTGCTTTCCATATCATACTGCTCTGGCTTGCATGTCACAAAGACAGTTGGGACACAGCATCCGTGGTCGAATCCAACCAATGGAGTGCCTCAATGCAGTAGAATAATTTTCCAGTGAACTTGCTAAATTTAAAGAAACAGAACCGAGTAAGTTTTAAGGGGCAATAGTGTGTGAAAGGCAGCACAGGAATCTTGGTCCCAGAGTGTGCAAGGGAGTATGGGAACATGAGCTCGTGTGTGAAAGGGAACGTCCAGTTCTGAAAGGAAATGCAGGAACCAAGGCCCTGGTGAACCAAATGTCAAACCATGAAGATTTCAAAATGATCAGTGAGCAGCCTATAGGAGGTTTACTGTATATTTTTTAATGTTTTAATATTTATTTTTGTTTCTAAGCATGCAGTTTAATCAACAAATTAATCAACAAATATCTGACGAAAACACAGGACTGAGGCAAACTAGTAAGTGGAGGGTTGGGCAGATTAGAGATAAAGAAGTTGATTATACAGAAGCATAATCAGCTGGAATATAAAATGAGTGCTGGATATCTGTCTTAACCAAGGCCAAGATTTTGTCAAAACTTTTGAAGGGAGGCTGAACATTTGCGTGAAAACTGAGAAGAAGGAGGTATCAGAAATGCTGTATAAATTATCACTGAATTGCAAAATGGCAAATATAACACTGCTTTTCAAAGGGTGCATATTATAAGGGTGTATGGGGCATCTAGAGAACAATCATTCGATCTACAGTAGACACAGGGAAATGTTTAGAAAAAATAATCGGGGAAAATATTAAGAGGCACTTGCAAAAATTTGAGTGATTAAATAGAATCAGCAGGGATTCATCAAAAGGAAATCATATATGATTAAAATTATAGAATTTTTTTATGAGTAACATAGAAGGTTGATTTCCAAAAGCTATTTGATAACTTCCCACACAAATGGATGGAATTATAGGAACATTAAAAGCACAGATTGAAAAATTGACTTAACGAAACAAATGCAGAGAACAACATAAACAGTGTTTTTCACATTGTAGGATGGCTTATGATGATATTCCTGAAGGGTCAATGCTGAATCCTGGATGTATGTGTCTTTAAATCCTGAAATATGGTAGGACATATTGAAAGAGCATTTAGTAAAGCATATGAGATTCTATTATTCATAAATAAAGGGAAGGCTCATTGAGACACCAGTCATTCTACAAATGAAGTTTCTGTCCATTATTGGTCATATACCTTCAGGAAGAATATAAAGAGACAGTACAGAAAAAACTAACAATCACGGTTCTAGGTATAAACATTTAATTATATGGTTGTTTGATTCAGGATATAACTTTGATATGGAATGGCACAGTAACTCAACATAACCTTCTGATAGTAATTAGAATCTTATGATACGGTAATATAGTGTGGTTAGCATGACGCTACTCCAGTTTGGGGCACCAGAGTTCAGAGTTCAACCCAGCGTCCTCTGTAAGGAGTCTCCCCGTGGAACGTGTGGGTTTTTTCTAGGAGCTCCAGTTTCCTCCCATAGTCCAAAGATGTACTGGTAGGTTAATTGGTCATTGCAAATTATCTCATAATTAAGTTTGGGTTAAATTGGGGCTGTTGGGGGTTGCTGGGTGGCTCAAAGGCCTGGAAGATGGAAGGGCCTATTCCATGCTGTATCCTCAAATAAAATAAAAAGTAAAGGAAAATCTGGGGCACCTTGAGATGAATTGTGTTATTTGCAAGTTCAGCTAACAAGTATTGGTCCATATCTTTTTTTTCAGCCTATAACTCGCTTCAGAATCTATTACCACTTATCCAAATGCCAATATATTTAGGTTAGATGCCAGGTTATATCTTTCTTTTGGACACTGTATATTCAATATGTTAGCTTCTTCATGCATGCTACACCTGAATGAGGTACTAGCATGCAATTGACTTACAAACATCTATTATTTCATGTACACTTTTAATAATTACTGCACAAATTGATCTGACAAAAATTTCCAACAATTCACACAGTTCTTAATAGAACTAGGTAAAATCCTTAATTCTCACCTCTCGGTTATCCCTGTCAGCCTGCACCAATGTTCCTTTGAAGCAGGGCTCAACATAATGAACGTAGTCATTGTACTGGAAGAAGAGGAAAACAATTTGTACTTTTAGGTAATGCCACACTCTGGTCTTTCTCTACTGAGTAGCCTCTAAGGATATGGATGGAATAGAGGTTTAGTGAAAGTATAACATTCATTTGATGGACCAGACAATGTGAATTCAACTGCTGCTCCTCTCCATTCACCTCTCTCCAGCATGACAACAGCTCCGATAAACTCTCTAGTGTTGTTTGAGCATACAGGTAATATGTGAATTAATCAGTGAAATTTTTAAAAAGGCTTTGCTTAACTGGAAATAAATGTAGATTAATAAATTATACATGCTACAGGACTTCACACTAGCATTTTAAATGCCCTCAAGCTGGCAGACAGTACAGTGAGGATGGTTAGCCACACTGAATCACCAACCCTAAAGATAACAAAAGAATTGCAGCAAAGTCATGTAAGGTTACAGAAGCGATACAGCTTTTAACAATTCAAGAAATGAAGCTGAGACAACTTCAGCCAGAATTTTACTTACAGCAATAATATTGACAAAATCATTTTCACCCAGCGTATCCAGGATTGTATTGATGGTATGTTTGGCAATTGTCATTCTGAGACCTTTCATACTGCCACTGATATCTAACAGTATGATGATATCCTTTGGGGAAGTTGCAGCCTGAATATACCTGTACAGAGAAAAATAAGGAAATTAGAACACAAAAACCATGGAGAAGGTCATGGAAGTTGGAAACAGACTACAGATTGGACTATATCCACATTACAGAAGAGGAAAGGCTGGCAGTCTTAAAGCGCATACAAGTGAACAAATCCCCAGGGTCTGACCAACTACATCCTAGAACATTGTAAGAAACCAGAAAGAAAAAAGTTTGGCCCCGGCAGAGGTATTTGTATCATTGTTAGCCACAGGCAAAGTACTGGAAGTCTGGAAGGTGGTTAATGTTCAGCCTTTATTTAAAAGGGGCTGCAAATACAAACCAGGGCAACATAAGCTAATGAGTCTTGCATCAGTGGCGTACATTCTACTAGACTCTTCCTAAATCTGCACTTGGAAAAGCAAGGGCTCTTTAGGAAAAATCAGCATAGCTTTGTACATGGGAAGTGATGTCTCACAGATTTGATTAAAGCGTTTTGAAGAAATGATCAAGAGCATCAATGAGGGCAGGGTAGTAAACACTGTCTACATGTACTTTAGCAAAGTCATTGACAAGGTCCAGCATGATAGGCTGGTCCAGAAGGTTAGATCATTTAAGATCCAAAGTTAGTCAACTGGATATAAAATTGTCCTGGTAGAAGGAGACAGAGAGTGGCAGTGGCAGAAAAAAACTGCTGGAAAAACTCAAAATGTCAGACAGAATTTTGAGTTAGTTAACTCAACCTCTTTATGTGCCCGCCACTGCTTGTTACAGTTCAAGGTTGTACACAGGACCCATATGTCTATAACTAAATTATCTTGAATTTACCCAGATGTTAAACCCTGCTGCGACAAATGCAAAAGGGGCGAGGCTACCCTTACTCACATGTACTGGACATGCCCTAGCTTGGAAAAATATTGGAAAGGTGTTTTCCAAACTCTATCCCAAATACTTAATTATAATTTGAAACCTAACCCTTTGATTGCTCTTTTCGGCAACTCCGGAGAGGGGGACACGCACCTAAGTCCGACCAAATGTCGCACACTGTCTTTCGCCTCTCTTTTGGCCAGGCGTGCAGTCTTGCTCGGGTGGAGGGATGCTGCCCCACCCACCCACGCTCAGAGGCTCAGGGACATCATGTGCAGTCTATACCTTGAGAAGATCCATTATTCAATTCTCAACTCTGACATAAAAGTTCCAAAAGGTGTGGGGACCCATCTTTTCAGAATTCCCAGCCAAACTAAAGGTCCATCCTTTCTTCCTTTCCTCTGCACATAAATCCCTGACTTCCAGCATTTCCTGGTAAAATTCTACGGACCCAGACTTGTAAACATACAACAGTCTATGTATTAGGAAAATACACCTTCTGTATACCAATGCAGCTCTGTGGGGACGAAGGTTCTGTTTAACCCTTTTTGCTAATGCAATGATGGCTTGGAGATGGGGATTGGGAGGTGTGGGTCAGGGTAGGGAGGCAACCAAAGCATGACTGTACTATGGGTGCATCTCTTTCATATACGTGAATTGTACATTTGATACATTTGTTATGAACTACACAAACCTCCTTTATACTATGCTCTCTTTATTTAAAAAAACAATAAAAATATTTAAAAAAAAATAAAATAAAAATGTCAGACAGCATGTGTAGAGAAAAATGGATAGTCAACATTTTGGGTTGTGACTTTTCATTTAATAGTAGGTTATGTTTTAAATTGGAAACCTGTGATCAGCAGTATGTTGCAGGGATCAGTGTTCAATTGATCCACTGTTGTTTGTAATCTATATTAATGATTTGGATCAGAATGTTTGCAGACACCAAAATTGATAGTATAGTAGGCAGTGAAGAAGGTTATCGAAGATCACAACACAAGGGTAGGAAAGATTAAGGAAGGAACAGTCTGTGCAGGAGAATGGATCTATCTCAGGAAGGTAACTGGGTCGGCATGGACAAGTTGGGCCAACTGTTAAAATGTTCTATGACTCCATGTCTGAGAACTAACTTTAGTTCAGACCCCAACTACTATGGCTTGCGGGGGAGGAGGGATGATCAGAGAAGGCACTGGGAATGGTCCATTCCCACTGACTGCAGCTCCAGCAAATCCATTGTTTCCATCTCACTGATCTTTATGTGGATGGACTGTCCACAAATCAGGCATTAGTAACCAGGGGAAAACCTGCAAAAGATTTTAGGATTCTCCTTAATCTTGCTTGCTATGGTGATTTCATGTCCTCTTTTTGCCCTCCTAATTTATTACTTATTTATTCAAACATCCCTTATAAACCTCAACGGACTCACTGGAAATCAAATGCCTAACCCTTCATATTTCAAATCTTCAATTTCCTTTGATAACTAAAGTTCCCTAATCTTACTACCTTTGCCTTTTGTCTTCACAGGGACAAGCAGCCTCTTAGCTCTTACTAACTTTTTCTTTAAAACAGCCCCTCCCCCACTTATATTTTCCCTCTAGCAGCTGTTTTCACCATGTTCTACCTTATATTGTAAAATCATCACTTTCCTAATTTAAAACATTAACACTAGGATCAACTTTATCTTTTTCTATGACTATCTTGAAACTTGCTGAACTATGGTTATTATTTCCAAAGGGCTCCCCCATAGTCACTTCCATCAAGTCCTCATTCACTGAGACAAGGGAGAGTAAGCCTCTAGCAAGGCTCCCTACACACTCCCAGTTAAAGATCCCCACTACTGTATTACAATCCTATTCAAGTTCAAGTTTAATTGACTTTCAACCATAAGTGTGAATGCAACCAAATAAAACAGCGTTTCTCTGGGGCCGAGGTACAAACCACTGTACCAACAGTCAAACAGTGCACACAGTACATAAGGCATGTATATATATGATAGCAGAAAAACATAGTCACAAAAAATATAGTCCAAGTCCCTAAATGTCATGGCCTGTAGATTGATACAGCATGGGATGTTGTCCTGGAGCCATGTTTCTGCAAGAACAAACATGCAGCAGTTCCTCAACACATGCTAGTGCAGCCACACAGCCAAACACAATCCAACCTGTCTTCCACCAAGCGAACACTGGAGGGCAGCACCGATGGGAGGACCAGCCCCCAAACCAGCACGGATTCCAGCGCACCTACAGAGGTCTCTGCTCTCTCCCACATGGTCTCACCTACAGAGGTCTCTGCTCTCTCTCCCACACTCTCAGCTACAGAGGACTCTGCTCTCTCCCCCACACTGTCTCAACTACAGAGGTCTCTGCTCTCTCTCCCACACTGTCAACGCTACACTGTCTCAGCGACAGAGGACTCTGCTCTCTCCCCCACACTGTCTCACCTACAGAGGTCTCTGCTCTCTCTCCCACATGTCTCCTCTCCTTTCTGCAAAAGGTGACACTGCAGCATGAGGACCTGGTCCACGCAACAACCAAGGCAATGCAGCTCCCCTGATGAAAGTCTCGCCGATGAACCAGTGAATCGGACTTGCAGTATTCTACATTACCATTGTTCAATAGGATCTTGTGATCACAATGAAAATGTCCAAGATAATCATTTGCACCATTTTTTGGACTGTGCACCGCCTCTGCACAACAACGCTATACAGCAAGTCTGGGTGACAACACAGTCCAGCTCCAATGCTATCTAGCAACTCACTAGAACTATAGTACATGACATCCTTGTAATACAGCAGTGTCTTGCAAATGTAAAAGGAAGTAAAGGATGAACAATTACACCAGGGGTCCTCAACCTTTTTTGCACCATGGACTGGTTTGATATTGACAATATTCTTGCGGACCGGCCAACCCAGGGCGGGGGGGGGGGGGGGATGTTAAACATGACCAGAATATAGGTGATAAGTCAACTATAAGTCACTCATAAGTGGCTAACACACTCAATTTCGTTTCTAAAGGGGTTTATTAACAAATTTAATATTAAACACACAGCGCATATTTTCCTCGCATGAATGTAGTGATAAGTCAATTATAACAGTGGTCCCAAACCTCCGGGCTTTGAAGAATGCAGCGGTACAGCGGTGGCCAGAACACACCCAGCACATCTTTAAGAAAAAAGCCGAAGTAAACAAGCTAATTGATCAGGTACGTAACTGACATTTACGTGCCGGGTGGCACCTAATTAATTAGCTTGCTTATTTCAGCTTTTTTCTTAAAGATGTGCTGGGTGTGTTCCGGCTACCGCTGCATGCTTCGCGGCCTGGAGTTTGGGGACCACTGAATTATAAGTCACTTATAAGTCAATAGCATCATAACATTTTAAGTAGCGTTCGGATATTAAACACACAGTGCATATTTTCCTCGTATGAACATATAAAATCATCACAACACACCAATATCACTGAATCAGTGGGAGCCCTGGGCTTGTTTTCCTGCAACAAGACGGTCCCATCAAGGGGTGATGGGAGACAGTGATACTCAAAGGGGGTTCCTTATGTCCAGTCTATTCCAGAATTTCATTTTCGTTGCAAAAATTGCAGAAAACTCCGCTTCGCAGCGATATGATGTTGGAAATGGAAGCAACGTTTTCAGTGCTTTCATGGCTATCTCAGGATATTAAGCTTTGACATTGATCCAGAATGCCAGCAGAGATGTTAGGTCAAACATGCTTTTCAGCCCACCGTCATTTGCAAGCTTGAGTTGATCTTTTTCCCACGCTGACATGGAAGATTCACCAGAAACATTCACAAATGCGTCACAAACCCTTTCCTTTGCACTCCTTGGGCCATTTGCGTCTTGGGTCACTGATGACCTCATGTGCGTTAAAGTTCAACAGTGGGCGTGACAGAGAATGGGGAAAGGTGCAGCTGACTCATATCGTTTCATATCGCCAAATCATATCATTTCCTTGCGGCCCGGTGGTTGGGGACCGCTGAATTACACCATTGGTTGGACCCAGAGATGCTGCTGTGACTGTGTGCACACCTTGTTATAGGAGTCATTGCTTTAACACACTACTTCAATTAACTTACACAAAATTTCTAATTCCTACTGATTATTTGGTGACCATAACTAGGGCTTTATCTGTTTGGACTGGACATCCAGCTGAGACCTGGTCACGTGTTTGTATCTTCTTCTTATATCTGTACTCGCTGGTACCAGTTCTAATTTTGAATTAAGTACATTTAGGATCCCTTTATCAAATTTCTTTCTGTGCACTGTGCACCTTGCAATCTGCTTACTGCAATTTATTCCTCTTTCTTGCTATTTCACTGATACTATTCTGGCTGACAGCCATCTCCCCCCAGAATGTTCTGCAGCTGCTCCCATTGCATCTTTGACCCTGGCATCTGGGAATTAACACGTCTTTCGTTTGTAGCCAATCTGTCCTCCTAAGTATCAAACTCCATCACTCTGCTCTTTTGCTCTTATCGTTATATTTATTGCATTTATTATTACAATGTATACTGTTTACTCTGGTAGCTTCATAGAAGCAAAATTTTTATTGCATTCTGGTGTATATCACAATAAACTAATCTATCTAATCCAATGTGCACCACGATCCCCAGCCAATATTTTAGGGATCAGCCAGTTTCTTGTCTCATGTATGGCCTCAAGGTATGAAAAAAGTAATAAAGATTAAAGAGAACAAAATAAAGTAATGTAAGAGTTTTAGAGAGATTTGAGGGTTATTACAACTTTTGAATCTTTACCACTTTCTCTTTTCACAAAGTGTGCCTGAGTGTTTTCAATATTTTCTGCTTTTATTTCAGATTTATATCACTGTAGTTTTTTCATTGTTCATTTACTTCTGAATTTTTAATTGCCCACTTCCAGGCATACATTTATCTCAACTATGTCATGCATATGCAGTTTTAGCCTTCCTTAGAATAGGCATCTTTATGCTTACTAATTATTTGCCGATACAAGATGACTTCAACCTTGTACGTAGATGTGAAGTGTAGATACAGACACCTGCAAGACATTTTCAGAATACTATCGAGGAGAATTCAGGATAACTTGAGCAAAATAGACTAGAACTAATACATTCTTTCCATGGCCTACTAGATATTTACAATTACCTATCAACAAAGGACATTCAATGCATATAAGCACTATAATGAATAAAGTTAATACATAGTTAAATATTAGAAAATAGCAAGCCAGATGACTTAATGTTTAAATTATGCAAATACTATAGTACAACTCTATAGATTGAGTGCTGGTAAATAAGATTAGTGTGCACAGGCCTTTAATAGTAGATAAGTAAGGACAGAATGAGACTGTATGGCATGGTTCCGAGCTGTATGACTCTATGCCTACCAATACCACATTTCTTATTACAGGTAGTTACATATAACACAAAAGGAAAAAGGTTATTTAACACCAAGATTCTCCCACTTTTCATTCATGACCTTGATTAGAAAATCTGCATTGGTGTCTTCAGACAATAGCTTGGTTAATTCAGGTGATGGCACAAAATGAAGCAGAAGAGTGTTCACATTACATCTTCACATATATCCATTCAATGAGAACTAGAATAATTTCACTTTTACTTTCAACTGAGACAGGCATCCAAACTGTCTCAAATGCAATTCTCTCTTGAATCTCACTTATGTATCACTATAAATTATGTATATTTCCTACCAGCCTCTATTCCTGCAGTCAAAAGAAATGACTCCATTTCCATCTGGCGTCCATTTTATACCTGTAGAAGTGGGTAAGAACATGATTATTGACTGGCATGCACCAACGTGGCACGAGTTGTGATTCGGTCAGTAGAACCCAATTAGAGGCTCCTTCCAGAGACTCATGGCCAAGCATACAATGCAATTCAAAGAGAGTTTGCTCAAAGGCGGTTTGGGGGGCTGATAGACTTACTCCTGCTCCACTTTCTTGCATCCTTATTAGCCCATTTAGCCTACAATTATATCAAGCATGTTATGTAATGAAAGTACATCCTTGGCTCACTTTTTTCCCAAATATGTAATGTTTCCTTGGTATATTAGGAGATGCTACCTGTCACACATGATACTAAATCAAAATCCATATCCTTTCTCAAGTAAAAAGCTACTTATTGACAAAGATTATTAAATGCACCAATGGAAACAAGTTCATATACTTCACCAAGGAGAATAAAATCTATGTCAGCTATCAGAAAAACATTAGCAGATGATTCCACTTTATCAACTTTCAATGATCAGGAGACAGATTAGTAACTACCCAAGTTAACTGATGCAGCACTTAGAAGTGCTAGCAAGTGCAGCAAATAAGGTTGTGCATATTGAAATCTGATACAGCCAACTCAATCAGAATTCTGGGCTTGGTTCATTTAGATATTACTGGCTGAAGAATAACAGGAGTCTTTTCCATGGGCAGGAGGAAGGAGGAGGAGGAGAACACAAGGAGTAGGAATGTCCATCATCCCCCCTCCCCCCATAAACCTACTTTGAGCATAATGTTCATGGCTGAATTTGTACAACTGTGTTTTTGTACAATTGTATAACTGTCTTCCCTAATTCCATAGGGAAAATGCAAACACAAACACAAAATTATGTTTACACTTTCCCTTTGGATTTACTGGTAGATGATTCTTCACAGGCCTGAATGGTTGACTCTTTATCTCAAGACAATGACACCCAGCTCCAGACTCTCTGGCTACTGCATCATCTTGTCAAATCACTAAAAAAGTATTATGTTTCAACGATTTTCCTTCCCATGTATTCGCTCCATGAATTTACGCTCATTCTACAATATGTGTCCTCATAGGATAACCTTTCTATCTCAGAATTCAATGCAGTGAACGTGCATTGTGGCCTATGTGGTGGAACAAATATATCTTTTCCTTAGATTTAAAATGATTCATGGTACCCTGGGCTTGGTGCCATTGAAGTCCAGATTCTAAAACTGTACCAAAATTCCATTTTTTCTTATCTTCCATTCCCCTTGGAAAAGAGAGTGTACTGGTTAGAGCTTAAAATGGAAAGGTACTTCTAATTTTTCAGAAGCTATTGTGGGGGTGATGCTACCACATAATACAAAAAATAGAATTTTGTCATTGGTTCAAATACAAAGGAAGTGACAAATACATGAAGCAGGAGGGGTCATGTGGAAGGTGGTGACTGTAGTTCTGAATGGCTTTCGATAGAGTTTCACCTCCTTGCAATTTGAAAAGAATACTATTAATCACAATAAGTCAGCACAGTTAAGTGCATTTTCAGAAATACATGGATAATTAAATATTTCTCTGAACACTACATTTGAAATCAATCATGCAATATATTGCATGTAATTTGTAAACTACATGCAACTGAAGAGTAAAACCATTCATGAAAGGCAACTGGAACTTCCTAGTAGAGAAAGTGCTTTATACATCTTTGAGGTGCATAATTCCAAAAATGTGACACATCCATATATAAAGAACTCTAGGCACATAATAGTGATATCAATGTGCTATTTAAATTTAACATACTGTTGCAACAATAGAGTATAAAAACGGATCTGTGAAATGATGTGATTTGTAAGTAGGAAACCAGGTCCTTATAGAAGAAGGCACATCTGCTTAAGAGCTCTTTAACTCTACTTATTTGAGCTTCACCAATATTAGTGGATCTCCTACAGAAGATTGGTATTGGTATTGGTATTGGTTTATTGTTGTCACGTGTACCAAATTCAGTGAAAAGCTTGTGTCCGTACTGAGGCAGTGAGAAGTATAGACAGAGTTCACAGAGATAATGAAGAATTCAGCTTAAATGCACCAATGACCAGAGCTTTCAGGACTTTGTGAAAGAAGCCACTTTATTTTATGTAGGCAGGGTGCTTGATCTTCTCCTTAGGAATGCACATTTCATCTACAATATCCATTCAAGAATAAGAGAGTTGGGGTTCTCATTAATGCTCAGTAATCTTAGCATTAGATCACTTGAAGCCGCTCCATTATTTCCATTTAAAACTACACTTTAAGAACTGCAACCAAAATAGGATATTGCGCAGAGAGCAAGAAACTGCCTGTAGGTCATGAGTGTATCAGTGTCAATGAACCTAACAAGATGCTATTTACATAGCTAATAACTTGTATGTCATGAATGCATAGAAATTTCTATACTGTAGCTCCTAATTAGGCTGATCGGGGTTCACCATTTTCAAGCACTGTAAAGTGTTTTAGGCCCACCTTTTGGTTTAGAAGTAAAGCATGGATAAGTTTAATAAATTAAAATTCTATTCCCAGATAAGAAATTTATAAAGTAACTGTTCACAATAGAATAGAGCTCAAGTCCATCAAAGTGAATACTACTCATTACAGTAATGCATATTTCTGAATAGCAATCAGTTCTTCTTGAAGTACTGACAAATACTCTCGTTTCTCACCATTAACTCTAGCCCTTGCATGCAGCAGACCTAAGGCATCTAATGCAAGGGGTTGCAAATAAATCCATGCATTCATAAGGTATTTTTACAACCTCAGAATAAGTGCTTTGCAGCAAATTGTGTACTTTTAAAGTGGTGTCACTATGGCAACCTGAATAACATGGCAACCAATTTGTAAGCAAGCTCTCAAATGCTGGTGCATTTGTCCTCCCAATCAGCTGCAGGACTCATTATTGTAGAAAAAGGAACATTGAACATCTTGTGGAAGCCCTCAGCTTAATACTAGAGTTCTATCAAACTACTATTTCATTTTAATGCTCTTTATTATTTGCTGATACTTAGAAGTTTTAATTACATTCTTATTTTAATTATTTAAATCTATTTTAACAGTTTTTAAATATCCCTGTCAGAAACATTGCTCTTTTGACAGCAATGAACTGCATTCAACAGGAAGAGTAGAGATGGGCAGACACCATATTCTTGACTGGTTCTTCATGATTTAGTCCATTATGTTAACAACTAAATAACCAAATCCAAGATGCTGTTTGACTTGACCAGGGATAACTTGAATGATTTTCTTCAAAATAGCTCAATCAAGAGTAGATATGGTTTCTGTTTACCATCTTATTCAAGAAAATACCATCAACAATTCAGAACTTTTTGTCAGTGCATGGCAAAAATAAAGAATTTGTACATGGGAATCACAGAGGATTGAGAATGGAAATGTGGAAGTTGGAAGGATTGAGGTATATCAGCACTTGGCTATAAGGCAAACAACAAATTATTTCAGGATTTTAGCTACCAATAAAGGTACTTCTAAGTGGTAGACCTATATTGATTCTTACCACAATGAAGACTGACAGGTGGAATAGTGATAGAGTCTATAGACTGATTGCATATCAACATATGAAATGTCTTAACTCACCATGATAAGCAAAGAACAGATAAATAAATAACTAGCCAGGAAAACCAAAGGTTTAAATAGACTGATGATATACTGATAGTGAGAGTACATTAATTTTAATTAGCTGAAATTTCCAAAAATTTCCATTTGTGATGGCAGGTTGAAAGGATCATTTTCTCTCAGACACTAAACAACTGTTGCTCATTAATTTCATTCCAGTTATTTATGGTTTTCTTTATCAATTTGTTTGCCAAGAGCAAGCCAGTTATTGCAAATGGGTGTCATATTTAAGGCATTAAAGTTTTTGTGATTTCTTTAAATGCAGCGATTACACTTTGAGCAGACAATTCCTGAGGGATGCAAATAACTATGGAGAGTCCAGCAGTTTCTACATACTTGGTAACCCTCTCAGTCATCTGTTCAGGAACACTAATAAAATGTATAAATAGATCTGGCATGATAAAACAAGAACTGGTGCCTCACCTGGCAGAGGAATACATAGTCAATTGGTCAAAGTAATAAAAGTTAGCCTCAGAATAGATGTTGAGATTTTTACTTGCCTTTGGATTAATGTTTATGGATCTCAGTTGCAGGTCTAACAGCAGGCACAAGAGAAGCTGCTCTCAGGCTTTGTTACTGAAATGCAATCAATGAAATAGGAAAGCGCAGACAGTGTGCCCATCAATACATCCTGATGGATAGATTCGACTCTCATCTGGGGCTATTTGATTAATCTATTTCCCTGATGCTGCTTTTCTTCATTATATATCACATAACATGGGAATATCCATCAGGGAAACATCATGTTTGAATACAAACTTTTCAGTACTTTGTGGAAATAATTTCATTCAAAAATATTAACATTCTTCTTCTGTACAGCCTTAAATATTTACCTGGGTAAAGTCGAAAGAAACCAGTAGAACTTCCAAAGTATTGCCAGGTGAGAGTTGGGTCTTGCATGAAGTTTTCATAAAAGACTGTATTTAATGCTTCTGACCAATAAACTCCATTCAAAATGTTAGGATCTATTGAAATAAGATAAGGTAAGATGTGAATAATGCATATTTATGATTAATTCTGCACTGTTGTATTATTGTGTCAAGAGTTAACCTGGACCATTCTCACTAAAGTTGCAATGATAATTAAATGCTATTATTACTACTTCCATACAATGTGGATATGAGTTATAACAAGTTTTCCCTTTAAAGCCAAGCATAACTCTTCACTTCACTTCAGTAACTCTTCACTTCCAAGAAAATTTCATTAGGTGACTCAAAAGAACTGCAGAAATTCATCCAGTGAAGTAGGAATGCTGCAATGATGAACAACTAATCTGGGCTATTTTATCTTTCTGTTTAAAATCCAATAACTATGTTGTGTAAAAACTACTACAGGACATTAAGATGGGATGATATATGTAATCTCAATCTTTTTTTTAGGAAGTACAGACGAGTTCAAACCCTAGATGTATGATGCACCTTTCAAAGGAACTTGTCAAAGGAATTTTTTTGTTGCAATCTGATTTTCTATTTTTAGCATTATTTATTATCAGAAACAATCCCTCGATATGATGGTTGCACAATAAAGTGTATATGCTTCTTGACAGATACTCGGTTCAAATCTTGCTTTAGATTATACGATGATCAGGATTCTAACACTAAGGACCTTTAATTAAAAATAGACCACATTGAACTACAGTAACATGACAATTCAGCTTTTGTTTGACAGAAATAACAGTCCTTGAATACTACAGCAAATATTCATAACCAAGAAACAATGTCAGTTCAAGCACTCGTTGAAATGTACATTTGGCCAATCTGATTAAATAGCATCCAAATCATAAAATTTGGAGAGACATCTATTAACCTTTGACAAGTCTATTAACATTCAAAAAGAGCAACAATGTTAATGGCCTGCCACTAGATGCTGCTAACACATTTATAAAATATATCTTTGAAAAGTCATTTAATTGTATACTAAAACTGCACCTTATATAATGTGCAGTTTTTGTGTAGCAAATAAATCACTTCTGCCACAAGTTTTGTGGAATTTTCAAGATGTTCATTTGAAGGTTACATTAATAACTGAAGATATTGACGATTATTGAGATATTTCCTTTCCTGCATTACTCAGTTAGATATCGGTTACATCTTGAAAATGGTAAATCCCATGGGGTGTACACAAAAGCCCAAGGCTCATCTAAAACTAGCTCTCCTGTAATATAATTTCTGAAGATCAACTAGCCTTCCAGAGGCAATTCCAAATTTGATGCCTAAAGTTTTGTGATGGCCACAATACTACCAGAGGCCCTTTCGAAAGATCCTAGACAGAGTTTGGAAGAAAAGGGATGACAGCAACCCTAAGGCAGCAGCAATTTTCAGGAAGAGCAAAAACTAACAAAAATAAGATGACATGAGAAGATAAAAGATAACGAACAATTTTTTTTTACCTTTGTTATATACATTAGTTGGAACTTGTATGTTGCTAAGTGAGGTGTTCACTGGCAAATTATTGAAATGCTCATTTTCTTCCAAAATAAACTGATTTCCTAGTTCCACATAGTTGCCATTTTCATCTACCTCATTGATCAACACAGAATTGTAATAATCAAACTGCAGAATAGAGAAGAAAAAATATTAAAACACCTTTTGACAATATTATTGCCCATCAAATAAAATATTGTTTTCATTCGCAGATCAACAATTGGAATCCACTTTATAACAAAATTACTGATGATGTTCTATATCCTGGCTACTTTTCTCCTTCTTAATTCAAGGTTCTAAAGACAGCATCTTATAAGTGATCAAGTAACTCAGCACAAATGATAGATTTAATCTAGTCTATATGGAAAATTTTACTTGAACGTGTCATATACATCGACAATTTATAAGTATTACTGAAGCTCAAAAAAACTGAAACCATGGTAGATAATCAGTGACATACATAAGGGAACCCCTGATTGAGCTGAACATCTGGAAGGACGTATGTAAATAAATATGCAAATAAAAACAATATTTCTTTGTATATATACAGTAGATTCCAGTTAACTGGTCCATCTATTAATAGGGACAGTCATGTATTTAGGACAACTCTTAAAGAACAAAAGCTAATCAAGAAAATAGCTAGAATTCCCTTCATTTATTTGGGGCATTATGCCACTTAATTGGGTCAGGCGATTGTTACTGAACAGTTTTCAACTAGCTTCAATCATGTGAACTTGTGTGACCGTTAGATGTTAAACTGTGCGTAGAGTGAACAGTTTTTAAATAGTGTCAATTGTATGTGTTGGATTCAAAAAGCAGTGACTTTTGTCACTGATAAAAAGTGGTTGATGATAGCGAAACCTGTGCGGGAGAGTTTTTAAAGCAGAAACTCTGCTGCACTGGGACAGTTCCACTCTCTTTACCTTGGAAGTCCAGATCCAATGGTAAGATTAGTTGTCACAAATTGGGGTCTTCCTTGGTTGCAGTGGATAACCATGACTTCTTCTGTGCTTGTCATGCTCTTCACTCTCCATGAAGCATTGCAGAACTGCCTTCTTGGCTGTTGGATCTCACTGTAGATCTCATCCGCCCAGTCCACCGGAGCTGACCTCACTTGCTAGGACAGGCACGTCTCTATTTCACCACAGTATGAGGCTGCCAGCTACCCTCATCTGTTTTGGTCCACCCGTTGATGCGGTGTACTGGGGTGTAGCTGCTGTTGCATTGAACAGCTACTTGGAGCCAAAGATGAGTGCTGACTGTCCAGTGGGGAACCGACGGTGAGTGAGCTGCCCCCAAAAGGACATGACAAGCCCTTTCATCAGAGGTGCTATACTTCCAAGAACACCTCATACATGGCAGCATGAATTCCTCCACTGACAACTATTAGGAATTAATACACTGTTTTGTAGTACTGTAGTAGCATTGGTAGTGTTCCAATTTGTTCTGTATTTCATTTAAATATATAATTAGCACTCATAATTAGTAGTTTGCCTTTTTTATACCTTTTTAAATATTTATATGAAACTTACGTTAATTGGGATAGCTTGCTTAATTGGGCTAAAATGTATTGGCCCCAATGTGTCCCTATTAACTGAAATCTACTCTATTGTTTATTATTTCCTTCATTCTACCACTTCTCAACAACATATTGTTCAAAGTAAGTTTATTATCAAAGTATATATACAGTATATTCCCATTTACTACCCTGAGATTCATTTCCTTGTGGGCATTCACAGTAGTATAAAGAAGTACAATTGAATCAATGAAAAACTACACGTGTACAAAGACTGACAAACAACCAATGAGCAAAAGAAGACAAACTGTGCAAATACAAAAAAAAATAAATAAATAGCAGATAAATAATACTGACAACCTAGAGACTTGGAAGTGAATCCATAGGTTGTGGAATCAGTTCAGTGTTGAGCTTACACACACTGGTTCAGGAGCATGGTGGTTGAAGGGTAATAACTGTTCCTGAACCTGGTTGTGCTGGATCTAATGCTCCAGTATCCCTTCCCGATGGGAGAAGCGAGAAGAGAGCGTTGCCTGGATGGTGGGTGTTGATGACGGATGCAGCTTTCTTGAGACAGCAGTCCTTGTAGACGTGCTCAGTGGAGGAGAGGACTGTTCCTGTGATGGGCTGGGCTGTATCCACTACACTCTGTGGACTTTTCCATTCTTGGGTATTGGTGATTTCATAACATGCCATGATGAAACCAGTCAGGATATCCTTCACTGTGCATCTGTAGAAGATCGTCGTTTTAGATGACATGCCAATCTGTGCCAACTTCTTAGAAAGTAGAGGTGCTGCTGTGCCTTCGTTGTAATAGCACTTACATGCTGATCCCAAGACAGATCTTCTGAAACGATAAGGCCAAGGAGTTGAAATTTACTGACCCTCTCCACTTCCAGCCCTCTAATAAGTAGTGAACAGGGCTCTCCAGTTTCTTCCTCTTGTAGTCAATAATCAGCTCTTTGGTTTTGCTGTTGTTGTGAGAGAGGCTGTTGTGGCACCATTCAATGAAATATTCAATCTCCCTCTATATGCTGATTCATTACCACCTTTGATTTGGACAACAACTGTGGTGTCATCAGCAAACCTAAATATGGCATTGGAGCTGTACTTAAATATAAAGTGAGAAGAGCAGGGCTCTAAGCACACAGCCTTGTGGTGCACCTGTACTAATGGTGATCATGAACTGACTGTTGTCAGATTCGAACTGACTGAGATCCGCAAATGAGAAAATCGAAGATCCAGTTGCATAAGGTGGTATCAAGGCCAAGGTCTTGGAGGTTATTGATTAGTTTCAAGGGACGACGGTGTTGAATGCTGAGTTACAGTCAATGAAAACCAACCTGACGTATGCATCTTCACTGTCCAGATGTTCCAGGGCTGAGTAAAGAGCCAATGAATAGCATCTGTTGCTGGCCTGTGGTGATGGTAGGCAAATTGGAGCTGATCCAAGTCACTCCTCAGGCAGGCATCGATATGTTTCATGACCAACATCATGTAAGTGCTACTGGATAATAGTTATTGAGACAAGTTACCACATTCTTGAAACAGGTGGGTACCTCAGACTGCTAAAACGAAAGGTTAAAGATGTCAGTACGCATTTCAGCCAGTTGATTAGCACAGATCTTCAGTGCTTGGTCTGTTATACTGTCTGGGTTAGATGGTTTCCATTGGTTTATACTCTTGAAGAATGCTCTCACTTCGGCCTCAGACACTGAAATCACGGAGTTGTTGGGGGCCTTGGGAGCTTGTGGTGCTTCAGTGTTCTGTTGGTTAAAACAAGCTATTGTGGCAATGAAACAGTCATATCTGTGAACCTGGCTATCAGTCACTAATACATTTATACCGGTATGAAACTTTCTGCAATGGGTGCAGAATGCTGTAATGTAATAAACAGATAGAAAGACAGACAGATACTTTATTGCTCCCAAAGGAAATTACAGTGTCACATTACAAGTGCAGAAATATACAAATATGCAAATATTAGAAGAGAAGTAAGAAAGAATAAAAAATAAGTTACCTCAAACAGTCTAACAGGAGGGAGTCATCACTTCCTTGGCTATAGGTTGACTTATTATAGATCATAAAGGTCGAGGGTAAGAATGACCCCACATAGCACTCTTTGGAGCAGTGCAATTGTCTTAATCTATTACTAAACGTGCTCCTTTGTTCAGCCAAGGTAAAGGGTGAGACACATTGTCCAGAATTGCCAGGATTTTCCGTAGAGCACTTTGTTCTACCATCAGCCTCTAGTGTGTCCAGTTTGACTCCTATAACAGAGCCAGCCTTTCTAATCAATTTATTGAGCTTGTTGGCATCACTCATGTTGATGCCATTGCCCCAGCCCACCACCGCGTAGAAGATTGTACTGGTGACAACAGACTGGTAGAGTATGTGAAGGAGAGACCTACAGACTCCAAAGGACCTCAGTCTCCTCAGCAAGTAGGGACGATTCTATCCCTTCTGGTACACAACCTCTGTGTTGGTGCTCCACTCAAGTCATCCAAGTGCACCCCCAGGTAGTTGTAAGTCCTCACCACATCCATGTCCTCACCATCAATATTAACAGGGAGCAGTGCAGGCTTAGTCTTCTTTTCTCTTACTATCTCCTTTGTCTTACTAATACTGAGCTGCAGATGATTCAGCTTGCACCATTTGACAAAGTCCTCCACCAGAGTCCTGCATTCATCCTCCTGTCCTCACTTTATACACTAACTATTGCTGAGTCATCAAGAGTTTCTGCAGATGACACAACTCAGTGTTGTATCTAAAGTTCAAGGTATACAGGGTAAACGGGAAAGGAGCCAATACAGTCCCTATTGGGGCCCCAATGCTGCTAATAGCCACAGCTCTGAAGCTGCACAAACTGTGGTCTTCCAGTCAGGTAGACCATTACCCAGGATACAATGGAAGTCCCAACCTGCATTGAACGGAGCTTTTCCCCCAGCAATGAGAACTGTAAAGTATTGAAGGCGCTTGAGAAATCAAAAAAACATGATCCTCACAATGCTGCTCTGCTTATCCGAATAGGCCTATCTTTAATCAAGGCTCTCCTTTCATATATGTGAAGATATCTTTATGTGTTATGTGTGTGAGCCATACATACCGTGTTGTGCACCCCTATCAGGAGGAACGCGGTTTCATTTGGCAGTATACATGTGTACAGTTGAATGACGATAAACTTGAACATGAAAAGGAATTAATTACTTCATACTGAGGTGTACTCCAAGAGTGAGGAGTAGTGCAACCACTTCATTGGGAAACTGCCCTAAAATGACTTAATAATAGAATGTGATTAATTGTATTATTTTGTTATCATGCTTATCTCTACCTATTGCTAAGAAGGAGTTGTGTACTGTAATCAAATCATAATGAGTTATTTTTATCAGTTTTGAGATGAGTGATAAACTGTAGAGTCACGATATAACATTGATTTGCAGTCATACTTAGAAAAAAGTGTCAAAAATCATTGTCTTTTTTAACATTTTAGAATAACATGTTACAATCTCAGTCACCATATCAAGTTAGGATTACAGATCCAACATGAGTTATGAGATATAACTGCAATACTAACATGTTGGCAAACAATTGCAATAAAGTTGCTGTATTGTGATACAAACAGCACAGCAGTTGAGACTATGATTACCAGCTGTACGTTTTGAAAGAGATGTGACAACTCTCTTATCACTTCATCATGCCAGCTTCCAGTTGTGAACTTGACTGAATACAAATTCAATATACTAAAGCTGATGTCAGATGATTGGCAGGATCACCTTCATGATTTAACCATTTTACACCATCTTCCAGATCTGCTTTACTCTGATGAGATACAAACATGCCTGGCTAACTAACTGGTTTTCTTTTCTGGTCAGCACTCCAAATCAGCAAAATTAAGTTTGGATCTCAAACCGCCATTGTTCTAACTGGTGAATCATGTTTCTATTCTACAAGTTAACCATAATCCAATTGCTTTTTGACTGCTAATTGAGTCAAAGACAGATGGGTGTAAAAGACCAAGACTAAGTAAAACAGATAAAAAAACACACAGTCTTTGCCTCCTTTCACACATAGTATAAAATATACATTGCCTTTTTACGAAATACTGTTTCATAAATAAAATCGGACTTCATGGGATGAAAGGGCAGGCCAAACTTCATAAATGTCCATTTATCTAGCCTTACTCCAGACATCTGGTATTATTCTAAACAGATTGAGCAGTGTTCTTGAGGGAGCAATATTACTTGGACAGGCTGGATTCTATACCTGTTGTAAATTATTCAATCAGGTCTTATTACTGACCTCACACTACAAAGCTGTTTGTCAGAGAGGAAAACAGCTTTTGTAGATCTTTCTATATCACCAACGTCATCTGGTGCACAGGATCTCATGTACAATGGTCATCTCATTTTTTATACACTCATTTTTAGGACCTAGTTATCACCAGTATTAAATTCCCATTCCTACTGACTAAGAGAGTGCTAGCAAAACAGGTTAAAGTTCTGCATGATGTCAAAGTATCAGTAATTAAAAAATTAAAACAGATTGCAAAAAATTAAACAATTCAGCCACCCAACACTGCCAAGTTTACAATTTCAGCATTTAACCTCAGCAATAGTAATCCTCAGAAAAATAATATTTAATTCTGTGGACAGTCTCTCACCCATAGTACGATGTTAAAATCCAGAGGGTCTTACATGATATTACGTCAATATATCAATGATAACTGCAACATACTAGAACAATTAGGGTGAGGAAACGTGCCTAGACGTTTATACAAACTGAATCTGAGGGGGGCCTGACCAGCTGCTGAGCTTATTTAAAAACAGCAGCTCAAAATATCATTCAAGTAGGAAGGACGTCAAACCCTTTGATAGGGTGTGGAAGATGGTTTCAGGAAATTTAATAAAAACATACAAAATTAAGCAGGTCTTTTTTTCAGAGTAGAGGGAGTAATTTATTTCCACTAACAGAACAGTCGGCCATCAAAGAAAATAAATAAGCAGAAAGATGAGGAGGATTTATTTTAAGTAGAAAAGTTTTACAATCTGGAATACAGAAAAAGCTGGAAAAAGATCAGCTGTAACTGTCTCAATTGAATTGCAGATATCCTGTATTTCAAAAAATACATAGGATTATGGAAAAAGAGAAGGGGAATAAGGTTAACTGGGTACTTTCTTTAAAGGAAAACCGCAGAGTCATGGACCCTATCTGTTCTTTGAGTCCTGTAGACACCAATTTATAAAAGTGATTTACAAAAGTGATTTTTTACTTGGGTTAATCATGTTTTTACTACATTTCAAGATCATAGGAAGAACCCCTGAGTGCTGCGTTTACAGATTTTAGCACTGATTACTCACCTCAAAATCCATTTTATATTCATGGTATAAATCAGCTTCCTCCGCAGCATCTACCAGTCTCTGCACAGAAAAAATAAACAATTCATTGCCCAATTTATACTCCACATGAGAGAAAACAAAAAGGCTAAACTAGAAAATACTGGGAGCAAGTGGAATTTGTGGAGAACATAGACAAATAACCAAATATGTATGGTAGAATCTCTCATCACAAAGGCATCATCAAACAAATATTAGCACCTAAACACACAGATTTTCTTGATTGATGATTTAGATGTTAAGAGTGACATACAGGAGAGAGATAAAGTTGTTGAGAAATTCTGAAATCACTGAAAGCATTTGAAGTCACAGCTTTTGAAACAATGCTGGCTACTGACTTCAAAGATGTAGTATTAAGTAGTTCTGGGCATTGACTTTATAAAAAAGAATGCCAAGGCCAATAGATGCTGACATTAAGCATATTGAAGTTTTGTTGCAAGCAATTGCAGCTATCAATATTCAAAGACAGAAATTTGGTGGCACAACACATTAGATTGGCAAAAGCCCTCCCTAAAGTGTTGTGCCACCCAAAATGATTATTTTTTTAAATCACCTATCAGTTGGATAACCATGAGTAAATAAAAATTAGGACAAAAGCAGAAAATAGAACTAAATGTGCAGATAATGAGAGAGTATGATTGAAACAGTTGAAATTCTGTCAGGACTAGACAGACTGGATATGAGAATGGCGTTTCCCTTGGTAGGCTGTGAGGTAAGGGTGTGGAGTGGGATGTTCTTTAAGCAGGGATCACAGTGAAACTAGGGAATGTTCTATAATGGAAGGAAGTAGAGGCCAAGTCACTGAATATAATTCAGTAGGAGGTAGGGGTAGCATATGGATGCATTGGGCTGGCAGATGATGCGGGGGTGCATGAACATTGATTTCTCCTTATGGTAAATGATGGGCCGAATGGCCTACTTCTGCTCCTATATCTTATGGTCCAAACAAATCCTCCACCCCTCTTCCTTTACTCCCTACTCTGATCTTTTACTTCTGCTGGCTTCATCCAGCATTGAGTGTCTGTTACTGCTGTGCTTATTTTCCATATTTCCCTCGTGTTCACAGTTCAAAATACAACATTGAAAATTCCTGTGTATTCAAGGGAACTTTTTTTTAGTGCTAATGTCCTTAGGCAAGTGCTACAATTTGAAATGTTGAACAGAAACCAGAAATAGCAAAGAATTGGAGCTCAAATATATATACAAGAAGTATAAAGAAAGCAGCCCATGCAAATCATATTTCCTTATAGTCCTTTTTTCGGTATTTAGGCCAGTTTGTTTCTCCTCAATCTAATATAACAGGGTTCCAGTTTTGCTAATGATCAGGTTTGTCCTCTCTTGAATTTAGTTTTGTGTGTTGTCCTGAAGATGGGTGATCCAGCCTCTCAGCAGAGGACTGCATTTGAAGGGAATATACGTTTGATAGTAGGACTGACTCTGCTAATTCTCCACCCATATTCCATTCAATTGTCTCTCCTTGTTGGAAGCACAGAATTGTTTGCATGGATACAATTAGGCACTGCCTCTTCATACACATCAAAGGAAAAGCCTGGATTTTTTGATTAGTGGTGAAGCAATGTTGCTGACCTCAAAGAAAATACCTTACAAATATCTAGAGAACTCTGTAACCTGGATTTCATGTTTCCCATTTTAATTGTTGTCAAGTGCTGTGGTGGAATCTGGCAATAGAGACAGAAGTATGGAAATATGTAAGTGTTAGGGTGAGAGGGGCTGCGATGATGGGTATCCTAGTCATGATTGAGAATACTAAAATTATACATACTAATGTATTATAAGCATCTGTTTAAATCCCCCTCCAAAAGCTCTCACTAATGTTTTAAATACAGAAAAATGATGCCTGCTTTGAAAGTAATGGATGTGGGTTCATTTGTGCAACAAGCTCTCTGCACCAGTTTTTTTGTGGCTGTCGAATTTAGTCTTAATGGAGATAAAATATGTTACAAAGAGGAGCATGCTCATCAACAGTTCTTAAGAGGCTCAAAAATGAGAGAAGTTGAGAAACCACTTTAACATGGGAATAAAATTTGTTTTGTGCTCAAAGCTTGTCATTGTGGACCACTAAAAGAATAGAATTTAATCGTAAAAGCGAGAAAAATCAACACATCTGTGTCATTCATGGCAAGGTTGCAGAACACTTTTCTAGCAACATTTTAACTACAAACTCATGGATAAATCTGTCCAATACATTGTTTACTTCCTGTGTCCTGTGTGAGCAATGTACCAGTGGGACGAGTTCCTGCCTAACTAATTCCATCCCCCTTTCTAGCCTATATCTTTAAAGGACAGTCTTTTCTTATGAGGAAAGGACAGAGTCAGATTGTCATCTGGCACAGGAACAGGTTCTTCTGCTCATTATGTCCATTGTGAACATCAAATGCCTGCCCATGCAAACCTCTCTTTCCATCAGTTGGTCCACTGCTTTCAATACCCTCAACTAAGTACTTCTTAAATATAGTGAATCCATCACTAATCAGGCAGAGTGGTCCAGCTTCTAACCATATCCTGGGTAAAAATATTCTTCCTCAGATCCAGTTTAACTCTGCTACCCCTTATCTTAAACTTCTAGTTTTAGAAATAACTGCAACAGGGAAAAGCAGCCCAATATAGATATGTTAAAGCCACACACATAGGTTAAAGCAAAGGGTAAGAGAAAGGTACCTGCCTATGCCCCTCAATAATGGATCCCTTCAGCATCCTCTGCTCCAAAAGAAAGAGATTCACACTATCCAGTGACTCCTCATAACTTAAAACTCTCCATGCCAGGCAATATTCTTTTGACTCTTCTCTGTGCCCTCTACAGTATAATCACTTCCTTCTGATAGCACAGTGACCAGGACTGCACGCGGTATTCCAGATTTATGTTCTCACCCCCAAACAATTCAAGCATTCTGTATATCTTCACAACAATCTTACCTACCAGGCTGCCACGTTCATGGATTCTTGGGTGTATACCAGTTTCTCAGCCCTTCCTAGGGCACAGCTATTTATTATGTCCTTGACTTGTTGCCTTCCCAAAATGTATTATCTCACACTTACCCCTCTTGTCTCATCTCTCTGTATTGGCTATTTTCCTTTCACATCTCTCTGTATTGGCTATTTTCCTTTCACAATCCAAATGTCAACTATCCCATTTGCCTCAACAGGTGCTGTCTGATCTGCTGAATTCCTTTAGCACTTTGCTTTTTTTTCTCCACATCCAGCAACTACAGTTTCTTATGTCTCCATTCCGCTCCTGAAATTAGTTACTTCTAGATTCAAATTTTCGAATGTTCTCCTAGTTATCGTCATGTCCTCCCCATATCCAAACACACGCAAATTAATTTATTTACATCTGAATTTACTGATATATTCTGGCTCATGAATCGGCAATGTCATCATTTTAGAATTCCTAATCTAATATTCAAATCTCTCTTTTTTACTTCTTTAATCTCCTCCAGCCTACCATATGTGTTGCATCCACTTTGACCTCTGCTGAATCAGCTAATTACCCCAACTCCATAATGTCTTGTCTCTGTTAGGGTGTTTCTGGGGTTAGTACATGTATCAAATAACTTCAACAACTAACTTCAGCCACCAATCTTCAAATATGAAGGTAAACTGTAAATTAAATTTAAAATGCAGTGGGTGCCTAAAAGCCATGAATCACAGTTAATAGGAAGACAAGACAATGCTGAATAAAATGCATTTAGGTGTCTGTGGTGTGGGTGCAAAGCAGGAGGTGTGAAGTTTGTATGTAGTTCAAAGGAAACATTGTGGATGCGTTGTAAATATGGAATTGTCCTTTGATCCTTAGCACATCAAATGTCATATATGGGTCGAACAGCCGTCTTCCTTCGAAAAGGTCTCCACATGAGGCCTACTAATGTCTTATTTTGTCGGATAAAGACATTACTTCATATCCACCAGCTAAGTCTCTCCAGTGACTTTGTTCACGCGACAACAGGCGCCAACTCCAAAATTCGCTAACTTAAATTTCAGCATATTTTAATTTTCTTTTCTTATTTGCACCAATGTCTCCTGCCTCAGCAATTTTTGCCGAATAATGCTCTAGTGGTGACTTTTGATTTGCTATTGTACTTCATACTTATACAAATTGAGCTATATTGCTAATTTGTTTGATAATTCTACATCAGTGTCAGCAATTACACCTCCCTCAGTCAACGATCCAAACAAAATTCAATAATTTAACCATCAACAATCCAGATAATGATGAATTACAGCAGAATTGCTGAGTTATCTTTTATTACCTCATAATTAATATTTTTATATGTTTTTAAATTTTATATATTACATATACATGTTTTTTTTTGGGGGGGGTGTCTTCATTTCGTGCCTGCCTGAAGATTGTATAATGCATACATACATAGATAATAAATATACTTTGAACTTTGAACTTTAAATAGGCAGCTTCGGGAATTACTATTTAAAATGTTATTACTATTAATTTTGTATACTTGGGTCTAGAAATTCAGCTACAACTGCATGTGATGGGAAAGAATTGTAGGGTATTATTGGTCATGAATAGCAATTAATAACCTCTACTGTGCTATGCACATGATGCAACATTTGGTCACACATTCATCTGGCATCAAACACATTGAATCATAGAAAGCAAGCAAGCAGGATGCTAATCATTGTACAACACATGGAAAAACATTCTTGTCAAATACTCCACATCTCAACAGGCAGTTTATATCATTCACAGGAAGTCAGTATGAATAGCAAGAAAAAAGCCCTGCACCTGCACTATTTCATCAAATACTCACAGATTTAACCGGGAGTCATATGGGAAGATCTATTCAGAGAGAACTGCTCTGAATTTAGGAACTGCAACAACTTGAGGGTATTCTCTGGTGAAGTCTTCTAAGTACAATGATACCTTTTCAGTGGTTCTCCTGGACTTCTGGCCCAGCCAGGACCAGGAGCAGATGAGTCAAAAACAAAACCTCCTTCACAAAAGAGCACAAATGAGAATTGGAAGAAAGGGAGCAAATATACAAGGGGGTAGAGCTTACAGTAAAATAACATAACCTTTCCTATACATAGGTCACAGGTCATGCTTCCCTTGTGCAAGGGTCAAGGATGTCTCTGAGCGGCTGCAGGATATTCTGGAGTGGGAGGGTGAACAGCCAGTGGTCGTGGTGCATATAGGTACCAACAATATAGGTAAAAAATGGGATGAGGTCCTACAAGGTGAATTTAGGGAGTTAGGAGATTAACTAAAAAGCAGGACCACAAAGGTAATAATCTCTGGATTACTACCAGTGCCACGTGCTAGTCAGAGTAGAAATAGGAGGATATTTCAGATGAATACATGGCTTGAAAAATGGTGTAAGGGGGACGGATTCAAATTTCTGGGGCATTAGAACGAGTTCTGGAGGAGGTGGGACCGGTACAAACAGGACGGTCTGCACCTGGGCTGGACTGGAACCAATGTCCTAGGGGGAGCGTTTGCTACTGTTGTTCAAGTGGATTTAAACCAACGTGGCAGGGGGATGGGAACAAGTGCAGAGAGACAGAGGGGTGTAAAATGAAGGTAGAAGCAAAAAGTAGTAAGGTGAAAAGTAAAAGTGGCAGGCTGGCAAATCCAGGGCAAAGATCAAAAAGGGACACTTTTCAACGCAATTGTATAAGGGCTAAGAGTGTTGTAAAAGCAAGCCTGTGTCAATGCAAGGAGCATTCCTAACAAGGTGGATGAATTGAATGTGCAGATAGTTATTAATGAATATGATATAGTTGGGATCACAGAGACATGGCTCCAGGGTGACCAAGGATGGGAGCTCAACATTCAGGGATATTCAATATTCAGGAGGGATAGACATGAAAGAAAAGGAGGTGGGGTGGCATTGCTGGTTAGAGAGGAGATTAACGCAATAGAAAGGAAGGACATTAGCTGGGAGGATGTGGAATCGATATGGGTAGAGCTGCATAACACTAAGGGGCAGAAAACGCTGGTGGGAGTTGTGTACAGGCCACCTAACAGTAGTAGTGAAGTTGGGGATGGCATTAATCAGGAAATTAGAAATGCGTACAATAAAGGAACAGCAGTTATAATGAGCAACTTCAATCTACATATAGATTGGGTAAACCAAATTGGTAAGGGTGCTGAGGAAGAGGATTTCTTGGAATGTATGCAGGATAGTTTTCTGAACCAACATGTCGAGGTACCAACTAGAGAGCAGGCCATTCTGGACTGGGTATTGAGCAATGAGGAAGGGTTAATTAGCAATCTTGTCGTGCTAAGCCCCTTGGGTAAGAGTGACCATAATATGGTGGAATTCTTCATTAAGATGGAGAGTGACATAGTTAATTCAGTAACAAAGGTTCTGAACTTAAAGAAGGGTAACTTTGAAGGTATGAGATGTGAATTAGCTAAGATAGACTGGCAAATGATACTTAAAGGGTTGACGGTGGATATGCAATGGCAAGCATTTAAAGATTGCATGAATGAACTGCAACAATTGTTCATCCCAGTTTGGCAAAAGAATAAACCAGGGAAGGTACTGCATCCGTGGCTGACAAGGAAAATTAGGGATAGTATCAATTCCAAAGAAGAAACATACAAATTAGCCAGAAAAGGCAGCACACCTGAGGACTGGGCGAAATTCAGAGTCCAGCAGAGGAGGACAAAGGGCTTAATTAGGAAAGGGAAAAAAGATTATGAGAGAAAGCTGGCAGGGAACATAAAAGCTGACTGTAAAAGCTTTTAAAGTTGTGTGAAAAGAAAAAGATTGGTTAAGACAAATGTAGGTCCCTTACAGTCAGAAACAGGTGAATTGATCATGGGGAACAAGGACATGGCAGACCAATTGAATAACTACTTTGGTTCTGTCTTCACTAAGGAGGACATAAATAATCTTCCGGAAATAGTAGGGGACCGAGGGTCTAGTGAGATGGAGGAACTGAGGGAAATACATGTTAGTAGGGAAGTGGTGTTAGGTAAATTGAAGGGATTGAAGGCAGATAAATCCCCAGGGCCAGATGGTCTGCATCCCAGAGTGCTTAGGGAAGTAGCACAAGAAATAGTGGATGCATTAGTGATAATTTTTCAAAACTCTTTTGATTCTGGATTAGTTCCTGAGGATTGGAGGGTGGCTAATGTAACCCCGCTTTTTAAAAAAAGGAGGGAGAGAGAAACCGGGGAATTACCGGTAAGCCTGACATCGGTGGTGGGGAAAATGCTAGAGTCAGTTATCAAAGATGTGATAACAGCACATTTGGAAAGCAGTGATATCATCAGACAAAGTCAGCATGGATTTGTGAAAGGAAAATCATGTCTGACGAATCTCATAGAATTTTTTGAGGATGTAACTAGTAGTGTGGATGGGGGAGAACCAGTGAATGGGGTATATTTGGATTTTCAGAAGGCTTTTGACAAGGTCCCACACAGGAGATTAGTGTGCAAACTTAAAGCACACTGTATTGGAGGTATGGTATTGATGTGGATAGAGAATTGGTTGGCAAACGGGAAGCAAAGAGTGGGAATAAACGGGACCTTTTCAGAATGGCAGGCAGTAACGAGTGGGGTACCGCAAGGCTCAGTGCTGGGACCCCAGTTGTTTACAATATATATTAATGACTTAGACGAGGGAATTAAATGCAGCATCTCCAAGTTTGCGGATGACATGAAGCTGGGTGGCAGTGAGGAGGATGCAAAGAGGATGCAGGATGACTTGGATAGGTTAGGTGAGTGGGCAAATTCATGGCAGATGCAATTTAATGTGGATAAATGTGAGGTTATCCACTTTGGTGGCAGGAACAGGAAAACAGATTATTTTCTGAATTGTGGCCGATTAGGAAAAGGGGAGGTGCAATGAGTCCTGGGCGTCATTGTACACCAGTCATTGAAAGTGGGCATGCAGGTACAGCAGGCGGTGAAAAAGGCGAATGGTATGCTGGCATTCATAGCAAGAGGATTCCAGTACAGGAGACATTTTTGCCATAGAGGGAGTACAAAGAAGGTTCACCAGATTGATTCCTGGGATGGCAGGACTTTCATATGATGAAAGACTGGATCGGCTAGGCTTATACTCTCTGGAATTTAGAAGATTGAGGGGGGATCTTATTGAAACATATAAAATTCTAAAGGGATTGGACAGGCTAGGTGGAGGAAGATTGTTCCTGATATTGGGAAAGTCCAGAATGAGGGGTCACAGTTTGAGGGTAAAGGGGAAGCCTTTTAGGACAGAGATGAGGAAAAACTTCTTCACACAGAGAGTGGTGAATCTGTGAAATTCTCTGCCACAGGAAACAGTTGAGGCCAGTTCATTGGCTATATTTAAGAGGGAGTTAGATAAGGCCCTTGTGGCTAAAGGGATCAGAGGGTATGGAGAGAAGGCAGGTACAGGGTTCTTAGTTGGATGATCAGCCATGATTGTACTAAATGGCGGTGCAGGCTCAAAGGACCGAATGGCCTACTCCTGCACCTACTTCCTATGTTTCTATGTAACTGTACTAGGCGCCTTTGTTTGAAACTGGATCTCAGGTTAATTTAAAGACTGCTTTCAAGCAACTGCTAGGGGCCAAATGAGATTTGGGGCAATTGTCTCAGCAGCGAGACTGGTGAAAATTACATTTGTTCCAATTCTGCAGCTCCAATCTGACGCAAGTTCTCTTCATTTGCCCTGAAAATAATACTGGTTTATTTCAAATCAGAATCTGCAAGGGCAAAGTGCAGTCAAATCCACTTGCCTACATGGGCTCCAGTCACCTATAGTACCTCATGCAAAAAAAAAATCCTTGTGTGCAATGTACGCAGTGAGTACATCCAAGCTATTTGATAATTTGCCAGACATTTGTCATTGGTGGAATGAAGAAAATGGGAATGGTTGAGAAGCTGGAATTGGAAGACCAAAGAGAGCTAAAGAGGCTTCATAGTAAGGATCTGGTAAGAACACTTAACCATGATGAGAAATTTGAATTAAAAATGACAAGGCATTTTTATCATAGTATTCAATTTAATGATAACCCATTTCTACATAATTAATACCATGTTTAACTCACATTTAATTATGATTCAATGCATGCCGGTGATCTGATTGCCAAGTCTGAATAACTGGAAGCATATGCAACACAACAAGGTGTCTGAGTGAATGTTCTTATAGCAGTAAGTGTAATGGGGAACATAATTATGATATGGAAAATCTAACTGTTGAAGACTATTGTTAGTTGAGCAATAGGCAAGTTGTGGTGAATGAAATGTGACAAGTGTTATGTTATGTTTGTGCACAACCATATATGAATTAAGTAAAAACACACACTGAGGAGATGGCTTTGACTGGTGTATTCACATTGCAAGGAGAGACAGAAAGAGCAATTCACATGTGTAGACATCTGTGCACCTGCAGACAACAGATCAATATGTAGTGCTAAGGCGGGGGGCGCGCAGGATTGTTCTGGAAGAAATAGACCCATACGTTACACTTCCTCCCCCTTTAGATTAAGGCAACATAAAACTGTATATGTACAAAACATTCAATTTCCATTTCATAAACCCATATTCCAAATAAACATGCTTTCGCAATAACAGTTGATAACTAACTTCACAGTTCTAAAGGTTCAGTCTTTTGTGTGGCGCTCTGTTGCTTTCAGGTGTTTTGTCTAAGGCCACATTCTCAGTTTTCGGTGTCACATTGCTGTCAGTGACATCATCACTGAGAGGTAAGTCCAGTGATTGTAATGTGTCTGTCTTGTTGGATGTAGTCGACTCACGGTGTGTTCTTCAGTTGAGCATCCAGTATCTGGTCCACATGATGTTTCCATGTCTGATCTCCAACATCCATTGTGTACGTTAGTGGTCCAGTTCTTAAGCTATCTTACCGGGTGCCTACTAATCTTCTTGGTAATCACATGCTAGGACTTCCTGTCCAATCTCGAAGCTCCTTGCTGCTTCACTTGGCAACTGGCTGAACTGTTTATTCTGTACTTCCCTCCATAGATCTGGTTTCAGGAGGTCTATGTGAGATCCCAGATTCCTGTCCATGAACAGCATTGCAGGTGTTTGATTTGTTGTTGCATGAACAGAGTTCCGATACACAAAAAGGAAGTTGTCTACCTTGTGCTGTAGAGGAACGCCCCTCTTGTCCATCGCTTTAATGGACTGCTTGAAGGTTTGGATAAACCTCTCAGCTAACCCATTCATTGCTGGGTGATGAGGAGATGACAGTGGAGATCGATGTGGAGGTGGGCTGTGCGTATTGGGGCAGTGATCTGGGCTTTGCAACGAGGCCTGTTCACCATGCAGCTGAAGACGGTGGAGTTTGAGTGGAGAATAGTTTAGCTGATGGTGGAGTGGCGGAGCAGACCCGATGGGCCGAATGGCCTACTTCTGCTCCTTTGTCTTGTGATCTCGTGATGACTTGAAATGTCTGATGCCACTTTTCTTCATGAACAATCTGAATGCCTCTGACCTGTATTGTAGTTCGTTGTCACTCACAATTTGTTCTGGTAAACTGCTTCTGGCAATGATAGTCCTCAGGGCAGAGGAGGTGGTTGATTTCATTGGTATAACCTCCAGCCACTTCAAATGAGCATCCACAGCAATCAGGAAGATGAAGCCCATGAATGGCCCAGCAAAGTCAATACATACTCTTTGCCATGGTGATGATGGCCACTCCCACCGGTTTAACGGTGCCTGTGGGAGTGCATTTTGAACTCTTTGGTATTTTGAACAGCTTTTGGCCAAGTCTGCAATCTGTTTATCAATTCCTGGCTACCACATGTAACTATGGGCGAGACTTTTTATCTTGACTGTACCCATGTGTCCTTCATGCAGATTCTCTAACACTCTAGTGCACAGTTGAGAGGGAATCACAACACAAGATCCACACATCAGTTTTCTTTGACATACTGACAGTTGGTCTTATCTTGCTGAGAACTCTGGAAACATAAGGTTACTATGAGCCGACCATCCTTGATGGTAATTTTATGAACTCTTGACGAAGTTGTTTTCCTTTGTATTTCAGAATCTGTTACTGGCAACTGGTCCACTAGTGCGGTGTGGAACACTTCTGCTGGGTTACAGTATAAAGACTTTTCTTCTTTAGTTGCCAATACTGGAAGATGTGACAAGCTGTGTTGTTTGGTACCCTTGAACTCTATAAGAGTGGGCTCCTAAATATAGTGCCCAACTTTGTAACAGTCATCACTGGAATTCCCTTCCTGGGATTGAAAATGGACGCAAGGGGCTGGTGATCTGTCACTAGCATAAACCTTTGTCCGTAGAGGTAGTGGTGGAACTTCTTTATTCCCCATACTCGACTAAGGGCCTCTTGGTCGACCTATGCATAGTTGTGTTCTGTGCTAGTCAGTGATTGGAATAGTTTGCACAGCTCTGCAACGTATTCAGAAAGGCTTTCATCTATTGACTGGTTCCTTTTGTAAAACCTAAATCTCTTAGCTATTACCAGCAGTTTAGGGCTCAAAGTGATTTTGCAAAATTGTAACAATTTCATCGAACATCTTGTTTGCTGGCTTTGCAGGGGTTACTAAGTTGTATAAGAGACTGTATGTTCTCGGGCCCATTAAGCTGAGAAGTGTAGGGGCTTTCTTTTGCTCCTCCACATTGTTCACATTACAATACAGTTCCACCCTCCCTCAATATGCGACTCCCAGCTTTCATCAGCACTATCAAATTCATTAACTTTCCCAACTGAAGTCATTGCCACATTATTTTCACTTTAAATTCAACGCGTCTTTCACTGTTGCTATGCACTGTACTCAGGCGTTTGTTAGCATCTGTGATGACTTTCTCGTGCTGTTTACCTCTCGCTGTTTTGTCCCATAACTGTCGGTGCAGTCCGTGATATTTTCTGACATTCAGGTTCATGCTCGGCGCCAATTTGTTGTGGCTGTACACAACTACATATCAATTAAATAAAAGCAAACATGCAGGAGATGGCTTTAACTAGTGCATTCACGTCACAACAAGAGAGGGTGAGAGAACAAATGTGCATGTGTCGACAACAGAGCATGCACAGACAACAGATCAATACATAGTACTAAGGGGGGGGGGGGAGGTTTATTGTTCTAAAAGGAATAGATCCGTAAATTATATATTGCTTGATACATTTGTGTGTGGCGGTGTCTTGTCAACATATTCTTTGGTTTCTGATCATATGTGTGACGTCTGGTTCTTCTGGCACCGTGATGCGGTTCTCCAGATATAATGACTGGCATTGATCTCCCTGGCCATTTCTTTCCACCACAACTTTGATTCAGTTCTTATACTCTGGTATAAATGACCTCACCCCAAAATCCATTTTCTAATCAGAATATCAGGGTCAGTGTCAAATAAAAAACAGAGTAGCCACTTTTGGACCTGTGTTATTACTCCTGGATATAGTCCTTGCTAAGCTGGGCAATGACTTCCAGCAGCATTTGGAGCCACTACTCTCTTGTCTTTTAAAAGAACGCAGACATGATGTTGATGAATTTCAGCTGATTCTTGGGATTCCTGAAATTATTCACAGTTGGAGTTCATAAGTGGAGAAAAGAATGCAATTGGAGCTTTTGGATCTTTGCACAAAGTGCACACTTGAAAATCCTATGTCAATGGCACTAAAACAAAACAGGGTAACTTGTGCAGCATTTCTGTAGGTGATGTTAAATCTTAAAGCTTAAGATGCAATAATTATCATTTTATAAACATATGCCAAGCACCCAGGTTCCATTCTGGTCTCTCTGTAGCCCTCTGGGTTTCCACCAGATGCCCTGATTTGCTCCTCCATCCCAAAGACATGCTGGTTGGTAAGTTGATTAGCCACGGTATGTAGGTGAGTGGAGACTTGATGAGAATGTAGTGAGAATTTAAAAATGGGGTTAACGTAGAATTAGTGTCTATGAGTGGATGAAGGTTGATGCAAACTTGGTGGGCTAAAGGGTTTGGTTTCTCTACTGTTTCTTTCTACAACTCTAATATAAATGTTGCTAGTGAAGGATGTGCCATCTGCCAAAAAACATGAAACCTCTGTGTTTACAGTGGGCACAATGCAGAAGCTAACTCTCAAAATGAAAACTATAAAGCTAGGAATGCATAATTGGAAGAAGGAGATAATCGGGAGGAAGGGATTTGAAATTGAGAGCAAGGAATATTAAATTTAACATAAGATTCAAAAAACTTTATTGTCATTCTAACCATACATCAGCTCTGCAGGGCAGAATGAGACAACGTTTCTCAGGGGCAGTGCAATCATAACATAACAAATGCAACACTACATAATAAACATAACAAAAAATAGTAAAACACAATAGCCACATGTCAGTTAAAATCAGTTATAAGTGTCCAGTGCAAGTTAAAAGTGTCCAAAGCAGAGTCAGGTGGAGCAGCTATTTAGCAGTCTGACTGCCTGTGGGAGAAAGCTGTTCAGTAGCCTTGTGGTTTTAGTTTTGATGCTCCTGTAATGTTTGCCTGATGGCAGAAGAAGAACCAGTTCATGGAGAGGGTGTGAGGGGTCTTTAATGATGTACTGTGTCTTCTGGAGGCATCGACTCTGAAAGAGATCTTGGACAGAAGGTAGGGAGACCCCAATAACCTTCTCTGCTCCGCTAACCACCCTCTGCAAGGCTTTTTTGTCGACAGCACTGCAGCTGGAGTACCAGGTTGTGATGCAAAAGGTCAGCACACTCTCAACCACGCCTCTGTAGAATGTAGTTAAGATGTTAGTGGGGAGTGATGCTTGTTTAAGCTTTCTCAGAAAGTGCAATCTCTGCTGGGCCTGTTTCACAATCCCAGTGGTGTTCCTGGACCAGGTGAGATTGTCCGAGATCTGCACCCCAAGGAACTTGATGTTTTCCACTCTCTCCACTGTGGAGCCGCTGATGCTGAGGGGTGTGTGCTCAGGCTGAGACTGTCTGAAATCGACGATCATCTCCTTGGTTTTGGTGACATTAAGCATCAAGTTGTTATCCCTGCACCAGCTCTCTAGGTGTTTGACCTCCTTCCTATACATAGTTTCATCATTTTTGCTGATGAGCCCCACCACTGTGGTATCATCTGCAAATTTAATGATCAGGTTCTCCTTGAATCTGGCTGCACAGTCATGTGTTAGCAGTATAAACAGCAATGGGCTAAGCACACAGCCTTGTGGGGATCCAGTGCTCAGTGTGATGAAGTCAGAGATGTTCCTGCCAACACGGACTGACTGTGGTCTCTCTGTCAAGAAATCCAGAATCCAGCGACATATGGCAGTGCTAAGGCCAAGCAGCGACAGTTTCTCCATTAGTCTCTGCGGGATGATGGTATTGAACGCTGAACTGAAATCAATGTACAGGATGTACAATGTACATAATTGAAGATAGTGAGAACAAATGTAATAATAAAGGAAGGCACATTGAGGAGATCAGAAGGCAGCAGAGAATGTTGTGTTGTCTGCTGAACCAAATCCATAAGTGCATTAAACAAGCATGTCACATGTCAATCAGATTTACCAACACATCCATCTCTTTTCCTTTCTTACTGAAGAATTGAATTTACAAAGTAACAAGGAGATCACTGAAAGATGCTTCACTGAAAGCTTATCCTTGGTCACCAAAAATGATTTTATCTATCTGAAAATGACTTGATGAAAATTAAGACTGGAGGAAATATGGCTGTGCTACACAATACAATTAAAATCGTCATTTTTTGCCTAAATCCTTGAAATTTGCTGACTTTTGCTACATCTACTCCCAAGTTTCCAGGAGACAGTATTAATATTAACCATTAAATAATTAAGGAGCCCACTGCTAATCAGAGTTTAACAACCTGCACCCTTACACACAGTAGCAAATCAAGTGTATCGGGATGTCATTTAAGGTAAGGGGAGTCACTGATACTTGCCAAACTGCCAAATCCAGTTCACAGTAGATGTCATTTCCCTGGCCCTACACTCATCTCTGGATCATCTGGATATTAAAGACGCCAGCATTGGACTATTGTTTATTAACACAGCTACACCATCAGTACCATAATTCCAAGCTCTTGGACCTGTGACTTAAAATCCTTCCCTTTGCAATTGGATCCTTGACTTCTTAATGAATAGATTGCATTCAGTTAGGATAGACAGCAACATCTCCACCACAATTATCCTCAACACTGGTGCCCCATAAGGCTATGCCTTCAACCTCTTACTCTAACTCTCTATACACTCACGACTGCATGGACAGATTCTACTCCAATTCCATTTACAAGCTTGCAGATGACACCACTATAGAAGGCCAATTCTCAAGTATCAATGAGTCAGAGTACAGGAGGGAGATTAGTGCAAATCATGACAATAAACTTTCCCTCAAATAAGCAAATCAGAAGAGCTCATTATAGACTTCAGGTAGGGTTGGGGGTAGCAGGTCAGGGAACAAGCTTTTGTTTAGGTCCAATGACACAGATGCTACAGCGAAGAATGCACACCAGGGTCTTTATTTCCTCAGAAATTCAGTCTGACCTCTTTTACCCTCACCAATTTTTAGTGAAGCACCACAGAATGCATCCTAACACACACAGAATGCTGGAGGAGCTCAGCAGACCAGGCAGTATCTATGGAGCAGAATAAACAGTTGTTGTTTCAGGCTGAGACCCTTCATCAAGACTGGATAAAAAGAGATGAGAACTGGGGGGAAGAGATAGAGTAAGAGTAATAGTGGGTGGAAGGGAGGAAGAAGTATAAGGTAGTAGATGATAGGTGAAATCAGGGGAGGAGGAGAGATGAAGTAAAGAGCTGGGAGGTCAACTGGTGAAAGAGATAAAGGGCTGGAGAAGGGAAAACCTGACAGGAGAGGACAGAAGGCCATGGAAGAAAGAGAAGTTGGAAGATCGATTTTTTGAACTTCCGGTAATTGCTCCTCCCCACCACTCAATTTCTCCATTCCCCATTCCCATTTCCCTCTTTCACCTCATCTCCTTACCCACCCTCTGGTGCTCCTCCCCCTTTCTTTCTTCTATGACTTTCTGTACTCACCTATCAGAAAATCTGCAGATTTTCTCTTGTTTGTGACAGAAAGCATCCTATCTAGATGCATCGCAACTTGGGATGACAACTGCTCTGCCTAAAACTGCAAAAAAAACTGCAGAGAATTGTAGACAGAGCTCAGCACATCACAGAAACCAGCCTCCTCTCCACAGACTCTGTCTACACTTCTCACTGGCTCAGTAAAACAGCCAGTATAATCAAAAACCGACCCACCATAGATATACTCCCTACCCCCCTGCCCCCACCACTGGGCTAAATATACAAAATCCTGAAAACGTACCACCAGGCTCCAGGGACAGCTACTATTCCAATTTTATAAGACTATTGAATGATTTCCTAATATGATAAAATGGACTCTCAATCCTCACAAACAAGAGAGACCTCCTCCCTCACTACCACCTGCCCCTACACCTCCTCCCTCACTACCATTCAGGGCCCCAAACAGTACTTCCAGGTGAGGCGACACCACCTGTGAGTCTGTGGGGCTCATCTCCTGTATCCGGTGCTCCCAGTGTTGCCTCCTGTATACTGGTGAGACCCAACATAGATTGGGAGACCGCTTCACAGAGCACCTACATTCTGTCCACCAGAAAAAGCGGGCTCTCCCAGTGACCACCCTTTTCAATTCCACTTTCTATTCCCATTCCGACATGTCAGTCCATGGCCTCCTCTATTGCTGCGATGAGGCCACACTCAGGTTGGAGGACAACACCTTATATTCCACCTGGGTAGCCTCCAACCTGATGGCATGAACATTGATTTCTTGAACTCTCCACCACCGCCCCCCCCGACCTTCACCATTCCCCTTTCCCATTTCCCTCTATCACCTTATCTCCTTACCTGCCCATTACCTCTCTATGGTGCTCCCCTCTCTTCCCATCCTTCCATGATCTTCTGTCCTCTCCTATCAGATTCCTCCTTCTGCAGCCCTTTATCTCTTTCACCAATCAACCTCCAAGCTCTTCACTTCACCCCTCCCCCTCTCCTGGTTTCACTTATAAGGCCATAAGACACAGGAGTAGAATTAGGCTATTCAGTCCATTGAGTCTGCTCTGCCATTCCATCATGGTTGATCCCGGATCCCACTCAACTACATATGCCTGCCCTCTCACTATGTCCCTTGATGCCCTGGTCAATCAGGAAACTATCAACTTCCGCCTTAAATATACCCATGGATTTGGCCTCCACCACATTCTGTGGTACAGCATTCCACAGATTCATTACTCTCTGGCTAAAAAAATTCCTCCTTACCTCTGTTCTAAAAGGCCGCCCTGAATTTTGAGGCTGTGCCCTCTAGTTCTGGATATCCACACCATAGGAAGCAACCTCAACGCATCCATCTTATCTAGTCCTTTCAACATTCAGGAGGTTTCAGTAAGATCCCCAGCCCCCCAACATTCTTCTAAATTCCAGTGAGTACAGGCCCAAAGCCTGTCAAATTCTCCTCATATGTTAACCCCTTAATTCCCAGAAACATCCTCGTGAACCTCCTCTGGACTCTACTATCTCTATCACCTACTACCTTATATTTCTTCCTTCCTTCTCCAGTCTTCTTACTCTGACTTTTCATCTTTTTTTCTCCAATCCTGTTGAAGGGTTTCGGCCTGACACATCGACTGTTTACTCTTTTCCATAGATGCCTCCTGGTCTGCAGAGTTCCTTCAGCATTGTGTGCGCGTTATCTCAACTTCACAATCTATCTTGTTATGATCTTGTACCTTATTATCTGCCTACACTGCACTTTCTCTGTAATTGTAAGATTTAATTCTGTATTCTGTTATTGTTGCTCCTTGTACTTTCTCAATACACGGTTATATTGAAATGATCTACATAAATGACATGCAAATCAATGTTTTTCATCTTGGTACATGTGACAATAATAAACAGATTTACCAATTTACAAATTTATTTAAGGCCTCTGTTTGGGTTTCAGTCCTTCCTGTAAAAGCTGTTGATCTTGTATGCAATTACTTTTTTCTTAGTAAGTTCATCCCTTTTATTTTCAATAATAATCACTTAAAGACTGCCTACTTATGTTCCATTGCATACACTAAATTTTACAGTAAGCAAAATTAAATGACATTAATCAAGTGACCTTACCTCAGACTCATACAAGAACCCTATGCATGATAATCAAAGGTACATTGAATCACCCTTGATCAAAGAGAGCACAATTTCAGTGATTTACAAAGTGAATTTGATTTTATCATTTTAGTAGTGGAATAGAATGATAATTGGAAATTCATTTTTAAGGTTGATTTAAAATGTAAGTTCGTTTTCACTTACCATTTTTTAAAAATTGAAGTCCTGGAATTACATTATTTGCAGGGTATCAGAAACTGAGACACTGTTCAATAATTTTGATCTAGGTCATAACTGAAGATTTTATAATACAAGATTTTCAGATTTGCAAAAACTGGATGGTTGATACTACTATTGTATTATTAGTACGAATTCTTTCACATTCTGGGTTAGTTTTAAAATTGAAAAGTAAAAAATAAAATAATAGTTTAGGGCAAGCTTTCTCTCCTAAAATCAGCAGGGTATTGGTTAAATTAATACCATTAAATTTTAAGCAAAGTGAATACTATCAATTATTGTGCAGAATCCACGAAAGGCATGAAGCAGCAAAACTGACTGGATGAATAACACTTACCAAATTTGCAGAAATCAAATTATCCACTAACAATTATTTATTAATTATAAGATCATAATTACTGATTCTTAAACTTAAATGTTGAGACTTAAAGGGACCACTGTTAGCCTTTCAGAAAACTGGATGGGGAACTTAAAATTTGCCTTTGATATTCACACTCATCATTATTTCACAATGAAAATACTATTCCAAGGTCAGAGAGGCATGACTAACTGCAGATGCTGCCATCAGTAGCAGGAGAAAAATCTCCTGGGGGAATTCAATGGGTCAAGCATTGCCTCTGGAGATAAAGGGCAGTTGGCATTTCAAGTTGAGGCACTCTAGATATCATAACAAGGTCACTTTTCCAATCTAAAATCAAGTAAAAATGGCAGTATTTTAGAATATTTTGGTCTTTCATTTCTTATCAATTATTGCTTCAATCCATTGCTAACATTAAATAATTTTATTGTACCATTTTAAAAGCTATTAGAATTAAAACAGTAATTTAATCTAATGTAGTGAAAATAGTGAGTAAAGACATATTCACAGCACACTGTTAAAACACTTTAAAATGACTGAAATCTATTTATTGTCAATTATTTTGAAACTTTTTTTGCATGGTCACATTTCAACAAATCAATAAAAATAAAATTAAAGACCATTTGATCGTAGACTTTGTAATGTTGATGGCTTCTGGAATCCTAGCTCTTCCCTAAATAGAAATTAGGCTTCGATATCCAGATCAACCATTGTGGTAAAATATATCCAATTTATTCTACAGAATGTTAGACTAGAATATAGAAACCATAGAAACTACAGCACAGAAACAGGCCTTTTCGCCCTTCTTGGCTGTGCCGAACCATTTTCTGCCTAGTCCCACTGACCTGCACACGGACCATATCCCTCCATACACCTCCCATCCATGTATCTGTCCAATTTATTCTTAAATGTTAAAAAAGAACCCACATTTACCACCTCGTCTGGCAGCTCATTCCATACTCCCACCACTCTCTGTGTGAAGAAGCCCCCCCTAATGTTCCCTTTAATTTTTCCCCCCTCACCCTTAACCCATGTCCTTTGGTTTTCTTCTCCCCTTGCCTCAGTGGAAAAAGCCTGCTTGCATTCACTCTATCTATACCTATCATAATTTTATATACCTCTATCAAATCTCCCCTCATTCTTCTACGCTCCAGGGAATAAAGTCCTAACCTATTCAACCTTTCTCTGTAACTGAGTTTCTCAAGTCCCGGCAACATCCTTGTAAACCTTCTCTACACTCTTTCAACCTTATTTATATCCTTCCTGTAATTTGGTGACCAAAACTGAACACAATACTCCAGATTCGGCTTCACCAATGCCTTATACAACCTCATCATAACATTCCAGCTCTTATACACAATACTTTGATTAATAAAGGCCAATGTACCAAAAGCTCTCTTTACGACCCTATCTACCTGTGACGCTACTTTTAGGGAATATTGTATCTGTATTCCCAGATCCCTCTGTTCCACTGCACTCCTCAGTGCCTTACCATTAACCCTGTATTTTCTACCTTGGTTTGTCCTTCCAACGTGCAATACCTCAACACTTGTCTGTATTAAACTCCATCTGCCATTTTTCAGCCCACTTTTCCAGCTGGCCCAAGTCCCTCTGCAGGCTCTGAAAACCTTCCTTACTGTCTACTACACCTCCAATCTTTGTATCATCGGCAAATTTGATGATCCAATTTACCACATTATCATCCAGATCATTGATATAGACGACAAATAACAATGGACCCAGCACTGATCCCTGTGGCACACCACTAGTCACAGGCCTCCACTCGGAGAAGCAATTCTCTACTACCACTCTTTGGCTTCTTCCATTGAGCCAATGTCTAATCCAATTTACCACCTCTCCATGTATACCTAGCGACTGAATTTTCCTAACTAACCTCCCATGCGGGACCTTGTCAAAGGCCTTACTGAAGTCCATGTAGACAATATCCACTGCTTTCCCTTCATCCACTTTCCTGGTAACCTCCTCGAAAAACTCCAATAGATTGGTCAAACATGACCTACCACGCACAAAGCCATGTTGACTCTCCCTAATAAGTCCCTATCTATCCAAATGCTTGTAGATTCTATCTCTTAGTACTTCCTCCAATAACTTACCTACTACCGACGTTAAACTTACTGGCCTATAATTTCCCGGATTACTTTTCGATCCTTTTTTAAACAACAGAACAACATGAGCCACTCTCCAATCCTCTGGCACCTCACCTATAGACAGCGACATTTTAAATATTTCTGCCAGGGCCCCTGCAATTTCGACACTAGTCTCCTTCAAGGTCGAAGGGAACACCCTGTCAGATCCTGGGGATTTATCCACTTTAATTTTCCTCAAGACAGCAAGGACCTCCTCCTTTTCGATCTGTACAGTTTCCATGATCTCACTACTTGTTTCCCTTAATTCCATAGACTTCACGCCAGTTTTCTTAGTAAATACAGACGCAAAAAACCTATTTAAGATCTCCCCCATTTCCTTTGGTTCTGCACTTAGCCGACCACTCTGATCTTCAAGAGGACCAATTTTATCCCTTACAATCCTTTTGCTCTTAATATACCTGTAAAAGCTCTTTGGATTGTCCTTCACTTCGACTGCCAAGGCAACCTCATGTCTTCTTTTAGCCCTCCTGATTTCTTTCTTAAGTATTTTCTTGCACTTCTTATACTCCTCAAGCACCTTATTTACTCCCTGCTTCCTATACATGTCATACAACTCCCTCTTCTTCTTTATCAGAGTTGCAATATCCCTTGAGAACCAAGGTTCCTTATTCCTATTCACTTTGCCTTTAATCCTGACAGGAACATACAAATTCTGCACTCTCAAAATTTCTCCTTTGAAGGCTTCCCACCTACCGATCACATCCTTGCCAGAGAACAACCTGTCCCAATCCACGCTTTTTAGATCCTTTCTCATTTCTTCAAATTTGGCCTTCTTCCAGTTAAGAACCTCAACCCTAGGACCAGATCTATCCTTGTCCATGATCAAGTTGAAACTAATGGTGTTATGATTACTGGAACCAAAGTGCTCCCCTACACAGACTTCTGTCACTTGTCCTAACTCGTTTCCTAACAGGAGATCCAATATTGCATCCCCTCTAGTTGGTCCCTCTATATATTGATTTAGAAAACTTTCCTCAACACATTTTACAAACTCTAAACCATCTAGACCCCTAACAGTATGGGAGTCCCAATCAATATATGGAAAATTAAAATCCCCTACCACCACAACTTTATGTTTCCTGCAGTTTCCTGCTATCTCTCTGCAGATTTGCTCTTCCAATTCTCGTTGACAACTGGGTGGTCTGTAATACAATCCCACTAATGTGGCCATACCTTTCCTCTTTCTCAGCTTCACCCATAAGGACTCAGTAGACAAGCCCTCTAATCTGTCCTGCCTGAGCACTGCTGTAATATTTTCCCTAACAAGCAATGCTACTCCCCCACCTTTCATTCCTCTGCCTCGATCACATCTGAAACATCGGAACCCTGGAATATTAAGCTGCCAGTCCTGCCCCTCCTGTAGCCAAGTTTCACTAATTGCTATAACATCATAATTCCACGTGTCAATCCACACCCTCAACTCATCCGCCTTCCCCGCAATACTCCTAGCATTGAAATATATACACCTCAGAAGATTTTTACCACCACTCACAACCTTTCCATTAGCGGATTTGCTTGAACTTTTAACATAATTTATTTTCATCCCAGCCACACTGTCAGCTCTGGCACTCTGGTTCCCATCCCCCTGCAAATCCAGTTTAAAGCCTCCCCAATAGCACTAACAAACCTCCCTGAAAGGATATTGGTCCCCCTGTAGTTCAAGTGTAACCCGTCTCTCTTGTACAGGTCCCACCTGCCCCAGAAGAGGTCCCAATTATCCTGAAATCTGAAACCCTGCCCCCTACACCAGTTCCTCAGCCAATATCTGCTTGTATCCTAGATGGAAGGACAACTACTTAATTTGGGTACACCATTAATTTAGGAGCCTGCTGGTAAATTGCTTGGTTTCCAAAATTAAACTAAATTGTGCAACATTTGAAAGACACAACGTGATGGGTACAGAAAAATAAATTGTACCTTTACTGCCTCAACTTTCCTTCCTAACATTTCTTTCATCTCCTTTCCAAATTGTGTTACCAGTTCCACACCATCCACTTCTTCAATTCTTATAAAGTTTTCTGTATCATTGTATTTCTACAAGGAAAAAAACAGGATAGGTTGAAATGAACTGCTGCGAACAAAGAACAGTGATCATCAACATGTCCTAAGCATTTATTTATCACATGGAGCCTATGAAATACAAAACATTCAACACTTGAAAGTGGAATAAACATTAAGTTGATTAAAATGCTATATTTTCCATTTGTTGTTAGATCTTTTGTGTGGGTACTCATAGCCAATTAAAGGAAACACTTTTGAAACTGTTTTTACTGTAGAGAGCAGTAAAACAAAACTGACAATATGTCAAATTGGCTGGAGTAGATAAACAAGGCTAAACAAAAATCGGGATTATGGAGCTGCACTTCCTCTCAGTAACTATTAAGAATCTGGCCATTAAGTGCAAGGTGCTCTCAGTGCTGCTGTACTTGGTGCAGGTGTGGTCCATACGCCAATTCTTCATTGTGACAGTCACCCGAGCCATCTTCCATTTCACCTGGGGATCGAAGGTGGAGCATATCCTAGTGGTCACCACTGCCACATTTCCAGATGTCAGGGGAAAGGAATATCCAACCCAGTTTTTGTCTTGATGATCACTCACAATTGCATGTGACTGTAAAGTAAATCTTACTGCAAATGGTCCTGAAGTATTGTGTGCAGTTTTAGTGACCTTACTGTAAAAAATAACAAAGTTATGGGAGGAATGCTGTAAAGGCTCACCAAACAGAATTAACTGCTTTATTGTATCCAGTGATGTCAAGCCATGCATTGTTTAACATCAAGAGAAATCTCTAGTTAAGTATAATATTCACCATTGCAGTGATACCTTTTATATTCATAACTTAGTAATGTTTATCCTGTATTCTGCTGCTAAAAATCATCTTGCTGTGAACTAAGGGATGCTTTTATTGTGGTGGGTATCTCCTTATAAAATTATCAACATCATAGAGAAGGTATTAGCAATTAAAATGTAACTTAATTAAATTCTGAACAGTTTTTTTTGTGCAAGTCAGAGTCGTAGAGGCATAGAGAAGTACAGCTCAGAAACAGGGCCTTCGGCATATCTAATCCATGTCGAAACCGTATAAATTGTCCACTCCCATCGACCTGCACCGGCACCACAGCCCTCCATATCCTGCGTATCCACGTAGCTATGCAAACTTCTCTTAAACGTTGAAATCGAGCTTGCATGCACTAATTGTGCTGGCAACTCATTCCGCTCCTTTCATGTTCCCCTTAAACTTCTCACCTTTCACCCTTAACCCATGATCTCCGGCTGTAGTCCCACACAATCTCTGGAAAAAGCCCGCTTTATTTACCCTTTCTGTACCCGTCATAATTTTGTATACTTCCAGCAACCTCTCAATCTTCTACATTCTAAAGAATAAAACCTTAACCTTTCCTTATAACTCAAGTTCTCCAGACCCAGCAACATCCTTGCGAATTTTCTGTGTACTCTTTCAACCTTGCTTACATCCTCCCTGTAGGTAAGTGACGAAAACTGCATACAATACCTTAAATTAGGCTTCACCAAGGTCTTATACAACTTTAACATAACATCCCATCTCCTGTACTAAATACATTGATTTATAAGGGTCAATGTGACAAAAGGTTTCTTTATGACCCTATCTAGCTGTGATCAAATCACAAGCAAGACAAAATCTGCAGATGCTGGAAATCCAAGCAACACACACAAAATGCTGGAGGAACTCAGCAGGCCAGGCAGCACCTATGGAAAAAAATACGGTTGACGTTTCAGGCCAAGACCATGTGGCAGGACTGGAGAAAAAAAGACGAAGAGTAGATTTAAAAGGTAGGGGAAAGGAGAGAAAATCCCAAGGTGATAGGTGAAACCGGGAGGGGGAGGGATGAAGTGGAGAAGTTGATTGGTGAAAGTGACACAGGGCTGGAGAAGGTGCGAATGGAAACAACTATCACCTATTGGCCAGCTGAAACCAATCCAGGGTGACTTCCACTGATTGGTCATTGCTCCTATCAACATTTTGGTTCTGACTTTGTTCTACCTCCTGGCTTTGGGTCTCATTAGTAGTAATAGGAAAGCAAACACAATATTTTCCAATGATAGTGGCATCAAAAAGAAGAGAGCATAGATTTAAGGTGAAAGGAAGGAATTTTGAAGTGAATTTGAGGGAAAACTTTTTTTATGTAGAAAGTAGTTAATATCTCAAATGAGCTGCTGGAGCTGCTGATACAATCAGATACAATTAATATAGTTAAAATATGATCAGAAGGAATTTGATAGGCAATGCATTGAAAGGTATAAATCTTATGCAGGTACATGGGAATATTATAGATGGGTAAAAAAAGGTCATAATGGATTTAGTGGCCTGCTGTGCTGTACAACTTTATGACTATGATCTTATGAGGTGAATTGTAACTTCAGAGTGGGTAGAACAGGTTTTGTCATGAAAAAAAAGAATGAGTGAGAATAAGCACAGTCACCATGCTAAAGCTGCCTTAAATTTCATAACTAAATGGTGAGATCGATATTTAATTTCCCAAATGCTTAGAATTCAATCTATTCCAATCATATTCAACCAAATAGAGGAAAACTAGGCCAGAAGTCCATTGTAATATTTTCAATGACAAACATTGCTATACACCCTGCATCATAGGGAAATATTGGAGAAGGATTGGGCACGTGATGGGAAGAGAGGCCAACTTCGTCATCAAGAGCACTTCATTGGACCCCTGAAGGGCAGAGGAAATGCAGGAGAGCAAAGACGACTTGGCGACATGCCATAGAGGCAAAAATGAGGACCCTGAACCACACCCTGGGGCACAATAGAGAAGATGGCCAAGGACAGGCAGAGATGGAGGACTTTCATTGCTGCTGTAAATGCCAGCAACGTAACAGGAAATAACTAACTACAATCTGCAAGAAGAGCCCATTTTTCAAAGTTTATTTCAGAGAATACCTAGCAATTCAAGAATATTGTTCTTAAGTATAACCTGACTGTTGAACCCTGCCCTAATCTATAATATCCTCAGTCATGCATCTGCCACAAACCGTGAGGAAGTTGCATTATATTTAACAACAAATTTACTTCTATTAGGCAGACTACAGTGACAGATACTAGCAACCTTTATAGCCATCCTCATAAAAAGATGGCAAACGTGTCAAAATTTACAAGTATTTCTGAGGCAGAACTTTATAAGATTGCAACAAAGAGTAAACCTCTACTTGCCGTCTCAACCCTGTCCCTGCCACACTCTTTAAGGACTCTTCTAATAGTGCTCTCAATGTTGTTAGAAAACATATTAACATATCCCTTGCAACTGGAGTTTTTCCAGATGCCTTCAAAACCGTGGCTGTCAACTCCTACTTAAAAAGCCAAACCTTAATAGTGAGGTTCTAATTAACTACAGGGCTATATCAAATCTTCCCTTCCAAGGCAAGATTCTTGAGAGTCATTTTCACCTGTTACGTACCCCGTAACTGGGTTGCCAAACCAGCAGAAATGGAATGCTCGTTGGAGTCTGGATTACTAGGAATTAATAAAGTTTTATTAAAGAAATAAGTAATACAGTACACTAATCGTAAGGATATAAATGTAACAGATTAGCACTGATAATACACATACACACATATACACAGAACTAGGGTAATAGGAATCAACCAAGCTCTATCGCAGTCTAGGGGTAAAATGATCAGTCTTAAGTGAAGCAGAGTTCAGTTCAGTTTAGTGCAGTTCGCAGTAATCGCTGTTGTCATACCGTTGGAGAGAGAGAGAGAGAGAGAGAGAGAGAGAGAGAGATGCAATTTAGTTTCAGGCAGACCTTTTGATGTCTTCTAATCCCGCTGTGGTCACCGACTGTGACCCCTCTGTTCCGGATACGATCGTTCTTCCGCGGTGAACCCGGCACCCAGGCAAGGGCGGTCACACACCCCAGGTTCCCACTGGTCGTACCTTTACACCCTGTGAGCCTCTGGTCGGTTCCCGCGAACCGGTCCTCCAAACTCTCACCAACTTGTGGGGGCACACTGCTCTTTCCAGGGTCTCAAGGTGTATCGTGCCTTAGCAAATCTGCTCCTTTTATCACCCTGCTGGGGTATCACCTGTCCATCAAACTTCAAACAGTTCATGTTCAAAGCAACCGGTCTGTCAATATCTGAATTGTGTTTCTTTCCCATTAATCCCTCTCTTTTCTCTCATTAGCATTTTGAATGTTTCTCCATTGTCTTCCATTATCTCTCTCATTAGCATCATCCGTCCGGTAACTCTGCTTGGCGTCACACATGACACAACCAACTCAAGGATTTTATGAATAAGAACAATATTCTAGAAAAGTTTTAGTCAAGCTTAGGAGCAAACACAGCACTAAGACACCCCCTAACAAAATTGTCAACGACCTTAGGCTCAGCACTGATGCCAACAGGATATCCGTTATCATTTTCTTAGATAAAGTGCTGCTTTCGATACAATTGACCACAACATTCTCCCAGAGCACCTTGAGAACTGGGTTAGCCTCTCTGGTAGCTCCCTTAATTGGTTTTGCTCATATATATCAGAGAAAATTTTTTCTATCTGTCGAGGAGTCCAATTTTCTAAGAGATACGATGTACCTTTTGGTGTTGCTCAGGGAAGTTGTCTTGGACCCCTACTCTTCTTCTTCTTCTATTTCCGGCAGTTTAGATACATCTAGGCATATTACTGCCCTCCGCAGGATGTATAATTAATTATAGAACTTAAAGGAACTCAAATTCCCGAATATAACCTGGTCTCACATATAAACTGAATAATAAACTCTTCAATCAGATGTTGGTTCTCTTGATGGCCAAACAAAGATTTAATAGAAAACCAAAATACATTTAAGCCAGATAGCCTGTTGAACAACATGCTTCTTTCAATTTTGTATCGGTTACAGCTCAGCAAAACATGCTCTGGACTACCACAGTCACATAATCCAGTAGGATGTTTTCCTATTATCTTTAAGTAATAGTTTAGCCCACAACGTCCCTACCTAAGTCTTGTTAATTTCACTATATCTCTACGATTTAAAAGGTAACAGTCTGAGACCTTTTTAACTAGTGGGTGACTAGAAAAATAATGCTTGCCCTTTAATTCATTTTTCCAATCCTCCTGCCACTTCTTCTCTATACCTTTTTTTAATCCTGCTTCTCAATTCTGCTCTGCCTAGGGGAACTCTAATTTCTACTTGCCTGCTCTGTAAGGAAGACTTTGCAATGCCATCCACAATTTCATTTCCCTCCACCCCAGCATGCCCAGGTATCCATGAAAATCTAACTGCACAACCCACCTTCCCTACTCTAAACAACACTAAGAGGATCTCAATAACTACGTCAGGATGAGCCTTTGATTTATTCCCTTTTATAGCCTCTAAGGCAGCAGCAGAATCCGAACAGATGATAACCCTGCATGGTCGAGAGTCTTCTATCCACCATCAGGCCCAGAGGATTGCTAATAATTCTGTTGCAGGCAAGTAGAAATTAGAGTTCCCCTAGGCAGAGCAGAATTGAGAAGGAGGATTAAAAAAGGTATAGAGAAGAAGTGGCAGGAGGATTGGAAAAATGAATTAAAGGGCAGGCATTATTTTTCTAGTCACCCACTAGTTAAAAAGGTCTCAGACTGTTACCTTTTAAATCGTAGGGATATGGTGAAATTAACAAGACTTAGGTTGGGGCATTGTTGGCTAAACTATTATTTAGTTTAGAAAAATTTTATTTAGTTAAAACATTCTACTGGATTATGTGACTGTGGTAGTTCAGAGACAGTCCAGTGACAGTCCAGCATGTTTTGCTGAGCTGTAATTGATACAAATTTGAAAGAAGCATGTTGTTCAAGAGGCTATCTGGCTTAAGTGTACGTATTGTTATTAGAGAGCATAAACTTGATTTCCACAGTTATGCAGTTGACACATAACTGAGATGACTTAGTTGAGCCTGATGATGATAACTCCCTATCTTCTCTGACTTCTGGTTTGGCTGCAGTAAAGAAATAGACGAGCAATATTTTCCTCATACTAAATGAAGGTAAAATTGAAATGTGTTTAGTTGGTCCCAAAGCCAAAAGAGATAAACTTCTTGATAAACTTGGGAACATATCTCCCCTTTTAAAATTGGAAGCAGCAAGCCTGGGTGGTATCCTTGATTCGGATTTTAATTTTAAATCTCACATAAAGAAAGTTGCCAGAGCAGCATTTCTACACGTAAGGAATATTGCAAAGGTACGCTTGTTTCTATCACGTAATGATGCTGAGAAACTAATTTGTGCTTTCATATTGAATAGACTGGATTATTGCAATGCAATTTTTATTGGCCTTCCAAAGCAACCTTTTGACAAACTTCAACTCATTCACAACACTGCTGCTAGACTTTTAACCAAAACCAGGATGAGGAAGCATATCATCTCCATCCTAACTACACCGCACTGGCTTCCTGCATCTTTTAGAATTAATTTTAAAGTTCTCTTACTTGCTTTTAAATTTCTTAATGGTCTGGGACTGGGGTACATTACAGATCGCTTTTGTTTTATAATCCTGCTCAAGCTCTTAGGTCTTCTTCTGTTGGTCTCTTAAATTTAAACAATCTCCCTCAAAAGATAATTGGCAGGCCAGCTTTATTTAACTATGCTCCTAAACTATAAAACACAATACCTAAAATTATAATGGGTGCAGACTCAGTTGATACTTAAACACCAGCTTAAAACCTATTTATTTAATCTTGCTTGCAACTAACATAATTTTGTCTTTTATTTTTATGTTTGCACTTCATTCCATGGTAAAGCACTTTGAACTACTTTGTTTGTATGAAAGTGTTCTATAAATAAGTTATTATTATAATAATATACTTTTTCTCAGCTCAAGCTAGTAAAACCTGAGGTGCTGGCATTAGCAAGCACACTCATTTCTCTTTTTTTTTAAACTGATATACAGTGTGGAATCGGTCCTTCCAGCACTTCAAACCATGATACCCAGTAACCACTGACTTAACTCTAGCCTAATCATGGGACAACTTACAATGACCAATTAACCTACCAACCGATATGTCTTTGGACTGTTGGAGGAAACCCACATGGTACAAACTCCTTACAGGAAGCTGTGAGAATTGAAGCCGGGTCGCTGGAACTGTAAAGCATTGTGCTAACCACTACACCACCATGCTGCCTGGTTGGAACCTTTGGACTACTCTAGTGGTATTTAGTACTATGACTTTCTGAAGACTTACAAAGATACTGCTGTGTAGCCCTAAATGTTTAATGCTATTGTGTAGCTCCCTTGGAGATGACAACAGTTATAGATATTACTATTGGGACAATGTATCCTCTGTTCCTGTACCAAAGTCTTTCAATTTCCTCTTTTAATTCAGAGTATTTCAGGTGTTTTTCACTTATTGATATCTGTATGTCATGTGTGTTTGGAATGGCTATATCTACTAAGTAAGTTGTTCTTGCTTGTTTATCCTGTATTAATACATCCAGATGGTTGTTATAGATTGTCCTATCTGTAATAATGGATTGGTTGTAATATAATTTGTCGTATTCTGACTCTAAAACTGGATCAGGCTTGTATTTATAATAAGATATGGTGCCTTTTATGAGTTGTATTTTTAAGCAAGATTTTGCTGAATGATGTTTGCCGCTTGATTGTGCCTGTGTAAGTAATCAGATTGAGTTAAACTGCTACAGGATCCTGTTATGTGTTGGATTGTTTCTGTTTTTTCTTGGCATTTTCTACATGTATCATCTTAAATTTGTTGGTGTCATATTATATATTTTTGATCACTTTTTGTGTTAACCACCTGGTCCTATATTGCCACAAGGAACCCTTCTGTTTCTGGGAAGAGGTCTCCAACTCTGAGCTAGGCGTTCAATGCTTCCTTGTCAACATCTTCTATGGAGGGTCATATTCTTCCATTGGTTAACTGTTTCCTCGGCAGTGATAATTTCTTCATTTTTATGGGTTGTTTATTATTATTATAATACTTGTGCATTTATAATCCAAGATAAATAAAAAGAACACTTATTTTTCCTTGAAAGAAGGGACCAAAAAGATTAAAAGAGAATTGTACTTCAGAGGAAGCATGTTGAACTTAAAATATTTAACCACTGGCTGTCAAAATAAATAGAAACATAACAAAAGAAAACAAATTACAGCTTTACCGGATCTTTCATACTTAAGTAATTTTGATATGGCGTTGCTTTTTAAGTGAAAAATGAAATGACACTCAAGTAACAACTAGGTTCATGGACATATGATCTACAATAAAGATGTTAGCTGAAAGGTAACTGTGGAATATTTTAGCTAGCAAGAGAGGTTTTTTAAGTACTTCTGAGTCAGCTTAACACATCGTCTGATTGAAACTGTCAAATTGGGACTAAAGTTATTATATCACCTTCCTGCTACAAATAAACCAGGGGATGAAATATGGTTTAGTAAGACATGTAGGGGAGATGCTGGAAATAATACCAGGCACACCTAAAAATGAGCCATTAGCCTGGGGATTCTGCACTAATGACCACATTTGCTGAACAACAAAAACCTTCAACAAACTAAGTTTAGCCAGCCCTAAATTATCAGATCAGATCAAAACTCTGCAGCCTTACTATACTGAGTCATGAATGACAGTGGATGACCTAACAGATAAAAGGAAATGAGGCTCCAAGAGCATTCATATTTTCAAAGATTGCAAGTCTTGCATAGGAATCCAACAAAAAAATCCAAAGAAGATTATGGGCGAGGCAGGCCTGTAACAGTGCTGTATCTCTAAATAAAATGGTTTAAATTAATTAAAATGCTAATGCACTTACAACTACACTCAGTGGCTAGGTTATTAGTAGGTACCTCTTGTACCTAGTAAAGTGGCCACTGAGTGTATGTTCATGGTCTTCTGCTGCTGTAGCCCATCTACTTCATGGTTTAAAGTTCAAAGTTCAGAGTACATTTATCAAAGTATGTATATGGAAAGCAACTCTGAGAATCATACTCCTGCAAGCAGCCAAGAAACAAAGAAAAACAATGGAACCTGTTCCTAGAAGAACATCGAACACCCAACATGTGTAAAAATGAACAAAATTGCATAAATATCAAAAAAGCAAGCGCACAACACACAGGATATGAACATTGAACCAGGAGTCCAGGAGTATTCAGTTTAGTTCAGTTCAGTTCAATGCCACTAGCTAACTGCAGTCCGGAGAGCTAGTATTCACTGAAGCATCCCAGTCCTCACCGATCACCCTGATCAAACTGCTCAAAAACAGCAAAAAAGAGTAACCAGAATCCATTAACACATGCAACATGAACTTCAAAGTTCCCCAAAATGAGTCCACAGCCATGAGCGAGCCTCACCGATCAATTCTTACTATGTGGAACCCAAGATTCCTACACTTTCCTCCAACAGCAGCTAGTGAGAGGGAGAGGCCTCCAGGGTGCACACTGCTCTCCCAACCTTACCAAACTCCCTCAGAGGCAGCAAAGCAGCAGATCGCTCAATTGGCAATAAAAACCCCATCAAAATGTAAATCACAGGATCCAATCGCATACAGCTTAGTAGCTGAATCATATTTGAAAGAAGAAGCAGTGAAATAAGTCGTCCTGTGGACTGTCTGCAGGATGTTGCCCTTGGTCACGTTATTCGCTGCTGCCATTTTACTCCATCAGCAGTTGCAAAAGGTTCAACGTGTTCTGCGTTTAAAGCTGTGAATACATGTGTGGCCTCCATGCTTTTAGGTTATTGGCATCAATCTTCTTATTGAGGATCATCACTTGTCATGGTGGGGAGGCTTGTGAGCTCCTGGTATCCTAAGAGCAAAGTTGCCTGGAGTTTAGCCATCTGGTGCTTAGCACCTAGTATTATAGGCATCCGTCAGTCTCATGAGACCATGGATTTGCGCCTTGGAAAGTTTCCAGGGCGCAGGCCTGGGCAAGGTTGTATGGAAGACCAGCAGTTGCCCATGCTGCAAGACTCCCCTCTCCACACCACCGATGTTGTCCAAGAGAAGGGCATTAGGACCAATATAGCTTGGCACCGGTGTCGTCACAGAGCAATGTGTGGTTAAGTGCCTTGCTCAAGGAGACACACGTTGCCTCAGCCAGGGCTCAAACTAGCAACCTTCAAGTCACTAGACAAATGCCTTAACCAATTGGCCACATGCCTAGTAGGGTCCTAGTAGGGTCATGGATAGTGGTAAAGTCAAGGAGGAGGTTCCAGACAAAAAACAGTCCAACTAAGGGCTCAGTGGTGGAACTGGCAGAAGATAATGACATGTCACAATAGCAGTGGGGGCAGAGAAAAGCTGCAGCAATAAAGGTTCCCCAGTTATCTTGCATTTCATGCCACTGGACCCTAACCCCAATCTGTCAAGGACCATGTGATGGCTGCTTGTGCATAGACTGAACAAAGCCCCATGTTAAACAAAGTCAGTCACACCTCGCTATCAGGTGTGGGTAAGCATGCCCAACGAGGGTCACCAGTTGATAAAGAAACAGTTGGTAAGCTGCAATAGCACGTTAGTGCCAGGTGGGGAAAAAAAAGCAAAAGCTGCCAACAGGTTGTGAAGAAAAGAAGTATTTACAAATAGACAAATGAAAACAAACGTACAAAAATTTACAAATATACAGAGACTTTCTCCACGACACACTTTGTCATTAACTTTCCAATATAACTACTCACTACCTGACAAATCCAACTTCCACACCTCTCAGCAAAGCCAAACTGAGGGTTTAAATCTACCTGTGTCGGGTGGAGTGCACCTGCTTCCACTAACCAAGACATTATTTTAGGACAGCCCAAACTGTCCCTCACGTCTTCTGGGGCTGTTCTGCTGACAACAAACTGATACAACGGTGTGAGTGAAAATAAATGAAAATGAATCACTGTGTCTAGAATCCTTATTTTTTATGAGTTATATACCAGTAGAGCACATTAACTGAAGGGATTGTTTTGATTAGCCAAGCTAGCGATTGTTTCACTGTTGGGGTGTGGAAATGGTGAAATCCCAAGAACTGCAGACAGGGGCGGCGCTAAGGTGGTGCTAGCTGGTGCTATAGCCCCAGCAGAAATTTCAATAGCACCACCAAGAAATTAACTGAAATTTCACATACAAATTGCAGCTGCTTTGCTTTCTCTGTATAGTTTTGAATACAGCTTGTTTCTCTAGATGATCTAGTGAAACAGTGCCCCTAATTACCATAGCACCCATGCAGCAATAAAGTTATAAACTCTGTCAGATCCACTCTACACTTCGTTCGTTGTCAATGTCTTGCCACTGCTGTCCTCAGATCAGTTAAGCTGATCTAAGATTACTTAAGGTGGTGATGTCACTCACTCTCACTCACGCAAGAGATTGATAGTATACATCCAGGCGCAGATCCATGGTCTCGTGAGACTAACGGATGCCCGCCCCCCCCCCACACACACACAAACACACACACACACACACACACACACACACACACACACACACACACACATTGTGCTTTTACAAGTTAGCGTGGGTTTGGCATGTGCATTATTTTGGCCAGTGTGAAAAATGGATCGATTTTTAGTGAGAAAATGACCTCATCCAGAGGAATCTCATCCTGTGGTGTCTCAGCCTGAGCCTGTCTTAATTGAAAGTGACCTGCAGAAAGAAGTGGGGATGAGGACGACAGCAGTTCATCGAAGGAGTGTGAGGGCGAACAAGAAATGGAGCGGGATTTGGAAGAGAACGTGGATGAAGCTGCTCTTAGTGCTAGTGGGAATACTGCTAGCGATGTTAGCCAGTAGCCTGAGGAAGGACCCCGTCGGCCAGCATTGAAAAAGTACCCTTCACTGCTCGCAACAGTTTGGCAATCAGCAAAGGAGTTTTATTCGTGGCTGATTTGACTGACTGGAATATTCGATCACCAAAGATACTACTTTCTGCTTTGCATGCAGGCATTTCCTGTGTGGAGGACATGGGTTCCATTCTGAGTCTACCTTCACTGTCACCGGTTACCGCAACTGGTGGAAAGCTATAACAGCGTTCAAAACCCACCATGTAAGTGCAGTTCATAAGTTTGCTATGGAGGCACGGGCCGAATTCAGATTGAGAAAACAAGACGGTTAAAGATTGGGAAATATGCTTGACAAAAGACATGCAAAGATTGTCCAAGAAAATTGTGAGTATGTGAGAGCTGTGGTTGAGTCTCTAGCAAGGACAGACAATGAATGACACAGTGGAAATTCTAGCTCCAATGAGACCCTACTGTGATGCATTTATAGATTCATACAAACTAATCTGCATATCACTGACTCTACCTGTGACATCTGCCTCATGCGAACAGAGTTTCTCTTGCCTCAGACGCCTCAAAAACTACCTAAGGAATAGCAGCGGCGATGCTTGGAACAGCAACTTGGCTCTGTTCGCCATAAACAGCCAGAGGACCAAAGCACTTGACATCCAGAAAATCATTGACGCTTTCACCAGCAATCACAACAACAGACGGATTGTGCACCTCTGAAAACATCAATGGTGAGTGCAATTCATTTTTTTTTAAAAATTGGGCCAAGACTAATGCTGATTATTATTATTATTTTGTGGTGGATAGCCCATAGTCCTTATGTTTCCTGCAAATCCTACACTATTATATTTACTGCTATTAAGCCTACTGGTTTTGCTTAGACTTCCAAGCGGTGATTCTGTTGATTTTTGTTTTAAATTCAGTAACCAAATTAATTGAGGTATTGCATGGTCAGAGTATGATTTGTCCAACTCCTGGTAAAGCCCATCTGTTGTTTGCCTTACTTGACTTTAATAATGGTGTATCTTTTGGCATTTTCTGTCTATGTAATGCGAATAGCAGTGGACATTGTGGGTTAGTGTTGTGGTTTTCAGTTGAATAGCACGCATTTGACGCTGATTGCGGGATTGGTGCGTGATTCACATTGTGCGCTGTGGGTCAGATGCTCTGTTGGTTTGTTTGTTTATGCTCTGTGCAGCCCGGGTTGTGTCCGATGCTGTTGACCCTGTCACAGTTCACTTCTACATTAGATCTATCCATTGCTGTTGCTTGTGAATCAACAGAGGCATTTATAGTAGGCACATAATGCTTGAAACTGACTTTTGAACGCCACGCGTCTGGCCTTGCGAATACATATTACCACAGGGTACATCCCTCAGCACCATCACTGAATAATTTAGGCCCACTGTAGCACCAGTAAGAAAAAATCTCTGGCGCCGCCACTGACTGCAGAACAGGAGGGCAAAGTGTGTGAACTACTGGGGAAACTAGACCAGGGACAGAATGAGGAGAGTGACTAATTGGGCAAAGGGGCAAGGTTAACGGGAGAATTAGCATTGCCAACCTGTTCTGTCAGTCACGTTCTCCTGCACTAGACTATCAGGATCCCAGAATGGCCTCTACAGCCATCTGAAGACCCATCAATAGAAAAACCCGTTAACTGACCATCATACTCGACTCGAGTGATCGCACTACTACTACTCTCATTGCAAACACACCATCTGCTTCACTTCAAAATTTACAATTTTCACATACACTCAGTGGCCATCTTATTAGGTACTGGAGTGGAACTTAGTGTAGTCTTCTTCTGCTGTAACCCATCCACTTCGAGGTTCGCCGTGCATTCAGAGAAACTCTTCGCCACACTACTGTCGTAACATGTGGCTACTGTTGCCTTCCTGTCAGCTCGAACCAGTGTGGACATTCCCCTCCGACCTTTCTCAATAACAGGACACTTTTGTCCACAGAACTGCAGCTCACTGGTGTCCAGAGCTGTCAGAACCACTTCCTGCAGTCCCAGAGTCAACTTCTACAACCACCATGGAGGAGGGTCCAGAACCTGAGATTGTTTCACAGCCACAAGTCCTTCTTGCCTAACAGAGTGACCCCCACCCCACCCCCTTGTCAGGAAAGGTGTTATGCCACAGGAGTAAGAAATTCTTCACAGTAATTAAATATTTAGGCCTGAAAGGGCCAAATTAAAATTTACTATTCTGCGGATGTCTATATAGTAGTTGGACTATATAGTATACTGTATACTAAACACTGTATATATGTATACATATATTAGTATAGGCATTATAGTTATCTATATATGCATACAGTATGCATATATTTTGAACTGGCGTTTATAGCTAAGTAGGGAGGAGTGTTGTCTATTTAGTATTTCAGTAATATTTAAGTAATATTGTAAATATGTTGTTTGATTAAATATTCTTTGCTGTTTACATAATGCATTGCAGTTTATATGCAAAAGTACGTAAATGGCATATGTCATACATGGATGCCTTGCTTTAAGTAAATATGGACATAAATGAGTTACCTCCCAGCTCTGTTTTTTTTTCCTTTAATTAGATTTAAGTTTTGGAGTTACAAACCATAACATGGTGGAGGCTAGACCCTTTGAAATAGTTAAGGGGGCGTGGGTGATAGGTAAATATTTGAAACAACAAGGAATTAAGGGCTCTGGGGATCTGGCAGAGAAGAAAAGTTAATGGCTTATAGATCGACCATGATGATATTAAATGGTAGGGTAGACTTGAAGGCCTAGTGCACTACTTTTGCTCTCTCATGTTCTTGAACATAACACATAACAGCATAAATAGGAGCAGGAGTAGGCCATCTGGCCCATCAAGCCTGCCAAGCCATTCAATAAGATCATGGCTGATCTGTCCGTAAACTCAGCTCCATCTACCTGCCTTTTCCCCATAACCCTTAATTCCCTTACTATGTAAAAACCTATCTAACTGTTTCTTGAATATATTTAGTGAAGAAGCTTCAACTGCTTCCCTGGGCAGAGAATTCCACAGATTCACCACTCTCTGGGAAAAACAGTTTCTCCTCATCTCCACCCTAAATCTTCTCCCCTGAATCTTGAGGCAATGTCCCCTAGTTATAGTCTCACCTACTTCTGTCTTATCTATTCCTTTCAAAATTTTGTATGTTTCTATAAGATCCCCTCTCATTCTTCTGAACTCCAGAGACTACAGTCCCAGGCGACTCAATCTGTCCTTCATCTCTAGAATCAACCTAGTGAACCTCCTCTGCACCGCCTCCAAAGCCAGTATATCCTTCCTCAAGTATGGAGATGAGAACTGCACACAGTACTCCAAGTGCGGCCTCACCAATACCCTGTATAGTTGCAGCATGACCTCCCTGATCTTGAATTCAATCCCTCTAGCAATGAAGGTTAACATTCCGTTTGCCTTCTTAATAACCTGTTGTACCTGCAAGCTAACTTTTTGCGATTCATGCACAAGCACTCCCAAGTCCCTCTGCACGACAGCATGCTGTAATCTTTCACCATTTAAATAATAATCTGCTCTTCTATTATTCCTTCCAAAGTGCATGATCTCACATTTACCATCGTTGTATTCCATCTGCCAGACCTTGGCCCACTCACTTAACCTATCTATATCCTCTGCAGACTCTCCACATCCTCTGTACAATTTGCTTTTCCACTCAATTTAGTGTCATCAGCAAATTTTGCTACGCTACACTCAGTCCCCTCTTCCAAATCATCAATGTAAATGGTAAACAGCTGTGGGCCCAGCACCGACCCCTGCGGCACCCCACTCAGCACTGACTGCTAACCGGAGAAACACCCATTTATACCAACTCTCTGCCTTATATCGGTTAACCAATCCACTATCCATGCCAATACACTTCCTCCGACTCCATTCATCTGTATCTTATTTATAAGTCTCTTGTGCGGCACCATATTGGACACCTTCTGGAAATCCAAGTATATGACATCCACCTGTTCCCCCCTATCCACTGCACTCATTATGTCCTCAAAGAACTCCAGTAAGTTTGTCAAACAGGACCTGCTCTTTCTGAATCCATGCTGCATCTGTCTAATGGAACTACTCCTTTCTAAATGCTTTGTTATTTCTTCCTTAATGACAGCTTTAAGCATTTGCCTGACTACAGATGTTAAGCTAACTGGCCTATAGTTGCCCCTCTTTTGCCTACATCCTTTTTAAAAAAGTGGCATGACATTTGCTGTCTTCCAATCCACCGGGACCTACCCAGGGTCTGGAGAGTTTTGATAAATGATTACCAACTCGTCTAGTATAACCTCCGCCAATTCCTTCAGCACCCTGGGATGCATCCCATCTGGACCAGGGGAGTTATCTACCTTGACTTATCTTGATTTGTTCCCATACTCTGTTTATGCATTGAAGCTATATCAGTCTCTTTTGATGAGCAACATTCTCTAGTATTCTTGGAGCCACTTCCACCCATACAGTAGTTTTACATAAAAAATGCACCTCTACATGCTTAGCAGGCTTGAACAAGCTCATTTATCTATGAGTCATACATCATGATGGAAGGAATAATTGAAAAATACATCACAACGGCAACACAGGAATAAGTTTTTGAATAATACTATGTACTCATCAAATTTCTTATCTTCCCTCTGGGTCTTTGTCCCAAACTTCTACCTTTCAGCTATTTCTAATAGCTTTGTATAACAATATAACCAAATAACAATTACAGCACTAAACAGGCCATCTCAGCCCTTCTAGTCCGTGCCGAACTCTTACTCTCACCTAGTCCCACCGACCTGCACTCAGCCCATAACCCTCCATTCCTTTCCTGTCCATATAGCTATCCAACTTAACTTTAAATTACAACATCAAACCTGCCTCAACCACTTCTGCTGGAAGCTCGTTCCATATAGCTACCACTCTCTGAGTAAAGAAGTTCCCCCTCATGTTACCCTTAAACTTTTGCCCTTAAACTTTCAACTGATGTCCTCTTGTTTGAATCCCTCCCACTCTCAATGGAAAAAGCCTATCCAAGTCAACTTTATCTATCCCCATCTTAATTTTAAATACCTCTATCAAGTCCCCCCTCAACCTTCTACGTTCCAAAGAATAAAGGCCCAACTTGTTCAACCTTTCTCTGTAACTTAGGAGATGAAACCCAGCTAATATTCTAGTAAATTTTCTCTGTACTCTCTCAATTTTGTTGACATCTTTCATATAATTCAGTGACCAGAACTGTACACAATACTCCAAATTTGGCCTTACCAATGCCTTGTACAATTTCAATATTACATCCCAACTCTTATACTCAATGCTCTGATTTATAAAGGCCAGCATACCAAAAGCTTTCTTCACCGCCCTATCCACATGAGATTCCACCTTCAGGGAACTATGTACCATTATTCCTAGATCCCTCTGTTCTACCGCATTTTTCAATGCCCTACCATTTACCATGTATGTCCTATTTTGATTAGTCCTACCAAAATGTAGCACCTCACATTTATCAGCATTAAACTCCATCTGCCATCTTTCAGCCCACTATTCTAACTAGCCTAAATCTCTCTGCAAGCTTTGGAAACCTACTTCATTATCCACAACTCCACCTACCTTAGTATCATCTGCATGCTTACCAATACAACTTACCACTCCATCATCCAGATCATTAATATATATGACAAACAACATTGGACCCAGTACAGATCCCTGAGGCACATCACTAGTCACCGGCCTCCAATCTGATAAACGATTATCCACCACTACTCTCTGGCATCTCCCATTCAGCCACTGCTGAATCCATTTTACTACTTCCATATTAATACCTAATGATTGAACCTTCCGAACTAACCTTCCGTGTGGAACCTTGTCAAAGGCCTTACTGAAGTCCATATAGACAACATCCACCGCTTTATCCTCGTCAACTTTCCCAGTAACCTCTTCAAAAATTCAATAAAATTCAATAAGAATAAGATGTATTAAACTACTCTTCCAGCTTTTGCAATTATTTCCAACCTTGCATGATTTGACACTTTCTCATGTCCTTTTGGCCCAATTTTTATGAGGAGTATTACTTTTTTATTATTTTGAGGTTTTACACTATCACTTATCTCTTCAATTCTATGTATGACTAGCTTTAAAGGATGTACAAGCCAAATAGTTTTCAAGCTCAGTTATCCTTGCCTTGATTCACAATATAGCAATTCAGTGAAACAATGTTGTTTCCTATTATCCAACAGTAATAATGTAAGTAACTACTAATTAACCAGTGCTGCCTTCCTCATTGCTGTATGAGGAATAGGTACCAAGGGCAATCACAATATAATCATACATAAAAGTACAGATTAAGTTGTATGTACCATGCTAGAGGATTGGCAAAGATAACTAATTTATTTGGAAGTGTTGCTTCCTCAGAATTTTTTTGGGGTTATTATACACTGCTTGAAACTGAACCCAAATATAATTTCAGACTATCAGATGAGGCTCATTCTGATAACTCTATTCAGTTATCAGATGAGGCTCATTCGTCATAAAGGGTTCAAAATCTATATCAATATCAGTATAATTTTCCTTTCCTGGCTCATGCGTCATGGCACCTTAATCTGCCACCTCTAGACTCCATGTCCTGTTTCTCAAAAACCTGTCATGCCATGCATCACCTGCTCTGCCTAAGCACATCTGGACAAGATAGAAAAGTTTTCAGCTTACACTGTGGCAACATTTTAATTAACTTGAATTATGAATGGAAGCAATAAATATAGGCAATTTCACAAAAATGGTGCGTGATAGGGAAATTTCACGGTGATTTTCATGATCAGCAGCCCAAAGTCCATAATGTACACCCAAAAGTATTCCAAAAAAGTACCCAAAATGTACCCAAAAGCAAAATCTTTGTGTAATCATTGGCCACTATAACACTAAAACACCATAGCACTCTAACACTGAATGAACAAGTGCATTCAGTAATTCCACAGCATATGTCCTGAAATAAGCTGAACTTTCTGTCAGTTGAGGTCTGCTGAATTTCCAGTGTGGCCTTGGTAGACAATCTGTCACAACATTAATATACATCTCAATGCAGCTTACAATATTCACTTGTTTTTACTTTTATCTTGAAATCTTGGTCTTTGTTGTTATTTTAACTCAATTAGCTTTGATGATAAGCCGACCTTCTCTAGAGAAATCTGACAAGTACACCTAGAGTGGGATCTCTTTGCTGTCTGCCACAGAGAATGTTAGGCTTACAGTGGACTGAGAGTTGAGTCCTGAACCATAATGTGGATTCTGTCTTACCTAGAACAGGGACTCCAACCTTTTTTATACCATGGACAAATACCAATAAGCTAGGGGTCTGTCTGCCCCGGGCAGGGAACCCAGATCTAGAAGTACAATTGACGTGACCTTCTCTGCACATCAAAAAGAAAATAATCACTGTGTATGGTTTTTCTGACTTCACAAAATACTTTGACTCCCATTATCTGAGAGGTATACCGGAGCATCCCTCTCAAATTTGACAGTGCATACATCTTCATCTTACAACAGCTTCATGATGGCAAGAAAACCATTATCCACAATAGATCAAAGCTTAGTGCAGACTGCTAATAAATACATCCTCAACATTGCCCCAACAAACACTGCTTTGCACTGCTTTTCTTCCGGACAAGCCTCCTGCTGGAGGAATTAATTTATTGGGCCATTGGGAAATTTCTTATTTATGTCAACTCTAGTACAGGTTGTAGTTCCAAGATTGTCAAGCCGAGGAATGGTAGTGGGGACAAGCTCCCACAACCTAAAAGTGCTCCTCATGGAATGCACCTCAAATAGCCTCTAACAACCAAGTCTAACTCCTGGCCTTCTCGTGTGGTTTAGCTTCTAAGCCCAGCAGAACTGTTTCTACTGACAGGAGAAGGGGCGAAGGTGGGTCCTGGCGCCTTAAAACCAGTGCTTCGGGTAGATGGAGCTCATCAGCCTGGGAAGGCAGTCCATCTAAGAGAGGGAAAACTTTGATTTCAAACCTCCGCTGCCTTGCAGCCATACCCGCTCATGGAAAAGACTTCGGGAGTAAACCCTGAGGACAAATCCGGAGCTGGAGTCCCTAAGGCAGTCTGACATTGTCTTTAACCTTGTTCTGGCAACTCCTGCGACGTCACTGGTGCCAAGTTGTATTGGCCCTTGCCCTTCCCTTGGACAACATCGGTGGTGTGGAGAGGGCAGACTTGCTGCATGGGCAACTGCCGGTCTTCCATACAACCTTGCCCAGGCCTGTGCCCTGGAAACTTCCAGGCACAGATCCATGGTCTCGCAAGACTAACGGATACCACCATCACCAGTACAGAACCAAGAGCAAATTAATTGCAGTACGGAGACAATGCTTGAGAATGTGAATATTTAGACATTGAGCTACAAATAATTATCAGCTTGTCACTGAAGCAAATGAGTTAAAATTGCATACATTTAACATCTATAAAACATATGACTATAACCAACCTTTGCTTGCTATTCGATATCACCCAATAACAATAAAAGTCCACAAATCTATATATGAATCATTTTCCATATATTAAGAGCAACTTCTCAATGAAGACAGATATTGATGATGAAATTCACCCTCATCTTCAGTGTACCATCAGATTCTGTCACTGAGGAAAAGTTTGTTTGAACATCAAGATCACCAACTTGGAACAAAGATTATGATCTATATGCAGCACTAATCCCTTACCTTTGTACCAGGGGTGATTGATAAGTTTGTGGCCTAAGGTAGAAGAAGTCAATTTTAGAAAACCTAGCACATTTATTTTTCGATATAGTCCCCTCCTACATTTCCACACTTAGTCCAGCAGTCGTGGAGCATACGGATCTTGGACCTCCAGAAAGTGTCCACAGCAGGGGTGATTGATAAGTTCACGGCCTAAGGTAGAAGGAGAAGGAGGTGAGCCTCCGCATCTGGGCCCACCTTGTCTACGTCTCCCTGGGTAGTCTATGGGTTAAAGAAATGGAATTTTGCCATAACAATCCCAGTTCAACCCAGTCTGGTAGCCACCTCGATTACAACAAGGCTGAGCCACAACATGGACCAAGCAGAGTATGAGCATCTCTGATTAGAAGTGGCCAACCAGGAAGTCACAGTGAGCAAACATAAGCATGTGCTCCAGCAGATCTTGACCATCCTGCAGACGCTTACTGAGATTATCTGGCTGAACCAGCAAACCCAGTTTAAGATGGTGCTGGTGATGCAGTGACTACTTATCGGTGGCAAAGTACAAAACAAAGAAAACTAAAATACACCTTATTAATAATGGTCACTGCTAACAATGAAGAGGTAAGGCTGGGCGAGCGGAGGCAGAAGCAAGGCATGCTCGAGGTGAGTGGAGGCGGTTGGAGGTGGAGGAACAGGTCAAACATAGCGAAGGCAAGTGGAGGCAGAGGCAGGAGCGAGGAAAGTCCCAAAGTCTGGTTGATTTAACTGACAGACAAAATTGGAAAGGTCGGGTATGGGCCAAGTTGTGACAGCAGGGTCCAGATTCCGTAACAGTCCAAGAGGAAGGATCGACCAGATGTTTGGACAATTTAAGCGCCCGGGGCAGATTGAAAAGGTCAGGGGGTCGGAACTGAAAGTGTCTGCCCGGTTCTGCTTGCTGCTCCATAACATTTACTCAGCTCTGTGCTGAACTAAGTCAGTGGCCTGCTCCAACTGCAGTGATGCCTGGTTTTGCGTCAATGGTCCCGCGACATTCGCTCAGCTCTGTAATGATGCCTGGCTTCGTATCTGAAGTAAAACTTCAGCTCTGAATGTTATTTGCTTACTTCTACTGTTTGCACAATTAGTGTTTTTTTCTTTCTGCGCTTTGGGTGATTGATGGTCTTTTTTTCTGTTCTTTTGGGGTTTCTTTGTTTTGTAGCTGCCTGTAAGGAGACAAACCTCAAGGATGTATACCGTATACATAGTTTGATAGTAAATGTACTTTTAGCTTTGGACTTTTGAAACCCCCTGATGCCACGCAACTGCTGAGTCTCTGGACCTGCCAGAGTCTGTGCGATTTGATGGCAACCAGGAACCTGTAGAGTATTTCTTACTTTCTCTGTTCTCTGGCTTTCGAGCTGCAACCCACCAAGCGCCCCTCCAACTGCTGCAAAATGGCCTATGTCCATATAACCATATATAACCATATAACAATTACAGCACAGAAACAGGCCATCTCAGCCCTTCTAGTCCATGCCGAACTCTTACTCTCACCTAGTCCCACCGACCTGCACTCAGCCCATAACCCTCCTTCCCTTTCCTGTCCATATAGCTCTCCAATTTAACTTTAAACGACAACATCGAACCTGCCTCAGCCACTTCTGCTGGAAGCTCGTTCCATACAGCTACCACTCTCTGAGTAAAGAAGTTGCCCCTCATGTTACCCCTAAACTTTTAACCCTTAACTCTCAACTCATGTCCTCTTGTTTGAATCTCCCACACCCTCAATGGAAAAAGCCTATCCACGTCAACTCTATCTATCCCCCTCATAATTTTAAATACTTCTATCAAGTGCCCCCTCAACCTTCTACGTTCCAAAGAATAAAGACACAACTTGTTCAACCTCTCTCTGTAACTTAGGTGATGAAACCCAGGTAACGTTCTAGTAAATCTTCTCTGTACTCTCTCAATTTTGTTGACATCCTTCCTATAATTTGGTGACCAAAACTGTACACAATACTCCAAATTTGGCCTCACCAATGCCTTGTACAATTTCAACATTACATCCCAACTCCTATACTCAATGCTCTGATTTATAAAGGCCAGCATACCAAAAGCTTTCTTCACCGCCCTATCCACATGAGATTCCACCTTCAGGGAACTATGCACCATTATTCCTAGATCCCTCTGTTCTACTGCATTTGTCAATGCCCTACCATTTACCATGTACAGGTATGTCTATTTTGATTAGTCCTACCAAAATGTAGCACCTCATATTTATCAGCATTAAACTCCATCTGCCATCTTTCAGCCCACTCTTCTAACTGACCTAAATCTCTCTGCAAGCTTTGAAAACCTACTTCATTATCCACAACTCCACCTGTCTTTGTATCATCTGCATACCTACTCATCCAATTTACCACCCCATCATCCAGATCATTAATGTATATGACAAACAACATTGGACCCAGTACAGATCCCTGAGGCACACCACTAGTCACCGGCCTCCAATCTGACAAACAGTTATCCACCACCATTCTCTGGCGTCTCCCACCCAGCCCCTGCTGAATCCATTTTACTACTTCAATATTAATACCTAACGATTGAGCCTTCATAACTAACCTTCCATGTGGGACCTTGTCAAAGGCCTTACCGAAATCCATACAGACAACATCCACCGCTTTACCCTCGTCAACTTTCCTAGTAACCTCTTCAAAAAATTCAATAAGGTTTGTCAAACATGACCTTCCACGCACAAATCCGTGTTGACAGTTCCTAATCAGACCCTGTCTATCCAGATAATTATACATACCATCTCTAAGAATACTTTCCATCAATTTACCCACCACTGACGTTAAACTCACAAGCTGATAATTGCTAGGTTTACTCTTAGAACCGTTCTTAAACAATGGAACAACATGAGCAATACGCCAATCCTCTGGCACCATTCCCGTTTCTAATGACATTTCAAATATTTCTGTCAGAGCCCCTGTTATTTCCACACTAACTTCCCTCAAGGTCCTAGGGAATATCCTGTCAGGACCCGGAGACTTATTCACTTTTATATTCCTTAAAAATTCCAGTTCTTCCTCTTCTTTAATCATCATAGTTTCCATAACTCCCCTACCAGTTTCCCTTAACTTACACAATTCAATATCCTTCTCCTTAGTGAATACCGAAGAAAAGAAATTGTTTAGAATCTCCCCCATCTCTTTTGGGTCATCTCTCTCTGCTCTGGTAAAGCGCTCACCTGGTCTATGGCACTCTGGGGAAAGAAATCTCAGTGTTCAGGGAGATGAAGAGGGTGTTTGACCACCCAGTCAGCAGCCAAGAGGTGGCCAACCAACTCCTCTAACTTTGTCGAGGTACTCATAGTGTGGCTGACTGTGCAATTAAGTTGTGCACCCTGGTGGTAGAGAGTGGTTGGAACACTGAAACCATTATAGTCATGTTCCACGCGGGCTGTCAAGCAAAATTAAAGATGAATTGGCAGCCAGAGACCCAGATGAGGATCTTGAGTCTCTCATCGATACCTCCATCAGGGCTGACAGTCATCTCCAGGAAAGGAGGAGAGAGCACCGCAGTGAGTCCTCTAGGGCTGTCAGTCTCTGAGCCCCTCCAGCCTCCTCATACTCAGTATGGTTAAGTATTCCCCCCAGTTCTCCTCATCTTCCTCCAGAGGAGTCCATGCAACTGGGCAGACGGAACCCAAATTTCTCCGGCTGAGTGGGACCAGAAAATGAAGGCGAAGTGTTGCCTCTACTGTGGTGAGCTGGGCCGTTTCTGTTCGACCTGTCCTGAGTTGTTGAGAAACCATCCAAACAGGTCCAGGAAAGGGAGGTCTGTGATGGGTTCCATCATTCCTCCTAGGTCTACCTCCATCTCCAGGGGTGAAGAATAACTTTTTTTTGGAGCTTCATGGATTCTGGTGCAGTAGACAATTTTAAGGACCTTGGGTTAGCAAGGCATCTCCAGGTTCCCCTGGCCCATCTTGACCACTGTTTGCGGCCACAGCACTGGATGGAAGACCTCTGAACCCTGAGAGGATCTGCCACCTTACTGCCTCTAGCAGTCTACAAAATGAGAGCATACCAAGACTATCCAGTTTCATCTTATTCATTCCCCTGAGCTCCCTTTGATCTTAGGACACCCCGCTTAGCCTTTCACAACCCACAAATTGACTGGTCCACCAGTGTACTCTATGGATTGGCTTTTTGCTGACGGGCCACCTGCCCACCTATTTGTCCTGAATTTCTTCCCAGAGTGCAGACCTGCAAGAGATGTTTAGTAAGAAAAGGGCCACAACAGTACCACCTGACTGAACATATCAATGCGCAATTGAATTACTGCCTGGAACCTGTCCACCCTCAGGAAGACTCTACTCCCTATCATCTTCAAAATGAGTGGCCATTTAAGTGTACATTCATCATGACCTAGTGTTCGGTTTCATCCAACCCTCTACATACCCTGCTGGTGCGGTCTGTTTCTTCGTGGCGATAAAAGGTGGTGGACGCTGACCATAAGATGTGACCTCAATAAGATCACAGTGAAGAACTGGTATCCCTTACCATAGTTTTCAAGTTGCTGCAAGGGGCAAACTTCTTTACTAACCTTGACCTCCGAAATGCATTCAGCCTGATCTGTATTTGGAAGGGTTATGAATGGAAGACTGCTTTTAACATTCCCACTGGCCAATACCAATATCTTGTGAAGCCAATTTGTTTTGACAATGCCCCAGTGGTCTTCCAGGTGCTTAGCAACAGTGTTCTCCAAGGGATGCTAAATTACTTTGTCTTAGTGTACCTGGATAATATACTCATCTTCTCCAAGGCCTACCATGAGCACGTCCAACATGTTTGATGGGTCCTTTAATATTTACTCCAGAACCAATAATTTGTTAAACTGGAGAAGAGTGATTTCCATGGCTCCATAGTCTTCTTCCTCATATTTACTGTTTAAGGGAAATCTGCAGATAGATCCTGGCAAGGTTCAGGCCATCTGGAATTGGCTGCAACCCATCATGATTAAGCAGCTCCAGCAGTTGTTGGGATTCACAAATTTTTACTGGAGTTCGTTCGCAACTTCTGTTGCCTCGCGTGTACTCCTTACTGCCCTGACTAAGGAAACCTCTGACCCATCTTACTGGATCCCAGAAGCCAAGTTGGCTTTCCAGGAATTGAAGCTCCATTTCACAATGGCTTCTGTCCTTGTTCTCTCACACTGACCCCTGTCTGATCAGAAACTCCATTGCTGTGCTGTCTTCTCCTAGTGGTTTTCTCCCATGGTGAGGAATTATGACATAGGGAATAGAAATCTATTGGCAGTCAAATTAGTCCTGAGAAGTGGAGACATCGCCTGGAGGGGGCCAAACATACACTTGCGGTCTGCATTAACCACAAGAACTTGGCCTATATTCAAGAGGTGAAGTGGTTAAATTCCTGTCAGGCTTGGTGATCTCTCTTTTTAAAATAATTTTGATTTTCTCATCACCTACCTTTCAAGTTTGAAGAATCAAAAGCCAGATGCCCTCTCCAAGCAGTTTGAACCAACAGACCTGGATGCCATCCTAGAACCCCTTCTCCTGAGGTCCAGGCTGGTGAAGCAGTCCGTTGTGAGGTTGAAACCATTGTCAGGAGAGTCAGAACTGCAGGAAGCAGACGCAGGAAACAGCCCACTGGGTTGCATTTTTATCCCCAGATCTGTCTGTTCGGATGTGTTGCATCACATATCGCAGGACATCCAGGGACTGCTCGAATGGTGGAGTTCATCAAGAGACAGCCAGGCATGGATGGAGAAGGAGATTTCACATCTGCGCCCAGAACAAGGAACCCAGATCATGTCCACAGGGCTGCTACGTTCATTGCTCATTCTTTCATGTCCCTGGTCCATGGACTTCATTACTGGTCTGCCACCATTGCAGGGTAATATTGTGATTATGGTGGTTGGGGACTGGATCTCCAAAGCCCTTGTGCCCTACCCAAGCTTCCTTCAGCCTGAGACACAGCCAACCTTATGCTGCAACATGTGTTTAGAGTGTACAGCTTTCTGACTAAGGCCCTCAGTTTATCTCCCAGTTTTGGAAGGCCTTCTGACGGCTTATTGGAGCTATGATCAGCCTCTCACCAGAAACTCAGCCCCATTCCACTCGGGAGAGGGAGAGGACCAGCCAGGACCTGGAGAAGTCCCTGATATGTCCTGTGTCAGGCAACCCATCCACTTGGAGTGATCATATGCTTTGGACAAAGTTTGCACATACCACTCTGTTCCACTCTACTCAGGTGTATCACCCTTTGAGTGTCAGTATAGTTATTCACCCCCTCTTTTTCCCAAGTCCGTGGTGGGAGTGCCATCTGCTGAACAGATAGTCTGTCAGTACCAGCAGAAGTGGAGGAAAGCTAGACCAACTCTGCTGAAGGCCTCTCTACAACAATAAAGGCATGCCAACCATCAAAGGCAGCTGGGGCCTACACTCCACCCTGAAAGCTCTCCGCCAGAGACCTTCCTCCGTGGATTGAGTCTCAGAAACTGGGACACTATAAGATTCTCTGTTGGATCAACGCAGATACTTACCGTCTCTAGTAGCCATATGCCATGTAGATCAACTGCAGCTTCCAGATCTCCCATCTAAAACCCCTTCCATGCTGTCTGCTGGCATTTGTACTGAAACTGCTCCCAGCCCCTTGCATCATCAATGATCTACCAGAGTACACCCTCCACTGGCTTCTGGACTCCCGTTTGGTTTGTGGCCTGCTCCAGTACTTGGATTGGGAGGGTTACAGCCCTGAGAAAAGGGCATGGGTTCCCTCCTAGACCCAGACCTCATCTGGGACTTCCACTGTCACCACTTGGATTGCCCTGGGCATCAGATGCTGGCTGAGAGAGGGTAGGTCCAGTTATGTTTCAGCCTGATCACCCAGGGCGCCAGAGCCCTTGCTGTAGTCAATGAGTAGAAGTACAGGCAGGTGATCAGACTTTCCAAAGTATGGGCCTGGGATAGCACGGTAAGTGCTCTTAATGGTAGTGTAACAGTAGTCAAGTGTGTTGGCTCCTCCGGTTCTTCAAGTGATTATTTAGATTGCAAGAATAGGCAAAAAAGTGGCAGATGGAATTCAGTGTTGAGAAATGTACAATAATGCATTTTGGTATAAGGCACAATAGTGCGAACTGTCATCTAAATGCTGAGAAAACTCAAACATCAGAGGTGCAGAGGGACTTAGGAGTCCTCGTGCAAAACTCCCAGAAGGTTAATTTACCGATTGAGTCTGTGGTAAAGAAGGTAATAATTATTTAGAGACTTTTTCAAGGTGACCTGGTTAAAATCCTCCAACATGACAGGGAAGGCATCAGGATGTGTTGTTTCATGCCTGTTGATCACATCGCTCAGTTCATCTAGAGCCTGTCTGAAACTGGCCTGAGGTGGGAAGTACACCACTAGCAAGGTGACTGCTACTATCTCCTGCGGCAGATAAAATGACTGGCCCTTGGTCATGAAATGTTCCAGGTCAGGTGAGCAGGACTGACACAGCATCCCAACATTTATATGCCACAAGGAGTTGATCATAAGACCATAAGACATAGGAGCATTATTAGGTCATTCAGCCCATCAAGTCTGCTCCGCCATTCCATCATGTCTGATCCTGGATCCCACTCAACCCCATATACCTGCCTTTTTACCATATCCTTTGATGCCCTGACCAATCAGGAAACTATCAACTTCCACTTTAAATATACACACAGACTTGGCCAGACTACAGTCTGTGGCAGAGCATTCAACAGGTTCACTACTCACTGTCTAAAAAATTCCTCCTTACCCCTGCCCCTCAATCTAGTCCTTTCAACATTCGGTAGGTTTCAATGAGATCCCCGCCCCCCCCCCCCCGCATTATTCTAAGTTCCAGTGAGTACAGGCCCAAAGCCGCCAAAGACTCCTCATATGTTAACCCCTTCTATCTTTGTGTCATCCACAAATTTTGCCACAAAACCATCAATTCATTGACAAACAATGTGAAAAGTAGTGGTCCCAATACTGACCCCTGAGGAACACCACTGGTCACTGACACCCAACCAGAAAAGGCCCCCTTTATTCCCACTCGCTGCCTCCTATCCATGCCAGTATCTTTCCTGTAATGCCATAGGATTTTATCTTGTTAAGCAGCCTCATGCATGGCACCTTATTACATTCACTGCCTCTCCTTTGTCCATCCTGCTTGTTACTTCCTCAAAGAACTCTTAACAGATTTGTCAGGCAAGACTTCCCTTCACAGAAACCATGCTGACTTTGACTTATTTTGTCATGAGTCTCCAAGTTCCCCTGAAACCTCATCCTTAATAATGGACTCCAACACTTTCCCAACCACTGAGGTTAGGTTAACTGGCCTCTAATTTCCTCTCTTTTGTCTTCCTCCCTTCTTAAAAAGTGGAATGACATTTGCAATCTTCGAGTCCTCTGGGACTATGCCAGAATCAAGTGAATCTTGAAAGATCATGACCAATGCATCCGTTATATCTTCAGCAACCTCTTTCAGGATTTTGGGATGTAGTCATCTGATTCAGGTGACTTAACCATCTTAAGACCTTTTAGTTTGCCTAACACATTTTCCTTTGTAATAGCAATGTCACTCACTCCTGCTCCCTGACATTCACAGACCTCTGGCACACAACTGGTGTCTTCCAAAGTAAAGACTGAAGCAAAGTACTTATAAAGTTCATCTTCTATTTGTTTGCCCCAAGTTACTACCTCACTGGCATAATTTTCCAATGGTCAAATATCAATTCCCACCTCCCTTGTTCTCTTTATACAACTGAAAAAACTTCTAGCGCCCTCATATTTCATCTTTTCCATTCTTATAGCTTTTTAGCTGCCTTTTGATGGATCTTAAAACCTTCCCAATCATCCAACTTCCCACTCACTTTTGCTGCATCATATGCCCTTTCCTAGGCTTTTATGCAGTCCTTAACTTCCCTTGTCAGCCATGGTTACCTCCCCCTGCCAATTGACAACTTCCTTTTCTGTGGGCCCTATCCATCCTGTGCCTTGTGGACTATTCCCAGAAACTTCAGCCATCTCTGCTCTGCTGTCAACCCCACCAGTATCCTCCTCTAATCTACCTGGGCAAGCTCCTCTCTCATGCCTCTGTATTCCACTCATTGCAATACTGATACATGTGACTTATGCTTCTCCCTCTCAAATTGCAGTGTGAATTCAATTATATTTTGATCACTGCCTCCTAAGAGTTCCTTTACGCTAAACTCTCTAATATGATCTGGGTTATTACACAACACCCAATCTAAGATAGCCTTTTCCCTAGTAGGCTCAAGCATAACTGCTCTAAAAAGCCATCTCTTGCAATCCAACACCAACCTGATTTTCTCAATCCCCTTGCATATTGAAGTTCCCCATTACAATAATGACATTACCCTTATTACATGCCTTTCCCTGCAGCCTACATCTTGGCTACTATTTAGAGGCCTATATATGATTCCCATGATGGTTTTTTAGCCTTGCAGTTTCTCATCTCCACCCACAAAGATTCAACATTCTCAGACCCTATGTCACCTCTTTCTAAAGATGTAATTCCATCTCTTAGGAACAGACCCACACCACTGCCAATGCCTTTCTGCCTGTCCTTTCAATACCAAGTTATATCCTTTGATGTTAAGCTCCCAACTATGGCCTTCTTTCAGCCATGACCCAGTGATGCCCACAATGTCATACCAACCAATCTTTAACTGCGCCACAAGTTCGTCCACTTTATTCCAAAGGCTATACGCTTTTAAATACAGCACCTTCAGACCTGCGTCTTTCGCCTTTTGAATTTTGCCTTAAGCATACTCCGTCTCCCCTGCTTTTGAAAGACTCAGCAGCCTTCTCTTGATGGTGTTTGTGAGCCTATCTGAACTTTTACTGTAAATATGACCACCTTCATTGCAAGGCTTACACACTTACCCCTGTCTTCTCACTGACTTTGCTTGCTCAAGTTCCAATTCCTACCCAATCTAGTTTAAGGCCTCCTTGCTAGCAGAAGCAAATTTTCCCCTCTGGGATATTGGTCTCCCTTAGATTCAAGTGAAATCTGTTCCTCTTTTACAGGTTGCCTCTACCCTTGAAGGGATCCCAGTGACCTGAGAACCTGAATCCATGCTCCCTGCACCGGATCTTCAGCTGTGCATTCACCGGGCCTACCCCTGGACTCACCAGCATGAGGCACAGAAGTAATCTGGAGATCACTACCCCCTTGGCCCTGCATTTCATATTTCTTACCTAACTTCCTATTCTGCAGGACCTCATTCCTTGTTCTATACGTATATTGTTTGTACTAACATGTACAACAATCTCTGGCTATTCATGCTCCCCTTCAAGAATTTTCTGCAACCGGTAGAAAATTATCTACAGTTTTGCTGGGTATACAAGCTGAGGAAATTTCATATTGTTATAGCATGAATTTTCTGTCACTATTTGTAATGAGATATTCATCCTCAAGGTTCTTTAAGGTTGTTATGCGCCTCAAGTAGCCTCTGACAACCAAGTCCAGCTCCTGGCCTTCATGTGTGGCTTAGCTATTAAGCCTAGCAGAACCGTTTCTACTGGCAAAAGAAGGGGCAAAGGCTGGTTACTGGCACCTTAAAACCAGTCACTTCAGGCAGACAGGTCTCGTCAGCTGTGGTTGGCAGCTCATCCAGGAGAAGGGAAGCTCTGATTTCAAACCTCTGCTGCCTTGTGGCTATATCCATTCATGGAGAAGGCTTTGGGAGTACATCCTGAGGGAAAAATCCCGAGCCAGAGTCCCTAAGGCAGTCCTACATTGAGTTTGATACCGGCTGGCAATTCCTGTGATGCTGCTGGTACCGAACTGTATCGGTCTCTGCCGTTCCTTTGGGTTCATCAGATGCATGGAGAGGGGGAGCTTGCCACATGGTCAACAGTTTGTTCTCTATATTGTATTGCCCAGGCTTGCGTATCTAGACAACTAGGACACAATATCCATGGTCAATCCTGACTGAGGAAGGCCTTAGACTCAGACAGACTCATCCTCACAAAGGATTTTTCAATATATACTGATAAGAGGCAAAGAATTGGGGAATCTGCATACTAAATTAATGCTGAAATTCTAACTAAAGAATTCTGGGCCTAAAATATCATCTGTGCAAAGTCAAGAAGAGGTGCCATGTAATTCTTTAAAGGATACTTTCTGAAATTAGAGTTGTAAGAAGAGGTGTTACTAATGTAACAAATTTGAACCTTATTACCTGTTGTTACTGAAACATGAGGGAAGTAAGTAGTGCTGCTTTGGAATTGGTGGTAACAAATCTTGCAATTTTTTCAAGCTTTCTAAATCTGTGTCAAGAAGACTGTGAAGACTGTTTTAAAACTAAATAAAGGGTACAAATTAATTTCAAACCACTTTTCTGCACCTTCACCAATATAATCTTTGTAATTAATGGAAAATTCATACACATTCACTGTATACCTGTAAGTTCAGCATATTACACAGTTATTTTAAAATTCCATTTTTTGAGAAATAATCCTCAGTCCTGAGGTTGCTTTTATGTTTAATGGTTTTATTAAGCTTCATAGATATTGCTCCATGTGTTTGATTCATTTGCTCCTCTGGAGCTTAGAAAGAAAAATTCCCCTTGGGTCCCAGTACCATTTGTCATCTATAACTTAACTCTGCACTTTTGAAGTAATTGAAATTGGAGGAAATGGATGCACAAGATATAGTACAATCAGAGCACACTTTTCTCACACTCATTGAGCACAAGCAATTAAAAGAATACCTCTCCCCCTTTTATCAAAATATTATATGCCAATCCTATTATGCCTATGAAAAATCACCAATTCAGTTGTAATTGTATGTCCATTTTACAAGTTTATATCTACAATAAAATAGGTATTTTTACAATAGGACACTGACAAAAAGAATGAAGAACCAACTGAAGCTTGAAAATGTGAAAAGAAGCAACATATGACAGATATATTAGGTCTAGACTGTAACAATAACATTAAAATATAGTAACAAGTGCTAGTATGAAATTCACTTTTCCTTTAGTAATTTTATTGAGAACAGTGAACTATGAAAATAATTTTCAAATTAATTGCTGTTTTGATTCAAACAATCATAAAACAAAAGAGATACAAAAACAGTTAACTATACAGCCATCTCACTATTCTCTATCTGCTGTAATTATATCACAAATATGCCCTGTATCTCATGAATTATTTTGCTTCTGCTGCTAATATTAGATACAATGATAAGAAAATTATAGATTCAATGCATGAGTAAAAGATACTTGACACTCTTATACCTTAAGCCTTTATTTATTTCACAAATGATTTTTTAAAATTATGTTTTATCTGAAATTGAAGGTCCTCTGTTTACACTTGGACCATGTTTAAAAACTATAGTGGGGCTTGAAAATATTACAAGGTTAGTTGAGTAAAATTCAGATTTTGCTACAAGGACATCAGTTTTTGAGGGATCATTTTTTTGTGGTTTCCTTCAATAGAATTAAGGGCCACTCATTCATTACCATTCATTCATAACAATAAACCACTTTATTGCATCATGTTCTTTCATTTTTAATTGTAGGTGATCCAGGAATCCTATTCCATGATTCTGTCAATTTTCACATTTCTGTAGTTTTGTCCTTGTGTACCGTGCGTTTTCCCTTTGATCTTAATTAAAAAAGGAGATACATATGTTGTTTTGTTTACTGACCTTCTGTAGAAGTAAGTATCCTGAATACTTTGTCACAATTGAATTCAGCTCTTCACCAAATGCAGAGGCCCATAGTTGCACACTATTAATAAGAGAAATGTGTAATTAAATATACTTAACCTCAAATGGAGTTATGGATTTACAATTTGTTCAAGAGGTTTGGAGAATTTTTTTTTCCACAGACTGTAACACTTTCAAGTGCTTCCAGAAAACTCTAAAGCAAAAATACAGATAAATCCAACAGCAATTTCTGGACAATTTTCAGATTTCTTCCAGTGTGCTTCCAGGCAGAGTCTTCAATTGGAAATTGCTATGTGGGACCACCCCAGTACAAGGAAGCACATACATCTGCAAAATGACTTTGACAATCAGTGTAGTCCAAAGGTTAAATACGTAGCTGTCAAAACTCTCACTGAAACTAAATCTTTGTGAAAGTCAATTTTCTCAAGCATTCAAAAACACATGATTAAATCAAAACAATTTATTATGCTTCAGGTAGCCTTTTCTTACCATGCATTTTTTGGGCCAGTGCCCTGAAGGCAGATTTAATATGGCACAGGCTTACTGGGCAGAATGTTGAGCCTGGGAGGTGGGAGATCTGCAGAAGATTGTACTGTCACATTGGACTCTGTAGGAAAACCACTGATGCAGCACAGGCATTATACAACTGCTGGTTTAAGCTTTTAGCTTAAGTTTGGAAAACCATATCCAACAGAAGCCTGGATGAAAAGATCTGCTCTCTTTTGTTGGGGGAAATAGCCGCAGTGGCTGGAAATCTGGAAAAGGAACAGCAGGTCAAACAGCATCACTGGGGAGAGAAAGCAAGTTGACATTTCAGACGATAAGGCTTGGAAAAATGAGAAGGCAACCATGTTTTAAGATCGAGACACAGGAAGGTGGAATGTCTGTGATAGACCAAAATTATACTCACAAGTATAGGAACAGGAGAATAAATCAGATTAATATGTGGCTGAAGGGATGGTGGGAGGGGGGCTTTAGATTTTTGGATTGTTAGGCCCTTTTCAAGGGAAGGTGAACTGTACATGTAAACTTAAACAACTTCAACGTTGTTGCATGGACATTTAATCCTGATGTTGGGGGAGGCTTGTCAGGGTATTCTGACAAAGAGTAGATATGTAATTGTGGGGAATGGGATGGGAGGTACAGTTAAACACAGAATAAAAGATAAGTCGGTCTAATAGGCTGAGAAGATATGGGGATGTAAAGGCACATGGGAGGAATAGGAGGCTGTATCCTCTGGTCTCAGACTCTCCCACCACAGGAAACATCCTCTCCACATCCACTCTATCAAGGCCTTTCACCTTTTGATAGGTTTCAATGAGATCACTCCTCACTCTTCTGAATTCCAGTGAATGTAGGCCAGGAGCCATCAAATGCTCTTCATGTGACAAGCAGTTGAATCCTGGAATCATTTTTGTGAACCTCCTTTAAACACTCTCCAGTTTCAGAATGTCCTTTCTAAGATAAGCGGCCCAAAACTGCTCACAATTCTCCAAGTGGGGCCTCACGGGTGCTTTATAGAGTGTCAACATTACATCGTTGCTTTTACATTCAGGTCCTCTTGAAATGGATGCTAACATCACATTTGCCTTCCTCACCATGGACTCAATCTACAAATTAACCTTTAGGGAATCCTGCATAAGGATTCCCAAGTCACTTTTGTGCCTCAGTTTTTTGTATTTTTTCTCCATTTAGAAAACAAGTCTACCCTTTCGTTTTTTTTTCCATCAAAGTGCATGACCATACACTTCCTGACACTGTATTCCACCTGCCAGATTTTTGCCTATTCTCCTAATCTGTCTAAGTCCTTCTGTAGCCCCTCTACCTCCCCAAAACTACCTGCCCCCCACCTATCATTGTATTGTCTGCAAACTTTGCAACAAAGCCATCAAGTATGTCATCCAAATCATTGACATGTAATGTAAAAAGAATTGATCCCAACACAGACCCCAGTGGAACACCACTAGTCACCGGCAGCCAAGCATAAAAAGCTCCCTTTATTCCCACTCTTTGCCTCCTGCCATTCAGCTACTGCTTTATCCATGCTAGAATCTTTCCTGTAATACCATGGGCTCATAACTTGTCAAGCAGCCTCCTGTGAGGCATCTTGTTAAAGGCCTTCTGAAAATCCAAGTACATAACATGAACCAATTCTCCTTTGTCTATCCTGCTTGTTAATTCTTCAAAGAATTCCAACAGATTGGTCAGGCAAGATTTTTCCTTGAGGAAACCATGCTGATTACAGTCTATTTTATCATGTACACGAAACCACATCCTTAACAGTCAACTCCAACATCTTTGTAATCGCCGATGTTAGGCTAATTGGCCTATAATTTCCTTTCTTCTGCCCCTCTCCCTTCTTGAAGAGTGGAATGATATTTGCAATTTTCATTTCCCCAGAGTCATGCCAGAATGACTTGATTCTTGAAAGATCATTACTAATGCCTCCACAATCTCTTCAGCCAACACCTTCAGAACACTAGGGTGTGCAACTTCTGGTCTAGGTGACTTACCTACCTTCAGCTCTTTCAGTTTCCCAAGAACCTTCTCCCTAGTAATGGTAACTTCAAACACTTCATGACCTCTGACACTTGGAACTTCCACTACTGCAAGTATCTTCCACAGTGAAAACTGATGCAAGATACTTGTTCAGTTCAACCACCATCTCCTTGTCCCTCATTACTACCTCTCCAGTGGGCTGATATCCATGCTCACCTTTTTTACACTTTATGTATCTGAAGAAACTTTTGGTTTCATCTTTAACAGTAATATCTAGCTTATGTTTGTATTCCATCTTTACCTTCTTAATGACTTTTTTAGTTGCCTTCTGTTGGTTTTTAAAAGCTTCCCAATCCTTTTACTTCCCACTAATCCTTGCCTTATTATGTGCCCTCTCTCTTTTATGTTGGCTTTGAATATATGATATACTGTCATTATGATCCGAGAGATACACCGGACTAGCAATGCAACACAAGACTATAGAAACTTCAGGCATAATAAGGAGAGGAAGTAAAAGAGGAGGGTGCATTGTAACATTAAGGAAACTATCACTGCAGTTCTGATGGAGGAATCCTTAAGATTCTTGAGACCACACGGGTAGAGTTTAGGAGTAAAGAAGTAACAATTTATTTTGTTGCAGTCAGCAGAAAGCAGAGAAGCAGATAAGTAGGCAAAACACAGAGGAACAGGAATGTAGCTATTTGGAATTTCAAATTCCCAGTTTCAACTGGGATTGGCAAGTCATGTTGCAACTGCATAAAAATTTAGTTTAACCATACTTAGAGTATTCATCACCTCACGAGGTAGGATGTGAAGAGAGTGCAGAAGGGGTTCACCAGTTTGTTGCCTAGATTGGAGTTATCAGTTATGAGTAGAGATAGGAAAAGATAGATTGTTTCTCTGGGGCAAGGAGTGACCTGATACAAGTGTATAAAATTATGAGAATAGATAGAATAGATCAAGTCTTTTAACCAAGATAAAAATTCCAAATTCTAGAGGGTATAGGTTTAAGGTGAGAGAGGGACAATTTAAAACAGATATTTTTTTCTTATACAAAGAGTGTAGTAGGTGCCTGGCACTCATTGCCAGGGAAGGTAGTAGAAGCAGATACAATAGCAACTTTTAAGAGGCATTTAGATAGACACATGAACAGGCAGGGAAAAGGAGGTTATGGATCATGTGTAAGCAGATGGGAATAATTAGATTAGCATCATGGTTGGCACAGACTTAGTGGGTCAAGGCCCTGCTGCTGTGCTGTACAGTTCTATGTTCTATTTTGAGAGCCCTTGTGCAGAACACCCTAAAGGTTAACTTGCAGATAGAGTTGGTGGTGGGGAAAGCAAATGCAATGTTAGCATTCATTTCAAGAGGTCTCGAATACAAGAGCAGGGATGTGATGCTGAGGCTTTATAAGACACTGGTGAGGCCTCAGCTTGAGTATTGTGACAGTTTTGGGCTCATCTGAGAAAACGTACAGGCATTGGAGGGGGTTAAGAGGAGGTTCACAAGGATGATTCTGGAAATGAAAAGATCATCATACGAGGAATGTTTGATAGCTCTGGGTCTGTACTCTCTGAAACTTAGAAGGATGAGGGGGGATCTTTTTGAAACCCCTTGAATGTTGAAAGGCCTAGACAGAGTAGATGTGGAAAGGATATTTCCCATGGTGGGAAGTCTAGGACAAGAGGGCACAGCCTCAGGATAGAGGTACGTCCATTTAAAACAGAAATACAGAGAAATTTCTTCAGCAAGAGTGTGGTGAATTTGTGGAACTTGTTACTACATACAGCTGTGGAGGTCAGGTGGTTGGGTGTGTTTAAGGCAGAGCTTCATAGGTTCTTGATTGGACACAGCATCAAAGGTTACAGGGAGAGCGCCAGAGAGTGGGACTGAGGAGGGCAAAAAAGGATCAGCCATGATTGAACGACAGAGCAGACTTGATGGGCCAAATGGCCTAATTTTGCTCCTATGTCTTATGGTCTTACGGTCTATCAGAGGGGATGGAATTTTGAAATGCATCCAAGAGAGCTTTTTGAGCTAGTACTTGATAGGAGGAGTAGTGCCGGGCCTAATCTAAGGAATGAACCCATAGTAAGTTGTTGAAGAGGCTGTGAGTGTGCATCTTAGGGATTGTAACCATAATTCTGCAGGTTTCAAAGTAGTTATGGAGAGGATAAGGATAATCCAGAAATTATGTGTATTGGGGAAGATCAATTTTCATATCATTAGAAAGGACCTTGAAAATAGATATGGTACAGCCACTTAATTGTGGATCTATATTGGATAAGTGTGAGTCCTTTAAAAGTAAAATAGTTAGAGTTTATGGCCAACATGATCTTACAGGGGTGAGAGATGAAGGAGGCAAATACAGGGAATCATTGGTATCAAGGTTTTGATAAAGAAATAAAGGAAGCATATGGTACATTTAGAGGGCAAACAAAAAACAGGTGATGCCTTTCAAATCAATAGAATATCTAGGGACATTGTAATGAAAAATAAACTAAGAGAACAAAGAGGGACTATAAAATATCACTGACAGATAAGATTAAGGAAAATCCCAAGTATATTAAGACTAAATGGATAACTAGGAAAAAATATAGGGACCCTTGGGGCCAAAGGAATGATCTGTGCTTAGAGACACAGGAGTTGGGTGAGGTCTGAAATGAGTATTTCTCATCCATATTCACTATGAAGTCATGATTGCTGTAAATTTCAGAGTGAGAATAGGGATGGGGATATTCCGGAACATGTTAGCATTAAAAGGAAGCTGTATTATATGTCTTCCCAGGCATTAAGGTGGATTTCACCCTAGGGATTGATGAGATGTATCCCAAGCTGATACAGGAGGCACGGGAGGAGACTACTATGGTCCTGACAACAATTTTGAAATCTTTACTGGACACAAGTGCACAGGAGGACTGTAAAAGAGGTAGCGTTATTCAAGTAGGGCAGCAGGGATAAGCCAGGTAAATACAAGCCCGTGAGTCTAATTTCAATGTTTGGGAAGTTAATGGAAAAAATGTGAAGAATACGATTAATCTACGTTTGGAAAGGCCGGAGTTATTTACAGTTATTCAGCATTGCTTTAATGGTGAGAGATCATGTCTGACTAATTTGATCGATATTTTTGAAGAATGAGGACAGTGCCATTGATGTCATCTCTGTGGACTTCAAGTAAGGCCTTTGACTATGTTCCACATGACCCAAAAGGTTAGAACTTGTAGGATATAAAGCAGATTGACAAGTTCCCTTGATTAAATAGTGGAACAGACTCAATAGGCCAAATTACTTAATTCTGCTCCTATGTCCAATATTGGATCTAAACTTGACTTGGTAAGGGGAGTCATGGCATGATGCTGGAGGTTTGCTTTTGTGATTGAAAGCCTGTGACTAGTGGTGTACCATGGGGATGGATGCTGGGGTGCTTAGTGTTTCTCATCTATATTAAAGATCTGGATTTGAATGTTGGAGTTACAATAAGAAAGTCTGTAGATGACATGAAAATCAGAGGTGTTGTGAGGATATTAGACTTAAGTTACAGAAGGATATTGGTAAACTGGTGGAATAATTTAATCCAAATAATTGCAAGGTGATGCATTTGGGATGACTAGTAAGGGTAAGATATACACAATGAATTGTAGGCCCCTAGGATGTAGATAAAATAAGAAGTGAAGAAGACACGCAGAATGCTGACCTTCTTTAGCTAGGGAACAGAATATAAGAGCAGTGATGTAATGGTACAACTTTATAGGACTTTGGTTAGGTTACAGCTGAAATGTTGTATGGTTCTGTTTGCTACACTATACAAAGGATGTTATTGCACTGGAGAGAATGCAGAGGAATTTCACAGGATACCGACTGGGATGGAACATTTCAGTTCTGACGAAAGACAGGATATATTAAGTTTCCTTACCTTGCTGTACTGACAGTTGAGAGAAATATCCAAAAAAGGATTATAAAATTAGAAAGTATGGATAGAAAGTATAAAGAAAAAAAGTCCCCCACAACAGAGAGGCCAGATCTAAGGAAAACCTTTTAAACTAAAAGGGTAATTATAATATAGAATGCCTTTCCTGAGAAACGGTAGTGGCAGGTAAATATTAAAAATGTATCTGGGTAACCACTTGAATGCCAAGGCATAGAAGACTATGGACTAATTGTTTAGAAATGGAATTAGTACAGATGGGCATTTGATGGTTGGCATGGACATCTTGGGCTAAAAGGCCTGTTTCTGTGCAGTGTGACAAATTGCTCTAAAACTGTTAGGATATCAATTACGGCAGTTAGAATAAAATAATACCAAAGCAACCTGTTAGAAAACAAATTAAACAGGAAGATTGTGTTGTAAGATTCAATAAAAATAGGTAAATGCGACCTTAAACACAAAATTTAACTTACGTTTCAGTTGGTATCCTACTCTGGGTTTTGACTGAATAAGGAAGACAGCAACAAAAGCAGATAATCCGTAAAGTAACGAGCAGTCTTGAATTGTTCCTTAAGAGCCAGCTGAGATAGCGCAGCATTCTCTTTTCAATTAATTTAAAATAAATAAAGCATAGAAAGAACAATCCACCTTGACTTCATTGAAAGTTCCAGAAAAGTTGATCAATTCTTCACATGCTGGCTTGAAGTGGTGGTCCCTTCGCAAAAAAAAGCTTGTTCTAATGATAAAAAGAATTAAGCATTGAGTAATGAATTTTCTTAGGATTATCCTGGCTCTGCAGGTCAGTCATAGACATTTTAACAAGGACAAATGAAATAAAAATCATCTGTGTGTCCACACATGAAGTATGACCCAAGCAGCACCCATTCCGTTTTACTGCAACAATGGGGAGAAGGGGGTGGTCGAAGGTGCAAACTGTCAGAGTTAAAATTTGCTGGGTCCTGGCGAAAAATTGTCGATGGATCCTAGCAAGAATTGTGTCTTTGTTCAAAAACACAATGAGCTCTCAGGATGTGTGCTGTAGACTGAAGTGAAAAATGAGAGAGAAATAGTGCAACATCACAGCTGGTGAATAATCCATCTGGATTTAATCTTTAAATGGCTGCAGATTTATGATGGTGGTGGTACTGGGGGATGGGATAGGAAGGAATCACACCGGATTATTCTGATTTCTGGAGACAGTCCTGCTTATCCAATCAGATGATAGGAAACTAAGTCTCAGTAATGTTTGAATTAATAAGTGGTGGGGGTGCAGGTGTTCCAATATTTTTTATCCAGTTACTCTCCTCTCCTTTTTACCTGAATTCTCCAGTTAATAACTGAAATGTATTGCAAAAAACAGTGAAATAATGTTTTTAAATTCACCCAATCAACTGATGCCACAAAAACTTATGGATATTTGTGCCTATATGTACCAACTAGTCTATCCTGTAAAATAGTCATTTGTAACATATCAAACTTTAAATCAGATACTTATTGACTCACCCGGCACAAAAACAGGCCCCTCAGTTCCACTGGTGCACACTGACAAAGATTTCAATCTAAGCTCGTCCCATTTGCCTCCCTCAACACCAGTGGTTCCCAAAGTGGCCCCGCTCCAGAGGCGGCACAAGTTTCTAAGGGTTCTAAGGGGGTAATAAAGACAAAAGTGGAGAGGTGCTCAATAGCAATGGGGACAGTTAAGGGAATTAACAATTAATTACTTATTATAAGTATTTGATCCTCAGTCCCTTCCAATTGATTACAATGATCATCTCCCGCTAATTCCCCATTCCATTAGACTTTGCTTGAAGTGCATTGCATTATAGATGTTGAAAAATAACATGATGCTCTTTTATTTGGCATATCATGAGAAATCTAGACTGAAGAATTTGTGTTATTCCTGGGCCTGGCCTGCTCATTATTGCTGTTCACTACTGTAGTACACTGTTAGGTGGTAAAGTTCCTATACTCTAATCACGCAGTGATGCAGTTCCTGTGAATCAGGCTATGACATTCAGTGGGGTAAAATTCAGAATCTGCCCTTTCAAATGGTCTTGAATACATTTCTCTAGCCCATGGCCCAATTGATATTCACTGCCCCACTTTATCTGCAAACGTACTTTCAGGCAGAGAGACAGGTTATGATGATGTCATAACCTTCCCCATTATTATTCGTAGCACTCGCCATGGCCACCCACATGGGCCCCAGCTATGCCTGCCTCCTTGTTGGCTACATAGAACAGATTATGTTCCAAACTTTCCCTGGAAATGCTTCCCAGCTCTTCCTCCGTTATATAGATGACTGCATTGGTTCTGCTTCATGCACCCATGTTGAGCTCGTCAATTTAATCAATTTTGTCTCTAACTTCCACCCTGCTCCAACTTCATTTGGTCCAATTATGACACATCCCTTCCCTTTCTAGATCACTCTGTCTCCATCTCTGGAGACAAATTGTCAACCAATATCTTGTTTAAACATACCGATTCCCACAGTTACTTTGACTGTACCTGTTGCCACGCTATTTCTTGTCAAAGTGCTAGTCTGTTTTCTCAGTTCGTTCGCCTTCATTGCATCTGTTCCCAGGATGTTGCTGTCCTTTCCAGGATATCAGAGATGTCCTCCTTCTTCAAAGAATGGGGTTTCCCTTCCTCCACTATTGATGCTACCCTCATCCATATCTCCCCATATCCTGGACATCCGTGCTCACTCCATCTTCACACCACCTTAATAGTAATAGTTCCTCTCATCTTTACCTACCACCCCATAAGCCTCGACATTCAATACATCATCCTCTCCAACTTCAACCATCTTCAAAAGGATTCTACCACTAAACATATCTTTACCTCCATTCCCTCTGTTTTCTGCAGGGATCACTCCCTCCGTGCTTCCCTCATCCATTTGTCTCTCCCCACAAATCTCCTTCCCGACACTTAACCCTGCAAGTGGCCGGAGTGCTACACCTACCCATTCACCTCCTCCCTCACCTCCAATCAGGGCCCCAAACAGTCCTTCCCAGTGAGGCAACACTCCTGCAAATCTGCTGGGGTGGTCTAGTGTGTCTGGTGCTCTTAATACAGCCTCTCCACATTGCTGAGACTCATCATGAATTGGGGGATCGCTTTGTCAAGCATTTCTGCTCCATCTGCTGAAAGCAGAACTTCCCAGTGGCCAAGTATTTTAATTCTGATTCCCATTTCTGTTCCAACATGTCGGTCCATGGCCTCCTCTTGTACAAAGATGAGGCCACCCTCAGGGTGGAGGAGCAACACCTTATTTTCCATTTCGGTAGCCTCCAACCTGACGGCATGAATATCAGTTTCTCATAAAATATCTCTTTGCCTCCCTTCCTTTTCTATTCCCCACTCTGGCCTCTCAGCACTTCTCACCTGCCTATCAGCTCCCCTTGAGTCCCTTCCTCCTTCCCTTACACTGTCCTCTCTCCTCTCCTGTCAGATTCCTTCTTCTCCAGCCTTTTATCTTTCCAAACCTCCAATCACCTTCTAACTATCCTCCTTCCCCTCCACCCCACCTTTTTTTCTGGCATCTTCCCCCTTCTTTTTCAGTCCCGAAGAAGGGTCTCGGCCTAAAACATCGACTGTGTTACTTTCCATAGATGCTGCCTGACCTGCAGAGTTCCTCAAGCATTTTGTATGAGTTGCAACACTTGAGGCTAGACATTATGAAAATGGCAGTGGACCAGATGAAAAAGTTTAGGCAGTATAGTGTAGAGTTTCTGAAAATAGATTTATATCAGTACCAAGCAACCAACAATAGCCAACATGTCTGTTATGTGAAATAGTTTTTTTCAAATAAGGCTCCTTGAAAATTTGAAGAGAATATATTCTGATAAAGCAAACAAGAACTTGCCTTACTTTCAGTCACTTCATGAAAACTTTCTGAAACTGAAAACACATCAAAACATATTTGCCATCATTTCACAACAAAACGTGAAAATTTGCATTCTTCACACAATATTTCCTTGTTCATTGCTAAATCTGAAAAGCCCCATAAAGTTGGAGAATCACTGATTCTGCGAACAGTAAGGGAGGTTATAAGTGTGGTTTTGTTTAACTCACCAGAACAAATAATTAAAACCATTCCCCTCAGTGACAACACTGTTCAAAAAAGAATACATAACATGTCTGAGTTGCGGAAGACATATTGTACAATATACTGTACTTAGGACAATTGTCTCTGCAGTGGGATGAGTCAACTTTGTGAAGCAACGAATCTTTGTTCACTTCATAAAAGATGAAAGCGTGGATCAAGAGTTGTTACTTGCAAAGCACTAGAATCAGACATAAAGAGGGAGTCAATACTTTGGGTTGCTGAGCAACTTTTCAAAGACAAGAATATTCCATTCACCACCATTAGTGGTTTTGCAACAGTTAGGGCACCATCAATGATAGGATGCCATCATGAGGTTATTGCTTTCATAAAAATAGCTGCACCTAACAAATTTACTATTCACTGTGTAATTCACAGACAACATCTTATTGCAAAAAAACCTGTGTCTAGCTGCACAAATCATTAAATACTGATATCACAATGGTAAAATAAAACCCTTAAGGTTGTTGTAGCAGGAGAGGCCACATATTAAATCCTCGCAGTGACATGCATTTCAAATAACCACTGACAACTAAGTCCAGCTCCTGACCTTCACATGTGGCTTAGCTACTAAGCCCAGTGGAGCGATTTCTACTGACAGAAGAATAGGCATAGGCAGGTTGTTGGCACCTTGAAACAATTGCTTCAGGCAGATGGGGCTTGTCAGCCATGGTTGGCAGCTCATCGAGAAGAAAAACCCTGATCTCAAACCTCCACTGCCTTGCAGCTATATTACCTCATAGGGAAGGCTTTGGGAGTAAATCCCAAAGAAAAATCCAGAGCTGGAGCCCTAAAGGTAGTTCTACACTGATTTCAATGCTGAACAGCAACTTCTGTGATATTGCTGGTGCCAAACTGCATCAGTCTCTGCTGTGTCTTTGGATTCATCAGCTGCATGGAGTGGGGGAGCTTGCTATGTGGGGCATCAGCTTGCTCTCCGTATCACATAGCCAGCTGAGGCACAACATCCATGGTTGATCCCAAATAAAATCAAATCTGATGCTCTCAATTCTTGATTATTTCAAGAGCTTTGTATTTAGAATGATGAACACATTGAACACTTGTTGTAGCACACAGTAGTCAGATGGCTCTCAAAAGGAAACTGCCTGATTTAAGGGCTTTGTGAAACTGTGATAAAATTCTTTGAAAATTCAAATGCTTCATTCGGTAACCAACTTAAGAATATTAGGGATGACATTGTTTTGTCAGAATTACTTGCAAAGTACAATGAAATCAATCTTCAATTGCAAAGAAATTATGTGAATTTTATCAGTCAAATCAGTCATTTCCGCATTTCTGTCCAATCTTAACCGTATTTAAGTGCAACATTGGCTGTTGCGACATTTTCCAATTTCTGAGCCTCCCTGAGTTGGAAGAGTAAGAAAGAATACCAGATGATAATCTTCATATATACTGTGCCCACCTGGGTGAGCTGCATAAGGACATTTCAGAGAGAGGGACAGGATCTTCTCTCAAATTCCAGATTGGGTAATAAATCCATTCCTGAACACTTGTAATAAGGAATTAACAGGAAGGATGGAGGAAGAACTGATCTCATTACAAAGTGACTCTGAGCTGACACCAAGGTTCAAAAAATCATATCAAGACTTTTGGTTGCAGAAAGAAATCTCTGAATGCTATCATATACTGTGGAAAAAGGTCCAGATTTTTTTAATCATACTTAACGGAGTGCAATCACCGGATTTCTTTCAAAGCAACGCAACAAACTGCAAATGACTGAACATGGAAATCTAAGACTCCTCCTGAGTAACATTCGGCCTAATGTAACATTCAGCCTTGGTACATGTCGGTACCAATGACATAGACAGGAAAAGGGAGGAGGTCCTGAAGAGAGATTTCTGGGAGTTAGGAAGGAAGCTGAGAAGCAGGACCTCCAGGGTAGTAACCTCAGGATTGCTACCTGTGCCACATGCTAGCAAGGACAAGAATAGTAGGATCAGGCAGATGAATGCGTGGCTGAGAGACTGGTGCAGGGGGCAGGGCTTCAGATTCTTGGATCATTGGGATCTCTTCTGGGGAAGTATGACCTTTTCAAAAAAGATGGGTTACACCTGAACCCGAAGGGGACCAATATCCTGGCGGGAAGGTTTAATAGAGCTGTTAGGGAGGCTTTAAACTAATTTGGCAGGGAGATAGGCACCAGAATGATAGAGCAGAGGAGGGGGAAAACAGAAATAAATCTAAGATAGTGAGCAGTAAAGACGTCAGGAAGGACAGGCAGGTGATGGGGCAAATTTGCAGCCATTGGGATGAGTTGCAGTGCAATCAAAGCAAAAAGTACCAAATACTGGACTTAAGGTGTTATACTTAAATGCACGCAGCATAAGGAATAAGGTGGATGATCTTGTCGTACAGTTACAGATTGGCAGGTATGATACTGTGGCCATCACTGAGACGTAGCTAAAGGATGCATGTCTCTGGGAGCTGAACATCCAAGGATACACGGTGTATCGGAAGGATAGGCAGGTAGGCAGAGGGGGTGGCGTGGCTTTATTGGTAAGAAATGATATTAAGTCATTAGAAAGAGGTGACATAGGATTGGAAGGTGCAGAATCTTTATGGGTTGAACTAAGAAATCGCAGGGGTAAAAGGACTCTGATGGCAGTTATATACAGGCCTCTTAACAGTGCAGTGATGTGGACTACAAATTTCAACAGGAAATAGAAAAGGCTTGTCAGAAGGGAGGTGTTATGATAATTGTGGGGGATTTTAATATGCGAGTAGATTGGGAAAATCAGGTCGGTGCTGGATCTCAAGAGAGGGAATTTGTAGAATGTCTATGAGATGGCTTTTTAGAACAGCTTGTTGTTGAGCCCACTAAGGGATCGGCTGTACTGGATTGGGTATTGTGTAATGAACCATAGGTGATTAGAGAGATTGAGGTGAAGGAACCCTTAAGAGGCAGTGATCATAACATGATCACCGTTCACTGTGAAATTTGAGAATGAGAAGCCAAAATCTGATGTGTCGGTACTTCAGTGGAGTAAAGGAAATGAGTGGCATGAGAGAGGAACTGGCCGAAGTTGACTGGAAAGGGACACTAGCAGGAAGGACGGCAGAGCAGCAGTGGTTGGAGTTTATGCGAGAAGTGAGGAAGGTGCAAGACAGATATATTCCAAAAAAGAAGAAATTTTCAAATGGAAAAAGGATGCAACCGTGGCTGACAAGAGAAGTCAAAGCCAAAGTTAAAGCAAAGGAGAGGGCATACAAGGAAGCAAAAATTAGTGGGAAGACAGACGATTGGGAAGTTTTTAAAAGCTTACAAAAGGAAACTAAGAAGGTCATTAAGAAGGAAAAGATTAACTATGAAAGGAAGCTAGCAAATAATATCAAAGAGGATACTAAAAGCTTTTTCAAGTATATAAAGAGTAAAAGACAGGTGAGAGTAGATATAGACAATAGACAATAGGTGCAGGAGTAGGCCATTTGGCCCTTCGAGCCAGCACCACCATTCACTGTGATCATGGCTGATCATCCATAATCAGTATCCAGTTCCTGCCTTATCCCCATAACCTTTGATTCCGTTATCTTTAAGAGTTCTATCCAACTCTTTTTTGGAAGCATCCAGAGACTTGGCCTCCACAGGACCGATAGAAAATGATGCTGGAGAAATTGTAATGGGAGATAAGGAGATGGCGGAGGAACTGAACGAGTACTTTGCATCAGTCTTCACTGAGGAAGACATCAGCAGTATACCGGAAACTCAAGGGTGTCAGGGAAGAGAAGTGTGCGCAGTCACAATTACAAAAGAGTAAGTACTCAGGAAGCTGAACAGTCTTAGGGTAGATAAATCTCCCGGACCAGATGGAATGCACCCTCGTGTTCTGAAGGAAGTAGCTGTGGAGATTGCAGAGGCATTAGCAATAATCTTTCAAAAGTCAGATTCTGGCATGGTTCCGGAGGACTGGAAGATTGCAAATGTCACTCTGCTATTTAAGAAGGGGGCAAGGAAGCAAAAAGGAAATCATAGACCTGTTAACTTGACATCAGTGGTTGGGAAGTTGCTGGAGTCAATTGTCAAGGATGAGGTTATGGAGTACCTGGAGGCATATGACAAGATAGGCAGAACTCAGCATGGTTTCCTTAAAGGAAAATCCTGCCTGACAAACCTATTGCAATCTTTTGAGGAAATTACAAGTAGGCTAGACAAGGGAAGTGCTGTGGATGTTGTGTATTTGGATTTTCGGAAGGCCTTTGACAAGGTGCTGCACATGAGGCTGCTAAACAAGATAAGAGCCCATGGAATTACAGGAAAGTTACATATGGGGATAGAGCATTGGCTGATTGGCAGGGAACAGAGAGTGGGAATAAAGGGATCCTATTCTGGTTGGCTGCCGGTTACCAGTGGTGTTCCACAGGGGTCCGTGTTGGGGCCGCTTCTTTTTACATTGTACATCAACGATTTGGATTATGGAATAGATGGCTTTGTGGTTAAGTTTGCTGATGATACAAAGATAGGTGGAAGGGCCGGTAGTGCCGAGGAAACAAAAAGTCTGCAGACAGACTTGGATAGATTGGGAGAATGGGCAAAGAACTGGCAAGTGAAATACAATGTTGGAAAGTGTATGGTTATGCACTTTGGTAGAAGAAATAAACCGGCAGACTATTAATTTAAATGGGGAGAGAATTCAAAGTTCTGCGATGCAATGGGACTTGGGAGTCCTCGTGCAGGATACCCTTAAAGTTAACCTCCAGGCTGAGTCAGTGGTGAAGAAGGCGAATGCAATGTTGGCATTCATTTCTAGAAGGATAGAGTATAGGAGCAGGGATGTGATGTTGAGGCTCTATAAGGCACTGGTAAGACCTCACTTGGAGTACTGTGTGCAGTTTTGGTCTCCTTATTTAAGAAAGGATGTGCTGACTTTGGAGAGGGTTCAGAGAAGATTCACTAGAATGATTCCGGGAATGAGAGGGTTAACATATGAGGAACGCTTGTCCGCTCTTGGACTGTAATCCTCGGAGTTTAGAAGAATGAGGGGGGACCTCATAGAAACATTTCAAATATTGAAAGGCATGGACAGAGTGGATGTGGCAAAGTTGTTTCCCATGGTGGGGGAGGCTAGTACGAGAGGGCATGACTTAAGGATTGAAGGGCGCCCATTCAGAACAGAAATGCAAAGAAATTTTTTTAGAGGGTGGTGAATCTATGGAATTTGTTGGCACGGGCGGCAATGGAGGTCAAGTCACTGGGTGTATTTAAGGCAGAGATTGATAGGTATCTGAGTAGCCAGGGCATCAAAGGTTATGGTGAGAAGGCGGGGGAGTGGGACTAAATGGGAGAATGGATCAGCTCATGATAAAATGGCGGAGCAGACTCGATGGGCCGAATGGCTGACTTCTGCTCCTTTGTCTTATGGTCTTATGGTCTAATGTTGAGAAGCTGATGATATCACTGCACCAAGCCCATCCATTGTTGAAAGGTGAAAAAGCAATGAAATAGTGAATAGTTGGACCACTAATGTACATGCTAATATTGTTGATGAAAATTGATTTTGCTGTAATTAAGAAATCATTTTATTTGTATCTTTAAATAGATATGAATAACTTTTGCAATTATTTAGCACTGCTTTGAATTTGCAATTTGTATTTTCTTTCACAAATGCATCCTAAATGAAAATTCTTTATGGTTTATATGTAATGGTTGGAAAGGGAGAGGGGGTGCTGGAGATGTAATCTGGGAGTCAAGGTGGCAGTAACCCAAAGAAGTTTGGGGACCACTGCGCTAAACCTTTCGTAACCATGTACATTAAATGGCAACACAGCAAGTACCTTTAAAAGTTAATATACCTGCCTCAACCACTTCCTCTGGCAGATGAAAAGTAACAGACCCAACACCGACCCCTGAGGAACACTACTAGGTACTGGCAACCAACCAGTAAAAGCCCCCTTTATTCCACGCTTTTCCTTCTGCCAGTCAGCCAATCTTCTGTTCATCAAGTAGCTTCCTTGTAATAGCATGGCACATTTTCAAAGCCCTTCTGAAAATCCAAGGAAACAGCATCCACAGACTTTCCTTTGTGTATCCTGCCTGATTTCCTCATGAGTATTCCAGCAGATCTACCAGGCAAGATTTCCCCTTCAGGAATCCATGCTGACCTCCACCTCTTTTATCGTGTGCCTCAAAGTACCTCAAAAAGTCACCCTTTATAATGGACTCTAACATATGGCCAACCATTGAAATGAGGCTAACTGACCTATAATTTCCTTTTTTCTGCCTCACTTCCTTCTTAAAGAGTGGAGTGAGTTTTGTGACTTTCCACTTTCCAGAACAATGCCAAAATCTAGTGATACTTTAAAGATCACTACCAATACCTCCATGATCGTTCCATCTAGCTTTTTCATAACCCTGGGGTATAATCCATCTGGTCCAGATGTCTTATCCTCCTTCAGACTTTTCAGTTTCTGAAGCATCTTCTCCTTAGTAATAATGACTACTGTCACTTCTGCTGTGACATTCTCGAATTTCTGGCATGCTGCTGGTATCTTGCACAGTGAAGACTGATATTAAGTGCTAATTTAATTTGTATGCCACTTCTTTGTTCCCCTCTACTGCCTCTCTACTGCCTCTCCAGTATCATTTTGCAGTGGTCTGATATCCACTCTTGCCTCTATCTTACTTTTTTATATATCTAAAAAAAATTTTAGTATCCCATTTTATCTTATTGGTTAACTTAGCTTCACACTTCATCTTTAGTCTCCTTATTGTTTCTTCTTCTTTAGGATGATCTGATCCTGTGTCTTCCGAATTGCTCCCAGAAACTCCAACCATTGCTGCTCTACCAACATCCATGCTAGTGCCCCCTTCCAATCTACTTTGGCCATCTCCTCTCTCATGGATTTGTAGTTGTCTTTACTCAATTGTAATATCGATACATTTACTTTCAGCTTCTCCCTCTCAAACTGCGAAGTGAATTTTATCATGTTATGATCACTGTTTTGAAAGAGTTTCTTTACCTTAAGCTCCCTGATAAAATCTGCTTCATTATACAACACCAAATCCACCTTCAGGCCTCCAGTCCATGGCTCCAGACTCTCAGATTCAAAGACATTGGGAGTTAGATCTCTGAGAAGCTGACACAAGGGTTTCAACCTTTAGCCCTCCACCTCTGGAGTCTCTGACTTCAGTCCTCAAGCTACAGACTTCTACCTTCAGACCCGCCAAGCTCTAGAGTTCAATCTTTGGCTTTGCTCTCTGGACTTCACTGGCCTCAGTCCCAGGACTTGCTGATCATGGAGTTGATCTTATGGCCTCGACTTTCACATTCACACAGATGTCCAACCCTGATCAGCTGAAGGGTATCACTGGCCCACATGACTCCCACCTGTACCAATTCATGATCTAGGGACCTGGTCTCTTCAGAGCCTGCTGAACTGAACATCGGGATTACTAACCTTCGACTGGTACTCCTGCTCTGACTCTTCATTTACTGCCCCTGACCTCTAAGTGTTCTTCATCTTTGTTCCTGAACCCTAACCTGACCCGTAACTCATCATACCGTCACAAAAACCATCGCTATAACGCTAAGCCTAAGCCATAACATTGCAGCTCGATGCCAGCTTTACCCAAACACTAGCTCCAGTACCTGACTCTTCATTTACAGCCCCTGACCACTAACTCTCATTCATCCCTGTCCGTAAACTCCAGCCTGATGCCTAACTTCCAAGCTGTCCCCAAAACAATTGCTACGAACCTAAAAAACGACTAAATCTGAGCCATGATGCCAAGAGACATCACAACATGGTGTCATGTTGATCAGAACCAGTAACAGCAGACCAGAGACTCAATATCTCACACCTGCCAAAGTTTCCTAAACTTGCCAGGTTTACAGCACACTCTAAGAGAAACATTCTATTCCTGGTCTCTTGATATCACTCTTAAAAATCCATATTTGCTATCCGTTCCTTTCCATTCAAACAGGTTTACCCAACTGCCCTTTGCTAATTCCTAACTAATTCCCCCAAATTAGCCCTGCTCCAGTTTAATATCCTATCCTGTGAACTTGTCTTATCCTTTTCCATCTGGTCTCCATTGAAGTTGTGGCTCAAACTTGGTTGTATTTTCAGTTTTCTTTTAAGTCTGTCGGGACGGTTTTGGGGGAGATAGGGATCGGAATTAGAGCACAGGCCAGAGCCTAAGCCTCCGTTCTGTGTTCAGTGGGCAGTGACTTGAGCAGTTGGCAGATGTCCACAGACCAGCAACCAGCAGACCAGTGAGGACAGTGAGTCTCATTGTGTCCTGGGATCGGAGTTCAGTGTAGGCAGAAGAACTGAGGGCCCATGACCCCACTTGGGTTCAAGGCCTAGTGTTTTGGGTCACGTTGTCAGTGAGTCCAGATCGCATGACCTTGATTTCAGGTACTCATCCAGGGTTCTCTGTTGTCACCAGCGAGTCCTGGGTTGATATTGAAGACTGAATCCAGAAGGTGGATTGGAAGTCCAGAAGTCAAGGCCCAATGGCTAGAACCCAAGTCTGCAAATCTTTGCAAGTCCACTGGGGAAATTGAAGCCCATTATCTGTGAACCCACTAGTCCACTGGAGGCCAAAGATGATGGCCTTTTCTGGGGTTAAAGGACTGTATGTGCATAGGGAGGAAAGGGGCTTGTTTGGCTGTTGTTGTATACTGTTTTGTTCTACCAAACATTATCGACATGCTGTGCTGGTGCCAGAATGTGTGACACTTCTGAAGTACGCACAGCGCAAACTTGCATGTGTTGGTTGCTAATTCAAATGATGTATTTCATAGTATGTTTTGATGTACATGTGATAAATAAATCTGAACCTGCCATTTTCCCAGCTGTATTTCTGTTATGACTATAACATCCCAGTCCTATGGTCTTATGGTCTTATGGTCCTCAGAACCAATCCATGCTCTGAGTTTGTCTGCCTACCTGTTAAACCTTGTGCATTGAAATAAGAGCAGTTGAACTGTGTATATCTTTCCCTGTGTTTACTGAGTCCCTGGCTATACTGATTACTTGCTCTTGCTGGCTGCTGTTTTATCTCATGACTTACTAGTAGTATTTTGGTAGCACACTGAGGAATTTGACCTGGTTAAAGTCACTGGAAATCTGGGTATACCTATTCAAGGTTGTTGATCGCAGAGTGCAGTTCATTGTATGCAAATTTTGAAAAAATAAAGATTTCAAGCAGTCAGATCTTGAGATCTGAATCATAGAATAAAAAGGATTAAACTGCAAATGCTTGAAATCTAATATAAAACGAAGAATGCTTATTTGAATTCCGAAGATCTGTGTGAAGAATTTTTTTCTCATTTCTGTTCTGAATGTTTGATTCTTTAGTTTGAGATATTGAATCTGGTCCTTGGCATTCTAGCCAGGTAAAAACATCAACTCTGCTTTGTACTCTGCCAAAACTCATACCCACTTTGTGCATTTCAATAAGATTACATAAAACATAGAAATCTATAGCACATTACAGGCCCTTCAGCCCACAATGTTGTGCCAACCAACTACCCTAGACCCGACGCAGACTGGGAGACCGCTTTGCTGAACACCTACGCTCTGTCCGCCAGAGAAAGCAGGATCTCCCAGTGGCCACACATTTTAATTCCACATCCCATTCCCATCCTGACATGTTTATCCACAGCCTCCTCTACTGTAAAGATGAAGCCACACTCAGGTTGGAGGAACAACACCTTATATTCAGTATGGGTAGCCTCCAACCTGATGGCATGAACATTGACTTCTCTAACTTCCGCTAATGCCCCACCACCCCTCGTACCCCATCCCTTAATTTATTTTTATACACACATTCTTTCTCTCACTCTCCTTTTTCTCCCTCTGTCCCTCTGACTATACCCCTTGCCCATCCTCTGGGTTCCCCCCCACCCTTGTCTTTCGCCCTGGACCTCCTGTCCCATGATCCTCTCATATCCCCTTTGCCAATCACCTGTCCAGCTCTTGGCTCCATCCCTCCCCCTCCTGTCTTCTCCTATCATTTTGGATCTCCCCCTCCCCCTCCTACTTTCAAATCTCTTACTAACTCTTCCTTCAGTTAGTCCTGATGAAGGGTCTCGGCTTGAAAGGTCGACTGTACCTCTTCCTAGAGATGCTGCCTGGCCTGCTGCGTTCACCAGCAACTTTGATGTGTGTTACTCTAGAAACTGTCTAGAATTGCCCTTCTGCATAGCCCTCTATTTTTCTAAGCCCCATGTACCTATCTAAGAGTCTCTTAAGAGACCCTATTGTATCTGCCTCCACCACCTTCGCCGGCAGTGTATTCCACGCACCCACCATTCTCTGTGTGAAAAACTTACTACTGACATTCCCTCTGTACCTACTTCAAAGCACCTTAAACTATGCCTCCTCATGTTAGCCATTTCAGCCCTGGGAAAAAGCCTTTGGCTATTCACAGAATCAATGCCTCTGATCATCTTATACACCTCTATCAGGTCACCTCTCATCCTCCGTCGCTCCAAGGAGAAAAGGCTAAATTCACTCAATCTGTTCTCATAAGGCATGCTCTCCAATCCAGACAACAGCCTTGTAAATCTCCCCTGCTCTCTTTCTATAGCATCCACATCCTTTCTGTAGTGAAGTGACCAGATCTGAACCCAGTACTCCAAGTGGGATCAGACCAAGGTCTTATATAGCTGCAAAATTACCTCACAGCTCTTGAATTCAATCTCACGGTTGATGAATGCCAACACACTATACGCCTTCTTAACAACACTCTCAACCTGCGCAGCAGCTTTGAGAATCCTCTGGACACGGAGCCCAAGATCTCTCTGATCCTCCACACTGCCAAGAGTCTTACAATTAATATTATATTCTGTCTTCAAATTTGACCTACCAAAATGAACAACTTCACACTTACCTGAGTTGAACTCCATCTGCCACTCCTCAGCCCAGTTTTGCATCCTATCAATGTTCTGCTGTAACCTCTGACAACCCTCCAGATTATGCACAACACCTCCAACCTTTGTGCCATCAGCAAACTTACTAACCCATCCTTCTACTTCTTCATCCAGGTCATTTATAAAAATCACAAAGAGCAGGGGTCCCAGACAGATCCTTGTGGAACACCACTGCCATCAACCTGCATGCTGAATAACCATTTACAACGACCCTTTATCATCTGTGGACAAGCCAATTCTGGATTCACAAAACAAGGTCTCCTTGGATCCCATGCTTCCTTTATTTCAGAATAAGCCTTACATGGAGAACATAATCAAATGCCTTACTGAAATCCACATACAGTACACTACATCCACGGCTCTACATTCATCAGTGTGTTTTGTTACACCCTCAAAGGCACGACCTACCCTTGACAATGCCATGCTGCCTATCCCTAATCAGATTATGTCTCTCTAAATCCTGCCTCTCAGGATCCTCTCCAACAACTTGCCCACCACTGAAGTAGGACTCAATGGTATATAATTTCCTGAGTTATCTCTACTCCCTTTCCTGAACAAAGGAACAACATTAGGAACCCTCCAATCCTCCGGTACTTCTCACGTTCCTATTGATGATGCAAAGATCATCGTCAGAGGCTCAGCAATCTCCTCCCTCACTTCCCACAGTAGCCTGGGGTATATCTCGTCTGGTCCTGGCGACTTATCTAACTTAATGCTTTTCAAAAGCTCCAGCACAGCCTCTTTCTTAATCTCTATGCACTCAAGCTTTTCAGTCCACTGTAAGTCACCGCCACAATTGCCAAGATCATTTTCCCTGCTGAATACTGAAGCAAAGTATTCATTAAGTACCTCCACTACCTCCTCTGACTCCATGCACACGTTTCCACTATCACACCTGATTGGTCCTATTCTCACATGACTCATCCTCTTGATCTTCACATACTTGTAGAATGCCTTGGGGTTTTCCTTAATCCTGCTCACCAAGGCCTTCTCATGGCCCCTTCTAGCTTTCCTAACTTTATTCTTAAGCTCCTTCCTGGCAACCTTATAATTTTCTAGAACTCTATCAGTACCTAGTACCTTGAACTTTTTGAAACCTTTTCTTTTCTTCTTAATTAAATTTTCCACATCTTTTGTACACCATGGTTCTTTTACGCTACCATCCTTTCCCTGCCACCAATGGAACATATTATGCAAATGTTCCCTGAACATTTGCCATATTTCCACCATGCATTTCCCTGAGAATGTCTGCTCCCAAGTTCTCAATATTTATTGCTCATTTTTCCTTTTTTTCTTTTATTTGCACAATTTGTTGTCTTGTGTACATTGGTTGTTAGTCTGTCTCCATTGTATGTGCTTTTTCATTGAATTTATTGTTTCCTTCCAATTGCTATGAATGCCCAAAAGAAAATGAATCTCAGGATAGTATATGGTGACATATATGTACTTCGATAATAAATTTACTTTGAAAAATATACTTTCTTAGATAGAGGATCCACGGCAGTACACTATAAGCAAATTATGGTCTCACCAGACCCAACAGAATTGGATTATCATACCCCTTATAGTCAAATTGTCTTGCAATAAAGTGAAATCAATGGAGGTGTAAAGGGATGAAAGGGCTTCTATAACTTCTATTTCACACATTCATTTTGTTGAACCTTAAATTAAACTGATAATTAAATTACAATAACAGAAAAAATTGCCTTGAAATTGAGTATTGGTGTTGATTTTAATCGTGAGAGTTGATCAAAATTATTTTGTGCAAATTGCACTATTCGGTAATTAGGGTAACATGGTAAGGCATTTGTCACACATGCCATGAGCGTCGAATTTAGGCACGGTAATATCAAAAGGATTTATTTTTCTAGTTACCTTGTCTTCATGCATGTTAAGCTTCAATGGTACCTGTACAAGGACACCTAGGTACTTTGATCACCAACACAATTCAATCTCTCAACATTCAAAAAAATACCACTTTTTTAAAAATTGTTTCTTCCCTAAGTATATGAACTATTTTTCCTCATGGTACTCATCTGTCATGTCCTTTCCCATTCAGATATCTTTATCCTCTCCGGTGAAGGCAGATAGGCTGGTTGCTGAAAATAGGAAGTAGCAAAACAAAATCATCAATCGGTGGAGAGTCAATGTTTCTAGGATGAGAGTGGACCTGGTCTGTGTAAATTAGAACAACCAAAGTTGACAGGCAACATTAGAGCAGAACAATGAGCTTCCTTTAAGAAAGAGATGGTTCAGGTATTGTTGAGGCACATCCTACAAAGACCAAACAAAAAGAATAAATAATTCCAGATACGAGGAAATCTGCAGATGCTGGAAATTCAAGCAACACACACAAAATGCTGGTGGAACGCAGCAGGCCAGACAGCATCCATAGGAAGAAGCACAGTTGACGTTTTGGGCCGAGACCCTTTGTCAGGACTACTGAAAGAAGAGATATTAAGAGATTTGAAAGTGAAAGGGGGAGGGGGAGATCTGAAATGATAGGAGAAGACAGAAGGCGAAGGATAGAGCTAAGACCTGGAAGGTTGATTGGCAAAGGGGAGACAAGACTGGAGAAGGGAGACGATCATGGGACGGGAGGTCTAGGGAGAAAGAAAGGGGGAGGGGAGCACCAGAGGAAGCTGGAGAGCAGGCAAGGAGTTATTGTGAGAGGGACCGAGAGAGAAAAAAGAGAGAGAGAAAAAAGGGGGGGGGGGAGAGAGAGAGAGAAAGAGAAAAAATAATAAATCAATCAATCAATCAATAAGGGATGGGGTAAGAACAGGAGGTGGGGCATTAACGGAAGTTGAAGAAGTCAATGCTCATGCCATCAGGTTGGAGGCTACCCAGACAGAACATAAGGTGTTGTTCCTCCAACCTGAATGTGGCTTCATCTTGACAGTAGAGGAGGCCATGGATAGACATATCAGAATGGGAATGGGACGTGGAATTAAAATGTGTGGCCACTGGGAGATCCTGCTTTCTGTGGTGGACAGAGCGTAGGTGTTCAGCGAAATGGTCTCCCCATCCTCCCGCCCCCCCCACCCACTAGGGATAGGTTTCCCCTTGTCCTCACCTACCACCCCACCAGTCTCTGGATCCAACTTATAATTCTCCGTAACTTCTGCCACCTCCAACTGGATCCCACCACTAAGCACATCTTTCCCTCCCCCCCCTCTGCTTTCCGCAGGGATCGCTCCCTACGCGACTCCCTTGTCCATTCGTTCCCCCCCTCCCTCCCCACTGATCTCCCTCCTGGCACTTATCCTTGTAAGCGGAACAAGTGCTACACATGCCCTTACACTTCCTCCCTTACCACCATTCAGGGCCCCAGACCTTCCAGGTGAGGCGACACCTCACCTGTGAGTCGGCTGGTGTGATATACTGCACCCGGTGCAGCCTTCTATATATTGGTGAGACCCAACGCAGGTTGGGAAACCGTTTCGCTGAACACCTACGCTCTGTCTGCCAGAGAAAGCAGGATCTCCCAGTGGCCACACATTTTAATTCCACGTCCCATTCCCATTCTGTTATGTCTATCCATGGCCTCCTCTACTGTCAAGATGAAGCCACACTCAGGTTGGAGGAACAACACCTTATATTCCATCTGGGTCGCCTCCAACCTGATGGCATGAACATTGACTTCTCTAATTTGCGTTAATGCCCCTCCTCCTGTTCTTACCCCATCCCTTATTTATTTATTTATTGATTGATTGTTTTTTCCCCTCTCTCTCTGTCCCTCTCACAATTACTCCTTGTCGGCTCTCCATCTTCCTCTGGCGCTCCCCTCTCCCTTTCTTTCTCCCTAGGTTTCCCGTCCCATGATCCTCTCTCTTCTCCAGCCTTGTATCCCTTTTGCCAATCAACTTTCCATCTCTTGGCTCCATCCCTCCCGCTCCTGTCTTCTCCTATCATTTTCGATCTCCCTCTCCCCCTCCCACTTTCAAATCTCTTACTATCTCTTCTTTCAGTTAATCCTGACGAAGGGTCTCAGCCCGAAACGCCGACTGTGCGTCTTCCTATGGATGCTGCCTGGCCTGCTGTGTTCCACCAGCATTTTGTGTGTGTTGTTTGAAACAATTCCAGACCACATTGGATGTTGAAAGAGATAAATAAGAAGATAAAGCAAAAGTAGGCTATTTGTGACATGTGACCAGTTCAAAGCACCAACAAGAACCACACTGGTTGCAAAAGAGAGGAGAAGTGAAAACTGAAATAAGGGAGGCAAATAGACTACAGGAGAAAAGATTAGCATAAATAGGAACTCAGAAGTGTCATATAGACATAGTTAGTAAAAAAATATATATATATGGAAGAGTGGGACCTATTAAAGATAAACATGCTTGTGCAGGATCTTAGCGTTTTATAACGTGCAAGTACATTATATCTGTGTTCATCAGGGAACAGTAATAGTGTAGGAGAAAATAGGTGAGACACCAGATGCATTAAAAATTGATAGAGTGGAGGTGTTTGAAAAAATGTTTGAACTTGGTTTGAAAAAATGTTTGGACTTGGTTTATTACTGTCACGTACTGAGAAACAGTGAAAAGCTGGTCTTGCATACTGTTCATACAGATCAAATCATTACTGGTGTTAAGGTAGAACAAGGTAAAACAATAAAATAACAATAATAAGTAAAATGTAACAACCACAGAGAAAGCCAAATGCATTGAAAAATGGTGAAAGATCATAACAAGACAGATTGTGGGGTAAAGCTACATCTTGTAATATTTAAAGTGGGCAAGTCACCAGGACCAGATGGGGAGCATCCTAGGATTTTGATGGAAGTAAGGAGGTAATTACAAGACACCGGCCATAATCTTTCAATTCTCTTTGCATATGGAATTGGAGAGTAGTCAATATTACTTCCTTGTACAAAGAAACTGAGATAAGCAAATAGTTTAACCTCATGGGTGGGAAAGACAGAAGCAAAAATTAATGTTATCTGGAGGAAAATAGATTAATTAACGCAAACCACTACAGGATTGTTAAGAGAAATTCATATTAACCAATTTGATAGACTCTTTTAAAGAGGTGACATATAGACATTTAAAGGCAACACAGTTTTGGACTGGAGGAAGGTGAATAGTGATGCTTCTTAGGGATTAGTGTTAGGGTTGTCGTTTTTATGAATTATATTAATCACAATTTCTAAATGAGCAGATCACACTGGCAATTTTGTAAATTATGAAAAAGATGAATTGCAGCATGATGTAAACAGACTGGTAGAATGTACTTTTCTATGACAGTTGAAGTTCTCATGGAGAAATAGGAGCTGATGTACATTAGTATGAAAAATAATGAGGCAATATAGCATAAAGGGTGATGTTATAAAGAAATAAAGAGGAAGAAGGATCTGAGGATATGGATGCGCGAGACATTGAAAGTGCAGAACAGATAAGGGAATTGGTTAATAGGAGATAATTCTGTTTTCTTTCTATAGAGGTATATAGCATAAAAACAAGAAGATCATGATGAACCTTTCTACAACACTGCTCCAGCACCAATTGCATGATACCTTACCTACAGGGAAGATGTGGAAGCACTGGAGAGGGTCTGGAGGGGATATACAAAAATGGATCCTGAAAAGAGGGGCTGCAGTTACACAGATAGATTGAAAAGGCTGCGACTGTTTTCTCTAGAGAAGAGTAGGCTGAGGGGAAATCTTATTTCCTCTCATAAACCTGTGTATACAAAATACCTCTTCCTAGAGATGCTGCCTGGCCTGCTGCGTTCACCAGCAACTTTGATCTGTGTTGCTTATACAAAACAATGATAGGTTTGCTGAGAGTGGATGTTGGGAGGCTATTCCTATTGGTAGATGTGTTGAGGTCTAGACATCAAATGTATAAAATAACTGAAGAGAATGAATACCGACATGAAGAAAAACAGATTTATGCAGCATGTAGTTGAAATCTGCATATATTGAGGTGAAGGGGTAGCTTTCAAGAAAGAATTGGATAAACAAATAGAGAGGAAATATTTACAAGGCTGTAGTGAAGGGGTTTTGCTGCTTTGTCAATCATGATTTCCCTTGTTTAAAGACTAGAGATTCTGTAAATGCTGGAAATCCAGAATAACACACACAAAATGCTGGAGAAACTCAGCAGGTCAGGAAATATCTATGAAAGTGAATAAACAGCTGATGTTTCGGGCCCACCCTCCAACCCTTGTTGAAATCTACTTCATTTCTGCTCAATTTTATAATTATTTTCTAAGTGCCTTAGTGTCACTTCCTTTATAAGAATTCCCACAATTCTTTTACTCCTAACAAAAGGCTAACAGGTTTATAGTTCCCTATTTTCTCTCTCCCTATTTCTTTAAATATTAAGGTAATATTTGTTACCTTCCAAAGTGTGGGAATCAAACAAAAATCTATGGAAGTTTAGAAAACATCAGCCACTATCTGTCAAATCATCTCCTTCAGAACCCCAGCATGTAGCTCTCTAGTTCCCGGACACTTATCTCCTTTCAATCTAATTTTCCCAATATTATATTTTTTATGAATGCAACTCTAGGTCTGTAGCACCTTATTATTACTGAAATGCTTTTCTGTATCTTTTTCAGTAAAAACAGACCTTAAAGGTTTGTTTAATTTCCGTTATTACCTTAGTTCCAATTTATTCCAATTTATGCCTGACCTGCTGAGTTTCTCCAGCAATTTATATGCGTTACTTTCTAATTTATCCTCTCCGTCTGTAAAAGATCTTGGTTAACTCCAGCTAATCATTTACTTCTTGTATACCTTCGAAAGATTTTTCAGCTTGTTTTTTTCATGTTTCTTGCTAGAATACTCCTGCAGTCTACTTTATTTTTCTTTAATACTGCCTTTTCCAGATTTCAAGAAGGAAATATTATGCTGGGTGGGAGGTGGGAATTTTATTGAGATATTCTGTAGGTATTTTAACCAGTGAGCTGAAAACTATGCCTGATCTGGATTAAGTTTTATATCTCACTAATTGGTGTAAATACTTCAATAAAATTACAGTGAATTCTGGTTAATCAAGGCAGATGCTTATTTGGGACAACTCCAAAAAAAATTAATCAATAATATAGCTGGGATTTCCTTTGATTATTTAGGGAACTATGCCACTTAATTAGGGCAGGAGACTATTGCAGAACAGTTTCTAATTAGTGTCAGTTGTGTGCACTTGTGTGGCCATTGGACACAACTCTGTGATTCAAGCAAATAGTTTTTTAAGTAATATTTGATAAATACATCAATTACAAAAAGAATTGGATATGAATAGGGCCACTAAGGGGTCAACAGTACAGTCTCCGCAATAAGAAAATGGAGATGGAATAAATGTTAAATTCTAACTTCTCTTTAGTAATTACTAAGGAGATAGACTAGGTGGACATTACATTGTTCAAAGTTCAAAGTAAAATTTATTTTCGGAGTACATGCATGCCACCACATACAACCTTGAGATTCTTCTGCAGGCATGCTTAGCAAATATATAGAATAATAACTGTAAACACCAGAACTAAACTGTAAACAAATACAAATCGGCCAAGAATAATTAAATAAGCATATTTAAATTTTTTAAACTGGTGATATATCTCAAAAGTTATATAAACAGCGTATATAAAACTGTAAATTGCTTTTAAAGAGAGTCTAGGAAGAAACAGCATAGGCATTATATGTTAGAAGAAGATGTAGTGTCAGAGGGCTTGTGTACAGTTAATGTAAACCTTATATTTAGGAAGGTGATTACAGCATGTTAGAACCATAGAACCATGGAACATTACAGCACAGAAACAGGTCTTTTGGCCCTTCTTGGCTGTGCCAAACCATTTTTCTGCCTAGTCCCACTGACCTGCAACTGGAACATATCCCTCCACACACCTCTTATCCATGTACCTGTCCAGGTTTTTCTTAAATGTTAAAAGTGAGCCCACATTTACCACTTCATCTGGCAGCTCATTCCACACTCCCACCACTCTCTGTGTGAAGAAGCCCCCCCTTAAACTTTTCCCCCTTCACCCTTAGCCCATGTCCTCTGGCTTTTTTCTTCCCTAGCCTCAGTGGAAAAAGCCTGCTTGCATTCACTCTATCTATACATAGAATGGTACAGCACAGTACAGGCCCTTCGGCCCACAATGTTGTGCCGACCCTCAAACCCTGCCTCCCATATAACTCCCCACCTTAAATTCCTCCATATACCTGTCTAGTAGTCCCTTAAATTTCACTAGTGTATCTGCCTCCACCACTGACTCAGGCAGTGCATTCCATGCACCAACCACTCTCTGAGTAAAAAACCTTTCTCTAATATCCCCCTTGAACTTCCCACCCCTTACCTTAAAGCCATGTCCTCTTGTATTGAGCAGTGGTGCCCTGGGGAAGAGGTGCTGGCTATCTACTCTATCTATTCCTCTTAATATCTTGTATACCTCTATCATGTCTCCTCTCATCCTTCTCTCCAAAGAGTAAAGCCCTAGCTCCCTTAATCTCTGATCATAATGCATACTCTCTAAACCAGGCAGCGCCCTGGTAAATCTTCTCTGTACCCTTTCCAATGCTTCCACATCCTTCCTATAGTGAGGCGACCAGAAATGGACACAGTACTCCAAGTGTGGCCTAACCAGAGTTTTATAGAGCTGCATCATTACCTCGTGACTCTTAAACTCTATCATAGAAACATAGAAACATAGAAAATAGATGCAGGAGTAGGCCATTCAGCCCTTTGAGCCTGCACTGCCATTCAGTACGATCATGGCTGATCATCCAACTCAGAACCCTGTACTTGCCTTCTCTCCATACCCTCTGATCCCTTTAGCCACAAGGGCCATATCTAACTCCCTCTTAAATATAGCCAATGAACTGGCCTCAACTGTTTCCTGTGGCAGAGAATTCCACAGATTCACCACTCTCTGTGTGAAGTAGCTTTCCCTCATCTCGGTCCTAAAAGGCTTCCCCTTTATCCTCAAATTGTGACCCCTTGTTCTGGACTTCCCCAACATCGGGAACAATCTTCCTGCATCTAGCCTGTCCAATCCCTTTAGAATTTTATACGTTTCAATGAGATCCCCCCTCAATCTTCTAAATTCCAGAGAGTATAAGCCTAGTCGATCCAGTCTTTCATCATATGAAAGTCCTGCCATCCCAGGAATCAATCTGGTGAACCTTCTTTGTACTCCCTCTATGGCAAGAATGTCTTTCCTCAGATTAGGGGACCAAAACTGCACACAATACTCCAGGTGTGGTCTCACCAAGATCTTGTACAACTACAGTAGTACCTCCCTGCTCCTGTACTCAAATCCTCTTGCTATGAATGCCAGCATACCATTCACCTTTTTCACCGCCTGCTGTATCTGCATGCCCACTTTCAATGACTGGTGTACAATGACACCCAGGTCTCGTTGCACCTCCCCTTTTCCTAATCGGCCACCATTCAGATAATAATCTGTTTTCCTGTTCTTGCCACCAAAGTGGATAACCTCACATTTATCCACATTAAATTGCATCTGCCATGAATTTGCCCACTCACCTAACCTATCCAAGTCACCCTGCATCCTCTTAGCATTCTCCTCACAGCTAACACTGCCACCCAGCTTCGTGTCATCTGCAAACTTGGAGATGCTGCATTTAATTCACTTGTCTAAGTCATTAATATATATTGTAAACAACTGGGGTCCCAGCACTGAGCCTTGCGGTACCCCACTGGTCACCGCCTGCCATTCTGAAAAGGTCCTGTTTATTCCCACTCTTTGCTTCTTGTCTGCCAGCCAATTCTCTATCCACATCAATACCATACCCCCAATACTGTGTGCTTCAAGTTTGCACACTAATCTCCTCTGTGGGACCTTGTCAAAAGCCTTTTGAAAATCCAAATATACCACATCCACTGGTTCTCCCCTATCCACTCTACCAGTTACACCCTCAAAAAATTCTATGAGATTCGTCAGACATGATTTGCCTTTCACAAATCCCAGCTGACTTTGTCCGATGATTTCACCACTTTCCAAATGTGCTGTTATCACATCTTTGATAACTGACTCTAGCATTTTCCCCACCACCGATGTCAGGCTTACCGGTCTATAATTCCCTGGTTTCGCTCTCCCTCCTTTTTTAAAAAGTGGGGTTACATCAGCCACCCTCCAATCCTCAGGCACTAATCCAGAATCTAAAGAGTTTTGAAAAATTATCACTAATGCATCCACTATTTCTTGGGCTACTTCCTTAAGCACTCTGGGTTGCAGACCATCTGGCCCTGGGGATTTATCTGCCTTTAATCCCTTCAAGCTACCAACACCACTTCCCTACTAACATGTTTTTCCCTCAGTTCCTCCATCTCTCTAGACCCTCGGTCCCCTACTATTTCCGGAAGATTATTTATGTCCTCCTTAGTGAAGACAGAACCAAAGTAGTTATTCAATTGGTCTGCCATGTCCTTGTTCCTCATGATCAATTCACCTATCCCTCGACTTATGAAAACTAACACCCCATAAGCTTTCTTAACTACCCTATCTACCTGTGAGGCAACTTTCAGGGATCTGTAGACATGTACCCTCAGATCCCTCTGCTCCTTCACACTACCAAGTATCCTGCCATTTACTTTGTACTCTGCCTTGGAGTTTGTCCTTCCAAAGTGTACCACCTCACACTTCTCCGGGTTGAACTCCATCTGCCACTTCTCAGCCCACTTCTGCATCCTATCAATGTCTCTCTGCAATCTTCGACAATCCTCTACACTATCTACAACACCACCAACCTTTGTGTCGTCTGAAAACTTGCCAACCCACCCTTCTACCCCCACATCGAGGTCATTAATAAAAATCACGAAAAGTAGACGTCCCAGAACCGATCCTTGTGGGACATCACTCGTCACAACCCTCCAATCTGAATGTACTCCCTCCACCACAACCTATGCCTTCTGCAGGCAAGCCAATTCTGAATCCACCTGGCCAAACTTCCCTGGATCCCATGCCTTCTGACTTTCTGAATAAGCCTACCGTGTGGAACCTTGTCAAATGCCTTACTAAAATCCATATAGATCACATCCACTGCACTACCCTCATCTGTATGCCTGGTCACCTCCTCAAAGATCTCTATCAGGCTTGTTAAGACATGATCTGCCCTTCACAAAGCCATGCTGACTGTCCCTGATCAGACCATGATTCTCTAAATGCCCATAGATCCTATCTCTAAGAATCTTTTCCAACAGCTTTCCCACCACAGACGTAAGGCTCACTGGTCTATAATTACCCGGACTATCCCTACTACCTTTTTTGAACAAGGGGACAACATTTGCCTCCCTCCAATCCTCCGGTACCATTCCTGTGGACAACGAGGATATAAAGATCCTAGCCAGAGGCTCAGCAATCTCTTCCCTCGCCTCGTGGAGAAGCCTGGGGAATATTCCGTCAGGCCCCAGGGACTTATCTGTCCTAGTGTATTTTAACGATTCCAACACCTCCTCCCTCTTAATATCAACATGCTCCAGAACATCAATCTCACTCATATTGTCCTCACTGTCATCAAGTTCCTTCTCATTGGTGAATACCGAAGAGAGGTATTCATTGAGGACCTCGCTCACTTCCATAGCCTCCAGGCACATCTTCCCACCTTCATCTCTAATCGGTCCTACCTTCACTCCTGTTATCCTTTTGTTCCTCACATAATTGAAGAATGCCTTGGGGTTTTCCTTTACCCTACTCACCAAGGCCTTCGCATGTCCCCTTCTTGCTCTTCTCAGCTCCTTCTTAAGCTCCTTCCTTGCTACCCTATATTCCTCAATAGACGCATTTGATCCTTGCTTCCTAAACCTCATGTATGCTGCCTTCTTCCACCTGACTAGATTTTCCACCTCACTTGTCACCCATGGTTCCTTCACCCTACCATTCTTTATCTTCCTCACCGAGACAAATTTATCCCTAACATCCTGCAAGAGATCCCTAAGCATCAACCACATGTCCACAGTACATTTCCCTGCAAAAACATCGTCCCAATTCACACCTGCAAGTTCTAGCCTTATAGCCTCATAATTTTCCCTTCCTCAATTTAAAATTTTCCTGTCCTCTCTGATTCTATCCTTTTCCATGATAATGCTAAAGGCCAGGGAGTGGTGGAAAAGAAGAACATACTGAATCAAAGAGCATAAGAGAGCAGGAACAGAAAAGAAGTTATGCTAAACCTGCACTGAACTTTAATTAGATCACACAGAGTGTACACCATGCTGTTATGGATACTATCATGAAGCAAGTATATTCATACACTGAAGTAAGCACAAAGATTTACATGGTTTATACTACAAATGTAAGGGTATACATTTTATGGAAGGATGAACAGAAATGGCCTCTATCCTCTTGAGGGAAAAGGCTGTGGGAAAATGTATAATAGGTTTTCAGGGTTTTGATGGAGTACTTGCAGCTGCAATGTTTATCATTTTTGGAGAAGAACACAAATAATAGCCAACAAAAGAAATCAACTGGAAACTCAGAAGAAACTTTACCCCAAGAGTGGTCAGAATGCAGAATTTTCTACCATAGGGAATCGCTGAGGCAAACAGTATGGATACAAGTAAGGGAGGTTGTTTATGAGGAAGAAGGGAATATAAGGTTACATTAATTGATTTAAATCAGGAAAGACAAGAGGATTGTCAAATAAAACAGAAACACCAACATGAACCATTTGGGCCAAATGGCCTGCCCCTGTGCCATATAAATATAACCTACGTAATCCTATGCATAATGTTCTTTGCAGATCTTTTGTTCATTTTCCACAGCTTGGTTTCATACCTTCATCAAAACTACAGTTAGTTCAACTGATTCCTGTGTCATAATGTTAGTTACATTTTGCTAACACAAAAGTAACACATATATTCCAACTCTTCCTTATCTGCTAGATAAGCAATGGTCAATCCATGCAAAATTACTATTGAAGTATAATGGGATTTTACCTTTTACATGGCATCTTACAGAGTGCATTCTAGAAATCCCAATACTCTACTGGTTCCAAAAGACCATAAGACCAAAAGCCACAGGAGTAGAATTAGGTCACTCAGCCCATTGAGTCTGTTCTGCCCTTCCACCCTCGCCAATTTATTATCTCTCTCAAACCCCTTCCCCTGCCTTTACTCCACAACTTTTGACACCCTGACTAATCAAGAGAACCTATCAACCTCTGTTTTAAATAAACTCAATGAATTGGCCTCCAAGCAACACATTCCACAGATTCAATACCCTCTGGCTAAAGAAACTTCTCCTCATTTGTGTTCTAAATGGATGTCGCTGTATTCTGAGGCTGTGCACTCTGATCCTCGATTTACCTACTAGAGGCTACATTCTCTCCACATCCACAATATTCCAAATGCAGTTTCACTAATTCCTTATAAAGCCTCAGCATCACATCCTTGCTCTTATATCCTGGTCCTCTCAAAATGAATGCTAACATTGCACTTGCCTTCCTTACCACCAACTCAGCCTGCAAGTTAATCTTTAGGGAATCCTGCATAAGAACTCGCAAGTCATTTTGGACCTCTGATTTTTGAATTTTCTCTGTTTAGCTTTATTCCTTCTACTTAAACACATGATCATACACTTCCTTACACTTTGCCCATTCTCCGAATCTGTCTTAGTTCTTCTGCAGACTCTGTTTCCTCATCATGACCTGCCCCTCCATCTATTTTAGTATCGTCTGTAAACGTGGCCACAAAGCCACCAATTCTGTCATCCAAATTGTTGACATACAATGTGAAAAGAAGCGGTCTCAATACCGACCCCTGTGGAACGCCACATAAAACCATGTTGACTCTACTTTACTGTTTATGATTTATCACATGTATATCAAAACATTAAAATATACAGTGAAATACGAGGGGTGATTGATAAGTTGGTGGCCTAAGGTAGAAGGAGTCAATTTCAGAAAACCTACCACATTTATTTTTCCTACATCTACACACTTAGTCCAGCGGTCATGGAGCATACGGATCCCTTCTTTGTAGAAGTCGGCGTCTTGGACCTCCAGAAGTGGTCCACAGCGGGGGTGATTGATAAGTTAGTAGCCTAAGGTAGAAGGAGATGAGTTATTAACTTCAAACTTTCTGCATTTTCACTCAAAGAGTTGAACTGCACGTGCATGTAACGAGAGCGGTATAACTCATCTCCTTTTACCTTAGGCCACAAACTTATCAATCGCCCCTGCTGTGGACCACTTCTACAAAGAAGGGATCTGTATGCTCCATGACTGCTGGACTAAGTGTGTACATGTAGGAGGGGACTATGTTGAAGAATAAATGTGCTCAGTTTTCTATAACTGACTCCTTCTATCTTAGGCCACGAACTTATCAATCACCCCTCGTACATTATTTGCGTCAACAACCAACACAGTCTAAGAATATGCCAGAGGTCACCCGCAAATGTGCAGTGTTTCTGGCACCAAAATAGTATGTCCACAACTTACTAACCCTAACTGTACATTTGAAATGTGGAAAGAAACCGGAGCACCCAGAGGAAACACACACACAGAACATACACACCCCTTATGGACAGCGGCGAGAACTGAACCCCGATCACTGGCACTGTAAAGCATTACGCTAACCACTATGCTACCGCAACACCTTCCGCCATTCAAAGTGGAAGGCCCTTTGTTTTTTTACTGACCAACTGAATATGTTAAAGATAATATATCAATAAATCAATGCATAGAGGGACCAACTAGAGGGGATGCAATATTGGATCTCCTGTTAGGAAACAAGTCAGGACAAGTGACGGAAGTCTGTGTAGGGGAGCACTTTGGTTCCAGTGATCATAACACCATTAGTTTTAATTTGATCATGGACAAGGATAGATCTGGTCCTAGGGTTGAGGTTCTGAACTGGAAGAAGGCCAAATTTGAAGAAATGAGAAAGGATCTAAAACGCGTGGATTGGGACAGGTTGTTCTCTGGCAAAGATGTGATTGGTAGGTGGGAAGTCTTCAAAGGAGAAATTTTGAGAGTGCAGAATTTTTATGTTCCTGTCAGGATTAAAGGCAAAGTAAATAGGAATAAGGAACCTTGGTTCTCAAGGGATATTGCAACTCTGATAAAGAAGAGGAGGGAGTTGTATGAAATGTATAGGAAACAGGGAGTAAATCAGGTGCTTGAGGAGTATAAGAAGTGCAAGAAAATACTTAAGAAAGTAATCAGGAGGGCTAAAAGAAGACATGAGGTTGCCTTGGCAGTCAAAGTGAAGGATAATCCAAAGAGCTTTTACAGGTATATTAAGAGCAAAAGGATTGTAAGGGATAAAATTGGTCCTCTTGAAGATCAGAGTGGTCAGCTATGTGCGGAACCAAAGGAAATGGGGGAGATCTTAAATAGGTTTTTTGCGTCTGTATTTACTAAGGAAACTGGCATGAAGTCTATGGAATGAAGGGAATCAAGTAGTGAGATCATGGAAACTGTACAGATCGAAAAGGAGGAGGTGCTTGCTGTCTTGAGGAAAATTAAAGTGGATAAATCCCCGGGACCTGACAGGGTGATCTCTCGGACCTTGAAGGAGACTAGTGTTGAAATTGCGGGGGCCCTGGCAGAAATATTTAAAATGTCGCTGTCTACGGGTGAGGTGCCAGAGGATTGGAGAGTAGCTCATGTTGTTCCGTTGTTTAAAAAAAGGATCGAAAAGTAATCCGGGAAATTATAGACCGGTAAGTTTAACGTCGGTAGTAGGTAAGTTATTGGAGGGAGTTCTAAGAGACAGAATTACAAGCATTTGGATAGACAGGGACTTATTAGGGAGAGTCAACATGGTTTTGTGCGTGGTAGGTCATGTTTGACCAATCTATTGGAGTTTTTTGAGGAAGTTACCAGGAAAGTGGATGAAGGGAAGGCAGTGGATATTGTCTACATGGATTTCAGTAAGGCCTTTGACAAGGTCCCGCATGGGAGGTTAGTTAGGAAAATTCAGCCGCTAGGTATACATGGAGAGGTGGTAAATTGGATTAGACATTGGCTCAATGGAAGAAGCCAAAAAGTGGTAGTAGAGAATTGCTTCTCTGAGTGGAGGCCTGTGACTAATGGTGTGCCACAGGGATCAGTGCTGGGTCCATTGTTATTTGTCATCTATATCAATGATCTGGATGATAATGTGGTAAATTGGATCAGCAAATTTGCTGATGATACAAAGATTGGAGGTGTAGTAGACAGTGAGGAAGGTTTTCAGAGCTTGCAGAGGGACTTGAACCAGCTGGGAAAATGGGCTGAAAAATGGCAGATGGAGTTTAATACAGACAAGTGTGAGGTATTGCACGTTGGAAGGACAAACCAAGGTAGAACATACATGGTTAATGGTAAGGCACTGAGGAGTGCAGTAGAACAGAGGGATCTGGCAATACAGATACAAAATTCCCTAAAAGTGGCGTCACAGGTAGATAGGGTCGTAAAGAGAGCTTTTGGTACATTGGCCTTTATTAATCAAAGTATTGAGTATAAGAGCTGGAATGTTATGATGAGGTTGTATGAGGCATTGGTGAGGCCGAATCTGGAGTATTGTGTTCAGTTTTGGTCACCAAATTACAGGAAGGATGTAAATAAGGTTGTAAGAGTGCAGAGAAGGTTTACAAGGATGTTGCCGGGACTTGAGAAACTCAGTTACAGAGAAAGGTTGAAAAGGTTAGGACTTTATTCCCTGGAGCGTAGAAGAATGAGGGGAGATTTGATAGAGGTATATAAAATTATGATGGGTATAGATAGAGTGAATGCAAGCAGACTTTTTCCACTGAGGCAAGGGGAGAAAAAAACCAGAGGACATGGGTTAAGGGTGAGGGGGGAAAAGTTTAAAGGGAACATTACAGGGGGCTTCTTCACACAGAGAGTGGTGGGAGTATGGAATGAGCTGCCAGATGAGGTGGTAAATGCGGGTTCTTTTTTAACATTTAAGAATAAATTGGACAGATACATGGATGGGAGGTGTATGGAGGGATATGGTCCGTGTGCAGGTCAGTGGGACTAGACAGAAAATGGTTCGGCACAGCCAAGAAGGGCCAAAAGGCCTGTTTCTGTGCTGTAGTTTCTATGGTTTTCTATGGTTTTTCTATAATAGCAAATAAAGAATAGCTGGTCATAAACAAAGAAGGATGGCAGGTCAGAAGGTTGGACAGTACACAAAACAAAACAATGAATAACTAAAGGGCTTAATAAGGAAGGAAAATCTGGAGTAAGAGATAAATTCAGTGAGAAATATAAGAACAATTAATAAATGCTCCTGAAGATACAAATTAATGAGATGTGTGAATCAGTAAGGCTTTCATCTGTCTTACTTCTAGATTCTGTTTTCAGGCTCCCCATTTGGCACTAAACATGATTTCAAATAAAATAGCTTACCTAAGTGAAGAAGCCAGAGACTATTTATTTGTTTATTTAATGAGAAACAGTGCAGTATAGTCACTTTTGGCCACGTTGCCCAGATGATGTTTGGTCTGAATGACAACTGAACCTCTTGACCATGTGTGCCTGCTCTTACGCATTGAGTTGCTGCCACATGATTGGCTGATTAGATATTTGTATTAACGAGCAGATGTACAGGTGTACCTCATAAAGAGGCCACTGAGTGTAGACAGGCATTACAGTCAGTTTTGTTGAGATGTGCAAAAGAGCCTGTTTCTGGGCAATATGTTTCTAGGATTCTCTATATTTTACTCATAGGTTGTTCATTTGCTTAGTGCCCTGATAGTCTTATATTATTGTTCACTCTATGTCTGGTGCTGGTTTTGAACTGCATATGGATCTAGTCAGTCTTTTAGCTTTTTAGAGGTGTTAAACCATGTAGTTCTAATTACAGTAATCTATCTTTTTATTGCTAATGGCCCATTATTCCTTATTGGTGTCCAATTTTTGGATGCTATATACACCCTGACATTTCTCACACCTCTGTACATGATGATGGACAGTCTAATATATTGATCAGGCTCTTGAACCAGTGGGAATAACATCACTCAACTTCATTTGCCCCATCACTGAACTGTTCCCACAACATATGGACTCACTTTCAAGGACTCTTCAACTCATGTTCTTGATATTTATTGCTTATTTATATATCATTACTATTTCTTTTTTTTGGCTTTTGTATTTGCAGAGTTTGTTGTCTTTTGCTCATTGGTTGTTTGTCTGTCCTGTTGGATGCTTCTTTCATTGACTCTGTTATGCTTCTTGGATTTACTGAATATGCTCACAAGCAAACAAATCTCAGGGTTGCATATAGTGACACACGTATATACTTTGCTAATAAATTTACTTTGAAATTTTGAACATAGCAGCCAACTGCAGCTGTCATGATGTGCTTGATCTGAGTGAAAAATTGTTGTTCCCAGGGATCAAGTATTCATTCAAAGAGGTTTGAGGGGAGAGTTGCAAATACATTTTCATTGATAAGGCTATTGCAATGTAGGTGCTAGCATCGCCGTTTTTCTGTGCATTCAATGTGAAATCAATTGTTTCCCACACATTTTTGGATCAAGCAGACCATTGAGAAACCAATAAATTTGACACCAGTAATTTAGCTTCTCTTGAAACTAAATTCTATGTATTGGGTAAAGTTTGTCACTAGGTTAGCACATAATCTGCCTGACCTGAAATCAGTTTGGAGATTAGTTGCCTTCCTGGAACATTATATTGCAGTTTACAATATATCTTTCCAGTTTCTCTGTGCATCATAGGACAGTAATAATTTTATTTCATTCTATTAAACTATTAGAGACTGCAGTAGTGTAGAAGAATTTGTGGTGCATAGGGAGGTTGGAATTAAGGTTGTGAAATATCATTAAAGTTATATATTTGGGTCAGTTCAGTGCTGATACTGCTGGTGATTTATCACTCACCATACATTCTGTGCCTCTTCACTCGCAGAGATTCCTCCCAAGAGATAATTAAAGCGGAGAAGGCTAGTAAATTACCAGATTTCCTTAGACCTTATTTCATTAGATTTCATTTCCAAAATTTGATTGGATGCTGAATGTTGACACTTGCACTTGCAACTAGATACAGAATACCCAGAAATGCTAAGACCATAAGACATAGGAACAGAATTAGGCCATTCAGCCCATTGAGTCTGCTCAACCATTCCAGCATAGCTGATCCTGGATCCCATTCAATTCCATACACCTGTTTCTCGCCATATCCTTTCATGCCCTGACCATTCAGGAAACAATCAACTTCCACCTTAAATACACCCATGGACTTAGCCTCCACCACAGTCTGTGGCACAGCATTCCACAGATTCACTACTCTCTGGATAAAAAAATTCCTCCTTACCTCTGTTCTAAAAGGACGCCCCTCAGTTTAGTCTGTGCCCTCTGGTTCTGGATACACCTGAAATCACTGGAGAGAGAGTTACTGGTAGATACAAAACAGCTTCTTTATTCGACAAAACAAAGTACAGCAGGCATACGGAGACCATTTCAGTGGAAAGGTCTGCTGCCCAATGTGGGGCTAGATATTTATTTGCTACACACACAAAGGACAATTCCATATTTACAAAGTATAGATAATGCTTACTTTTGAACTTCACACCTCCCGATTACATCCATCCCACCAGCGCCAGCAGCATCAGGACTGGTATTCGGAATCCATTGTTCCAAACTGAATCCACAATGCACTTATTTGATATTTTACGTGCTTAACATGAAGGACAATCCGTATTTACAAAGTATAGATAATGCTGTCTTTGAAATTGCATGCAAACCTCACACCTTCTCACCAGCAGCGTCTGGACTGGTATTCCGGTATTCACAGCTTTTAGGAAATGCATTGTCAAGGAACAGAAGACTGGTGGCTGAAGCCATTTACTAAGTGTTAATGACCTAAACCCAAAAATTACTCTAACAACACCCACCATAGAAACATCCTCTCCACGTCCACCCTATCTTGTCCTTTCAACATTCCATAGGTTTCAATGAGATAGCCCCACAATCTTCTAAATTCCAAAGAGTATAGGCCCAAAGCTGCCAAACACTTTTCATATGTTACCCCTTAATTCCTGGAATCATCATTGTGAACTTCCTCTGAGATATCCTTTCTGAGATATGAGGCCTAAAACTGTTGACAATACTTCAAGTATGGCCTGATAAGTGTCTTATAAAGGCTCAGTATTATCTCCTTGTTTTTACATTCTATTCCCTTTGAAATAATTGCCAACATTGCATTTGCCTTCTTTACCACAGTCTCAACCTCTATATTAACCTTCGGGTGTCTTGTACGAGGACTCCTAAGTCCCTCTGCACCTCTGATATTTGAACCTTCTCCCCATTTAAATAATAGTCCACACTACTATTCCTTTTACTAAAATGCATTATCATACATTTCCCGAAACTGTATTCCATCTGCCTCTTTTTTGCCCATTCTTCCAATTTGTCTAAGTCCTGTTGCAATTGCATTATTCCTCAGCACCACCTACCCCTCCATCTGCAAACTTTGCCATAAAGCCATCAATTCCATTATCCAAATCATTGACAAAAAAATGTGAAAAGTAACGGTCCCAATACTGACCCCTGAAGAACACCACTAGTCACTGGTAGCCAACCAGAAAAGGTCCCTTTTATTCTCACTCGCTGTCTCCTGCCTGTCAGCCATTCCTCTATCCATGCTAGTATCTTTCCTGTAATGCCATAGGATTTTATTTCGCTAAGCAGACTTATGTGTGGCACCTTATCAAATGCCTTCTGAAATTCCAAGTAAGTGACATCTACTGCTTCTACTTTGTCCATCTTGCTTATTACTTCCTTGAAGAACTCTTTGTCAGGCAAGATTTCCCGTGACAGAAACCATGCTGACGTTGACTTATTTTATCATTAGTCTCCAAGTATCCCAAAACCTCATCCTTAATAATGGACTCCAAAACTTTCTCAACCACTGAGGTTAGGCTAACTGGCCTATAATTTCCTATCTTTTGCCTTCCTTCCTTCTTAATGAATGGAGTGGCATTTGCAATCTTCCAATCCTCTGAGACCTTGTCAGAATCAAGTAATTCTTGAAAGATCATGACCAATGTATCTGTTATCTCTTCAGCAACATCTCTCAGGACTCTGAGAAGTAGTCCATCTGGTCCAAGTGAGTTATCTACCTTAAAGCCTTTGAGTTCACCATGACGATGGCAAAATATGGAATGTTGAGTAGCCAATAATATGTACATGATTATCATGCTATGTAACCAACCCTCAGACATCTTTTTAAATCTGAGTACTGACTTCCATATGATACATTATCAGATATTATGTATAAGAAGCCACAGGGTTGTTTACAAGTTGTTTGGTTTACAATTGCTCGTGGAAGGACCTAGACAGGTATCATAGGTACCTAAGTCAAACAAAAGGACCAGAAATCTGCATACATGTGCAAAAATATCTGGCAAATGCTGATTAAAATTCTATCGTTAAATGTGGTCTCCTTCCCTCAGTAGTCCAAGCCGTAACTTGAGCTTGGACTCTTAGCTGGATAATTCTTCAGATAATCAGAGAACCAGGACTCCATTCTCACTTGGCTCAATACTACATCAGTTCCATGGCAGATAAGTGAATCTCATCTTGAAATGGAGACACCTCTTTTTCCCTTATTAAGGAGAGAGAGAACCTGCGGTATGTCGAATTACCCTGTGAACAAGTAGTCTTTGGGGTACTGCAAGTCTGAGTATTTATTGATGCTTTGCTGCACGCTTGAGTGCTCGGTGGGGCAGCTGATGCATTTTTTGCTGGTGGGAGGGGGGCGTCATTGCTTTGCTGCTGCTTAAGCATTGGAAGGGGGAGTTGGGGGGTGGCTTTGGGGTTCTAACATTTAACTGCCATTCATTCTTTGGGGAACTCCTGTTTTCATGGATGGTTGCAAAGACAAAGCATTTCAGGATGTATATTGTATACATTTCTCTGACATTAAATGTACCTTTGAAACCTTTGATATCAACATGTTTTCTTGAGATATAGAGACACCCTTATCTTAAAATTCTATTTCACCTATTTCTGGTATGTTTGAGCATTATTATACTTTGTGTAAGGGCTAAATGAGAAATAGTGTGAAACAACGTTAGGGTGGTTGTCCACAAGAAAGACAATTAAAAATATAGCCATGCAATTTCCAATGTCAATGACTGCAATTTCCAACACCTCACTGGGAGAGTGAGAGAAGGGGATAGGAGAGTGTGTGGGAGAGAGGGAGAGAAAGAAAAGGCACTACAGAGGGTGAAATATGGAGTAAAAGCTCTATCAAGGAATTCAGCAGATCAAGCAGCATCAGGACTGGATGAGAGAGAGGGAGACTGGAGAGGGGAGGGACAGAACTTCTGGATATTCAAAAATGTTCTTCTGGATGTTGCATCCCAGTGATCTATGTGATATGCAAGCCAAGGCAGTACAATATGGGAAAGCAAACTGCTGCCCATGTAGCAGACTCCCGCTCTCTACACAGCTGATGAATCCAAAGGAATGACAGAGACAGATACAGTTTGGCATCAGCAGTATCGCAAGAGTTGCCAGACAGCATTGAACTCAAAGTAGGGCAGCCTTGGGGATTCCAGCTTCGGATTTTCCCTCAGGGTTTACTCCCAAAACCTTCCCCATGAGTGGGTATAGCCTCAAGGTAGTGGAAGTTTGTGATCAGGGTTTTCCTTCTCCTCGATGAGCTGCCAACCATGGCTGACGAGCCCCATCTGCCTGAAGCAGTTGTTTTAGGATGCCAACAACCTGCCTATGCCCATTCTTCTGTCAGTAGAAATGGTTCCACTGGGCTTAATACCTAAGCCACACAGGAAGGCCAGGAGCTGTATTGGCTATAAGATCATAAGGCATAGGAGCAGAATTAGGCCATTCAGCCCATTGAGTCTGCTCCGCCATTCCATCATGGCTGACCTTGGATCCCACTCAACCCTATACGCTTGCCTCCTTGCCATATCCTTTGATGCCCTGATCGATCAGGAAACCACCAATTTCCACCTTAAATATATTTATGGATTTAGACTCCACCGCAGTCTGTGGCAGAATATTCCACAGATTCACCACTCCCTGGCTAAAAAAAAAAATCCTCCTTGCCTCTGTTCTAAAAGGTTGCCCTTCAATGTTGAAACTGTGCCCTCTAGTTCTGGATACCCCTACAACAGGAAATATCCTTTCCACATCCACACTATCTAGTCCTTTCAACATTCAGTAGGTTTCAATGAGATCCTTCCCTGCATTTTTCTGAATTCCAGTGTGTACAGGCCCAAAGCTGCCTAAGGAATGAGCCTGCTATTGAGAGTTTTCTCTCAGACATGAAGTGGGGTAGAGATGGGAGGAAGTGATGGAGAAGACAAAGGTAGTGAACAGGAGATGGTATTGGCCGATAGGATTTGCATGGAGGAAAGTGAATGGCAGGTTTCTGAGAAATGGAAATAAGTGGCTCTTTGAAGATGGTAGTGGCTTACCGTCCCATGAAGAAGACAGTAGATAGGATTTAAATAAAAGACGGAAGGAAGAGTTTAGGGTTTTGCTGAGTTCTGAACATGGACTTGTTTCTGATATCAATGCAATTAGACCAACTAAGGATTTGAAAAAAGCGTTAGGAGATACAGTGGGTGCAAAATCGTTAAGGGACATGGCATACTTAGTATTTTGTAAAGACAGTAAACAATGTGAGAAAGCTTTGGGGTTAAAAATTGTGGGAGGAAGGAAAGTAACACCAAGGAATTATATTGAATGACAGTGGCTTTGGACAGTAATCTCTGGGGTGTCTCTCGATGTATCAATAGACCAAGATAAAAATAATTTTGCTGGGGGAAAAGTTGTGGATGCTAAACATTTAAACTGTTTTGTGGTGGAGTAGGAACAGATAGCTTATCAGTGTTTATTAAATTTGAATAGAAAAAAAGTTGCCAGTTAGGGTTAAATTAGGTCCTATGAGTTTTCTAGTTTGAGTCTATGCGCCACTACCTCTGAGATGTTTTCAATGCCAGAAGTTAAGTCATGTAGTTGTTGTGTGTAAGGGTTAAAAGCAATATGGTAGATGTGGTGGAGAACATCATGATGACAATTGTGGAGAAGGTGTTAAGCTAAATTGCAGCAACTGTTGAGGAGAACATACTGTAGCTCTGCTTATTATGCAGGGTGTCTTGTATATAAGAAAGCTGTGGAAGTACAGTGTGTTCGGGTGGAAGTGGGCATGTCATATGCAGAGGCTTGGCAAGAAGTACAGAAAATAGTGTTAATGGGACCTATGATATCCAGAATACAGCAAGTTTAAAGACAGTGTGTAAAATGCATGATTGTATAACAGAGGATTCTCTGATTGTTGATAAACTAAAGTTTGTCACTTTCATGGCAGTTGAGGTAAACTGTACAGCACAAACTAAAAGTAGGACAGAAAAAAATTAAATTGTATTAAAAGCTGCAACAAAACATCTGCAGATAAAGGAGAACTCTAGGAATTATTAATGATGCCTTACAAAAAGGAGTAAATAATGTTCAGACTTCAAAGGAGTGTTGATATTTTTTCTAATCTTACAATGGAATGGTAGAAGTCTGTTAGCTAATCGTTTAAGAAATTTATTGAAGATTTATCAAATAAACCTGATGTTATATGTGTACAGGAAACCTGGATGAAACCTTGTTTGTTTTATGATACAAGATTATGTTGACATAAGAGACGATTGTAAAATGGGTAATGGAGGAGGTGTGGCTACCTGTGTCAAAAATAGGATCGCACATAGGGTTTTGGGGACTGGGGTTGTTTTTTGAGTCAATTGTGGTTGAAATTTAGGAAAAAATAGTAAAGTACAGATAATAATTTTTTATAACCCTTGTGAGGGTTATATATTGGAAAGTGTGGGTGGAAATGCGAAAATTAAGGTTATATGGTGTGGGGATTTTGATACTCAGTGCTCTGTGGGGCTGTAGTGACACAAATCTGAATGGGAAAGTGGTGGAAGACTTTCCAGAATAAAAGTGTTTGGTAGGCTTGAATGATGGCAGGAGTACAAGAATAAATCTATTTAACAACACTGTTTCTGCTATCGACGCCGTGTTGGTATCTGAGGATACAGCAAGTGCATGTAACTGGGAAGTGTGTAATGATACAACAGAGGGGAGTGCTCCTTTCCTCATTATCTGTACAATGGGAATAGTTGTGTATCAGAGGAAAGATTCTCATATTCCCAGATGGAAATTTAAAAAGGCAATTTGGGATGTATTTGATGGTTTATGTGAAAGTAGATTTCCTGATCATTTGATTTTGGTGGATATTGAGTTGAGTAATAATACCTTGTGGTCTGCACTCGACTCAATAGCTAAGGAATCAATTCCTGGATCATTGGGGGATACGAAAAGAAGAGTGGTTCCCTGATGGGTGGATGAATGTAAAAGAGCTGTGAAGAAGCAGAATAAAGCTTTTAGGAAAGTTAGATGGTGTTACTCCTATTCATCTTTCATGCAATATAAAAGAGCCCAAGCTACTATATAGTTAGAAAAATAGTGGGAAGGGCAAAGAAAATGTGTTAGAAAATGTACTGAGGTAGCACTGGAAAAGAAATCCACATGGGGGAGGTTTGGGTTATGGTACAGAAAATGAGGGGAGTTAGAAAACTTGATACATTACTGGTTTGTATGGTGGGGAGAAGGCTGCAGTTATTGACTTGGGAAAAAAAACAGAATTATTAGCAAAAACATGTCAGTGTACATAGTTTAGCCAATTTAAGTAAAGAAGAGAAGTCTTACAGAGAAATAGTTTTGGCAAGCAGTCCTCAGATTGTCAGAAGAAGAATGTTTCAGTTCCTGCTTGGGGCTGAACTTAAAAGGGCATTAAAGGTGCTGGTCTGACACCACCTGGGAAAGATGATATTTATTATCATGGTTATCAGATTCAAAACTTATGCTGGTTTTGAAATTCCCTAATACAATATAGGTTGAAGGGAGCCTTCCTCCTTCCTGGAAATTAGGGGTTGTTATCCCTATATTGAAACCTGGTAAGGATTAATCAGTTATAGACCTATTTTGCTAACTTCACATGTATATAATAAAATGGAATGAATGGTTATAGCAAGGCTTTCTTATTTTGTGGAAAGTAGTGGGAAATATCCAGTATACTAATCTCGATTTTGTAAAGGGAGAATGATCATGGACTTGGTGTTAAGTCTGTAAGATCCAAGTTTAATAAGGAATCAGTGGTAGCAGTTTGCTTTGATGTAGAGAAAGCTAATATATGTATATATGTAATATATGTATGGACACAAGGATTGCTACTTAAGCTGAAGAAGATGGAAATAGGTACTAGAATATTCAATTGGATTCAAGATTTTTATGTGATAGCAAGATACAAGTTAGGTTGGGAACAACATTCTCTAAAGAAATATGAGGTAGAGAATGGACTCACACAGGGGAATGTGTATAACCTATTCCTTTTTAATATTATGATTAATGATTTGTTTCTTAAAACAACCACCTGGGGTTGATTTGAGCCTTCAAGAAAAGATCAAGATGTGGTGATTGTTTATCAGTGACACAAGAAGTTCAGCAATATGGCTAGAGCAGCCACTCTTTTGAGTGTGTCAGTCTTTACAGTAGCTTTGGCTCATCAGTCTTCGGCAAGGTCAGGCTTGGGTGAGGTTTAGTATCCTGTAAGTTACTCTCTCTCTGTTCTTATTTGTTCATTCCCCATCAATTAGAGCATCGCAGTTCAGTGAGAATGGCTCCAGGGGCAGCGTTTTGTACTGTGTGGGGGATGTGGGAAGTCTGGGAGTCTGGAGGTCTCCCAGGCAGAAGCTACAGGGAGGTAGTCACCCCTAGATTGCAGGAGACAGGTAACTGGGTGACAGTCAGGAGAAGGAGGAGAAATGCACAGCCAGTACAGAGTACACCTGTGGCCGTTCTCCTCAATATTAATTATACAGCTTTATATACTATTGAGGTGGACGGCCTATCAAGGGGAGCCAGAGTGACCAGGTCTCTGGCACTAAGTCTGCTGAAGAAAAGTAGAGAGGTGAAGAAGACTGCAGTGTTGATAGGACATTCCATAGTCAAGAGGAACAGAGACAAAGTTCTGTGGGCATGATAGAGACACTCGGACGGTATGCTGCTTCCTTGGTGCCAGGATCAAGGATGTCTCAGAGGGGATCCAAGGTATTCTCAAGGGCAAGGGTGAGCAGCCAGAAGTCTTGGTACATATTGGCACTAATGATAAAGGTAGACAAGGTGAGGAGGTTCTGAAGAATTTTTAAGGAGCTAGGTAGAACGTTGAGAAACAGGACCTCCAGGGTCATAAGGTCTGGATTGCTGCCTGTGTCACATGCCAGTGAGGATAAAAATAGGATGATTTGGTAGGTTCAGGAACTGATGAGGAGGCAGGAGTTCAGATTTATGGATCATTAGGATTTCTTCTTGGGAAGGTAGAAAAAGGACGGGTTACACCTGAACCTCAAGGGGTCCAAGATATTGTGGGCAGGTTGGCTAGAGTTGTTTGGGTGGGTTTAAACTAATTTGGCAGGGGGATGAGAACTGGAGTGATAGTGTTGAAGATGAGGTAGCTGGTTTACAAACAGAGGCAATGTGTATTAAGACTCCTAGCAAGCAGAAGCTGATGATAGGGTAAAATTGCAGTCAACAGGATGAGCTGCAATGTAAAAGGTGAACAAAATTGAGAAGGGTGAATACAGGACTGAAGGTGTAATATCTGAATGCATGCTGTATACAGAATAAGGTAGGTGAACTTGTAGAAGTTACAGATTGGCACATATGATATTGTAGGCATCAATGAATCATGGCAGAAAGATGATAGCTGGTAGCTTAATATCAAAGGATACACATTGTATCAAAGGGACAGGCAGGAAGGCAGAGGGGTGGCATTACCCTTGGGAAAAAAAATGAAATCAAATAATTAGAAAGAGGTGACATAGGGTCAGAAAGTGTTGAATCGTTATAGAAGAGCTAAGGGACGATGAGTAAAAAGACCCTGATGAGAGTCATATACAGATTCCCAAACGGTAGTAAGGAGGTAGTCTACAAATTACAACAGGAGATAGAAAATGCATACCAAAAGGGCAATGTTACAATAGTCATGGGGGATTTTAATATACAGATAGATCGGAAAAATTAGGTTCGTGCTGGATTACAAGAAAGGAGATTTTTAGAGTGCCTATGAGATGGCGTTTTTAGAGCAGCTTGTGGTTGAGCCCTCTAGAGGATCAGCTATTCTGGTTGGGTGTTATGCAATGAACCAGAATTGATTCAAGCCTTGAAGGTAAAAGCACCCTGAGGGGCAAGTGATCAAATGATCAAATTCACCCTGAAATTTGAGAAGCAGCAGCAAAAGTCAGGTGCATCAGTATTACAGAGGTTTGAGAGAGGAGTTGGCCAGAATTGATTGGAAAAGAATGCCGGCAGGGATGATGGCAGAGCAGCAATAGGTGGAAATTCTGAAAGCAATTCCTAAGGCACAGAGTGTATACATCCCAAACAGAAAGAAGTATTCAGAAGGCAGGATGACACAACTGTGGCTAACAAGTCAAAACCAGCATAAAAGCCACAGAAAGGGCATATTATACAGCAAAAAATAGTGAGAAGTTAGAGGATTGGGAAGTTTTTAAATACCAGAAGTTTCTTTGGATACATGAAGCGTTAAAGAGAGGCAAGAGTAGATACCCAACCACTGGAAAATGATGCTGGAGAGGTTGCAGCAGGGGACATACAAATGGCAGATGAACTAATTAAGTATTTTGCATCATTCTTCACTGTGGAAGACACTAACAGTATGGTGGAAGTTCCAGGTGTCAGGGGTCATTAAGTGCGTGAAATTACCATTACTGGGGAGAAGGTTCGAGGAAGCTGAAAGGTCTGAACGTAGATAATTCACCTGGATCAGATGGTGTTCAATCTAGGGTTCTGAAATAGGTGGCTGAAAAAATTGTGGAGGCATTAGTAATGATCTTTCAAGAATCAATTGATTCTGGCATGGCTCAGGAGGTAGGAAAATTACAAATGTCACTCCACTCTTCAAGAAGGGAGAGAGGCAGAAGAAAGGAAATTATAGGCCAGTTAGTCTGACCTCAGTGGTTGGGAAGATGTTGGAGTCCATTACTAAGGATGAGGTTTCAGGATACTTGGAGGCACACAATAAAACAGGCCATAGTCAGCATGGCTTCTTCAAGGGAACATCTTGCCTGACAAACTGTTGGAATTCTTCAAAGAAATAACAAGAAAGGCAGACAAATGAGAATCAGTTGATGTTGCGTAGTTGGATTTTCAGGCCTTTGACAAGTTGCCACACATGAGGTTGCTTAACAAGCTACAAGCCCATGGTATTACAGGAAGGATACTAGCATGGATCAAGCAGTGGCTGATTGCCAGGAGACAAAGAGTGGGAATAAAGGGAGCCTTTCCTGGTTGGTTTCTGGTAACTAGTGATGTTCCACAGGGGTGTGTGTTGGGATCGATTCTTTTTATGCTATATGTCAATGATTTGGATGATGGAAATGATGGCTATATTGCAAAGTCATGCACTTAGGAAGAAGAAATGAAAGGGTTGACTATTTTCTAAATGGAGTGAAAATACAAAAATCTGAGATGAAGAGACTTTGGGGTCCTTGTGCAGGATTCCCAAAAGGTTCATTTGCAAGTTGAGTCTGTGGTGTGTATATTCAAGAGGACTAGAATATAAAAGCAAGGATGTAATGTTGAGAATTTAAAAAGTACTGGTGAAGCCTCACTTGCAGTATTGAAAGCAGTTTTGTGCACCTTATCTGAGAAAAGATGTCTGAAACTGGACAGGGTTCAAAGGAAGTTCACAAAAATGATTCCAAAATTGAATAGCTTGTCAAATGAAGAGCTCTGGGATTGTATTCACTGGAATTCAGAAGAATGAGAGGTAACCTCATTGAAACTTATCGAATACTGAAAGGCCTTGATAAGAGTGGATGTGGAGAGGATGTTTCTATGGTTGGAGAGTCTAAGACTAGAGGACACAGCCTCAGGATAGCCAGGCATCCTTTTAGAGTGGAATGAGGAAATATTTCTTTAACTAGAGAGTGGTAAATCTGTGGAATTCGTTGCCACAGGTAGGTGTGGAAGCCAAGTCTTCACGTATATTTAAGGCAGAGGTTGATAGATTCTTGATTTGTCAAGGCATGAAGGGATATGGCAGGGGTGGGGGGAGGCAGGAGAATGGAGCTGAGAACAAAAATGATTATCTTATGGTCTTATATGCAAGGTAGATATTATGAATTCTTACATATCTATCCAGATGGTTCAAAATATCCAGTGACAGGCTGTTCAGGTATTTCTGTTTATGTTTCAAAGTTTCAGGTGACTATTAAGAAAAGATTATCAGACAAAGTATCACAATTCATGTCTGAGATGGTTGCTATCACTTTAGCCTTGGAATGGGTCAAAGACATACGTTATGATTATGTACTTTTGTACTCTGATTCATTCTCGGTCGACATCTATTAAAACAGTTATTTCAAATTGTAGGCCAGACATTCTTCTTGAGATTAGACAACATCTGTTGAAGCTGCAGGGTCTAGCCTATGTATACATTTCATATGGTTCCTGCTCCTGTTGGGATTGAAGGATAGGAGCAGGCATTCTTGCCAAGTAATCACTTAAATTAAGGTTGTAACAGTAAATATAACGGTGTCCTTGCATACGGGGAAGATGAACGCCATGATTAAAAAGTCTTTTCAACCACACTAACAAAAATTTGGGATAAGGAAAAGAAAGGATGGCATTTATTTAAAATTTAGAGGATGGCGGGAAGTGATCTGGGAGATGGGTATGAAAGGAGAGCAGAAACTACACTTACATGGACATGTATCGGAAATAGTAGGTTGAATAATTAATTCCCTGTTCAGAATTATTATGCTCTTTGCTCCACACTCCAACTCAGTAGGGGGCGGTAATGCACCTTATGTTGGTCTGCTAACTACTATTAAACTTTATAAGGAGATTGAAACAGCAAGCACAGCCTTACCATGAAGCCTGCAACTTTGCTGGAAAGAAGTAGATTTTGTCCATCCTTGACTGCCTTATATACTGGTACTTCTCTTTTGTTCCAGAGAAAGGTACAGCATCCCTTTGCACCTTTAAGCAGTCTCATCTATATTGAAGAAATACTTAAGTAAATATTCTTTATTGTTCAATTGATTTTAGAAGCTTAATGGGATATACTTATGCCATATTGCATCTACAGATGCAGCCTCAACAATTAGTTTCACGTTTTGAAGAGGGAATCTCTTGATAGTTCTTAGCCCATATAGACGATGTTTTCCTATCCCCTACAGCCTACAGCAAGGGTTGCTTCCAGCCTTTTCATGGATAAATATTTCACCCACTGTTACATTTGCTACTATGACTTCAAGCACATATTCATTATATTCACTGTCATGATACATTGTAACTCAATGTTATATTTTATTTTCTTAGTTCTGTGACAGTGACCTCATTGCCTACTTTATCCATTAATCAATTGTCTGCATGAAACTCATGATTTTCTTTTGCTTCTTTGACTTAGTTTAATTTACACTTGAACTCACTTTTCTTTAAGCTGCTACCTTTATAGGGGTAGCCTAAACCATAGGATTCAGTGACGCTGGATGCTGATCACGTTAATTTTTCTGTTGTACTGCAGCCATACAGCAGCCTCGCCTTGAATAATGTACCAGCAGCTTCAATCACAAATTCATGAAAATGTGGAAAGATTTACTTACTACACATCCTCTTTGATTTAATCTACTGTAAACACTCTCATTACTATTTGTGTTCCGCATCAACATCAAGATGTTTTGTGTGTAAGGGCAATTACCATCTGTTCTCTCTGCATGCTATGAAGCCTTCCATTTTTCCATTCCCAGAATCCCATCAGTTGGAGCAAGAGGAGGAATGAAGACTGGAGGAAGTGGAGGCAATCATTCTAATGATGAACAAATTGTAACACTGTGTCTGATGCAGCACTAACTCAGAGATCAGCACAGTGAACAATAATCCGGGTAGTTTGGAAGGACATGTATCACAGAAAGATATCCCAGGCAATAGTAAGCTTAAGTCTGGCACCAGAGATTGTGCCATCTTCTCGCAGCTACCATTAGACAGCTGGCACAGAAGCTTGCAGTCCTCTGCTACTTCCCTTCAGTCATTTAGCTCTGGAACCAATCGGCACAAGCCTAATCACTACAGTTCAACACTATGAACACCTGAATCATTTTACACTAAAATTAAACTTTTTTTGTTCTAATTATCTTCTTTCTTGTAACAGATCTATGACTTATTGTCACATGTACCAAGATACAGTATAATGCTTGCCTTGCATATTGTTTATGCAGATCAAATCATTATAGTGTATTGAACTAGAATAAGGTAAAATAATAATGCAGAATAAAATGTAAGCGCTACCAAAAAGTGCAATGGAGATAAACCACATGCAAGATCATAACGAGGTAGATTGTGAGGACAAGAGGCATATTATCATACAACAGGTCTATTCAAGAGTCTGTTAACAGTGGGATAGAAATTGCCCTTGTGCCAGATGGTATGTGCTTAACGTCTGGGGTGGATGGCAGCTTTGAGTATGCTGGTTGCTTTACTGAGGTAGCGAGAAGCATAAACAGAGACCATAGCGGGGTGGCTGGTTCCTGTGATGTGCTGTGCTGTGTCCACAACTCTCTGCAATTCTTATGGTCACATGCAGAGCAGATGCCATACCAATCTATAACGCATAAAGACAGAATGTTTTTATGGTGCATCAATTAAAAATTGGTAAGAGTCAACAGGGATCACATCAAATTTCCTTAGTCTCCTGAGAAAGTAAGGGCATCAGTGAACATTCTTGGTAATAACATCAACATGGTTGGAACAGAACAGGCTATTGCAGATGTTCTCACCTAGAAATTTTAAGCTCTCAACCATAACATTGTTGATGTAGACACCATTTATACAATGCTGTTGCAAATAAGTTTTTCATTGCACCTGTGCATTAATGTACTTTTACATATGGCAGTACACTTTACTCTGCTGATAGGCTTGAAGAAGAATCTATGTATACATTTTGTGGCAGACAACTCATATGAAGAAATGCAACTTAAGCTGTATTTGATTAGCCAGGCAGTGCAATATAAAGCACACAATGATAAAGATTTCCATATTTATTCACCATCTATTGCAAGGTGCTCCAAGATGGAAAAAGACCACAATATCTAATCTTCAGGAGATCCATGGATTTTCTACTAGTTTGGTGGCGCTTGTAACATCCCTGAGTTACTGTAGATAGTAAATTTTTGAGGGGCCAGGAAACTAAAGTGCAACACTTATTGACCAGGATCAATCCAGCCAGGTAGTGCCAGTTACTTAGCATTTCCAACAAGCAGTTTGTGTGTGCTTCTAGGCAACAGAAATTACAGCATGAAGAAAATTATTTTCATGATCTACAAGATCTTCATGTTGAGGGTGTGGAAAAATTTCCTGTTCATAATAAAAAAAGATCCATTGGTATTACATGGAGCTCTAATGGCCATGTGTGCATGAAGACCAGTCAGTGTCAATAGGAGGCTAGCAATTATGGCAAATCCTAGTGTTCAAGATGCCTCGTAGTTCTTACTGAGATCAGAGTAGGTGAAATAATTTATTCATGAATACAATGCCTGGATGACTTATCTGATGTAACTGTGAAAAACAATTGGGAAGATAACAAAGATCTGCTTGGAAAGATCCTGTGACAAGAAGAGTTGAGATTCAACATGACCAGCACTTCAACAGCCATGCCCAAGACCACATCAAAGATCTTTCAATGGAATGTCACACATCTTGGTAATAACTGCCTTTGGAAAACCAATGCATGTTAATAAATTCTAGATTAGAGAGTTCCAGGTAGAAAGTGCCTCTGAAGACATTGTAGAAGTAATCTTTTGGCCAACCATAGCAGATACAATGTTTCTTGCAATAGAGTGCACCCAGCACTGTTTCTACTGAGGCACCCACTGAATGAATGTTTTGACAACTAGTTGGTGTTCTGAGAAATGCAACATGCTCTGCCAGCTCTGCAAGATATGTCAGCAGCCTGCAATCAATTGTAAAGCTGCCCAGTGAGGTCTCCTAGTATAAGCAGTAAACAGTAAAAAGTAATAAACAACGTGTTCTGAGTTTGAGTGAGACTGCTCCGTGATGGTTGTAACAGGCTTGAGTGTCAATTTATATTTACATAGACAGATACTGTTGTTCGATCACTGACATCTTTAGGTGTGCACTTGTTACCAGGAATAGATCAGCTGAATTTATATGGATCATGATCAAGTGTGCCCAGTCCAAATTTATGACTGGCACATTTACAATCGGAAAAACATTCAAAATGCAGTACAGGTAAAATTAAAACTGGGTCACACAACAGTAAATAACTGGCAATACATAATTCAAGATTTAGACTTCCGTCCTTAGAAGACAATTTGAAAATACATCATAAAGACAATTAGTCTCAGCCAACATATTACCTTTCTTAAGCCCTCTTGTCTCACTTCCTCTGGAGGTGGGACAAGATTGGATTTCAGCAGAGCAGATTTTCAGCCACAGCTGTACGTTTGACTATGCTCATGTCTGATGTGGTGTGACAGTGGGGTGGCGGGGGTGGGGGGGTGGTAACTGTCAGACAAAAATGGATGTTGCTATTGATTATAACTCAAAATAACTTAGGAAAATGTGGCAAGTAAACTTCTAGAAAGGAAACAAATTTAAATTTTGACCCAGAAAAATTAAATATCATCAACAGAGTGAAATTATTGCACTTACATTTGGAGTTGTGCTTATTTCAACTACTTTTAATAACATTTACTCCAAGGGGCTAACAAATTACTGGATAAGCCTTGAAAAAAGCCTTTTCTGGGGATTTACTCTTTTAAATGGTGATTGTAACTTGTTCAAGTTTTTTTTGGACAAATTATCTTCAATTAGTGCCAGGATGTATCTGCTGAACAATATTTATACTAATTCATTATTACCAATGCCTGGATTGTAAATAGTTCTTCTATTTTGTTTTCACTCACGGGGATGGAACAGATGCAATACAGAATGATAGCTTTTGGAAGATTTATTTTCTTTTTTTTCTGTATCAATTTTGCCCATAATTGACTATGAATTAAATAATGTACCTTATAAAATATTTGAAGGCTTTGGCTTAATTTGTCAACAACTTGCTCAACTGCCTGGCTTGTACAGACACATGGTGGCAGACAGGCTTAATATACTCCCTATATTCAGTCTTAACTTTGTACACAGTTCATTTTGCTTGGTTTATAGTCAAAGAATAGTGCTTGTCCCTGACAAATCAAGATTCAATCTGATCTTTCCACATTTTGTCAAGGTATACATTCCTTTATAGGCAAAGTAACATGAACTTGATTTATATGAATTATTATTAGGCATCCATTAGTCTTGTGAGACCATGGATTTGCGCTTTGGAAGGTTTCCAGGGAACAGGCCTGGGCAAGGTTGTATGGAAGACCAGCAGTTGCCCATGCTGCAAGTCTCCCCTCTCCACACCACCGATGTTGTCCAAGGGAAGGGTATTAGGACCCATACAGCTTGGCATTGGTGTCGCCGCAGAGCAATGTGTGGTTAAGTGCCTTGCTCAAAGACACAACACGCTGCCTCAGCCAAGGCTCGAACCAGCGACCTTCAGATCACCAGACAAATGCCTTAACCACTTGGCCACGCGCCAACAGTATGAACAGGCAGTAAACATCAATGTTGATACCCGGAATTTGAATCGAAAAGAAAAATTCATTATAATATAGTTTGCATATTTTGAAACAGAATATATTTGGAAAACAAAATAAATGACATATTGGAATGGTTAACATTTAATAAATGTAGTACTAGAAATGTTGTGTGCATTTAAGTAGATAAATCATCAAACTGAGATGATATGCAGGTTGCTGAAGAAAATGTGGAAACTACAAAACTACTGACCGTAAATTTCCACACATACTTACAGATGGGGAATGTTTTCAAAGAATTTCAGAATTGCAATGGTCACATCTTTGTTCAGAAAAGGGACCAAGGACTGACATACCAATTATAAGCAGGTCTAATTTTGCCAGTAGGGAGTTTTCTAGAAAAAGTAATTTAGTACAAAATTATGACAAATATGAATTAATCAATCAACACTGGAAGTTGGCATGGATTTCTAAGAGGTAAATTATGTTTTATTAGCCTGATTTAATGAGAGAGAAAACGTTGATGATTGTATGTGGGTTGACGTGGTGTAAATGTGTTTCCAAAAGCTGTTTGCAAAGAGCTATCTAATAGACTTTCTAGTAAGGTTGAAGCCTGTGAAATACAGTATTGCACAAGTCTTAGACACCCTAGATTTTTTATATAAATTTTGTTTTAGATTTTTACTTTTTGTCTTCTGCATTAGTGTGTCAATAGAAAAGAGCAAATTTCTAAACATTCATCTTCCAAAAATTTGAATGTTAGAGAAATTTCTGTATTTCATTATAGAAAGTAACATATTAAGTAATAGACCACTTTTCAAATAAAAACTTGGTTACTTTGTAGGTATGATAGCCCAGTACATGATTAAACATAGATAAAAAATAGAATACTAATGATCATCTACATGAGTTGAATAAACTAAACTGATTAACTGAAATAGAAATGGGTGGAGAAGGAATCAAACTAGGCGAAGAACAACCAAGCTAAAAGACGAGGGAGTGATAGATGTGAAATTTAATTTTCAAATCATCAATTCTTAAACCATGGCAAGAGTCAGCATAGCAACAAGACACAAGGTGGTCATCCTGCATCAACAAATTCTCTTCCAGCAAAAATTTTGCAGCAGACAGGAGTTTCAAGATGTGTTGTCCAAGTTCTTCTGAAGAAGCACAAAGAAATGGGTAAGAAATGGGGAATGACCAGAAATGCAGTGGTCAGCCACAGAAACTGAGTGCAGCAGATGAGAGGTACATCAAACTGACAACCCTTCGAAATTGGAAGTAGTCCAGCACTGCTATCAACTCTGAACTCACAGAAACCACTGGAACCCAATTATATCCCTCTGCAGTCTGAAGGAGTCTAATCAGAAGTGGTCTTCATGGAAGAGTTGCTGCTAAAATGCCATTCCTCCAGAGTGGAAACAAAATCAAGAGACTACTATGCACAAAAACACAAAAACTTGGTGTGGAACAATGACATCAGGTGCTCTGGACTAACCAGACAAAATTTGAAATTTCTGGCTCAAACAAGAGGCAATTTGTCCATAGAATAACTGAAGACAGCTACATGGACGAGTGCCTGCAGCCAACAGTGAGGAACAGAGGAGGTTTGGGGCTACATTTCTGCAAATGGAATTGGTGATCTGGTCAGAAATAATGGAATCCTCAGTGCTGAGAGGTATAAGCAGATTCTCATACATCATGCAATACCATCAGGCAGGTGTCTGATCGATCTCAACTTCATTCTGCAGCAGGACAATGACGGCCATGGATATAAACAACTATATTCAGCAAAAAGAAGAACAAATTGTTTTGCAACAGATGGTATTTCAGCCACAGAGCCCTAATCTCAACATCATCCAGGCTGTCTGGGATTACCTGGAGAGGAAGAAGTAAGTGAGACAGCTAAAGTGTGCCGAACTGCAGCAAGTTCTCCAAAATGCTTGGACAACCTACCAGCCGATTTTTATTTTGTTTATATTTTATACACACACACACACGCACACACATAAATCTATATACACACACATACATATAAAACTGCACAACAGTGTACCTAAGACGATTGATGCAGTTTTAAAGGCAAAGGGTGGTCACACCAAATATTGATTTGATTTAGTTTTTACTATTTACTGCTCATTATAGTAAATTTATTGATATTTAGAAACCTTTCATTTCATTATTTTTGAAATAATGGAATTGCAGTATTTTTTTCTGCATGCCTAAGACTTTTGCATAGTACTGTAAAAGTGAAAATTACAGCATGGAAAATAACTATTTATATTTAATTATTTAGCTATACAGTATGGAACAGGCCCTTCTGGCGCACTGAGCCACAGCGCCCAGCAGCCCACCGTTTCAACTCTAGCTTAATCACAGGACTATTTGCAATGACCAATTCACCTACTAAACGGTACGTCTTTGGACTGTAGGAGGAGACTATAACACCCAGAGGAAACCCATGTGCACACAGAAAGAATGTACCAACTTTCTTACAGAGGACGATGGAACTGAACTCTGATCTCCAACACCCCGAGTTGTAATAGTGACAGCGATGCTTCACTACCAGATGAACGTAACACCTTCTATGGATGCTTTGAAAGGGAGAACACAACTACAGCTGTGGAGATCTCTGCTGCACCTGATAACCCTGCGATCTCCGTCTCAGAGGCTGATGTTAGGCTGTCTTTAAAGAGAGCGAATCCTCGCAAGGTGGAAGGTCCTGATGGAGTACTGTCCTTGGTAAGGCTCTGAAAACCTGTGCCAACCAACTAGCAGGAGTATTCAAGGACATTTTCAACCTCTGACTGCTACCAGCAGAAGTTCCCACTTGCTTCAAAAAGGCAACAATTATACCAGAGCCAAAGAAAAATAATGTGGGCTGCGTTAATGACTATTGCCCAGTAGCACTCACATTGACAGTGATGAAATGCTTTGAGAGGCTGGTCATGACTAGACTGAACTCCTGCCTCAGAAAGGACCTGGACCTGGAGCTATTGCAATTTGCCTATCGCCACAATAGGTCAACGGCAAACACAATCTCAATGGCTCTCCGCACGGCTTTAGACCATCTGGACAACACAAACACCTACGCCAGGATGCTGTTCATCGACTATAGCTCAGTATTTAATACCATCATTCCCACAATCCTGTTTGAGAAGTTGCAGAACCTGGGCCTCTGTACCTCCCTCTGCAATTGGATCCTCGTCTTCCTAACTGGAAGACCACAATCTATGAAGATTGGTGGTAACATAGTTTCATTGCTGACGATCAACACTGGGGCACCTCAGGGGTGTGTGCTTAGCCCACTGCTCTACTCTCTATATACACATGACTGTGTGGCTAGGCATAGCTCAAATATCATCTATAAAATTTGCTGGTGATACAACCATTGTTGGTAGAATCTCAGGTGGTGATGAGAGGGTGTACAGGAGTGTGATATGCCAACTAGTGGAGTGGTGCCACAGCAACAACCTGGCATTCAATGTCATTAAGATGAAAGAGCTGATTGTGGAGTTCAGGAAAGGTGAGACAAAGAAACACATACCAATCCTCATAGAAGGATCAGAAGTGGAGAGAGTGAGCAGCTTCACGTCCCTGGGTGTCAAAATCTCTGAGGATCTAACCTGGCCCCAACATTTCAACGTAGTTATAAAGAAGGCAAGACAGCGGCTATACTTTATTAGTAGTTTGAAGAGATTTGACATAACAACAAATACACTCAAAAACTTCTATAGTTGTACCGTGGAGAGCATTCTGACAGGCTGCATCACTGTCTGGTATGGAGGGGCTACTGCACAGGACTGAAAGAAGCTGAAGGTTGTAAATCTAGTCAGCTCCATCTTGAGTACTAGCCTGCAAAGTACCCAGGACATGAGGGTACTTCAGGAAGTGTTGTCTCAGAAAGGCAGCGTCCATTATTAAGGACCTCTAGCACCCAGGGCATGTCCTTTTCTCACTGTTACCATCAGGTAGGAGGTACAGAAGCCTGAAGGCACACACTCAGCGATTCAGGAACAGTTTCTTCCCCTCTGCCATCTGATTCCTAAATGGACATTGAATCTTTGGACACTACCTCACTTTTTTAAAAAGTATACAGTTATTTCTGTTTTTGCACTTTAAAAAAATCTATTCAATATATGTAATTGATTTACTTGTTTATTTATTATTTTTATTTTACTTATTATTATTTCTCTGCTAGATTATGTATTGCATTTGTTAACTTATGTATTGCTGCTGCTAAGGTAACAAATTTCACATCACATGCCGGTGATAATAAAGCTGATTCTGATTCTAACCATCATGCTACTGTAGCGCCACAAACTACAACTTTTTTTTTTCCCAATGCCATCAAATTCATTGGTTACTTCGTTGCAAGTATGGACCCTACATTGTAAACATCTGGAAGACAAAGGCCTTCCACCAGCCTGTAATGCCTGGCAATCAAGATCAATTGTTAACCTTGGAAGACATTGATCTTCATCAAATCTGAGGAAACACCTCTTAGCAAAGGCAGACGTTCATGACAAAATTTACTACCACACTATTATGCCATTATGGCCAATGGCTGACTGAAAAATGGTGTTTAAAGATCTAAATTTCAAACCTGTCACCAGGCTTATGGTCTACTAAACTGCAGAAGGACCATCTGTGGAGACGCTGAGGATCTTGAGCGTCAATCAAAACAGCACAGAGCCTACTTCAACCAGGCATGTTTGAAGAAAACCCTGCCTGATTACTATCAGCATATAACCTGTAGCAGCAGAGATCCCAACACCCTAGACCACTGTTATATTAAGATAAAGAATGCCGACCATTCCATGCCCAGACTGCATTTCACTAAATCTCATCACTTGGCTGTCCTTCTCCTACCTGCAGACAGTAAGTAGTTAAAGAGCAAAGCTCCAGAGATTAGGGCAACAAAAACATGGTTGTGGAAGATAGAGAAGTGACTATGGATTTGCTTCGAGTTGGTGGTCTGGACCATGTTCAAGGATTCATCTGTGGATCTGAATGAATACATAAAGGTTGTCACTGGCTCTATAAAATAGTTGTAGATAAGTATGTCCCCACAAGTTCATCCAAAGTCCTCTCCAACCAGAAGCCCTGGATGAACCATGGGATCCGCAATCTGCTAAGGGCTAGATTAGAGGCTTTCAAGTCCAGTGACCAAGAGAGTTAAAAGAGGTCCAGGTATGATCTCCAGATAAGTCACCTCACAGGCTAAGTGCCAATTCCAGACTAAACTTGAATCAACAAAGAATGCTCGACAGTTGTTGTAGGACTAGAATACTATCACATCTTATAAAGTTAAATCAGGCGAAATAGGCAACAACAAGGCTTCACTTCCAGATGAATTCAATGCAGTCTATGCTCGCTTTGACGATCAAAACTTGTAGGATCCACCACAAACTCCCACAGCCCCCAATGATCCTGAGAACAACGTGCAGGCAGCCCACAGGAGAGTGAATTCATGAAAAGCATCGGCCGAAACAGCGTACCCGGCCAAAAAACTCATCTGGTTGGAGTGTTCACTGAGATCTTTAACCTCTTGTTTCATCACAGCCAGGGATGGAAACAACAATGCCCTTGAACAGAAAATCCATCAGAACAGAAATCCAAACAGAAAATGGGTACAGCCCAGTCCATCGTAGATAAAGCCCTCCCCACCATTGAGCACACCTACAAGAAGCAATGTCACAGGAAAGTAGCATCCATCATCAGGGACCTTCCAGTGCCTATAAGAATATAATACCAAAGACATAGGAGCAGAATTAGGCCAATCAGTCCATTCAGTCTGCTCTGTCATCCATCATGGCTGAACCTGGATCCCACTCAACCCCATACACCTGCCTTTTCACCATATCCTTTGATGCCCTGACCAATCAGGAAACATTTAATTTCCTCTTTAATTATACCCACAGGCTCGACCTCCACCATAGTCTGTGGCAGAGCATTCCACATATTCACTACTCTCTGGCTAAAAAAATTCCTCCTTACCCCTGTTCTAAAAGGCCACCCCTCAATTTTGAGGCTGTGCCTTCATAGAAACATCCTCTTCACATCCACCCTATCTAGTCCTTTCAACATTCAGTAGGTTTCAATGAGATCCTTCCCTGCATTTTCTGAATTCCAGTGAGTACTAGGCCCAAGCTGCCAAACACTCCTCATGTTAACCCTTTCATACCCAGAATCATCCTCATGAACCTCTTCTGGACTCTGTCAAATGCAATCCTTTCTGAGATAAGGGGACCAAAACTGTTGACAATACTCCAAATGTGGGCTGACTAGTGTCTTATAAAGGCTCAGCATTATCTCCTTGCTTGTGTATTCTATTCTCCTTGAAACAAATGGCAACATTGCATTTGCCTTCTTTACCACAGACTCGACAGATAAATTAACCTTCTGGAGTTCTTACACTCCAGAAGTCCCTCTGCACCTCTGATTTTCAAACCTTCTCCCCATTTAGATAATAGCCTGCACTACTGTTCCTTTCCCTAAAATGCATTATCATAGATATCCCAACACTGTATTCCATCCGCCACTTTGTTGCCCATTCTTCCAATTTGTCTAAGCCCTGTTGCAATCGCATTGCTTCCTCAGCACTACCTACCCTCCACCTATCTTCATATCATCTGAAAATTTCACCACAGAGTCATCAATTCCATTATCCAAATCATTGACAAACAATGTGAAAAGCAGCATTCCCAATTCTGACCCCGACGGAAAACCACTAGTCACAGGCAGCCAACCAGAAGATGCCAGTATCTTTCCTGTAACACTATAGGATTCTATCTTGTTAAGCAGCCTCATGTGAAACACCTTCTCAAATACCTTCTGAAAATCCAAGTAAATGACATCCACTGCCTCTACTTTGTTCACCCGGCTTATTACTTCCTCAAAGAACTCTAACAGATTTGTCAGGCAATATTTCCCTTCACAGAAATTATGCAGACTTTGACTTATTTTATTATTAGTCTCCAAGTACCCCGAAACCTCATTAATAGATTCCAGCACTTTCCCAACCAGTGAGGTTAGGCTAACTGGTCTATAATTTCCTTTTTTTTGCTTTCCTCCCTTCTTAAAGAGTGGAGTGACATTTGCAATCTTCCAGTCCTCCAGGATCATGTCACAATCAAGTGATTCTTAAAAGATCACGACCAATGCATCCATTATCTCTTCAGCACCCTCCATCAAGACTCTGGGATGTACTCCATCTGCTCCAGGTGACTTCCCACTCATTGTTGCGACCTTATATACCCCTTCATTGGCTTTTATGTAGCCCTAACTTCCCTTGTCAGCTACGGATGCCTACCACTGCCATTTGAGAACTTCTGTGGGACATAACTATCCTGCTTCTTGTGAACTAGTTCCAGAAACTTCAGCCACCTCTGCTCTCCCGTCATCCCCACCAGTATCTTCCTTCAATCCACTTGGGCAAGCTCCTCTCTCATGCCTCTGCAATTCCCTTTATTCCATTGTGATTGAGAATCATGTGCCTTGAGCTTCTCCCCCTCAAATTGCAGTATGAATTCAATCACATGATGATCACCCAGGACATGTTCTCTTTTCACTGCTACCATCAGGAAGGTGGAATCTTCAGGACTCATACCACCAGGTTAATGAACAGTAATTATCCCCTAACCATCAGGCTCTTGAACCAAAGGGGTTAACTTCACTTGCCCAATCATTGTAATGTTTCTACAACCTATGGACTCACTTTGAAGAACTCTTCTTCTCATGTTATCGGTATTTATTGCTTTATTTGTTAATATTCTGTTTCTTTTTTATTGTCACAAGGGTTTTCTTTTGCACACTGGTTAAACCCCCAAGCTGGTGTGGACTTTCATTGATTCTATATGATTATCATCCTATTTTGATAATAAATTTACTTTGAACTTATTTCAAACGATGTAAGGAAGCATACAGAACCCCAAACCACACATCTGACAGACTCATCAAGCACCACATGCACCCTGGCAGCACCCGTGGATCCTGCATGATACTCTTCAATCACCTCAGAGTACGTAGGTCATCCTACACTCCATGCAAAATGGGCTGATAAAATATCACATTGCTTGCTTATGAGTAGGACTGAAGCACAAAGAATAAGAGGGAAAGTAGTTGTGTAGATATTAGTTTAGTGACAGAAATCAGTCTTGGTGAATAGTTGTGTTACAGCGAACAGAAGCAACCAACACATATTGGTCAGTTGTCAACCAATCGCAGGCTGACTTTTACTGAACGATCACTGTTCCTATCAACATCTTCAGTGTTCTTGGGTAAACCATTTAAATAGTAGTTCTTTGGGATGTTCTGTTGAACTTTAAGATTTTTGCAGTTCTCTGGTTTTACTGAATAGAGGTTTATTTTGTGTTCTGGCTTTATTCTGTCTTCTGGCTTTGGGTCTCATCAGTTGTAATAGGCAAACGGACACAACAAATTGGAGACAAGATTGCAATTTCAGAAGACTTGCGTGAAATTCTACAACAGCAACAAGCTCAATTTGAGGCTGGCAAGCTGAGGTTAATCAAAGTCTTGACCAACAGGTGATCAATGAGTCCAATGATGAACAGAACTCATGTGAGTCAGTTGTTGTGTTCATTACCAACTTCCAGTTTGTTGCCACTTCGGGAGTTACATTTGAATCCTGGTTGAAATGTTACAGAGATAAATCCTTGTCCAAATTCACTTGTAATGACTATTTGTATTTTGCTCTGAAAACTGGGTACTACTGGGTATGAGCAATATTTCATCTTTATTCTGCCTATGAACCCACATGACCCATCGTTTGACAAAACTGTCAGACAGCTAACAAGCATTCTTGGAGAGAAGTCAGCTCTCTTCAGTGTTCGCTACCATCACCTGAAACTTCATCGCCGTTAAGCTAGGGCTTTACTCTTTGGAGAGAAGGAGGATGAGAGGAGACATGATAGAGGTGTACAAGATAATAAGAGGAATAGATAGAGTGGATAGCCAGCGCCTCTTCCCCAGGACACCACTGCTCAATACAAGAGGACATGGCTTTAAGGTAAGGGGTGGGAAGTTCAAGGGGGATATTAGAGGAAGGTTTTTTTTACTCAGAGAGTGGTTGGTGCATGGAATGCACTGCCTGAGTCAGTGGTGGAGGAAGATACACTAGTGAAGTTTAAGAGACTACTAGACAGGTATATGGAGGAATTTAAGGTGGGGGGTTATATGGGAGACAGGGTTTGAGGGTTGGCACAACATTGTGGGCCGAAGGGCCTGTACTGTGCTGTACTATTCTATGTTCTATGTTAACTTTGTCACGTGTTGGAGTCGTCAATCATGAACAAGAACAGTTCAAGCTGGGTAACATGACTGAGTCACAGTTCAAATGTCTGATTTTTATTTGTTGGACCTCAAGCACCTTGTGATGCAGACATTCGCCAAGAGCTCCAGAATGGAGTAGGTCCCTGATATGGCTCAGCTGTCACTCAAGAATGTCAGTATTTCATCAATCTGAAACACGATTCCAATCTGGTCGAACAGGACCATGTCAATGTAGTGTACAACGGCCCAGACATCATCACTCAGCAGGTCTCCAAGCATCAAACACAGCTTGCTAGAACTGTGTTGTGTGGCATTACACAAGAAACTGCCAATACAAGATCTATATTTGCAGCAAATGGCAACACTATAGTCACAAAGAGGACTTTTGCCCATGCTTCACTGTCTCTAGGCTAGTAAAACATAAGGACAAGAAGTTTCAAAAGCCATCAAAATCTACAGGAGTTCAATGGTCACATTCAAGGTTGACTTTGCCCCATGAGACTGTACATTAATGTATTTATCAACAATCAATTGGTCAAGCTACATCTGATATGTCATCAGTCATCACCACTATCTCCAAACGCACGTGATGGGATTTTGGGTATTCACCAGTCAAATCAACTTATCACTCCACCTCCAGTGCACTGGTTGTGGAAGCTGAACAACACCGCAAGGTGAAGCTGAACAGTAACCAAGTCAACAGTGTGTGTTCCCTAATAGACCAGCCAGATCTGAATGTCCTTGGCATGGACCGGATGGACAAGTTTGATCTCTAAAGCACTCCTCTGGATGAAGTCTGTATGAAGAAAATGACAATTCAAATCATGTCAGTCGACACCATAATATTAGTACATGAAACCATCCAACAACAACTGCAACAGCTCTATTTAGCAGTGTTTCAAAAAGGTTTAGGTTGCTGCACCAAATGGAATTCCATCTCCATCCAGCTGCAAAGCCACTCTTCTGTACCAAAAGACTGATAATATACACAGCCTTACCAATCGCAGAGCAAGAGCTAGATTGCCTGCAAAAAGTTGACTGGGTTTGATCAAAGATGTCAACTACTCACGTTAGACAGCTACAACAGTCATTATCAAGAAAGCCAACTGTAGAGTGAGTTTGTGTGTAGACTTCTCAAATGGTCTCAATGTGGCTCTGGAATCACAACAGTACCCACTACTGGTAACAGCAGATCTCTTTGTGAAATTGAACGGTAGTCACTACTTTGCGAAGTTGGACTAGGCTTCCAGGTAGAAGTGACGGAAAATTCACAGGAGTTTCTCTCCATTACAACGTATAAGGGGTTGTTTTCCTTCCTCCATCTGCCTTTTGGGTTAAAGGCGGGTCTTTTAATTTTCCAACAGCTTATGGACACCATGCTGAGTGGTATTGATGGTGTTGCCACTTACCTCGACAACAATGTATCGGCATGAATCGGACAATACTTTTGCAACACCTGGATCACGACGATTTGAACAAACTAGAAGACTTAGGATTGTGACTTTGGGCAGAAAAATGCAGTCTGCTGATGCCTTTGATCAAGTATCTGGGATTCATCATACATGAGCATAGTCGTCACCCAGATCCCAAAACCGTCACTGCTCCATCATCAGACGTCAGCACTTTACGATCATTTTTGGGCATGAACATTCATTATTCAGCACTTCTCACAGCAATGCACTGGCTGAGGGAGTCACTGAATGCCCTGCTTTTGAATGTAAGAAAGGCATCCTGGTACATGCAGCTAAACATCTATAAAGATATTAGCCTACAATTTTAAAATCAAGTATACATCAATCCAGGAACTTGGTCAGGCAGATGTCCTCTCCAGACTTGTTTATCAGCAGGATGATGAAAATGAAGATGCAGTCATGGCTGCAATCTCAATTGATTGCGAAGTCTACCAGGTTGTATTAGATGCTGCTGAAGGTTTTCTAGTCATGGTCGATAAGATCAGAAGAGAAACAGTTGCAGATGTTCTTCAGATCTCCAGATACCTCACTGATGGATGGATAGTCAAGTTCGAGGAAGATCTCATACTCTTTTACCAACATCATACATAAATCTCATCAGTGGATTCCTGCCTAATGTTTGGAGCCAGAATAGTGATTACACGAACAGTTCAACCAAAAGTACCGATACAATTCCATTAAGCCAATGAAAGCTCAGGCAAGATGCTTTGTGTACTGCTGGACATCACATCTTTAAGCAAGCAGTGTACTCAAGTCTCTATAGCAGCAAAGAATCCAAGCAGAACCGATCCACAAACATTGCCTCGGGCCACCAGACATTGGAGACGTACCTATATTGTCCTGGTTGACTCCTATGCCAAATAGCCAGAAGTATCCATGAAGTCAACAACAACAGAGGCTACCATTCAACAGTGCTGCAGATCTTCAGCTGCTTTCGCATGCCAGATTTGCTTGTTCTTGACTACAGCACTCAATTCTGTTCACAGCAGTTTGCTGCATTCTACCTAAACAGCAGAATTATCCATATCTGCTCACCACCATCTCATCCACAGTTTAAGGGCAGAGAGGCTTGTGGGTACCTTAAAAGAGTTGTTTCTGAAATCAAGAAGTGAAGGAGCATCAGCCAAGGCTCTCAAAACATTTCTGCTGATATATCAAATTACACTGCACCCAGGTCTTGAGCGTAAGTCTCCAGCTGAAGTGCTTTGGGATGAAAACTGCACACAATGTTGGATGCAATGTTGTCACAGTGTCCAATATCCAAAACAGCAGATGGTCAAGTGCACAAAGACAGCTACGCTGACCTTTGTTGACAGGTGAAGAAGTCATTCAAGCCCGGAGATGCAGCGTGGGCCAGACAGTATCGCAGTGGGCAAGACCCTTGTCTACCAGATCAGATCGTCAGATGAATGGGGAAAGTGCTTTATGAAGTTATCATAGATGGAGATTGCTGGATACACATCAATCAGTTGCGGACACATGCTTCCATAGGCATGACATGTTCATTGGGCAGATCATCAAATACAGAGCTGGATCTTCATCTCCTCCTGGAAGGGTTCAATTTATATTGACCGAACCAAATGCCAGCACCAGCACAGCTGCAAGCAACATCGCAACAAGAAAGTGACAGCCTGCACCCGCCAAGTATTAATCTCCAGTGTAAACTGGTTGTTTCAATCCAAGCCAACCCTCAGTTCAAATCCTACAGGTAATCATATTCAAGGCGGAGGTGTTATTCTAGCAAAAACAACCAATACCTGCTGCTCAGCTGGCAGCCAATCCAGGCTGACTTTCACTGATTGGCCATTGTTCCTATCAACGTCTTGAATGTTCTTAGGTAAACTATTTAAATACTCATGCTTTGGGATGTACTGCTGGAGTTTTTGAGATCTTTATAGTTATAAAGGCCTATTTCGTGTTCCAGCTTTGTTCTATTACCTGGCTTCAGGTCTCATCAGTTGTTCTCGGCAAGCAGTTTTTAGACTGTTGTAAGAAAGACAGTGGTACTCCCCAGGGACAGGTGCCGGCATTACTGGGGTCTATTTTGCACTCTGGTGCTGGAGCTACAATTTCAAAATAATTGTGAAACTCCAATACTTAGAGCTGTAATGCACATTGATGAAGTTTGTGATACACTTAAAGAGCACATGAATAGGCTTCTAAAATGTGCAGCTTCAAGCCAGATAAAATATAAAACAAAAGACACACACACACACACACACAGCGTGGCAAAACAAATACTGTCATAAAAGCAAGCAAGACCTGGATGGTTCATTACAAAGATCATATCATTTTTTAAAAACCATAGGAGGCAGCGTTTTGGCCCATCAAATCTATACTGATTATCACAGAAACTGCATCAGTCCCATTCCTCTATTTATTTACTGTACCATATTTTTTCCGATACCTATCATCTCCCCACTTTTATTCTTCTGCTCACATACACTAAAGGATAATTTACAGTAGTCAACTAACAAACAAACCAGAACATCTTTACAATGCAACAGATAGAGTAAAATACTCAGTGAAAACCGACAGGGACACAGGAAGTACAAGCAAATTGCACAGCATCTGAGGACAGGATCAATCCCTGGTTGCTGGAACTGTGAGGCAGCGGCACTAAATGCTTTGCCACTGTACTGCCCCTCCAAAGTAAACAAGTAATTGGGCACTTTTATAAAACACAACTAGACTATTATTTTTGGTTGTGGTTATTATATTTTAGGAAGAAAAGATGGAAATATTTTAAGAAGTCTTTGCAAAGATTTACTGTAGTTATTCCAGAAGTACGGAGTTTATAGGAAAAGAAAGGAGAAGCTCAGTTTTCTTTCTTAGAACAGAAAATCGTCAAGTTTGCTCAGTGTACTGACTGTTCAAGTGAAAAATTTACGGGATTTACTCTGTAATTTAGGAATGGAGTGAGATGGAAAGAGAAGTAATAGTACTAACATTTATTTCCCATTAGACAATTAAAGGTAAATTTCACTGTACCAATATAGGTGTTCATAGCTGGTACAATGACAAACTGATATTGCATTTTATTTGTTCAATGAAAAAATACAACACTGATTTACCATGAATGGTAGTGTACAGTTGTAATTGGTTCACCAGAAATTTCAATTCTTCTTTAAATTATCTTAATCATAGTTAAAAATAAGCCTGATCAGCAATTAATTTTATCCAGTGTGAAAAGTAGAACTTTAAGTAGCTCAAGCAAAGACAACAGTTTCAAAAATAAAACTCTTAAAAAATAGCAAGAACATCTTTAGCAAAGTACCATCTGATCATCTTCATCAAAATAAATCTACATTTACATCTTGTATCCAAACTTTCAAATTTACTTCTCTGCTGCAGTGTTTGTCTGGCTGATGAGATAAGCTTCATAAATGACATTCACAAAATTGGGATCATTCTGAAATACAAAATTACAAAAAGATATGCATTAAAGGTTATCCAAAATTAAATATTTAAAGGAAGATTCAAAATTAATTGCAGCAATTTTTGAATATGAACCTCTCATACAGAACAGATAAATTTAAATAAACTGAAATAGTGAACCCAATTGGCTGATAGATCTCATGAAAGTCCAAGAAATTAAGATTGTCGAAGAAACCTCATCTTTAATAGGCTTCCATTAGATTAATGTCAAATAATATTCACATTTGCTACTGTAAGGAAGTTTCTCAGATCTACTCACAAGATTAAATTGGTTATGATATGATTTTATTCACCCACTTATGATTCACGATTGATCACGAAAGGTAAAACAGTAACTATAAATTAATCTAACTGTTGGGACTCGGTCATAATTATCCAGGTTGATAATTTAACAATGGATTAGTTATTATTAAACAAGAAGTAACCAGCTAAGTTCTGTTTTATGAGTGATTTTTTAACTCTGAAGTTAGACTGATACCCATGTAAAGTTTAAACAAAATTCTTTTTATCTGGCCAAATGAAATCCCAAATGGGATGGTAGAATTTGTTTTTTTTTTAATTGCTACAGACTTGAAAGCAAATGTTTCAAATGACAGCAAAATAATTGCTGTGCTTGTTTCTGTCTGGATTCATAAAATAGCAAAATGTATTGCCTTAGAATTCGGATTTAAACTATTTTCTGAGAAATGACTCACCTAGCAAATCAAATCTTCAGTAAAAATAAAATCACAAAATTAGCTAAGTTCCAGTTTTAAACAGAGTCAGGGTGATTGAGAACTTTGCAAATCTCTGCATTGAATTTGGAAAAGAGCACCAGGTAGCCAAACAGCAGTAGTACACACTTTGGCTGTATGGAGGAGGCATAGATGCAGGGAGAGGATTGCAGCTCCCATGTTAACTCTCGAGGATATGCATATTCTGGTCAAGGACACAAAAACTAGAAGAAAGGTTCTGTACACCAGTAGCACAATGTGCTCGTAATGCAATGTAACCCAGGCTGTTACACATGGTTGCAACATGGAGATTTCTGCATTGAGATGGATGGAAACGTGCATTATGCATGTAATTATATAATTAGGGGCAGAAATGACCTCAAGGACACATCAGACAAGCTAACAAAAAAAAAGCGTGCTCTGTGTTTGCAACTGACACAACTTCAGGCTTAGCTTTTCTAGAAACGTTCTGCAACACATTCTGCTACAGGTGAACTTGAATGTACCAAAAATGGTACGAATGTGTTTAACAACTGGATGATACACAATCCTATTTCTCAGCTATGACTTCTAAATTCATTTACAGGGTCACTATATACAACGACCAGGGCAATTCTTCCTCCAAAAGTTTTAACTTGAAAGACTTATACCTGCAACAGGTACAAAAGAGTTTCTTGTAACTGAATCTTGGTAAGCACATTTGGCCCTTTACTTGTTTGCTCTGCAACCTGTACAGACGGAAGCAAACAGCTATGCAGTGGTTTAGTATCTGGTTTGGTATCACACTGTGGTAAAGGCATGGTATTTGCATCTGTCATTGGCTTTCCCACAGCAGACTGAGAGAACACCATAGGTGACATCAATAGCGATGGCACCACTGTTGCTGGAATACGTTGTGGTGAAATTACCTAGTCAGAAAAAGAAAGATAACACAATTAAAAGATACACTAAAATAAAATTGTAGTTAGAAACAATAAATGGATCACCACTAAAATTACAAGTGCATAATAATTTGAAAAGTTATTTTTATAACTGTTTTTCTTAATTGTCATGAACTACACCTTGTTAAAGGTTTGTTATTCCCTTCCCAGTTTCTCTTAGTTTTAATATTCTCTCAATCCGTCTGATTTTTCCAAGTTCTGTGATTTGCCAATAGGTCTAGGCATGTGGAAGTATGCTTAAAAAAAGTAGAGCCACATAATAAATAGGATCAGGAGTATATCATTATACCACTCTAGCTGGTTCTAACTTTAATAAGATCAGAATCAGAATCAGGTTTATTATCACCAGCACGTGTTGTGAAGTTTGTTAACTTAGAAGTTCAATGCAATACATAATATAGAAGAAAAAATAATAATAAATCAATTACAGTATATGTATATTCAATAGATTAAAAAACACTGCAAAAACAAACAATATTTGTTTAAAAAATGAGGTAGTGTTTACAGCTTCAATGTCCATTGAAGCTGTTCCTGAATCGCTGAGAACTCTCAATGGACATAATTAATAAGGTGATAGTTTATGTTGTACCCCAGCACCATCTTGTTGGGCTGTCTGCAAGTCTCCTCATTCTTTAATATTCAGAAGTTTACCATATTGCAAGGTAATAGGCCTCTCAGCCCAGTGAATTTAAGTCAATCACTAAGCACCCACCCTCACTAATGCATTTTATTCTCCCCACACCCCCATCAGCTCCTCCACAGACTCTACTACTAACTTGCATACTCAGGGCAAATTTACAAGGGCCAATTAATAATTGAACCTGGGTTGCAAGAGCTGTGAGTCAGCAGCTCTACTAGCTAAGCCACTGTGCTCATCTCTTTGAATGTAGTCAATTCACAAAACTACATGCTAGGAAATTTGAAAGATTCTCTGCCCTCTCAATAGTATCCAGATTAGACTATGCTTTATTGACTACAGCTCTGACTTCAATACCATAATTCCAAGCAAACTCATCTCCAAATTACTCGAACTGGGGCTCACAGCATCTTCTTTTGTAACTGGATCCTTGACTTCCTGACCATTTGACCGCAGTCAGCAAGAATAGGCAGGAATACTACCTCCATGATTATGATCAACAGAGCCATGTCCTCAGCTCCCTATTCTAATCCTTGTACAATCACGACTGTGTGGCCAGATATACACTAAACCTAATCACAAAATTGCAGATAATACCACCATTTTAGACCAATCTTAAATAACGATGAGTTGGTGTACATGAAAGTGATCGAGCGCCAATGACATGGTGCTAAGACAAAGACTTTTTCCCTCAATGTCAGCTAAACAAAAGAACTGATCATTCATTTCAAGTGGATACTGTATTTGCTTTTATTTATATCAATGGGGCTGAGGTTAAGTGTTGAGAGCTTCAAGCTCTAAGGAGTGAACATCACCAAAAGTCTGCTCTGGTCCAAGCAGATTGATGCCATGGCCAAAAGATTTCAACAGTGCCTCTACTTCCTTAAAAGGCTAAAGAAATTTGGCCCTTACCAATTTTTAATCGATGCACCACAGAAAGCATCCTATCTGGAAGCATCACACCTTGGTGTAGAAATTGTTTGCCCATAACCACAAGAAATTGCAGAGTTGTGGATGCAGCACAGCACGTCACACAAAAAAAAGAACAGAGCTTCCCCTCCATGGATGTTGTCTATACCTCTTGCTGTTTTGGTAAAGCTGTCAGTGTAATCAATGTCCCCATTCATCCTTGACAGTCTTTCTTCAGTCCCTCCCATTAGGCAGAATATACAAAAACATGGAAGCATGTACCACAAGCCTCTATCCTGCTGTTGTAAGACTATTGAACAGTTCCCTGGTATAAAAAGATGGTCTCTTGCCCTGGCAATCTACCTGACTATGACCATGCACCTTATTGTTTACTCACATTGCACTTTCTTTCTAATTGTAATACTTTATTCTGCACTGTTATTGTTTTCCTTGTTCTACCTCAATGCACTGTTGTAACGAGTTGATCTGTATCAACAAAATGAAAGACAAATTTTTCACTGTACCTCAGTACATGTGACAATAATAAACTAATTTACTAATTTATTCAAAGCAGAAGCAGCAAATGTTGTTGAATACACAAGAGTAATTTTACAATTTATAGTTCATGAGGACTCCTACAGTTCAATTTACTGTTGGTCATATTGTTTTCTTGTGAGTCATCAGTAAAACTTCATGTTCAAGTTTAAATGCAAAGTGTTGTAGTTCAGAAGACAAAGGAAGGTAGGACTTTCACAGAGAAAGGTAGGGCCCTGAGGAATGTTGCAAAACAGAGGGACTTGGGAATACTAGTACATAGTTCCTGAAAATGGCATCACAAGTAGACAGGGTGGCAAAGAAGGCTTTTGGCACACTGATTTTAATTAGTTAGGATAACAAATATCACAGTTGCAATATTATGTTGCACTTATACAAGATGTTGGTGAGGCCATATTTAGAATATTGTGTTCAGTTTTGGTCAACTGCTGTTGGTAAGTTGTCTTTAAGCTACAAGGAGTGCAGAGGATATTTACAAGGATGTTTCCGGGACTCAAGAGTCTGGATTATAGGAAGAGGTGAAGTAGGCTGGAACTGTATTCAATGGAAGGTAGAAGAATGAAGGTGAGCTTATGGAGGTGATAAGAGATCATGAAGGGCAAGGATTGGGAAGAAAGGTTGTGTGCATTGCTCTGAACTGAGGAATCAAGAACTAGAGTACAGAAGTTTCAGGTGAGAGGGGAGAGCTTTAATGCAAACCCGAGGAGCAACTTTTTCACTCAGATGATGGTCAATGAGTAGAATGAGCTGAAAGAGGAAGTGGTTGAGTCAAGTACATTAACAACATTTAAAAGACACTTAGAAAGATACATGGATAGGAACGCTTTAGAAGGATATGGACAAAAAACGTGCAAATGGGATTCTTGGTCAGCATGAACTAGTTGTACCAAAGGGCCTGCATCGATGTTGTATGACTTTAAATTTTTTGTCATTAGCATAGATAACCAGTGTATAATAGGTTTACATACCCAGGGTGGAAAGGTCATGAAAATTAGAATTTCGCAGCAGCAGCACAATACTTTGTTTACTTATGCTTGACATGTTTACAAACTTAAATAAACATGAATTACGTAAATATAATTATACATAACTGACACAAAATAAATATACTGGCATTAGACATAAGATGAGAAAGAGAAAATTAGAATTAAGTAATGTTAAGGATTTTCAGTTTAGTTCAAAAACGTGACGGCAGCGGGACAGATGTAGGGAGACTCTCGACTAATATAGAACGTGTAGGAGAGAATGTAAGAAAGAAACTAGCATGTCAAAAAAGGACCATAACACACTCTTAGATTAAAGAGCAACACAAAAATTCTATAAATATATCAGGAGAAACAGGATTGTTAAGGAAAGAGTTGAGCAAAGGAGAAAACTATGTACAGAGCTGGGCAATGTGGGCGAGGTCCCAAGTGAATACTTTTCATCTATATTCACCAAGGAGAAAGAAATCAAAGATAGTAAGTTTATCGAGCAACACATGGATAATCTGGAGCAGGTCAATATTATGAAGATATCAAATGTCACAAGACACATAATAGTTGATAAATCCTTCAGGACATGTGAGACCTACCCTAGGTTGCTATGGGTATTAAGGGGGAGGGGGAGATAACTAGAACCATGATGGGGACATTTTGCACCTTCATTAGCCCCAGGATAGGTACCAGAAAACTGGAGGACATTTCATTTTGTTCTTTTACAGAAGAAGGGCAGCATGAATAAACCAGTTAGCCTTATATCAGAATTCGGATTTCTCTAGTATTTTCCCTAAGAGATAGGACTCATGGACATTTGGAAAGGCAGGCACTGATCAGGGGTAGTCAGTATGAATATCAATATGTCACCATTATCACCAATGTGATCAGTTAGAGTGTACAGAACTGTATACCAAAGAATCATTATAGTGTTCCCAAACTGGAAACCATGGATGAACCAGGAGATCCACTCCCTGGTCCAGTCCAGTTCAGAGGCTTTACAACAACACTACTTAACTCATTCACATACTGTTACTTCAAATTTTCTTCTTCACATTTGTTAATTTCTTTAAAAAGTTATTTGATTAAATTAGATCTTTGTAGCATTAACAATTCTGGTAAAACATCTGATTACTTCTCCATAGAACCATACTCAATTCTCATCCAATTTGTGCTTTCTTACCTGAAAAACGTTATGATTCTGTGAATTAATAGTTTTGTCTGCCTGAGAACTAAAAGGCTTCAAAGAACAATTTGGCTGATTGACCACAGGTAGTGGTTGAGCCGAAAATTTAGCTGCAAGAGTCAATTTTCCAAAATGTTGTTGCTGTTCCTGTTGGACTATCTGCAGCTTCTGAAGTAACTCATGAGGAGATATAATATCAGATGCTTGACCACTGCCACTATTTACCACAGAAGTTCTCTTTGTCTGGTCCAAAGTCAATGCTTTAGGATGAAGTTGCAGGCTGGAGCTATGATGGGTACGATGAGGAAGAGCAATAGGCTGTGTTTGAGACCCATTCTGAGGTCTGCATAATAAAAGTTCAGACTGCACTGTAGAAGCACAAGATGTAGGAACTTGTGTCTGGGTAGGATGTAGATTTTGAAGTAAGTTACAAGTTCCAGTGGAGAAGAAAGGACCAGTTTCAGTTAAAGAGTTTTGCTGTGGGAAAACATTTCCCATTGAAGAGTGCCCTTGTAACAGTCCTGTTAATGATTTGCCAACACTTTTTTCTTTTTGACTTTTACAGGGGCAATTTTCCGGTAACTCAGACACGGGCTGAAGATCAGCCCCACGACTCATCAGTTTCTGAACAGCAGGACAAAACTGTTTTTTAGTAGATTGTGAAATTTCATGTTTTGGCAGTCTCCGAGGCTCCTCATAAGACAAAGAACGCACCACAGCTGGTCGACTGAAAGCTTTGTTTTTGGATTCCTGTAATTCATTTAAAATATCCTTTGAAGCAGGTTTTTCTTGGGTACCAAACAAAGCCACCAAATTCAACTGTTTTCCTCCTAGTTCTGCAATCTTCAATAAAAAGAAACACATAATTAATGATAACAATTCAATGGAAGAAATAAATAAAAGGTAGAAATAGAAAAAATACTTGCAGCAATGGTTTCATTTGGGAAAGAAATTAATATATTAAATAATGAAACAGTAAGTAGAAATGTTAGTAAAATACTTCAATACAAATCAAGTAAACTACTACAGCTTCTGAAAAGAATAAGATACAATCAGGTACATAGTAGCAATTAAAAAGACATAATAAAACTTGAAAATTTTCAGACAGCGTAATAAAAAGATTGTTTAAGCAGCACAGCAGACTGTCAAAATAATCTGTGAAAAATTAACGTAAAAGGTATTGCAACTGACACACCAAAATACAGGCACCTAAAAGTAAAACAAAAGTGCAGAAAAAAATAATTAAATCAGAGATTACACAAGTTATTAAAAACATCTTGTGAAAGAAACAAACTGTTGAAAATAAGATAAAGCAACAGAGAAAATTACTATTACTATAAAGGCAATATAGTGCATAGCAGATTTTCTGGAATGAGAACAATGTTGAAAAAACTGAAGGATGAAGTAGTACAAAAAGTGCCTGTTAATCAAACTTAAAGACAATTTTTACAGAGGACACAGATGGAACCTATATCAAAAACAAGACTGAGTGAAACGCATTAAATTCTTTATAAGAAGTTACTACAGGTCTTTGCAAGGTCCAAGCTATCTTTAAACTTTCAGAACAAAACATCAAGAATCAGAATTCATGAGCACGACAAAAGGTAGAAGTAAGTGTGTGTGTGTGTGTGTGTGTGTGTGTGTGTGTGTGTGTGTGTGTGTGTGTGTGAGAGAGAGACAGAGTGAGAGAGAGAGAGAGAGAGAGAATGAGAATGTTTTAATATTAGAAGAATCAAGGAATGTGAGGGTAGTGGCATTAAGGTAAAAAAAATTAGCCCTGAGCTTATTGAATGGTGAATGGTGAAGTCGGCTGAAGGCGCCTTATGTCCTGGACCGGCTTGCATCTCTCTTATTCTTGGTTTTTAAGTAGACAAGGGATAATGACCAGATAATCAATTTTAAGGATGCTGGCTAAGAGATATGCATTGGCTAAGATCATGGTGGACTCCCTGTTTTCCTCAGAGTTAAAATAATGAAATGTTTCATCACCCCCTTGCTGCTCCCTTATATATTTACACTAAGCCAGCCTACACAGTGGAATTTAGAAGAATGAGATGAAAGATTCTGTAAGGGACTGACAAGGTAGATATTTCTGGATGACACAGAAAGAGGATATTTCAACTGACTTGAGTACATGCTGCCTTATTCCTCACAAATCCAAACTAATTCTCACCACATTTATTACCCCAGCTACATACTTAGAGCAATTTATAGTAACCATTTACCATATCAATTTGCAAGCCTTTGGGATATATGAGAACCCAGAGTAAGCACATGCTGACACAGGGAGAACACACAAACTGCACACCTATAATACCAGATATCAGGATTGAATCCAAGTCACTGGAGCTGTGAGATGATAGCTCTACTACCTGCACCACCGTGCTGCAGTGTATAGAGATCTGCTTTCTGTAAGTGGCTAATCTACAAACGTTTGTAGAATTAATGAATGAGCAGCCTGCATTATGAAATTTCTACATTATCAAATGTTGCAAATCTTTGTAATGTTTCACCACAGAGGATTGTGGATAAACCACGTTTGAGTAACTTCAATAAATGTTTGGGGATCATGGGAATTAGATGGTGTTAGAAGGGCTAGGAAAGTGAATGATGTATATTAAGAGTCATGATCTTACTGAATGACGGATCAAGCTTCAGGATGTATGGCCTAATCTACGTTTCCATGTTTGATGAGTTTAGTTCTCATGCAGGCATCTGGCTACAAATTTCATTTGTATTATAATGAATGATGAAGATTAATGTGGGCAAGACTGACTCTGAGCCACGCAGGACAAAAGTGACTTGTGAGGAACATTTTGAGAAGTTTTGAAAATTGTTTATCTAGATAGCTGACGGCAGTAGTGAAGAAACCCGAAAACTTAGGAGATTGACTACAAGCCAAATGATACTCACAATTTGATACCAATAGTGCCCAGAAAGTCAGACTTCCTTAGCCTAAAAGTAGATGGAGATTGGCAACAGAGTAATGTACATTCTATCTGAAGTAACGCTAGAAGTATTGGAAATAAGGTCCTGAAATTGAATGCTAACACAGCAGCAATATCAGGAAAATAGCTAAATCATAATGGTGGAAAGGAACAGTGAGTTCCACGCCCACCATGACGACTCTTCTTCCGCCACCTCTATCTCCGTGCCTACTTCTTTGGCAAGGACTCTCCATACCGCACCAATGACCCCTTCTCCTGTCTTCAACCCTCCTGCTCTTCTTGAAGGCCCCACTCTGATCTTCTGCCTGCTGTTGATCTTTTCATTGCTAACTGCCAATGGAACATCAATCGTCTCAACTTCACCACTCCTCTCTTCAATTCCAATCTCACTCCTTCCGAATGCTCTGCTCTCCACGCTCCCCGCACTAATCCCAACCTTACCATCAAACCCGTAGGTAAGAGGGGTGCTGCAGTAGCCTAGTGAACTGATCTTTACCTTGCTGAGGCCCAGCAACAACTGTCAGACACCTGTCTAACTTACAAACAAAAGAGAATCCGCAGATGCTGGAAATCTAAGCAACACACACAAAGTGCTGGAGGAACTCAGCTGGCTAGGCAGCATCTATGGAAAAGAGTTCAGTCAATGTTTTGAGCCGAGACCCTTCATTAGGTCTGGAAAAAAAAGAGGAGGAGTCAGAGTTAGTCGGGGAGCGAGGAAGGAACACACAGTGCTCCCAGAGTGGCTTCCAGTATATTGGTGATTCTGCTTCACCAAGCACCTACCAGAAAAAGCAGGATCTCCTAGTGGCCGCCTATTTTAATTCTACTTCCCACTTCCATCCTGGCATGTCTCTGCTACTACTGCGACGAGGCCACACTCATTATTTCAGCTGGGTAGCCTCCAACCTGATGGCATGAACATCAATTTCTCGATCTCTTCCCCTTCCCCCACTTTCACCATTCCCCATTCCGTTCTCCCTTTCTCACCTTACCTCCTGACCACCTCCTTCTGGTGCTCCTCACCATTCCTTTCAATTTTCTCTCTTCCATGGCCTTCTGTCCTCTCCCATCAGATTCCCCCTTCTCCAGCCCTGTATCTCTTTCACCAATCAATTTTCCAGCTCTTTACTTCAACCTTCCCTTCCTTCCAGTTTCACTTATCACCTTGTGTTTCTTCCTGCCCTCCTCTCACCATCTAACTCAATTTCACCTTCTTTTCTCCAGTCCTGGTGAAAAGTCTCAGCCTGAAACATCGACTATACTCTTTTCCACAGATGCTGCCTGGCCTGCTGAGTTCCTCCAGCATTTTGTGTGTGTCGTTCAGCATTCTACTTGTTTAACATTAAACATTCTACATTTACAAACTTAGCTCCTTTTCTTCAGATCATATGGATCTATTAACAAAATTAGTGAAGTTTATGGAAAACTTCAGCTAACTGAACAAAAACTGTGGACATCATTGGGGGCTTGGAGTTGCATTTCAAAATATAATCCAATCACAATTCTTGATGTAGCCAGAGAATATGAAGGTGCAAAAATGCAGAACTATATTAAAAAGACAATTAGAGGGACAAAGGAAATCTGGAGAGAAAAACATCAGACAGAAGTCACACCAGTGAAAATACTAATATTTCAGTAATAACTAGTAATAGAACAATTAAACAAGTGGTAAGAAGCATGAAATGTACAAACAACACAAAATCGAATACAAGGACAAATAACAGCTAAGGTGAATATTCTTCTATATTTTTTATAGGGACTATGCTAATAAGTTAATAGCATCTACCCTCAAAAAGAGAAAATGATGACAAAAGTAATGAGCTTGATACAAGTTAAATCAGGAGTGTAATAGATAAAAAGGGGGTGAAACAAAATCATCCCAGAGATATATGTCACTGTTCCCTTAAAAAGACAAGGGAATAGGCACAGATAACTATTATGATAAAAGTTATGTCTGGCCATTCAGTAGATAACTACAGATTGTATAAAGAGTAACGTTTCCATATTCAGAAGAGGCAACACAATAAGGACAGAAAAACACATTTACTTTAGTTTTGTGTGAGCTAATGTAAGTGATGATCAAGAAGAGTATTTTTTGAGTTCAACCATACAAGTAGTATTTAACATGGAGTCAGAATGGAGTGCTACATGATCAGTCTTAATTACTTATCAACACAAAGGATAGACTTCCAAAAAGACTGGCAATACAAACCTAGTCTCTTTAAAAATTTTCTTATGTATTCAGTACTTAACAACTCCTTTTTAATATAGTATGGGAATTTGTAAGACAGTACAGACTGAAAAGTAGCTGGCTAAAGTGCCTGCACAAGTAGTCTGAAGGAACGTGGTATACATTTAAATGCAGCCATATAAATGAGGAAAAGATGTAGAAGGGGTTTTAACAGAGACTGCTGAGTAAGTGGCATCAGGTGGCTTACACAAGTCTGAAATTTATTGAAGACCTGCTTTTGCATTCAAGACAGCCAGCCAAAGCCACCATTACTCAGCCCAATGATAATAAAGCTGGAAGCTGACAACCTCAATAAAATAAAAATAATGCAAAAGAAAGTTGAGACAAGGGATCTTCTGCAAACAACCATAAGAATCATGTACAAATATCACATTAATACAAAATAGCATTATTTTCTAACTCATAAATTTTACAAGCAGCACTAATATCTAACTGGTGACCTTTAAACCAAATACCTTGTCTTGTTGTTTTGATTGTTGATAACGAGCATCTGTTCCAATATCAGTTAACTTAATGGGAATTGGTTTGATCAGGTTTGAATTGTCAGGAACGAGACTGGAACTAGTTATTTGTTTTGGTTCAGTGGATTGTTTGACCTGAAACAAAAATTAAGAACAAATTATTAAGACAATTATTCTAAACATTGGTGCTCTACAAGGTTGTGTTTTCAGCTTCATTCTCTTTTTCCTGTACACTCATGACTGTGTGGTCAGATTCTGTTCTAACTCCACAAATAAGTTTGCTGATGATACCATCATAGTGTGTCGTATATCAAATAACGATAAGCTGTACAACAGAAAGGAAATAAAGAGCTTAGTAACATGTAAGTTCAGTAAGTTCCCAGCATAATCACAGACCCCATTCAGCCCAGACATTCTCTCGTCTCCACTCTTTAATCAGGCAGAAGATACAAATACCAGAAAGCACATACCACCAAACTGAAAAACAACTTCTACCCCACTGCTGTAAGACTATTATATAGTTCCCTATTACAAAAGGTTGGTCTCTTGACCTCATAATCTACTTCACTGTGATCTAGCACCTTATTGTTTACCAGCATTGCACTTAGACTGTTAAACTTTATGCTGCATTGCTATTGTTTTACCTTGTTCTACCTTAATACGCCATGTAATGATATGATCCGTATGAACAGTACGCAAGACAAGCTTTTCGTTGCATCTTGGTACATGACAATAGTAACCAATCCCAATAACTTAAATATCATTATCAGCTACTTCAGTTTACATATCACTGCTATATGTCGTAAAATTCGTTGATTTGTGGCAACAGTACATTGCAAAACACAACAATAAAAAAGCTATAAATTGAGGCCCTCCACTGGTCGAGGTTGACTATAGATATTGTGTCTTATATTGCATCTATGTGAGAGGTAGGGTAGTAGAGCAAGCTGTTGCCCATGCAGCAGGCTCCTCCTCTCCACACCGGTGATGGATTCAAAAGAACTACAGAGAACTACATTAAATTATATATTCAGAAAACTGATGGTAGAGGGGAAGAAGCTGTTCCTGAAAAGTTGAGAATATTTCTTCAGGCTGCTGTACCTTCTCTTTGATGGTAGCAATGAGAATAGGGCATGCCTGGGTGAGGGGGCCTTAATGATGAATGCCGCCTTTTTGAGGCATCGCTTTTTGAAGATGACATGGGTGTTGGGAAGGTTAGTGCCTATAATGGAGCTGGTTGAATTCACACTATCTGCAGCTTTTTCTGATCCTGTGTGTGATCCCTCCATGCCAATCAGTGATACAAACAGTTAACCCTGCTTCTCATGATACATCTGTAGAAATCTGCAAGGTGAAATATAAAGTCTTTTCAAACTCCCAATAAAATATAGCTGCTGTCATGCCTTCTAAGTAACTGCATCAATATGTCAAGCCCAGGATAGATCTTCGGAAATGTTGTTACCCAGGAACTTGAAGCTGCTGATCCATCAATGAGGAATGGTGTGTGTTCCCTCGACTTCCCCTTCCAGAAGTCCACAATCAATCTCTTACTGACATGGAGTGTAAGGTTGTAAAAATTTGATAAGGATTGGACATGAAAGTGGTACTCCATATAGTACTCCAGAAATGAACTGTATTATTGTAAACACAAAATAATTTGCAGATGCTGTGATTAAAGCAACATTTTCAGTACGCTGGATGAACGCAGCAGGTCGGGCAGTATCAGTTAGAAAAGATGAGTCGACGTTTTGGACCGGAACCCTTCGTCAGGACTGAAGAATGAAAGATGGGGAAGGATTTGAAGAATGCTTATAGCTTCAGTTGAAAGACCAGTAATTTGAAAGAGTTCATCCAGCGTACTGAAACTATTATTGTACTTGCCATTTTTAATATAGTAACTTGATTTGTTCATCTGTAATCTTGACTATTTAGATGTGGTAACTCATTCAATTTCTTTCCTTCATGCCTGTAACACTCCTATATTAACATGCACAGAACCCTTTTCACCACTCCAATATATGTCACCTGCAACATTTCATCAGTTTTTTTTTTCATCATACTAATTATTACTTATCCCTATAGATCATTTTTACTTTTTGATATTTTCATATCACAAAAAATTTCTGGCACGGAAAGAGGCTATTTAAGGTGTGTCAAAACATATTTCCATTTTCCTCTACTAGGTCTGTACTTCTGCGGGTCACTGCTCTTCATATAGATTTCCAAGCCTTGTTTATGTGTGAATAGGTTTCTGTCTTTACCATATTTTCAGAGGTGATGAGTTTTGGAGCTTACCACACTGTGGGTGAAACAAAATTCTTATCTCACCTATAATCCTTCTGCCATTTACGATGTCTATGCCCCCTAGTTTATGATGCACATCACAAGTGGTGTCGCAACAACAACCATGCACTCAGCATCAGCAAGATCCAAGGGCTTCAGGAGGGAAGTCGAGGGAACACAATACTGGACACCCAAGCTACTAAAGGGATAATAAAGCAAAGGTGAAAATGGACAAATATTTACAGAAATGTTTCCATTATTGGTTTAACATAACGTTCAAGAAAGATTAAATGAGCCAACGATAGCTTCAATGGCAAGTTCATTTTTTGCAAGGATAGAAGAATAAAAAGAAAGCTTTTACTTTTGGTTTCATATCTAAGGAAGCATGCACTTACCTCAAAGGTAATGCACTTTAGATTAACTATACTGAAACAAGAATATAAGAAATACCCAAGAAAGGCACTGGGTAGCATAGTTTTATTCAATTAAGTATATAAAAAGTAGGGATCTCATTAACAAGCATGGGCAGGCTAGCAGTTGAGAGATTGTTCCAATGGAATGGAGTCAAGAATTTGCCTCAGGATAAAGAGTGTATTCTCAGGAATGGGGTCAAATTTCTCAGACATTTGTGAACCTTTGGATAATCTATCTCAGATGTCCATGTATGCTCAGTCACTGAGTGTAAGTAGTAAGGGTGACTGGTTAAAGCATGAAGTTATATGCATAAGGAAGGCTAGCCACATAAAGAGAGAGAGAAACCAAGTGGGGAGAAGGAGTCCAACACAAGGGTTTGGTATGGAAAATACACCAAATCATTAGGTTATTTGCTTTAGACTATATTTTATTTAATATATTACCAGTTATTTCCCTACTGAATTATTTGATATTTTTAGAACAGCAATATTTTGGTGTTGAGAATGACTTGTTTTTATTCCAGTTCTGAGTAGATAATGTCTCCTTTAGAATCCTTTAACAAGGAGTGGTGGTTGCACACAAGTTATTAGTTGAAGTTAACAGAAAAATTCTTGGTCCAATGTCAAGGAAGTCAAAGATAATTGGAGACAATTCCCTATGGCAGACTTAATGCATTCTCATACATGGATAAAGATACACATTCCATCTTACAGCTAGCATTCCACCTTCAATCTTACATCTTACAGTTTACATACCACTAAAAGCTAACATTAATGAGGCACTCAAGATACTGAATGCCACCATAACCAAACAAGAAACAGCCCACCCCAACATATTTCAAATCATCACAAACAGTCAGGCAGCATCTATGGAGAAAAAGTACAGTCAACATTTCAGGCCAAGACACTTTGATAAGGACTGAAGAAAAAAAAGATAAGGAGTAGATTTAAAAGGTGGGGGGAGGAGAGATAGAAACACAAGGTGATAGGAGAAACTGGGAGGGGGGAGGGATAAAGTAAAGAGCTGGGAAGTTGATTGGTGTAAGAGATACAGGGCTGGAAAAAGGGAGAGTCTGATAGGAGAGGACAGAAGGCCATGGAAGAAAGAAAAGAGGGGAGGGAAGAAAAGAGGGCATTATGTGCCCCCCCATCATTCTCTCACCCTATCTCCTTGCCTGCCCGTCTCCTCCTTCTGCCCAATTATTAGCAGCATATAACCTGTAGCATCAGGAGTTCCAAAACACTTGATCACTGTTATACTATGATAAGGGAAGCCTACCACTCCATGACTAGACTACATTTCAGGAAAACTGATCACTTGGCTGACCTAGTCCTACCTGCATACAGGCAGAGGCTAAAGAGAAAAGCTCCAGAGATAAGGACAACAGGAGGTAGGCACGAGAGGCAGAAGCAGATACAGGATTGCTTTGAGTCAGTGGATTGGACTGTGTTCAAGGATCTGAATCAATAAGCCACGGTTCTCATAGACTTTATAAAAACAGTCGTAGATGAGTGTCTCCACAAAATCATTCAGTCTTCCTCAGCCAGAAGCCCTGGATGTACTAGGAGATCCATAATCTGCTAAGGCATTCAGGTCCGGCAACAAAAAAGATGAAAGAGGTCCAGGTATGATCTTTGGAAGGCCATCTCATGTGCAGTGTGGCAATGTAGGGCTTGAATGCTATTAACCCCTACAAAATGAAACCAAGCGATATAGGTGACAACAAGCCTTCATTCCTTGATGAACTCAATGCCTTCTATGCTCACTTCCACTGTCAAAACATGGAGGAATCCACGAACTCCCACAGATCCCAATGACCCTGTGATTTCAGTCTCTGAGGATGATGTGAGAACATCCTTCAGGAGGATGAACCCACAGAAAGCATCCAGCCCAGATGGGGTACCTGGTAGAGTACTTAAGACCTTTGCTGACCAACTAGCTGGATTGTTCACTGACATATTTAAACCTTCGTTTCTGCAGTCTGAGGTAACTACCTGCTTCGAGGAGGCTTTAATTATACTAATGCCGAAGAACATAGTCAATGACTATCATCAAGTTGCTCTTACAACCACAGTGATGGAAGTGCTTTGAGAGGCTGGTGATGAAACATATCAACTCCTGCCTGAGAAGTGACTTGGATCTGCTCCAATTTGCTTACTGGCACAACAGGTTCGCAGCAGATGCCATTTCATTGGCTCTTCACTAAACCCTGGAACATCTGGACAGCAAACATGCATATATCCAGATGCTCTTGATCCGCTTAAAACTAATCAGCAAGCTTCAAGACCTTGGCCTCAATACCTCCTTGTGCAATTGGATCCTCGATTTCCTCACTTCCAGACCCAAGTCAGTAGGGATTGGCAAAAACAAATCCTCCACAATCTCCATTAGTGCAGTGCACCACAAGGCTGTGTAGTTAGCTCCTTGCTTTACTCAATTTATACTTGTGACTGTGAGGCTAAGTGTAGCCTCAATGCCATATTAAAATTTGGTGACGTTGGCTGAATCAAAGGTGGCATTGAATCAGTATATAGGAGAGAGATTGAAATTGGAGCCCAAACAACACTACTTACTCAATGTCAGCAAGACTAAGTTGCTGATTAATGACTTCGGGAGGAGGAAACCAGAGGTCCATGAGCCACTCCTCATTGGGGAATCAGAGGTAGACAGGGTCAGAAAATTTTAATTCCTCGGTGCTATAATTTCAGAGGATCTGTCCTCAGCCTAGCACTCAAGTGCAATTTTGAAGTAAGAAGGACAGCGCCTCTACTTTCTTAGAAGTTTGTGAATATTCAGCATGTTATATAAAGCTATCTTTTTTTTATATAGATGCGTGCTGGAGAGTACTTTGACTGGTTGCATCACAGGCTGGTATAGAAACACCAATGTCCTTCAATGGAAAATCATAGAAAAAGTACAGCCCAGTCCATCATGGTAAATTCTTTGCCCCATCGAACACACCTACACGAAGTGCTGTTGCAGAAAAGCAGCATCCATCATCAAGGAATCCTGCCACCCAGGCCATGCTCTCTTCTCGATGCTGCCATCAGGAAGAAGGTACAGAAGCCTCAGGACCCAACAGCACCCGGTTCAGGAGCAGCTATCCCTCAACCATCAGGCTCTTGAACCAGATGAGATTACTTCACTTGCCCATTATTGAACTGTTCCCACAACCTAAGGACTCACTTTCAAGGACTCTTCATTTCATGTTCTCAATATTTATTGCTTATTTGTTTATTATCATTAATGTTTTTCTGTTTTGTATTTGCATAGTTTGTTGTCTTTTGCATATTGTGGTCTGTCTGTTCTGTTGGGTGTGGTCTTTCATTGATTCTATTGCGTTTCTTGGACTTACTATGTATGTCCGCAAGAACATGAATCTCAAGGTTGTATATGGTAACATATATGTACTTTGACAATAACTTTGCTTTGAACTTTACAGCTGCTCTTACAGATCCCACTCCCACTTGCACTGGCGCCCAATGTGAGCAGATGGCAGATTCTTTAAGTATGCTGTGAAGTTTACATGTAATTCTCTGCCTAATAACTGCAGATTTTACAAGCTAGAGAAGCCCAGTGAGCTTTTAAAAAGATGGTATATACAAAGGACCAGTGAGGTTAAAGGAAATGGAAAGAAAGAGGTTGTATGAATTTAAGGCAACACAGAGGTCCATAATTTAATATGAGGGTGGAAGACAAGAAGCCCCATCAGTTTGATTTACTGCATGCACAGTATGATGCTCCCAGTCGAATCAGATGCACCTGCTTTTGCAAGATTTTACAACCCGTACTACATTCAGCACTCGTCTGTTCAGGTTACACTTTGTCTGTTTCTACTGTCTTAATACTTCCCCACTATAAAGTTATACTACAAAATTTGGTGGAAGTTGTGTCATACATCAATATTATTACAATAATCCTTACATCCACACAATTTAAAGGGATTGATTATCTGTAGTGAAAATGAGCAAAAATTAAGCATAGCAGGTATCAGGATGCAGTAAAAGGAAATAATTTTCCAAGCCAGATCCATAGGAATTGAGAACTTGCAGGAAGATTGAGATTCAGATTATTACTTGGTAAGCATTATTTGGCCACCATTAACTGTCTAGGTCAATAAAGCTCAGCTTTGCAAACTGAGACTCTTGCAATGCCAGACCATGAAACACTTTGCAGATTTAACGCATGACATTTATAGGAATGGTTATCATGCTGGCTGCATATCGTACTAGCTACTTTTGTTTTACTCAGTGATAGACTGATCAGGAAAGGTAATTGCCTGCAGCTGGAAAACAAAATAAACATTTAATTCCAATTCTATTTGTGAGCCAAAACTACTAAGTATTTCCTCCTTATTTTACTTGGATCTACAATTAGTATTAATCACACTCACCTTATTATACTCATGTTCAGCTTTGAACAACATCTGTACTATATCAACAGCTTTGTTGTTACTACAGTTTGGTGATTCAACTCCCTGCTGGGCTTTCAACTGCTCCAGCCGAGTTAAACTGTTAAAGAGAAAAAGGAAACAAAACATGTGATAACATTTAAACAAGACTGCATACATTCATTTTCAAAAGTAACATCATATACTTGATAATAATTCTAAACCTGTTCCAATGTGCATCAATGAGAGGTTTTAATTTATTCTTAGTTCTTGCATAAAAGTGTACCCAAAAGTTATCTAATTTCCAGGTATATACCTCTTTAGTCATGGTTCTCAGATGAGCATAACCAGATTACTTCAACTATAGATTTTCCATGCCTTTTTCAACAAAATCTAATCACCAGTCAGTCACGTCACAAAATACCAAACCACATCAGTGGCCACACCACATGCTATTTATCCAAGCTCCTTGAGCTACAAGTAACAAGCCTAAAAAGGCACCTTAAAACACCATTTCATAGGGTCCCAACATTTGTTTTATGCATGGCCCCTCAACAACATTATACTGCAAAAAGCCCAAAAGGTCCATAAGCAACAAATTAGCCTTTGTACTCTTATCATTTAGATATACTTACCAGCATATTAATTATTGAACAATTAGTGAAAGCAATCCAGTATTAAATAATTTTATTTAGAAAGGCTGCTTAGCAAATTGAAGAAATATTTAAAACAGAACCCTATTCATTTTGCAAACAGATTTGACACAGGCTTTCTTACAAATCTGAAGAATGCATCATTCCTTAATTTTTTTTTAATTAACAAACTTTTTTTTTTGTTTTTGTAACCCAAAGTGCAGTAAAACTCTGAAAATCTAATATAGATATCCAACATGGCACACTACTGGACATTAATTATATTACTATGCCAACATATTTGAAATAATTTATTCTGACCCTTGCACAGTATTAGCATAAATTTTCCAGTGAACCAAGTTGAAAGAGAACACAGGAACCAAGGGAGTGGAAAGAGAATGTAGGAACTGGTGCCTTGATGATTGAATTGATGACCACCAATTGAAAAGAAATGCAGGAACCAGGCCTGGGAGAGTTGAAAGGAGAAATGACAAACATCACATACTGAGTCAGATGCCCATTCCTTTTAGATATATGAATTGTCAGATGGTGGATTACTGGAGTTTTACTGTACTGCCTAGACCTCTACAGCAAAATATTCAGGCTATGCAGTGGATGCTTTTTTGTTGAATTGCAACCTCTGACTGCAGCAGTGAAAGATTGAAGATGTCATTGAACACTCCCAGTTGGTTTTCAGTGCCCCATCAGGTACACCATCAGGGCCTGATGCCTTGTGAGGGTTCACCCTCATGAAAGATGTTCTGATGTCGGCCTTTGAGATAGAGATCTCAGGGTTACCAGATGCTGCAGGCATTCGCACAGGTGTAGTTTTATTCACCCTTTAAAACGTACATTAAAAAGAAATTCTCATCTGGGAGTGAACCATCACAGCCATTCATGATATTAGGTTTCACCTTGTAGAAAGTAATAATGGCTGGCAAGTCCTGAAGGAGCTGACATACGTCAGATTCAGTCTCTAACTTCAATCAGAATTGTTTATTACCCTTAAAATAGCCTTCTGTACTACTTGTATAGTTCTGGATCACCAGTCTTGAATGCCAGAGATCTAGCCCTCAGCAGACTGTGCATCTCCTGGCTCATTCATAGCTTTTGGTCTGGGTATTTTCTCAAAAACACACACTCATACATACATGCTAGAGTTCAAAGTAAACATTATCAAAGTTCACATATGTCACCATATCCAACAATGAGATTCATTTTCCTGCAGGCATAGTCAATAAATCTATAATGGATTTAATAACTATAATAGAATCAATGAAAAACCACACCACTTGAGCAGACAATCTGTGTGCAAAAGACAACAAACTGCAAATACAAAAAGAAAGAAATAATAAACAAATAAACAATAAATATTGAGATCATGAGATGAACAGTCCTTGAAAGCAAGTGAAGTTATCCTATTTAGTTCAAGAGCCTGATGGTTGAGGGGTAATAACTGTTCCTGAACCTAGTGATGTGAGCCCTGAGGCTCCTCTACCTTCTTCCTATGGCAGCAGTGAGAAGAGAGCATGATATTAATGGCTTGTTAGCGAGGAGCTAACAAGCCATTTCCAGAGAAGCCCAGAAACTTTTTGTTGGATTCTCCACTGAAGGGCATTGGTGCTTCCATACCAGGCTGTGATACAACCTGTCAATATACTCTCCACCACAAATCTTATAGAAGTTTAGAAGTTTCAAAGTTTTAGAAATCCTGCCAAATCTTCGCCAACTCCTAAAGAAGTTCCCGATTGAGTCGTGACAACTGTGCCGTATTTATTCAGATTCAAAGATGAATCCCTGAATATCGTCCAGTCCGGTGATTCAAATCAGTCATGTAAGCGCTTCTCTACCTCCCTTGACCATATTTTCTTGGTCCTATACACCGGTGCTGTGGTCTTTTAGTCTCTGCCTATTTGCTGGGAGTAGAAGTACAGCCAGCTGATTGGACTGTGGGTGTGGGATGGCATGGTAAGCGTGCTTGATAGTGGTATAACAGTGGTCAACTGCTCTTGTTTCCATAGATGGTATGTTGGTGGTAGTTGCTCAGAGAACTCTTCAAGCTGACCTGGTTGAAATTCCTTGCAATGATAGGGAAGGCATCAGGGCTCACTATTTCGTACACAGCAGTCCCTGATGTTCCTCTGCCTCTGCAATCTTGCTCTGAGGTCTTCAATTTTATTTTCCAGACACTGTACATAGTTGGGAGTGGGAGATTTAAAGCTTCTGCGTTTTAATCGTACCTGCAAACTAGCGCATCTTCCCCACTTCCATTTTCGAGTATTGATAGATTTTTAAAAATGTCTTACAATGATGTTGCTTACTGAATTACCCATATTGTGTTTAGTTATTGTAGTCTTAAACTGGAACATCTAATAATTCCCATCGGAGCTGCACCCAAAGAGCCGCCACTTATTGGTACCATCTTGGGAAAACAGCAGCATGAGGAGCAATACATCAAAATAAGCAGAATCTCAAAAGGTGATAATCTCTAAGTTCTCACCTGAGCCTCATAAAAACAAAAGAAGGAGCAAACAGAAATAAACAAGCATAATCTGCATAAAGCATGGCTGCAAGATGACGTTGATTGGGACTTAAATATTTTACAAAGCCAGGAAAAGTTGGAGAAGTCTGTTAATTGAAGATGGTGTTTGCTCAATAAAAAGCATTGTCCCAAGTTTGGGAAAGTAGAATATAGAAGCAGGTGGGGGTAGAGACAAGAAATAATAAAGACAGGAAGTCATTTGTAAACTCATTTGTGAGAGTGGTGTGGAGATCCCCTAAAAGTAATCACATGGCACCACAGATTATAAAGAAAGAAATAATGGAGCTTATCAGAAAGGCACATCAATAATGATGATTAACTTTAATCAACATATAGATTGGAAAGGTAGTCGAGATGAAGAGTTCTTTGTGATGGAATTAATTAATAATCTTATCATGCGTGCCCTGCTAAATACCAGTCATAATAATTCGGTTAAATTTTACAGTCCTTTTGAGGGTGAAAGAAAAGGTCCAAGACCATTATTTTAAATTTAATTAAGAACAATAAAGAGGGCAGAATTAGCTAAAATGAACTGGCAAATTAGATTAAGGGATTAGTCAGTGGAGGAGTTGCACACAGGCAAGAGCTCTTCCTGAAAACACAAAATAGCTGCATTCCACCAGGAGAAAAAAAATCCCATGGAACCAACCCACCACCTATGCTTAAGAAAAAGTTAAAGATTGCAGCAATATTAAAGAAAATGCAGAGTGGCTGGGAAGATAGGTGATGCACTGGTTTTAATTTTCCAGAATTCTTTAGATATAGTAATGGTTCCATCAGATTGAAAATCGAAACTCCTTTGTTCAAAGCTATTACAGCAACGTATTTGAAAAAGTTCAAGGTAATCAGACCGTCAACATGTTTCTGTGGAACTCTCTGAAGAAGTAAGATGTGCTGCGTATACAGGAGAGAGAACCTGTGGATACATTATCTTTTATTTCCAAAAGGCATCTTAAAAAGTGTTGATCAAAGGCTATGGCTGAAAATAAAAGATCATGGGAGATAACATTGGAATTGGTACAACAGAGCAATTGGAACAGATAGAATGGTTAGTCACAGGAAACTGATAATAGGATTATTTATGTTTCAGTTATAAAGGGTATTGGTAAGACCACTTCTGGAGAACTGGGCATATCTTCTTATTTAAAGGATACTAATGTGTTGGACACAACTCAAAAATGGTTTACTAGGTTAATATCTGGATTGTGCAGATCTTGTGAAGCAAGTGTGCACAGGTTAGGCTTCCATTTCCTACTTAGAAAAGTGAGAGGGGACTTGACTTAAATATAAACAAAGGAGTCTTGATCAACACACACAAAATGCTGGAGGAACTCAGCAAGTCAGTCAGCATCTATGGAGGGGAATAAATAGTTAACATTTCAGCCGAGACCTTCACCAGGACTTAAAAGGAGGAGGAAGAAGCCAGTATAGGAAACCAAGGGGCCATCAGAGGATGGATGTGCAAATTGCTCAATTAGAACAGACATTAGGCAATATTATTTCTCTAAGGGTCATAAACCTTTGGAAATATTTCTCGAAGGGAAATGGAAGCAGAGGTTTTGAATATTTTGCAGTAAAGCTGGATACTTAAGCTAATGCATGAAAGATTATTACAGGTAGACGATGTAGCAGAATTGATGTAGGGAGCAGACCAGTTACAGCCTTTTTAAATGCTTGGCCATGAACACCCAGTATAATTGATTACTGAAGAACATCACTGCAAAGAAATGAAGACTGGATTGCTGCTGGCATCACAATGGACCTGATCTTATGTGAATCAATCAAGAACAGCGTGGTGGTGATCAAGTGGAGGAAAGGGAGAAATGCTTAACAGTGTCTTATAATTTAAGTTTAATTGCATTCATATAGCATCTTTAATTATCACCAAGCATCACAAAATGCCTTAGAGCTGTAACGTCCTGGGAAAGGTTTCACTGCTAATGTAATGGTTTCTCTGTAGCAGCAGTGTTTGAGTTATGACTGGAAATAACGGGATCTTTGGAATGTGCGATGTCCAGTGAGGGGAGGTTTTTCTTTCTTGTGTGCCCTAGAGCAAGGGATTCGCAGGCTTTTGTTCAGCAGAAGATAGAGCGAGAAGATGCCAGAACAGAGAGGTCATAGACTACAGGACGGAGTGGACTTGGAATGGAGTCGGGAGTCAATGATGCCCGGGGGAAATCGATGGAGAACGAATGGACAGACAGGAAAATTGTGAGCTCCAATGTGAGCATTAGACTGTTTCCTTAAAATGGGCCCTTTTTCTTTTTGTTTTCTTTACTAACCCTATAGTCAAATTAAGAATTATAAAACTCAATCGTTTAATTGCAAATGGTGTACCGTTTGTTATTTCGTGGTACTGATTTGTAACAGGGGAAAATACCACACAACATCCACACAAATGAATTTCACCAGTTCAGCGGGGGCAGTGACCATCTACCCCTAGACTAACGCAGCCCGCAGAACCTTGGGGTGACAGAGCCAACAAAATACAATTCACATTTGTAATATTGAATGTCATGTTTTTAACAAGAGTACCATAAGCTTGTACAAACAATCATGAAACGTCCAGAAAGCTGATTAAGTAGTGTTGGTTACCAGTACATTGAGAAAGTATTACTATGGGTGATTGAAGCTCATCTGAAACATAAATGTTTAAAATGGGAATATTGTCAATAATGAAGTTTGCACATTCTAAAATCTTTTGTTGGTTGTGAACTACAGACATTTTCTTTATGGAATACCTATTCAAATGCCACACTCATTTTGCTGAGTGCAGGTGTCAGTGTTTCCAGCTGCCTCAGCTCAAATCGAATCGATTTTCTAATGAGGCCTTAAAATGATATTAGCCCTTTACTTCTACATGTGAAATATCCAAATATCTGTTTCAATCGATCTTATTTGCCATATTTTATACCTGTAACTTTGGAGTTTGGTACACTTTAAATCAAAGAAGACAGCATTCATGATGAAAAAAAAATTATACAATGGTCCAGCAACGTGTGAAGCTCACCACACTTGCTCTCTCTTCTTAGTCCTCAAAATGGCTGGAAAAGAATAGTTCATTTCAGAATCAAAATCAGGTTTAATATCACTGGCATGTGACGTGAAATTTGTTAACTTAGCAGCAGAAGTTCAATGCAATATATAATCTAGCAGAGAAAAAAATAATAAATAATAATAATAATAATATATAAACAAGTAAATCAATTACATATACGGAATAGATTCAAAAAATGTGCAAAAACAGAAATACTGTATATTTTTTTAAAAAGTGAGGTGGTGTTCAAAGATTCAATGTCCATTTAGGAATCGGATGGCGGAGGGGAAGAAGCTGTTTCTGAATTGCTGAGTGGGTGCCTTCAGGCTTCTGTACCTCCTGTCTGATGGTAACAGTGAGAAATGGGCATGCCCTGGGTGATGGAGGTCCTTAATAATGGATGCTGCCTTTCTGAGACACCGCTCCCTAAAAATGTCCTGGGTACTTTGTAGGCTAGTGCCCAAGATGCAACTGACTAGATTTACAACCTCCTGCAGTTCCTTTCGGTCCTGTGCAGTAGCGTCTCCATACCAGACAGTGATGCAGCCTGTCAGAATGCTCTCCACAGTACAACTAGAAGTTTTTGAGTGTATTTGTTGACATGCCAAATATCTTCAAATTCCTAATAAAGTATAGCCACTGTCTTGCCTTCTTTATAATTACATCAATATGTTGGGACCAGGTTAGATCCTCAGAGATCTCGACACCCAGGAAAGGTATTTCAAAGGTATATAATAAGCAGAAACCCTAGTCATAGTCATACTTTATTGATCCTGGGGGAAATTGGTTTTCGTTACAGTTGTACCCTAAATAATAAATAGTAATAGAACCATAAATAGTTAAATAGTAATATGTAAATTGTGCCAGTAGATTATGAAATAAGTCCAGGACCAGCCTATTGGTTCAGGGTGTCCGACCCTCCAAGGGAGGAGTTGTAAAGTTTGATGGCCACAGGCAGGAATGACTTTCTATGACGCTCTGTGCTGCATCTCGGTGGAATGAGTCTCTGGCTGAATGTACTCCTGTGCCCACCCAGTACATTATGTAGTGGATGGGAAACATTGACCAAGAAGGCACGTAACTTGGACAGCATCCTCTTTTCAGACACCACAGTCAGAGAGTCCAGTTCCATCCCCACAACATCACTGGCCTTACAGATGAGTTTGTTGATTCTGCTGGTGTCTGCTACCCTCAGCCTGCTGCCCCAGCACACAACAGCAAACATGATAGCACTGGCCACCACAGACTCGTAGAACATCCTCGGCATCATCCGGCAGATGTTAAAGGACCTCAGTCTCCTCAGGAAATAGAGACGGCTCTGACCCTTCTTGTAGGCAGCCTCAGTGTTCTTTGACCAGTCCAGTTTATTGTCAATTCTTATCCCCAGGTATTTGTAATCCTCCACCATGTCCACACTGACCCCCTAGATGGAAACAGGGGTCACCGGTACCTTAGCTCTCCTCAGGTCTACCACCAGCTCCTTAGTCTTTTTCACATTAAGCTGCAAATAATTCTGCTCACAGCATGTGACAAAGTTTTCTACCGTAGCCCTGTAGTCAGCCTCATCTCCCTTGCTGATGCATCCAGTTATGGCAGAGTCATCCAAAAACTTCTGAAGATGACAAGACTCTGTGCAGTAGTTGAAGTCCGAGGTGTAAATGGTGAAGAGAAAGGGAGACAAGACAGTCCCCTGTGGAGCCCCAGTGCTGCTGATCACTCTGTCGGACACACAGTGTTGCAAGCACACGTACTGTGGTCTGCCAGTCAGGTAATCAAGAATCCATGATACCAGGGAAGCATCCACCTGCAACGCTGTCAGCTTCTCCCCAGCACAGCAGGGTAGATGGCGTTGAACGCACTGGAGAGGTCAAAAAACATGACCCTCACAGTACTCGCTGGCTTGTCCAGGTGGGCATAGACACGGTTCAGCAGGTAGACGATGGCATCCTCAACTCGTAGTCGGGGCTGGTAGGCGAACTGGAGGGGATCTAAGTGTGGCCTGACCATAGGCCGGAGCAGCTCCAGAACAAGTCTCTCCAGGGTCTTCATGATGTGGGAGGTCAATGCCACCGGTCTGTAGTCATTGAGGCCGCTGGGGCACGGCGTCTTCGGCACAGGGACGAGGCAGGACGTCTTCCACAGTAGAAACCCTCCGGAGCCTCAGGCTCAGGTTGAATACATGGCGAAGTACTCCACATAGCTGAGGGGCACAGGCTTTGAGCACCCTGGTACTGACACCATCCGGTCCTGCAGCCTTGCTTGAGTTGAGACATTTCAGCTATCTTCTCACCTGTTCAGCTGTGAAGCCCAACGTGGTGGTTTCGTGTGGGGAAGGGGTATAGTCATGAGAGCAGGGTGGGGGACTGTGAGGAGGGGTAGGAGGGGAGAGTGGAATATGTGCTGGTTGGGGGCCGACAACAGACGGCTCGTGTGTGGGATGGGCAGGGGCCACAATGTCAAATCTGTTAAAGAACAAGTTAAGTTCATTGGCCCTGTCCACATTGCCTTCCACTCCTCTGTTGCAAGTTTGCTGGAACCCAGTGATGGTCCTCATCCCCCTCCAGACCTCTCTCATGTTGTTCTGCTGGAGTTTCCACTCAAGCTTCCTCCTGTACCTGTCTTTAGCCTCCCTGATCCTGGCTTTCAGGTCCCTCTGTATTGCCCTCAGATCCTCCCTATTTCCATCTCTAAACGCCTTCTTTTTAGCGTTCAGGATGTCCTTAATTTCCTTTGTCACCCATGGCTTGTTATTTGAATAACAAAGGACAGTTCTTGTCAGAACATTGCAGTCCACACAGAAGCTGATGTAATCGGTGATGCACTCTGTGAGCCCATCAATATCCTCTCCATGTGGCTCACAGAGTGCCTGCCAGTCTGTCACCTCAAAACAACCCTGGAGCGCCTCATAAGCCTCCTCCGACCATTTTCTCACTGTCCTCGAGGTTGCAGGTTTACTCTTCACCAGAGGCACGTAGCAGTGTTTTAGATACACCAGGTTGTGATCTGATCTTCCCAGTGGGGGGAGGGGAGAGGAGCTGTATGCATCCTTAACGGTAGCGTACATCAAATCCAGAGTCCTCTCCCCTCTGGTTGTACAGCTCACATACTGCGTGAAGTTGGGCAGTGTTCTAGCCATGGTAACCTGGTTGAAGTCACCCAAGATGGTAATGAGGGCACTCGGGTGCTGGGTTTGTAATCTGGCTATGATGGTGTAAGTGATGTTACATGCTGACGTCGGGTTGGCAGAGGGAGGGATGTACACAACAACCACAATTGCATGTGAGATTTCCCTTGGCAAATAATATGGCCGGAGTCCAACAGCAAAAAGTTCAATATCCGGGCTACAGACACGTTCCTTGATCGAAATATGCCCAGGATTGCACCATCTGTTATTTACAAGAACCACCAGCCCCCTTCCTTTACGCTTACCGCTCTCAGTGCAATTCATGAAATACCACTTCAGTGTCCTGCTCATAAAATAACACAAGGCTGCAGCTGCACTGTTCATGTCACAAAGTGTTGTATGGCATGGAAAATGCACAGAACTGACTTAATTGGAAGCAAGTCCAGTATGTAAAAGCATGCACAATTAAACAACTTTGCTTACATTTGAAAAAAGGTTTTCTGACACTTACTTTTTCATAAGCTCTGTAATCCTTTGACACTCCGCTTTTTCATAGAACCAGATCCCATAGATAGAAACTAAAATTAAAAATAAAGCCTGCATTGGATAATGTATAGGATTAAGTTTATTTTTCATTTTTCCCTACTTAGTTCAGTGGCAATGCTCACATTAAAATCACATCACAGTAAATGCTGAAAATGAACATTACAAATTACTAGTAATGAAATAATATTTTTTCAGCAATGCGATTGCAGTGACATTGTTCTACACAACTGTGCAGAAAGATATGCCAGTTTCTTCACTGGCAAACATCTCAGAAAAACTTGTTTTATTTTAAAATGTGAATAACTTACGGAAAGTGGATAATATTATCCATCTCTCTCAAAATTTGTTTTGTTAAAAGAACGGGCTCAAAACTGACATAATTCACCAGCTTGTTGTTGAAACCAAACATCACTAAGTGTTCAGTGATTTAATTGGGAATGGTTTATTTTCTACAGAAAGAAAACCTGTTCTATTTCTTACAGCTCATTTGTCAAGCAAATTTAGCAACTTACGAAAGACCAGCACAAACACATTAGCTTCAAACACCAGGAATGGTGCAGAAAGTATATTGGGCAGGTTCTGAACAAGAGTATTTCAATCCCCAGTGTGATCAACAAGCTTAAAATGTACCCTTCAATGCATTAATGAAAATTACAGCATACTTCCTTTGAAAAATAAAGTAACCTATACTGCATGTGGTATAACCAAATATCTCTCCACTCATTCTCCAAAAGCACATTTATTTGAACAGTTTCCCATGAATGTTAAGACAGACCTATAAGACTGAAATTGCAAATAACTGGATGTCAGATGGTTCTATAGGTGGCATATACACCATCTAAAATATACTCATTGCATTCTTAACAAGCATTAACATGCCACACCAAATTTGTTAAAGAATTTATTTTATTCTTGAATGGTATCTATTTCCATTTTTTCCAACTCGCTGATATGATCATTAATCCAATGAAAATTCTATACCAAAATCAAAATTTAAGACTAAATGTTTTACTTCAGTATTTATATAAACTGGATACTATAACAACAATATTGGGATTTGTGTAGAAGTGAACATCAGAGGTTTTACATCAACTGATGAACAAGCTCTATTATTGTTCACAATAAAGGCAATTTCTGATATCTTGCACCTTTAATTAATCTCAACGTCCTTCCAAATTTAAAAAAAAGAGTAATTATGTCATTTTGTTGCTACAGATTACATTTTATATTAACCAATCCATTATTTAAAAAAAAACTCATGCTTAAACTGCAACCACCATATTAATACCAAGGAATGCGCATTTCATTTTGTAAATGAGCACACCGTATATCAGAATGCACACTTCAGGTCTCTTCCCTTTTTACAATACAAAGTTTGAATCTAAATTATAAAAAGCAATCATGTAGTGATTTTTCTAAAGAAATCAGAAGTCCGTATCACTGGGTAATTTGATTATCATGTCAACAGTTCATTCCCTTGCTCTCCGCGTACTTATCAAATAATTCCTTCCGAGGAATATCAAGACATCTTGTTCAGATTTGCTGAACAAATTATTTTTGTGGTGGTAATGTGACTGGAGGAGGGGTAAGATGAAAGGGCTGAGCAGAGGGGAGGGAGACGGAGGGTGGGGGAGGAGAGTGGGAACGGGAGAAAGAGGAAGAGTGAAAATATTCCTCAAAAAGGCTTCAGTGAGAAAGCACAGGCGAGAATTGGTAAGGTCTTATTTTTACTGTTAATTCTTGACTCAGTGTAGACAAGATGGCAGTTAGGGCAGTGCAACGCTCCTCCTACACTTAGTGGGAACTTCATGGTCTCCCTAATGGCTACATCTGTGGGAAGTGCAAAGTCCTACTTCAATGTTCAAAGTAAATTTATTATCGAAGTACATATATGTCACCATATACAATCCTGAGATTCATTTTCTTGCAAGCATACTCTAAATCCAATAACCATTATAGAAAAATGGCAAAAACAGGGCGGACAACCAGCGTGCTAAAGGCAATGAACAGTGCCAACAGTTTTATGATAATTTTAGTGAGGTGATCACACCCAAGCAGCTAGATGATGATCACCAGAAATAAAGGTAGTGGGTAGTCAGTGCAGGGTTTTTCCTGTGATCATTCCCTTCAGTAACAGATATACATCTTTGGATACTGTTGAGGGGTTGTTCTTACGGGGCTAGCAGCAGTAATCAGATGTCTGGCAGTGTAACGGGCTCTGAGCCTCACGGATGGAGTGCAATCAAACAGTGATAAGAGATTTAATAGTGAGGGAGAGAGTCAGGAGTTTCTTTAGCTGTGGAAAAGATGCCAGGATGGTTCTGCCATCTGTGTGCCAAGGTCAAGCATGTCACTGAGTGGCTGGAAAGTTGTCTTGAGGTGGAAAATGAATAATCAGAGGTTGTTGTACACATTGATACAAATGACATCAGCAGAACAAGCAATGAGGTCCTGCAGAATGGGTACAGGGAGTTAGGAAAGAAATTAAAATGCAGGACCTTGAGGGTAGTGATCGCTGAATTACTTCTGGTGCCACATGCTAGGGAGTCCAGGAACAAAAAGCTAAAATCAGATGAATGTGATGCTCAAGAGCCACTGCAGGGAGCAGGGAGCAGGAATTCCGGTTATTGAATCATTGGGATGTCTTGTTGGGTAGAGGTGATCTGAACAAGGAGGATGGGCTGCACTTAAGCCTGAGGGGTACCAAAATCACAGTGCGGAAATTTACATTTGCCAGTAAGGAAGATTTAAAATACATTTGCAGGGGAAGATGAGAAGAATGGGTACATGCAGCAATCAAACAGTGTAAACTAGCAGGACAGCTGTTTACAGTAAAACAGCAAAACTGCTTTAAATTGAATCTGTTACAATGCATGTAACCTAACAGGTAAAGTGGATGAACTAAGGGTGTGGATTACTGCACGGGGCTTTAATATTATGGCTCTAACAGGTATTGACTGAGAGAAGGGCAGGACTGGCAGCTCAATGTTCTGGGGTACTGATGACTTGGGCACAATAGACAGACAGGTAAAAGTAAAGGGTACTTCCTTTTTAATTAGGAGGATTTAAAAGCAGTGCTTAGAGAGGATATTCTTGAAGGAACATTTAACAAGGCTCACACATCAAAGCTGCTGGTGAACGCAGCAGGCCAGGCAGCATCTCTAGGAAGAGGTACAGTCAACGTTTCGGGCCGAGACACAAGGCTATTGGGTTAGAACCTTTAAAAAAAAGAGGATGGTCACCTTGGTAGGGCACTATGATAGAATCCTGAGATTGCACGTAATTGTGAAAATAGGATAGCGTTAGTGAAATATTTCAATCTTCCCAGTAATAACTAAGCCTCTGAGAGTATGAAGGACCTGGATGGGCAGAATTGTGCTATATCCAAGATAGTTACCTTGCACAATATAAAGTCATGGAAAAGTACGGTACAGAAACAGGTCCACGGCCCATCTTGTCTGTACTGAACCATTTAAACTGCCAATTCACATCAACCTGCAACAGGACTATAGTCCTCCACACCTCTACCATCCATGCACCTATCCAAATTTCTCTTAAACATTAAAATCAAGCTCACATGCACCATTTGGGCCAGCAGCTCACTCCACACTCTCACTAACATCTGAGTGAAGTATCCCCATCATGTTCCCCTTAAAGTTTTCACCTTTCACCCTTAACCCATGACCTCAAAATATAGTCCCATCCAACCTCAGTGGAAAAAGCCTGTTTGCATTTACCCTATCTATATCCCTCATAATTATGTACATTTGTATAAAAATCTCTCCTCAATATTCTACATTTCAAGGAAAAAAATCCTAACCTATTCAATCTTTCCTTATAACTCAAGTCCTCCAGTCCCAGCAACATCTTACATCTTTCCTGTAGGTGACCAAAGACTGCGCACAATACTTCAATTAGGCCTCACCAATATCTTAAATAACTTCAATATATCATCCCATCCTGCACTCAATACTTTAATTTATGAAAGTAAATGTGCCAAAAGCTTTCTTTCAACCCTAATCGACTATTTACGATGACACTTTCAATGAGTTATGGAGCTGGATTTCCAGGTCCTTTTGTTCTATTGCACTCCTCAGTGCCCTACCATTCACTGTGTAAGACCTACTCTGGTCGGTCCTAGCAAAGTGCAACACCTCACACTTGTCCGCATTAAATTCCATCTGCTATTTTTCAGCCCATTTTTCCCAACTGGTCCAGCTCCCACTGTAAGCTCTGGTAGTCATCCTCACTGGCTACTACACCACCAACCTTGGTGTCATCCACAAATTTGTGGATCCAGTTAACCACATCATCATACAGAATATAAAGAAATATAAATGACAAATTACAATGAACCCAGCACTGACCCCTGCGGTACTCCACCATGCACGGGCCTTCGGTCAGAGAGGCAAACATCTACTATCACCCTCTGGTTTCTCTCACAAAGCCAACGTCTAATCCAGCTTACACCTCATCTTGAATGCCGAGCAACTGAATCTTTTTGACGAACTTCCCAAGCTGGACCTCGTCAAATGTCTTTCTGAAGTCCATGTACACAACATCCACTGCCTTCCCTTTTGGTAACTTTCTCAAAAAACTCTACGTAAAATTGGTTAGACACGATCTACCATGCACAAAGCCATGCTGACTATCCCTAATTAGTCCATGTCTATCCAAATACATATCTGGTCTGTTCCAATAACTTCCCCAGTACCGATGTCAGTCTCACTAGCCTATAAATTCCTGGTGTATTTTTAGAGCTTTTCTTAAAAAGGGGAACAGCACTGGCTATCATCCCACAGTACCTCTCCTGTTGCTAAGGGTGATTTAAATATCTTTGCTAGGGCCCCTGCAATTACTTCACTTGCCTCTCACGGGGTCTGAGGGAACACCTTGTCAGGCTGTGGGGTTTTGTCCTCCCTAATTTGCCTCAAGACAACAAACACCTCAACCTCTGCTAACTGTATAGAATCTCTGAAGTCAATGCTGATTTGCCTCACCTCTACAGACTTTGTGTCTGTCTCCTGAGTAAATACAGATGCAAAAAATCCATTTAAGATCTCCCTCACCCCTTTTGGCTCCAGGCATGGATTACCATTTTGTCCTTCCAGAGGACCAATTTTGTCCCTTGCACTCCTTTTGTTTTAACATATCTGTACCTTGGGATTTTCCTTCACCTTCTTTGCTAGGACTACATCATGACTTATTTTACCCCTTTGTTTCTTAACTGTTCTCTTGCATTTCTTATACTCAAGTATCTCATTTGTTTCTACCTGCCTATATCTGATATACACCTCTTCCCCCACTCCCCCCTTAACCAGGGCATTGACATCTCTTGAAAACCAAGGTTCTCTAACCCTGTTATCTTTACATTTTATTCTGACAGGCACATACATGCTTTGTATTCTCAAAATTTCACTTTTGAAGGCCTCCTACTTACCAAGTCCACCTTTGCCAGAAAACAGCCTGTCCCGATCCACACTTGCCATATCCTTTCTGATATCACCCAAATTAGCTTTTCTCCATTTAGAATTCCAACCCACAGACCAGGCCTATCTTTTTGCATATTTACTTTGAAACTTATGGCATGATCACTAGATAAAAAGTATTCCCTACATAAACTTCTGTAACCTGCCCTGTCTCCGTCCCTAACAGCCAATCAAGTATCAAATGCTCTCTTGTTGGGACTTCTACTGATCAAGGAAATTTTCCTGAACAGATTTGACAAACTCTATCTCATTCAGTCCTTTTACAGAATATGAGTCCAAGTCAATATGTGGAAAGTTAAAATCACCACTAGAATAACTTATGTTTCTTGCAATAGTCTGCGATCTCTCTACAAATTTGTTTCTCTAAATCTCGCAGACTGTTGGGTGGTCTGTTATATGGCCCCATTAACATAGTCATACCTTTCTTGCTCCTCAGATCCAGCCATAATGCCTCATTAGATGAGTTCTCTAGTCTGTTCTGGCTGAGCACATCCATGAGGTTTTGTCTGAACAGTAATGCCACCCCTCCTCATTTAAACCCCTTACCCCACTATCACTTCTAAAACAATGGAACCCCAGAATATGGAGCTGCCTGTCCTGTCTCTCCTGCAACCAAGTCTCACTAATGGCTACAATATCATAATTCTATGTGTTGGTCTATGCCCTGAGCTTACCTGCCTTTCCTACGAAAATTCTTGCATTGAAATCTACGTGGCTCACAACATTAGTCACACCATGCTCAACCTTTTGATTCCTGTCCTTATTTGAGGACTTAACAACATCTGTCTCCACAACCTCTCCAATATCTGCTCTGGCACTCTGGTTCCAATCCCTCTTTAACTTGAGTTTAACCCCTGCTCCCATGCAAACCTTCCCATTAGGTTATTAGTCCATCTCCAGTTCAGGTGCAAACCATCTCTTCTGTATAGGCCCCACCTTCCCTGAAAGAGAACCCAGTGTTCCAAAAATCTGACGCCCACCTTCCTACACCAACCCCTTAGCCACATGTTAACCTGTATGATCTTTCTACCTATGGCCTCACTATCATGAGGCAAGGGTAGCAATCCTGAGATCACAACACAGGAAGTCCTGCCCTTTAACTTAGCACCTAATTCCCTGAACTCACTTTGCAGAACCTTGTCACTCTTCCTACACATGTCATCGGTACGTACATGGACTATGACCTCTGGCTGTTCAACCTCCCACTTAAGAATGCTGAGGTGATCGATCCGAGATGTCCCAAACCCTGGCACCCAGGAGGCAAGATACCATCTGGGAATCTCATTCTCGCACGAAGAACCTCCTTTCTGTTTCTCTAACTAATGAATCCCCTACGACCACAGCTTGCTTCTTCTCCTCCCTTCCCTTCTGAATCACATAGCCATACTCAGTGCCAGAGACCTGACAGCTGTGACTTTCCTCTGCTACGTCATTCCCCCCCCCCCCCAACAGTATCCAAAGTGGTGCACAGTATCAGTTGTTGAGGGGAACAGCCACAGAAGTACTCTGCACTGGCTCGTTAATTCCTTTCCCCTTCCTGACTGTCACCCAATTTTCTGTGTCCTGCACTTCTCAATACATCCTATCTATCACCCCTTCAGCCTTCTGAATGATTCAGAGTTCATCCAGTTCCAGCTCTAACTCCTGAGCATGGATTGTTAGAAGCTGCAGCTGGATGCACTTCTCGTAGGTGCAATCATCAAGGGCACTAAAGGTCTCCTTGCCTTCCCACATTCCACATGAGGCATATTCAATTATCCTGCCTGGCCTCTCTACTGTTCTAACTGAGCAAAGATAAAGAAGGAAAAACAATAAACAAAAATATAGAACCAACTTGGGAAGGAGCAATAGTGGACCTTGTTAAACAGGGGTAATACTGGACCTTGTTAAACAGGGTGGGTATAGTAGCTAAAGTGGTAGTTGGAAAGCTCTCTGTAACCACAATTTTATATTACTTTCAAAGGAGTTATGGAAGAAAGAGAGGGTACTGAACTGGAGCAGAGCCAACTTTAAGTGCATTGGAAACAAAAGGAATTCTGCAGATGTGTTGTTTAAGTGCATTGGGCAGGATCTAGCTGAGACTAACTAGGCAACGCTCTTCAAGGCAAATGGGAGGTTTTTAGAAGTATCATATAAGAGTCTCAGAACTGCATTTCTAGTTTGGGTGAAAAGTAGACAGACCAAGTTCAGTGAATCCTGGCTGATGAGAGATAAGGTCCCTGGTTAGGAAAAAGGAAGACTAATACTCTTTCAGCAGCTGGGTAATGAATGAGTAGCTTAATGAATATAAAACGTTTTAAGAGTAGGCTTTACAGGGAAATCAGGGCAAAAAGAGGGTATGAGATTAATTTGGCAGTAGGTAGCATTAAAAATAATCCAAAAAGGTCCTTCAATTACTCACAGTAAAACGGTGACTAGGGAGACTAAGTCCTCTTAAAGACCATTAGGGCCACCTATGTGTGGAGCTGCAAGAGATGGCTGAGATTTTTAATGTCTGTTTCTCCTGTTTACTAAGGAGAATAACATGAATTCCAAAGAAATTGGGGTAATAAGTAGTGAGATCTTGGATCACATGCTTATAACAAGAAAGAAGTCATTTGCGGTCTTGAAGCACATTAAGCTAGGCAAATCCCAGAGCCTGACCAAGTGCAGCCACCAGAAATTATGAATGCCAGGGAAGAAACTGCAAATGCTCCTTTAGAAATATTTGTTATCATTACCCACCCTCTAGTCTTCTGAATCTTCACCAATAGCTAGTATTGTTCCAATGTTCAAGAAGGGTGGCAAGGATAGGTCAGTGAACCTTACTTCAGTTGTAGGAAAGTCAATGGAAGGAATTCTGAGGGACAGGCTCTATAATCACATGCATGGTCAGGAATAGTCAACATAATTTTAGGCATGGGAGATCCTAATGTCCAATGAATCTTTTAGAGTTTTTGAAACAGTACGTAAGGGATAGGATGAAGGTAGGACAGTGCAAGTTGTCTTATATTGAACCTGACAAGGTCCCACATGAAAAGCTGATCTGAAAGATTAGGTTGCATGGGATTCAGGGGAAGCTAACAAAGGTGGAAAGTAGTGGGGTGGATGAATATGAATATGGTATTATTAGAAAATTTTTTGATTATACTAAACTAGAGGGTCTTGTTGATAGTGTGGCAGGTTACAGTGAAATACAGAGATCTTGATCAATGGCAAATGAATTTCAACTTGGGTAAGTGTGAGGTTAGGCATTTTGGACAGTAGAATGCAATGTAAGATGTACAGTGAATGGCAGGGCACTGACGAACATTGTGGAACAGAGGGGTACCAGTCGCTACACGGAATCCAGGTGTGAACTCTGGAAAGCCATTAAGGGCGCCAAGAGGCAATATCGAGCCAAGTTGGAAGCCCAGGCTAACCAAAGGGATACCAGTAGACTATGGCAGGGTCTAAATGGGATCACTGGGCGCAAAGAAAAGGCTGGGAATATCAATAACTGTGGCGCTTCTCTTCCTGACGAACTTAATGTATTCTACACAAGAGTCAAACAGAAGAGGAGCATCTCGCTCCCTCCAGATGAACCGGACCTGGTGGCATTGTGATTCATCGTCACCGAGGAGGACGTTAGAAGGGCCTTCCTGAAGATAAATCCAAGGAGCGCAACAGGCCCAGATGGCCCCCTGGGACAGGTTCTCCGGGCCTGTGCAAGCAAGCTAGCTGGAGTGTTTGCTGACATCTTCAACTGCTCTTTGCTTCAGTCTAAGATCCCCTCGTGTTTTAAGAAGGCAACGATAATCCCAGTGCCAAAGAAGAGCAAGGTGGCATGCCTGAATGACTATCGACCTGTGGCTCTGACATCAATTGCTATGAAGTGCTTCGAGAGATTGGTTACGGCACACATCAACCACAGCCTACCGGTCAACCTTGACGCTTTGCAATTCACCTACCGGAGCAACAAGTCAACGGCAGATGCCATCTCTGTGGCCCTACATTCCTCCTTAGAACACCTGGAGAATAAAGACCCTTATGTAAGGCTCCTTTTCATTGACTACAGCCCTGCCTTTAATACCATCATTCCAAATAAACTGATTCCTAAGCTCCGGAACCTGGGCCTTAGCACTCAGATCTGCAGCTGGATCTTCAACTTCCTCACAGACAGGACCCAGGCTGTTAAAATAGGGGACAAGCTCTCCTCTACAATCACTCTGAGCACCGGTGCCCCACAAGGCTGTGTACTCAGCCCCCTGCTGTACTCACTGTACACCCATGATTGTGTAGCAAAGTTTCCATCAAACTCAATATATAAATTTGCTGATGACACAACAATTGTAGGCCGTATCTCGGGTAATGATGAACTTGAGTACAGAGAGGAAATTAAGAAGCTGGTGGCATTGTGCGAAGACAATAACCTATCCCTCAATGTCAGCAAGACGAAGGAATTAGTTGTTGACTTCAGAAGGAGTAGCGGACCGTACGACCCAACTTACATCGGTGGTGCGCAAGTGGAACAGGTCAAAAGCTTTAAGTTCCTCGGGGTCAATATCACAAATGAAGTGACTTGGTCCAACCAAGCAGAGTTCACTGCCAAGAAACATAGAAACATAGAAGATATGTGCAGGAGTAGGCCATTCGGCCCTTCGAGCCTGCACCGCCATTCAGTATGATCATGGTTGATCATCCAACTCAGAACCCTGTACCAGCCTTCCCTCCATACCCCCGATCCCTTTAGCCACAAGGGCTATATCTAATTCCTTCTTAAATATAGCCAATAAACTGGCCTCAACTGTTTCCTGTGGCAGAGAATTCCACAGATTCACCACTCTCTGTGGTCCACCAGCACCTTTACTTCCTGAGAAAACTGAAGAAATTTGGCCTGTCCCCTAAAACCCTCACTAATTTTTATAGATGCACCATAAAAAGCATTCTTCAAGAGTGCATCACAACCTGGTATAGAAGTTGTCCTGTCCAAGACCGAAAGAAGCTGCAGAAGATCATGAACACGGCGCAGCACATCACACAAACCAATCTTCCGTCTGTGGACTCACTTTACACCGCACGCTGTCGGAGCAGTGCTGCCAGGATAACCAAGGACACGACCCACCCAGCCAACAGACTTTTCGTCCCTCTTCCCTCCGGGAGAAGATTCAGGAGCTTGAAGACTCGTACGGCCAGATTTGGGAACAGCTTCTTTCCAACTGTGGTAAGACTGCTGAACAGATCCTGACCCGGATCTGGGCCGTACCCTCCAAATATCCAGACCTGTCTCTCGGTTTTTTTGCACTAACTTACTTCCCATTTTTCTTTTTTCTATTTATGATTTATAATTTAAATTTTTAATATTTACTAATTATAACTCTTTTTAATATTTTTAATATTTGTAATCCAGGGAGTGTGAAGTGCAGAATCAAATATTGCTGTGATGATTATACGTTCTAGTACCAATTCTTTGGCGACAATAAAGTATAAAGTACCTGGGAGTACAAATGGAAAGTTCACTACAAACAGCCACACAGGTAGACAGGGTGGTGAAAAAGTGTTCGGCATACTGGTCTTCTTCATCAGGGATTGAGTTAGGAACAAAGGTATTATGTGAGGCTGCTCTTGAGGTTTTGCATATAGCTTTGGTTACCTTGTTGTAGGAAAGACATGGTCTGCCTCCTATCACAAAGCAATTTTGACTTCCATTTGTCAGCATAGCTTGGATCCTCTGTGCCTTAAACTTCTGGGCTAGTCTACCATGCAGGACTGTATTAAAAGCTTTAATGAAGCCCATATCTGCTGATCTTCCTTTATCAATTTTCTTAGCTGCTCAAAATAAACACTCAGACTTAAAAGACATGACCTCCCCTGCACAAAACTACGCTGACAACTGTTCGGTTTCTGACACATTGTTCCTTTACCTCAGAATATAGTTCCCGTTGCTCAGCCTTCTTCATTAGAATGTCTAACAGTAACGCAAGGCTCATTAGCATGTTATTTCCAAATTACTTAAGCAAGCTAATGCATCAGAAAGCTCAATATCGGTAGCTCATCATTAATATACTTTTGGACACTCTACAAAAGACTCCATACAAGTCTGTAATTGGAACCTTGATGCACAGAACACCACTCTGTGGGCATGTTGATTGGTGTGGTAATTCTATTTCATCTCTCATTCAACACTCATTCTGTCCTAATGCAAAACATCTATCTTAATGGCTTACTCAATAAAATTACCTAAAACACATTCTAAAATTAAATGCATTGGTGCACACTTCCTCTAAATATGAAAAATGACCTTAGGTGTTCTGGAATACAGATATATAATAACTTGCTTTGATTTGTATGCAAACAAGAGAGAATCTGCAGATGCTGGAAATCCAAGCAACAAACTGCTAGAGGAACTCAGCAGGCCAGGCAGCATCTACGGAAAAGAGTACAATTGATATTTTAGACCAAAACCCTTCAGCAGGACTGGAGAAAAAAGAAAAGTAGATTTAAAAGGTGAGGGAAGGGGAGGGATGATAGGTGAAACCAAGAGGGGGAAGGGTAAAGAGCTGGGAAGCTGATCGGTGAAAGAGATACACAGCTGGAGAAGGGAGACTATAATAGATTACCGGAAGTTTGTGAAATCAATGTTTATGCCATCAGGTTGGAGGCTACCCAGACGGAATATAAGGTGTTGTTCCTCCAACCTGAGTGTGGCTTCATCATGACAGTAGAGGAGGCCATGTATTGACATAGCAGAATGGGAACAGGAAGTGGAATTAATATGGGTGGCCACTTGGAGATCCTGCCTCTTCTGGTGGACGGAGCGTAGGTGCTCGGTGAAGCGGTCTTCCAACCTGTGTCGGGTCTCACCATATATACTTTGTATGCAATTTTCTTTTCTCTCCTCCAGTCTCCATCTTTAAACTGGAAATGCATGGGATGCTTTAATAGTTCATTATAGGATCATGACATGAATGTTTGGAGAATTTTATAATCTAAGTAGGCATGTAATTCAGGCATTACTGCAGATTTTATCTTTGCTCCCTCTTAATGGGATGAGGGCCTGGTATCAATATGTCAGCAGTGACGCAGACATGCATGCCACATGGTAAATCTCTGGTGCAGATGATGACAGCATAAATAGCCACTGTCCCTTTTCACTCTCTGCTCTTAGGAGGAATGCATCAGAAACAATAATTAAAGAGCATTCTCACATGGTATGCTCCTTTGCCATGGTAAACTCTGGAGTTAAAAAAAGATTTCACACATCTGACATTGATATCAATTTTCACTGAATTTCTACATTCTCAATGAAGATAAATCAGCGCCTAGAAAGACAATATGTTTCAAACAGTTGTTCAAATGGATTCCAAACAATTGCCCAGCCAAGCAATTCAAGTAATTGATGCCAAGTACAAAGGTAGAACTGTGAAGGAAACCCAGCTGAACTGCTTCTACACTTGTCCAGGAGGTAAGATTTTCTCTTTGTGGGGGAGCAAAAAAAAAAGTAAAATAGCATTCTACATTTTCTTTTACATTGCAACTTAGATTTGGGTATAAAATACAATGATCTATTATTTACAAGTTCTGTCAGTGATTAAATTGAAACTATAATGTTTAAAGTTCTTGAGCAGTGATATTCCTATTCTTAGGAAACATGCTTTGATATGATAATTGAGCAAAAGAGAATTCATAATATTTTATTAAAATTCAATATAGACTACTATGTTTGGCTGTTTAAATTTACTGAGTAAATACCTCTGTAAATTTACTGAGTAACTACAGTAAATACCTACAGGAAATAATGAGAATGATCAGATTTATCTCAATTTCTTTAAAACGGAGTAGTTTTTAAAAGTTTATATTATAATTTGCTTAAATGTTTCTACAAAATTACTCTTCACAGCAGATCACAAAGTTTCATAATGGAAGCAAAAAAACTCAGCATAATGCTGCATCAGATCTTTCATGAGTTACTTAAAGTATACCTTAAAATCTCGCCATACTTTTTTTTGGTTAATCCATTTAAGCAAAATCTGCTTACGAACTGGAAAAAAATGCACCATACAGTGTATTCCCTTTACTTCAGATAAACTGCAACAACTACAACCAAGAATGAAGGCCGAGTAAGACTGCATTTACTGTGCATCCAACCTCAAGATGTTTCAAATCATTTAATGGCTAATGAGACAATTTTAATAATGCAGTTACTGTTATGATACAACTAATTTAGCAGTTAAGCAACTCCGAAATAGTGATAACCTAATCTGCTTTTGGCTGTTGGTTAAGGCATAAGTATCTGCCAGGATACAATGAGAATATCTATGCTACAATTTCATCAATGCAATGGGATCTTTCAGAGACTGGCAGGCCTTGGAGTCACATTTCACTCAAAAAGTAGAACCCCGATCAGGGCAGTTCTTCTTTCAGTATTCTAAAACAACTATTAATGTGTTAACTTTGCACCAAATCTTGTCAGGAGCTAAACCCACAGCATTCTGACTTAGCGACAAGAATTCTACCATTCAGTTAAAATGTTGATTATGATAAGATTTACCTATTAAAGTTCTAAATTTTATATTTTTTTTGCAAATACTGACTCATACAGGTTAACTTGGAGTTGCAGTGTGTATTAATGGCTTACATAAAAGGCTGTAATTTTTTAGCTTTACCTGATAAACAAAGCTTGGTGGGAAGCGAGTTATGCAAAGACAAGAATCAGTAAAGGAACATGGTTTAAGTGATTAGCCAGAAACTTACAAACAATATACAATTATTTGAACTGAATTCAAGGACGAACAGGGTGCCATTTGATGTAATAGTAAATGGGCTGAAAATTTAGTTACAATAAATGTGAAGCAATGCATGTTGAAAATACTAATGAGACTAGAAATTAGACCATGAGGTTCTAGAAGTGCTGTATGACAGAGGGACCCCGGTGTTTAAGTCCAAAAATCCTTGAAGGTGGCAGTGCAAGTTAATAATGTGATTAAGATGGCATATGAATGCCAGTCTTCATCAGTGGAGACACTGAATACAAGAGCAAGGAAGTTACGTTTCAACATTATAAAACATGGGGCAGACCTTAACTGAAGTACTGCTTGCAGTTATGGTCACTACATTATAAGAAAGATGTGATAGAACCAGAGAGGCAGAGGAGATTTATCAAGTTGTTGCCTAGGATGTGGCCTTTTAGTTATGCACTTGAATGCACATAGGATATGAATGCAAGGGCTAAGTGCAGATAGGTGCCCACGAGTTGGACTGAATGGCCTGTTTCCATGAGGTATCACTCCATGAAAGTCTGTGCTTCTAGACATGGTGAGAAAAAACATACTAAGCTTTCAGAGAGATTTATAACACGATTCTAAGACCCAGAAGGAGTGAAGATCATATGGACCCTCAAATTCACACCATTTGGTTAAAATCATATATAATCCTATATATCAATTTTACTTATCTAACTGTAATAAATTTTGATAAGCAAGATGTTTATGTTCAGTATTATGGGACTGCATACTTTACTGAGAAGACATGACAAACCAATCCACTCATGTCCCTAACTTTCATTTCTAATCGTGCAACTTCACTCATGCAGCTGAAACCAGATTAACTGAGTGCAGATTGGTAATTGAATTTGGAACCTCCCTAATACATTACTATAAAATAATTCCACTTCTGAACCTTTGGAAGAAATTATCTTATACATTTGAGTTAATTTTAGTAAACATGCAACTCATCAGAAGTCCAAATAATTTGCCTTTAGAAAATCTCATCGTATTTCAATTGTTCTGATCAGTGGTAACTGATATTCAGGGATTTGGTGCTAGTAATGTTACTGAATACAAAAAGTAGTGGTTTTGCTTCATCCCCTCCAAACTTATTGGGGCTCCCTTTACAAATGGATTCTTCCACTCATCAATGACCTCAATCAATACAGATTAGTAACAACACCTACTCCTCACTGATCAACACAAGTGTACTGCAAGGCTGTGTGCTTAGCCCCCAGCTCTACTTGCTTTACCCCCATGACCACGTGATTAAGCATAGTTCCAGTACCACCTGTAATTTGCTGACAACACCACTGTGTTGTTGGCCAAATACTGGGTGGTGATGAGTCAGTGTACAGAAATGAGATAAAACAACTTGTTGTGATAACAACCTCAATAACAATGTCAATAAAACAAGTTAATCACTGACTTCACAAAAGGGAAGTCAGGAAATCATGTGCCAGGTCTCATTACCAGGTTATCAGCTTCAAATTCCCAGGTGTTAACATCACAGGTGACCTGCCCTTGGCCTTAACACATTGATGCAATTACGAAGGTGCCCCAGCATCTCTACTTCCCAGCTTAAGGAGACAAACTTCTATAGATGCACTTTTGAAAATCCTGAATGGTTGCATCATTGCATCAAGGCCTGGTATGGCTATTCTAATGCACAGGAATGTAAGGGGCTGCAGAGAACGACGGACACAGCCCTCCCCACCATATGCTGCATCCCTCACCAAGAATCCCCACCATCTGGGTCCTGCTCTCTTCTCGATGCTACCATCAGATAGGAGATAAAGAAGCTTGAAATTCCACACCAGCAGCATCAAGGACAGCTACTTTCCTACAACCACCAGGTCTTGAAATGAGTTAACGTCACTGGGGATACAGTCAGTGACACAGGGCTCTGGGGGAGAGGGGTCACTGACAGACAGTGTGAGGGAGTTGGGTTAACGTCAGTGGGGACAGTCAGTGACACGGCGCTGGGGGAGAGGGGTCACTGTGGACAATGTGAGAGAGGAGGATTAACGTCAGTGGGGATACAGTCAGTGACACAGGGCGCTGGGGAGAGGGGTCACTGAGGGATGGTGTGAGGCAGTTGGGTTTAGGTCAATGGGGATAGGCAGTGATACATGGTGCTAGGGGAGATGGGTCACTGAGGGAATGCCTTGTCAATCCATGCAGTTGTTCTGTATCTGTTCCCATCATTGTATCCCTCCACAGTGAAACCCCGATCACTCATGGTTCGATCGTCCACCACCTCTCATTCTCAGCAAAGGCTCCAGAGGAGGGTCATGAGAATGATCCTGGCAATGAAAGGGTTAACGTATGAGGAGCACTTGATGTCTGTGTGCGTGTACTCATCAGAGTTTAGAAGAATGCGGGGGATTTCATTGAAACCTATTGAATGTTGAAAGGCCTTGATATACTGGATGTTTCCTATAGTGGGGGAGTTGAGGACCAGAGGGCACAGCATCAGAATAGAGGGATGCCTCTTTAGAACAGAAATGAGAGGAATTTCTTTAGTCAGACAGTGGTGAATCTGTGAAATCCATTACTGCAGACCAGTAGGGAGACCAAGTTATTGGGTATATTTAAAGCGGAGGATGATATGTTCTTGATTAGTCACAGCATCAAAGGTTATGGGGAGAAGGCAGGAGAGGGATAATAAATCAGCCATGATGGAATGGTGCAGCAGATTTGATGGGCTGAATGGCCTAATTCTGCTCCTATGGCTTGTGGTCTTATGGATTTCTTTCCCAGGGCAGAAATGGCTAATACAAGGGTCATAATTTTAAGGTGATGGGGGGAAAGTAAAGGGACAGCTGTCAGACATAGGTATTTTACACAGAATGGTGGTGCGTGGAATGCCCTGCAATGGTTACTGGCCAAGGTAGTAACATTAGCGACAATTAAGAGGCTCTTAGACAGGGGAATGGATGATAGAAAAATAGAGGGCTATGTGGGAAGGAGAGATTTTAGAGTGGGTTAAAAAATCGGCACAACATCGTGGGACGAAAGGCCTGTATTGTGCTGCAATGTACTGTGATCCATGTCTCTCTGCTTGAAGCATACTTCATACATCTGACCCTCAGAACCCCAATTCTACATCAGGAATGGAAGACTATGGACCACTTCTTTCACTACTATGGACTTGTCCCTTCTTTTTCCTGTTCTTCACTGTCTGGTATAATTTATCTGATACATGTCTGTTCCTAATGTGCCTGTGATGGTGATGTACCTGTACATCATCATATATGTGGACATGACGATAAACTTGATTTGACTTATTATTTTGTTGGGGAAGTCGATGCCTGCATTTTTGATATATAAATGGTACTTGCCATTGACCATTTCAAACTTTATCAATGTTGATCCAGGTGGATACCGACTGCTACTCTAGGTTTCATTCTTAACTCCCCAGAAGAGCTCATCTGTGACCACCTAAATGTATCGTGGAAGGAAAATTATTTACTGTATAAGATATTTGGGCCTGAGACACAGCTCACACTTATTTCAATGAACATTATAACACAGTTTATCTAAGGCTACAGCAAGGTATAGGTCAGATAAAAAAATTAAGCGCAATGTTGGCAAAAGGAATTTAATCCTGACATGTGAGATGATTCATTTTGGGAAGTCAAATAGCAGCAAGATACAACAAAGAACAGGCTCCTTGATTTACAATGTTGTGCCGATCCAGCTAAAAATAAGAAAAAAAAACAAAAAGTAATCTCTCCTACCTACACAGTGTCCATATCCCTCCATCTTCCTCACATTCATGTGGAATATATATTTGCCCCTACCACCATACCAGGCAGTGCATTCCAGCCATCCACCACCCTTAAGTAAAAAAATCCTCTCATATCTCTCTGAAAAACCCTCACATCCCCTCTGAACCCACTCCCGCTCACTTTCAATGCATACCCTCTGGTATCAAGACATTACTACCTTAGGAAAAATATACTCCATCTATTCTATCTATGCCTCTCCTAATCTAATAAACCTCAATCAGATCTCTCCTCAGCCTCTGCCACCAGTGAAAACCCACATTTGTCTAGCCTCTCATGACCGCACATATCCTCTAAACCAGGCAGCATCCTGGTAAACCTCTTCTGCACCCTCTCCAAAGACTCAACACCCTTCCTATGGGGGGGCAATCAAAACCGCATGCAATACTCTAGATGTAGCCTGAACAGAGTCCTATTAAGTTGCAACATAACCTCTCTTGAACTCAATGCCTCAACTAGTAAAAAACAACCACTCCATAAGCCTTCTTAACCACCCTAATGACCTGTGTAGCCACCTTCAAGAAGCTAAGAACTTGGATACCAAGATCTCTCTGCTCACCAACACTGTTAAGAATCTTGCCTAACAGGTGTACTGTCTCCTTGCATTTGCCCTATCAAGGTGCAATACCTCAAATTTATCTGGGTTAAACTCCATCAGCCAGATAGATCTCTGCCCATATCCGCAACTGATCTATATTGCGCTGTGTTTTTGCCTGTCGTCTACACTATCCACAACTCCATCAATCTTGGTATCATCTGCAAACTTACTAACCCACCCATCTACATTTTCATCCAGGTCATTTATATACATCACAAATAGCAGAGATCCTAGCACAGATCCCTGCAGAACACCACTAATTACAGACCTCCAACTCAAATAATTCCCTTCGATCACTACACTGTTTTCTATGTGCAAGTCTGTTCAATACGCCATGGACTCCATGCATCCTAATCTTCTGGATTAACCTCACATGAGGGACTTTGTCAAATGCCTAACTAAAATGTATACTAAGATGTATACAGTCAAATTGAAAACTTACAGGCAAGCAGGGTCACAGTGCAAAATATTGCTAAGATGACTAAGAATATGAAAAAGAATCTGAAGATATTGTGCCCTTATTACATGCAAAATGGTGGATGAATTAGTCGTGCACATACAACATAGATGACACATTTGCAATTAAAAGACATAGCTGCAGAGAGACTATGGATGGGAAGTAAGTGTTCAATATTTAAGACAGACAGGAAGAGGAAAGTGGTAGAATGGTGTTGTTAAGTAATGAGGAAATCAATACAATAGTGAAGAAGAATATTAGCTCAGAGAATTCTGGTATGGGATCTACTGTATATGGGATAAAGCCAAATTTCACCAAAGGGTTGTATGCAATCTCTCAGTAAAGTGGTGATACAGGAGGTGCAATTAAGATTATGTAGTAAAATTGTATATATCTTAATTACAGATGTATGCAATAAGGACATAATTATGGTGAGTTTAATTTACATATACAATTATTGGATCGATAGAGAATAATGGGGGAAAGCTATTATAAGCTATAAGGAGAGGTTGAACAATCTTGGATTGTTTGGAGCGCAGGAAGCTTAGGAGGGGCATGCAGATTTATAAGATTATGAGAGGCATAGATAAGGTGGACAATCAAAATCTTTCACCCAAGGTAGTAAAGTCAAATACCAGAGGACATACATTTAAAGTAAGGGGGGTGGAGTTTAAAGGAGATATGTAGAACAAGTTTTTTTTGTTAGACAGAGGGCAGTAGGTGTGTGGAGTGTGCTGCCACGGGTAGCGGAGGAAGCAGATACAATAGTGACACTTAAGGGACTTTTTAGACAGACTCATGAATTAGTAGGGAGGTGGATCATGTGAAGACAGAAGAGACTCGGTTTAATTTGGTATTGTGTTCAGTGTAGACATTATGGGCTGAAGAACCTATTCCTGTGCTATACTCCTTGATGTTCCAACAATCATACTGTGTGGGGTCCTGTGGAGAAGAGGAATCATCTATTAAGATACAGTCTAAGAGTTGATTCCCAGAGTAGGGTCATAACTTTAAATAAAGGAAACAATGAAAGTACAAGGCACAAGATGATGATTATGGCACATTACTTAAAGAGTTGACAGTGGATCCCTGGATGAAATACAAGTATTGTTCATTCCCATCTTACAAAAGTAAAACAAGAACTGTTCTTTAACCATTGCTTTTAAAAGAAATTAGATTCAAATAAGAGAAACAAAATTATCAAGAAAAGTGGCACACTTGAGGTGTGGGAAAAGTTTAGAATTCAGAAAAGGAGAACAAAGATTAGTTCAGAAGGGAAAAGTAAAAAGGGAGAATAAATTTTCAGGGAACATGTAAACTGACTGTAAAATATCTATTGGGATATGAATAGAAAATTATAATTAAAATCAAGTGTAGGTACCTTACAGTCAAAAACAGGGAATCAAAGAAGTTCATAACAATTAAATAAATACTTCTGTTTTGTCTTCACAAAGGACATACAAGAAGACTCCCAAAAACATTTGAAAGCGTACGTAGGATCAATTGAGAAGGGGATACTTACTGAAATCGGAATTGAGAATTGCTGTTAGATAGATTGATGAAACTGAAAGGCTGATGAGTACTCAGGGCTTAATAATCTACCTCCCAGAATACTCAGAAGTGGTCTTTGAAATAATAGATGCATTACTGGTCATTTTCTAAAAATATACAGATTCTGCAACAGTTCCAACAGCTGGGCAGATGGTAATCTGATTCAATCAAATGTACCAAAAGTTAATAATATTGTTCAGTCTCACATTCTTAAAGGTAAGGTTTTGTTGGTTTGTAAAAAAGTAAGTTACTTAATGTTGAGAATGTGAGTAGAGGAAGGAACAACTAAGTGTGGACAGGTTAATAAGGAGACCCACAGATATGTCAAAAATATTTAAAATAAACATGAACTAAGATCCTTGGAATTGAATACTAGATAATGTAATAACATGAGTGAACGAGTAATTAGGGTCAGACTTGGGCAACACTATAATTCAAATCCAAATGATTCCAAGGGCTTTGTTATAGCTTTGTTTAATGTATGGAGTTGCCTCATATTCACATTGAGCTCTCTTTATCTTATCTCAAAGTTTGTTAGAGCACAGAACGCTGGCAGAATATTATGACAGTCATTTCCACGGGCTGATCTGAATGTATTCCAGGCACAGCAAAAGCTTCCTTTGACTATAAAAGGTTATAGGAGACAGAAGACAAGAGCCACATATCTAATCTAATTCTTGACACTTTCTGAACCTATTTATAATCTGAAAAGGAACAAGCAACCACCCAATACTGCAAAATCTCCACAGTCAGTTTTAATTATTTATGATTTCTCTGTCATAGACATAACTAAAATGGGATTTTTTTGTACAACTTTATAAATAATATTTTGCAGGAGTTGCCTGCTACACTGGAATCACAATTAAAGAAAGAAAGTGAATGAAGAGGCAACAGTATCCATCTAAAGCATTGACCAGAAAATGTGTGACATAATGCAACATTTGATTTTATTATGTTATTTCTATACCCAATTAGCTTCTCTTCTTGCTATTTTTTCCACTCTGCTCTGCCAGGAATATTTATGATTCCCAATTAAACAGTTTTAAAAGTTCCTTCTAACTGGAGAATAATTAATGCGTACTTCGGTTAGGACAAATTTGGGGTATTGTGTGCAAACAAGAATTGTTTGTCTGGAACTTCAGAGAATGAGGAGCAATCTGATCTAAAATTATGAGGAGCAGAGATTGGGTGGATAGTCAGACTCTTTTTCCAAGGGTGTAGGTGTCAAATACTAGAAGACAAAAGTTTAAGATGAGATGGACAAAGTTTAAAGAAGATGTGCAAAGCAGGTATCTATATACTACTAAAACTCTCATGCTCTGTCTGTCTGTGACCTCCAATTAGCACAAACGGTACATTACAGCGGCACTTTTTTTTGGCTAAATTGAATTAAAATGCGCTAACTTACAGAATGCAGGCAAAGTTCAGGGCTATATATTCGTATAAAATTGCTCATTCGCCAAAATCAACAGGCTCACATTCACCCGAGCCATCATGGAAATCAGGACATGACAACCCGACACATGTGCACGGCCAGCCTCAGCAGCGACACCTACCTCAGCAAAAGGGCAGGGCAGCTCTATTTCGAGGGGTCACATTCTGCTAATCACCATCAGCATGTGCAGGATTGGGACAGATGTAACTGAGACCCATCAATAAGAGATAATTGAATCTTATTGTAATGACGTACTTCGAGACACCCATAAAACCCTTTGCTGCAGTCAAAGGACAGTGGTGACTATATCACGTCCATTTAGGACAGAGCCAACCACATCATCAAGATAATCAGCATCCTTTGGCGTTACTGCTTCGTATCTTCTATCCAGCATTAGGGTTGAAAAAAATGGTGAGCCTAATTATGCCGTGTAGAAAGGGAAAGGGGACATTATGGTCAAGAGATGACGCCAAACGTCATCGGGAAGCGGCAAGGAGAAGGAGAGAACAAGAATCGGATGAGGCCAGGGCCGCATGACTCCAGGATCAAAGAGTCAGGAGAAAAAAAAAATGAGAGAAGAGACAGAGGAGCAGAGGCATGCACGTCTCCAGGATCAGAGACAAACAACAAACAGCATAAGAGGAGACGGGGGATCAAAGGTCTGCACGTCTCCGGAATGACAAAAACAGGCACAGGAGGAGAGAGGAAGAGACTAAGGAACTGAGAAATGCATGTCTCCAGGATCAGAGACAAAGAACAAACAGCAGAAGAGATGAAGAGACAATGGATGAAAGGACTGCACGTCTTCAGAATGACAACGAGAGGCACAAGGATGGCAGATAAACCAGAAATGATGCTGTCAAAAGTGTCCTTCGTTAAACGAGGAGGAGCTATATTTGCTTTGCTACGTGTCGTTCTTCTCTAATAAACTGAGGTTTTCTACTTCAGTTTCCAAAGCAAAGCGATACCAATAGCATTCATGAAAATTTAATGTTCATTCTGGTCACATCAGACTGCACTACCCTTCTCTCAAAGGGTGCCCCAACGGGTCACCCCGTTGTCTAGTTTTCTTTTAAAACACAAAAGAGCGGTAGGTGCATGGAATCTACTACCTAGGGAAGTGGTAGAAGCAGAAACAAGAGCAATGTTTAAAGAAAAATTTAGATAGACACATAAATAGATATGGAAAAGAGGGATATAGATAACATGCAGTCAGTTGGGATGAGTTAGACTGACATCAATTCAGCAAAGATATAGAAGGCCAAAGTGTTCATTCTTGTGTTCCACCATTCTATCCTATGTAATAAGCTGTGGTTCAAGTTAAGGCTACTCAGACAGAATAAGTGGTGTTGCCCCTCCACCCTGAGAGTGGACTCATCATGGCAAAAGAAGAAGCCATGGACAGAATGGTTGGTCTCCAGGAAATTACGCGCTTGGCACTTGCAATAGAGATGCTTGACAAAGTGGTCCCCCAATTTATGTCAGGTTTCACCAATGTAGAGGAGGCCGCATAGGGAACATTTCAACAGATTAGCTGAGGAAGCATTGCCTCACCTGGAAGAACTGTTTGCGTCTCTGGTTGCGTAAGGGAGGAGGTAAATGGGCAGGTGTAGCATTTCGATCACTTGCAGGGATATGTACCAGGAGGGAGATTAGCAGGGAGGATAAATGGACAAGGGATTCATGGAGGGTGTAATCCCTGCAGAAAGTGGAGAGTGGGTGGGGTTGGGGGTGTAAAGTTGTGTTTGGTGTTAGGATCCTGTTGAAGATAGTAGAAGTTGTGGAAAATGATATGTTGAATACGGAGGCTCATGGAGTGGTAGGTGAGGACAACAGGAACTCTCTCCCTGTTAAGGCAGCAGGAAAATGGGGGAGAGAAGATGTCCAAGAAATAGAGGAGATGTGAATGAAGGCAGAATCAATGGTGGAGGAAGGGAAATCCTGTTCTTTGAAGAAAGAGGACATCTTGAATGTCCTGGAAAGGAAAGCCTCATCCTGGAAACAGATGCAGCAGAAACCAGGGAACTGAGAAAAGGGAATATAATTTTTACAAGAGATAGAATGGGAAGAGATATAGTCAAGATAGTTGTGGAAATTGGTAGATTTATAAAAGATGTCAATATACAGCTTGTCTATAGAGAGGGAAACAGAGAGATCACGAAATTTCCTTCTTCAGCCCTTTACCTTTCCCACCCACCTGGTTTCACCTAACATATTTTAGCTGCCCTATCATCCTCTCCCATCACCTTTTTTTACTCTGGCATTTTCCCCTTCCTGAAGAAGTGATAAAGAAGGGTCTCGGTCTGAAATGTCCACTTCCATAGATGTTGCCTGACCTGCCGAGTTCCTCCAGCATTGAGTGTGTATTGGCCTGATTAAAGTCTCCTGCCACTATGTTGCAGGCATTGGGCTACGCTTACTTGTTCATCACAGCATTTATATCATCAAATGCTAGCTTGATGTCTGCTTGAGCTGAGATATTGCCTGTAGTCAGGATACCTACGGAAAACTCTTGTGGAAGATAGAATAATCAGCACCTCACTGCCAGATGTTCCAGGTCAGAGAACCAGGAATAGGACAAGATCACCATATCTCTGCAGTTCAATGATTTTACCATAAAGTAGACACTGGCACTCTTTTCCTTACACAATCCATGCAGTGGATCCCAAAATCCTCGGGTTAAAGCATGTGGTCAGGTGAGTTGGAAGTGAGCCATGTCTCTGTGAAACACAATACGCTGCTCCTCCTTAGAGTACGTCTGATTAACCAAACTTGTTCAGCGGTCCTCAATCTTGTTTTCTGATGTCTGCACATTACCCAAGAGAAAGCTAGAGGGGGGTCATATCTGAAGCACTACCCTGCAGCGTATTTTGTAAGGCAATGGAGGCTTCCCCAGTGTTCCTAGAAGCTGTGTTTACCTTCTGGGTGGTATATTCCAAGTCAGCCAGTTGTGTCTTGTGTTCATATTACTGCTTATTCATTTAAAAACTGTAGCTTAAAGGTAAATTGTTTACTCCAATAGTTTCTGGCACTAGAGCATGGCAATTTGATGCAAGCTACTCCCTACTTCCATAATAATTGTTCTTAATGCAACTATTAGATCAGTATAAACAGTATGAAGGCAAGCCTTTCACTGTATCTTGATGTACATGACAATAATAAACCAATACTAATTTTCAGGTTTAAAAGGCCAAACCTCAAATATGAAACTAGGTACCTGCTAGCTTTCTGCAAAGTGCTGCCTCTCTCTGGGGCCATCTTAGTCCTCAACAAAATGCCTATTTGACCGGAATCAAGGACTATCATCTAGTAGCACTTACATCCAAGAACACATCAATTCCTGCCTGAGGAGTGACTTAAATCTGCTCTAATTTGCCTACCATCACAACAGGTGTAACAGCAGGTGTGATTTAACTGGCTTTTCATTCAGCTCTGGAACATCTGGACAATGAAGATGTCTACATCAGGATGTTCTTCTTTCACTATAGCTCAGCATTCAACACATCCCCTTGAAACTATCACTAAGCTCCAAGACTTGGGTCTCAATACCTCCTCACTTGCAGACCCCGGTCAGAATGAATTGGCAGCAACATCTCCACAATCACCAAAAGGCTGTGTGCTTAGCCCCTTCCTCTACTCGCTTTACACCTGATTGTGTGGCTAAACAAAACTCAAATGCATACTTAAGTTGGCTAATAACATTACTGTTGTTAGCCAAATCAAACCACTGTGAATAACTTCACTCAGTTCAACACTAACTCCACAAAATAGACTCACTTTCAAGGACTCTACAACTTGTGTTCTCAGTATTATTTTACTTTTTTAAATTAATTGTATGATTTATCTTCTTTTACACATTGGTTGTTTGTCAGTCTTTGTTATGTATAGTTTCTCATAAATTCTATTGCATTACTTTATTTTCCTTTAAATGCCTGCAATAAAAAAATCTCAATGTAGTATATGGTAACATATAAATACTTCGATAATAAATTTACTTTGAACTTTGAAGACAGTTTCACCTCACCTCTGGAATTCAATTCTTAGGTCCCTGTTTGAACCACGGATGTTATATATTCCTAATCTCAACTGAATAGACCTATCACCCATCAACTCGTGCTCTCCCCCTCCCCTTATACCTTTTTATGGTTTCTGCCCTCATTCTTGCCAGACCTGATGAAGGATCTTGGCTCAAAATATCAACTGTTCATTTCCTTCCCTAGCTACTGCCTGCTCTGAATTTCTCCAGCATTTTTTGTGCATTGCTCCAGATTTCCAGCATCTGCAATCTCCATCTGAACCCAAAGGTACCAAATTATGTGTTAATGAGCCCAAAGGTTCCAAATTAGGTGGTGATGAGTGTCAGTTGATAGCAATGTTGACATAACTTCATTGATGACAGAGATATTTATGATAATTCAGCAATTGGCTTTGTTCTGCATCTTATGGAAAAAACATTGATATCTGTATACTGGTGTTGAAATTGTATAGAACAGTTTAGCTTACACCATGGCTAGACTTGGAGAACAAGTCTTTAGCAGAACAAGGATGTTATTCTCAGATTATTTCAGTCTGAGCCATTTCCTGATATAATATGGAGCAAATCAAATTGGTTGAAGCTTCTGTGATAATGTGGATCTAAAGACAAAGCTGAGATCAATTCAGCATCATTATCTGAAGATGATTGCCAATACTTTAGTCTCACGGCCTGTCCCAGAATCATTTTCAAAAGGCTCTCCTCCTCCCGTCAGATATTTCATTGGCATCCATCATTCACAATACAAGTGGCTGAATTGCTGAGCTTTGTTCTGATCCATCAATTGTGGAACTGTGCTGTCTCCAGCTGATTTTTAATAAGCATATAATCTCAAATTGTTGTTTCACAAGGTTAACACCTCATTTTTAGGTACACCTGGTTCTACTGCCAGCACAACTTCCAATACATCTCAATAAATTTTGTTTGATTCCCAAGATAATGACGAAAGACATGCAGGAGTATAACATTAATGACTTTGGAGCAGTACGTTTTAGCTGCTTCCAATTTCTACAGCACCTCATGCTCATTTTGAGCTGCCAATCTGCTGAGTTTCCTCCAGTTAGCATAATGGTAATCCCACCAACTCAATTCATTGGAGTAGCCAATACTATCAGTGTTCTCATTAGGAAGGTTACAATCAGGAGATGGTTTCTTTGCTCATGCCATGTGACTTCATAGAGTTTCAATTCAATTTTGGGGGTTGCCTACATAAAACAGTACTACCACCCTTTGCAAGACTGACCTACAGGTAGGATAGGACATACCCGGCAATCATGATTCATACTGATTACAGGTGTTCTGTCTGTACAGTACAATTCTGCAGCATGACTATCAGGCTAATGCTCGAAGCTGTCTTCAGTTTAGACATTTGTCTCCAGATGTTGCCAAGGGATACTTTGCAAGACTGGGCTGGGAGCAACTTCATCATGTTCAAGGTCAGAGTCTAAGTCAATGCCAGATAAGCAGTTTTTTTAAAGAAAATTGTTTTGTTTTAACATTGAGATTATAATACAGAAAGACTTGCTAGGGCATTTCAGAGGACAGCTGTACTGCTGCAGGTAGTAAATTAAAATACTGGGGGCAGCGTGCTGACGCAGCACTTTAGTCTTTGGGGTTCAATTCCCACCGCAAGACTGTGTGGGTTATCCCCAGGTGTTCTGGGGTGTTGCCCAAATTCCAAAATGTATTGTTGGCGGTTAAGAAGTTGTGGGCATGCTATGTTGTTGCCAGAAGCATGACGACACTTGCAGACTGTCCCCAGCACATCCCCGAAGCAAGGAATCCATTTCACTGTATGTTTTGATGTACGTGTGACAAATAAAGCCAATCTTTAATCTAAGGATGGTAGACTTTCTCCCAAGGACATCAGATTATACAACAACTTGTAGTTTTCTGCTCACCATTCTCAGCTAGTTTTTCTCCCCCACCCCACCCCCAATATTAATGGAAAATAAACTTCACACTGTAGTTGTGGGATTTAATTTATTTTTTCTGTTTAGAGATACAGTATGGTTACAGGCCCTTCAGCCTAACAAGCCCACACCGTCCAATTAAACCCGTGACCAATTAACCTATCAACATGTACATCTTTGGAATGTGGGAGGAAACCAGAGCACCTGGAGAAAACCCACAGGAAGAATGTACAAATTTGTTACGGACAGCAGAGGAATTGAACCTGGGTCGATAGCACTGTAATAGTGTTACACTAACTGCTACATTAGCGTGCTGCAGATTTGAAGTTTCATCTATGGACTCTCTAGGCTCCTGTGTTGTCAGAACTACACTAGTATTTGAAAGGTCAAGTCATCACTTCAGTGCCCTGAAAATGTTTTCTTTTCACCTCCTTCCCTTCTTCACTCACCTAATACCAAACAAAATCACTTTTAGTTTTTTTTATATATATAATCAAGTGGGGAGTCGTTTTCTTCAGGATTAGTGAAGCTTTAGTGTTAGTGATAGGACTTTATTATTTCATAGAATGTTCAATTATCACAAGTATCACCAAAAACTATCATTTAAGTAAAGAAATTGGATGTCTAACAGAACAAACTTCAAGTATTCTTACTGGCTATCCAACAATAAATATATTACTTAAATCACTGATTGAATTTAAGGCGAATGGGAAAAAGCAGGAGCACCAAGTAATGCCTGTGTCTGAAGTTTAGAAATGGCTGAAAATGTGTGTGAAATTTTATCAGCTATAGTTTTCCAATCTTACATTGAGCATTTCTGTAGAGCAGGAAGGGGTCCTGTAACTGGAATTCCAAGTCCTTGGTAATTGGTTCGGTCCGGTTTTCCACATTCAATCTGTTCATGATGGTGAAGCCATGCCTGGGAGAAGCAGATCTTGTATCCAAAAAGCAGAAAACAGCACATTAGACCTTCTCACAACAATTCCTGCCTCCACCACACATGATGCAAAAGTCTATTCTGCAACATTGCTGTGTCAACTTACAATTTCTTGAAGCAGACTTAAAAAAAAGCACTACATTGCACTCACTTTTCTTCCCTCAAGCCTTTCAACACCTGGCACACTGCTAGTGTCTTCCACAGTGCAGGCTGATGCAAAATACTCCTTGTCCCCATTATTATCTCTCCAGCCTCATGTTCTAGTGGTCTTATATCCACTCTCATCTCTCTTTTATTTTTTATATAGTTGAAAAAGCTTTTTCTATCCACCCTGATACTGTTTGCTAGCTTGCTTTCATATTTCATTTCTTCCCTCCTAATGATTCTTTTAGTTGCTTTCTGTTGGTTTTTAATTAGAGCAGAGTGAGCTGCCTTAATAACTATCATCCAGTTGCATTCACATCTACTGTGAAGTTCATTGAGAGATTGATCGTGGTAGGATTAACTTCTGCCTGAGCAAGGATCTGGACCTGCTGCAACTCACCCATCACAATAGGTCTGCAGCACATGCAATCTCACTCACCCCCCACTCGACTCCTTGGATCACCTGGACAACAGTAATTTCTACATCAGGCTGCCGTTTGTTGATTACAGCTTTGCGTTCAACATCATCATCTCCTCAGTACTAATCAATAAACTGGCAAGGGTGAGCAGTTTTATGCTCCTGTGTGTCAACATCTCTGAAGATCCAACATGGACCCAACATAATGATGCAATTATGAAGACACACCAGTGGTTGCATTTCATTAGGAGTTTGAGGTTTTTTCCCTCATTCCTTAGGTATGTGTATTTTTCCCCTCAATATCAGGTCCTCTACCAGAGGCCTTGGGAGCTTGAGGGCTTAGCGCAGCATCCTTGCTGTTCCTAGCAGTGCACTCTTCTGGACCAAGATCTCAGGCTATGTCCACACTAGACCAGATAATTTTGAAAACGCTGATTTCGCGTAAAAACGATAGGGGTCCACACCAGGAGTTTTTGAAAATACCTCCGTCCACATTAAAACGGGTGTTTGGGCGAATCTCCTCTTACTGGGCATGTGCAGGACACATCTACAGAAAACAAGCAAAGAGGAAACGGTATACTTGGTGCATGTTTGTCCAGTTACAGACTAGAAAAACTTAAAAGGAAATTGCCAAATGACAGACAACTGTTGGCTCTCGCGCAGGAGGACTTAAAACTAAAGAAACAAATACTGGAGCATATGGAGGCAACCGACAGGGAGTTCACAGACAGTATGACCCGGCTGATGATAAGCACTGAAAAACTGACTAACTCTGTTGCAGAGGGAATTGCAATGATGAGGAATATGATGGCTTCCCCCCCCCCCCACCCCCAGTACTTTTCACTGCCACAATACCAGCCTCACAGCCACTACAATAGCTACACATACGGACACACAGACCCCCGGGTGGCCCCACCAACATCTTCCCTGCTCCCACAGAGGGGTCACCCTGGAAACATTTCCTACAGCCATAGTCTCTTCACCAATGAAAGGGACGACAGGTTTTTTAAAACCTCCGGTTACCCCATACACACTACAATGCCCAACCAGCGTTCTCAGATTTACACACTCTGGAGAGCATTTTAGAAAAGCTCCGTTTTCGGGGGAGGAAAACGCCATTTCAGTGCGGACGGAGGGTCAAAACGAAGAGAAAAAGCTTCGGTTACAGATTTATCCTGTCTAGTGTGGACGTAGCCTCAGATGTTGTTCCCAGGATTTGTTGGAGTCAGGTGTCAAAGCCTCAAGTGCTTCTATCACCACCGAGGTTACTCTGAATGCTAGGCAATCTGAAATTTACCAATGCCTTGTTATTACCAGGTAGCTTAGTGGATTTTTTGAATAATAATGTTTATAATATAAATAAACCACTAATATTTCTACCAATTATCCATACCTTGCATAAACAAATAAAGTCCCTTCAACATCAGTTTTTTCCTGTGAAGAAAAAGAAAATTCATTGTATTTAATGCTCATGGTCAGGCACTACTTATATACTGTACATGACATTCGTGGAAACAGTGCAAATGAAGTTGCTAATTGCAAAATTCAATTACAAAAAAGGAATTATTTTATATAATCTTCTAAAGGCTTCTTCTGTGCAGTGAAGTAACCTCAGTAAGGCCATCTAATGGACATACAAAATACTCAGGTACAAAAATGATAATCAGAACCTATTTCCCACATTACACAAACATCAACAACCAAAAAATGTAAAAACAAGAAAGTACAATGCAAACACGATTTAAAATTTAGGAATAATGGCAGCCTGCAAATTGGTTCTCCATCTGCCTAGCTAATGACAAAAAAAAGTGTTTCATTCAAGTAATGTGGTAACCAAACAGTTAAAGTTTTAATTATTTTAAGTGGTTAATTGTTGTATTACAGTCCATCCCTGGGTCACAAACACCTGACTTACAGACAAATGAACTGAAATGTCTTTAAAAATGGCAGCTTGTCCAGTCGCAGCGGCCACTCCACCTCCAACTAATGGCGTAATTATTTATCCTTTGTCTTTCTTATGATCACAAGACACCACTGCATATTAGAACACCAAGTACTGCAAGTCTACCTCACAAACGAGATGTTGGACAGCAGATAAGGTCCGCAGCATGAGCTTATTGTGCACAGTGTTGTTACCTGCTACAGCCACCCAGTGGAGACGCAGTCAGAAGTGGTGCACAAAAGTGAGGAAAGTGCACTGGTATTCGTGCAAGACTAAAGACAAAACCAATCAAAACAGCTCTTTCATTTATTCTGCTTTCAAACTTTTGGTTGCTAGAAAATAAACTAGATTACCTGTGTCTAAGGCTAAATCAGCACGAGATGAACCACAGCACATTCTGATAGAAACGTGGCTCCAGGATACCACCCCCGAAGTGGCCAAGCAACAAGAGGGTTTCATCTCTCTTTGAACTGACAGAATTCCCACGATCTCTGGCTAGATCCGTGGTGGAGGTTATGTATCTAGGTTAATAAGAACTGGAGTGTGAACATTTCGGTAGAAACGGCCCACTGTTTGCCTATAGTAGAGTTCTTAGCGGTGAAGTGCAGGCCCTTCTACTCACCAAGGCAGTTCATTGCTGTTGTGATTGTGGCTGTATACATCCTCCCCGTGCTAATGCTGCGGAAATGCTAGGTGAGCTCTATGGCGCCATCAGTGACTTGCAAACCACACACCCCGATGGTTTCATTATTATTGCTGGCGACTTCAATCATGCTAACTTAAAAGCAGTCCTGCCTAAATTCTATCAGCATGTAGACTTTGTTACCAGAGGTGAGAACACATTGGACCTGGTATCTACCAACATCCCTGATACATACAAAGCTGCTCCCAATACTCACCTCCAATTCTTTGACTGGTTACCTATTAATCTAAATCCTGCATAATAGCCTTACTGAGGTTACTTCACTCCACAGAAGAAGCCTTTAGAAGATTATATAAAATAATTCCTTTTTTGTAATTAAAAATGTCAAAGACAGATAAAAACCTGGCCAGAAGGAAGAACCTGGAATATGTTCAGGGAGGTGGCTACCTACAACCATAACATTAACATCAATGAATATGCGAGATCTGTGACTGGCTACATAGAGAGAGCAATGAAGACATCACTATTATTAAACACATCTCTGTGAGGGCAAATGAGAAGCCATGGCTGACAGCTGAGGTTCGGGCACAGATTGAGGCATAAGACAGCTCAGGTCAGCCAGAGCTGTGCTTTCCCGTGCCATCAAGAAGCCAAAGTGGGATTATTCAGCTACATCTGTGACACCAGAGACATGAGGCACATGTAGCAGAATATTCAGACCATAACAGACTGCAAGTCCATCATGTGCCTCAACAACAGTCATGCTTCTCTTCCTGATAGGCTGAATGACTTTTACGCTCTGTTTGATGCATGGGGCGATGTGCCAGTAAGAAAAGGTCCCCTTCCCCGAGAAGCAGGCGCTCTGTCTGGCGGGTAGCTGATGTGAGAAAGACCGTAGCCAGGGTCAACCCACTAAAGCCTCAGGGCCTGATAACATACCTGGTTGTGGGACTGTGCAACTCAATTAACTGAGTTCTAACAGACATTGTGAATATTTCTCTGGAACAGTCTACTGTCCCCTCAGGCTTCAAGACGGCCACCATCATTCCGAAGCCAAGAGGGCGATAGTAAGCTACCATTCAGTGGCACTGTCCTCAATAATGATGAAATCCTTTGAGCGGCTGGTGATGGATCACATTAAATTCCATCTTCCTGCTATACTGGACCCTTTCCAATTCACTTATTGCTCAATCATTCCACTGTGAACGCCACAGCCTCTGCAATCCACTCCGTCCTTTTCTCATCTGGAAAGTGATGCCTCACAGGCCAGGATACTGTTTATTGACTTTAGCTCAGCATTTAATATGATCATCCCACAGAAGTTGGTGGGTAAACTGTCCTCACTGGGTTTCAACACTTCTCTCTCTAAATGGATCCTGGACTTCTTAACAAAGGCCACAGTCAGTTCCTGTTGGCGGAAACATCTCTAGCTCCATCACTGGTGGTCACCAGGGCTGCGAGCTCGGCCTGCTGTTATTCACAGTGCTGACTCATGCCTGCATTGCTAAATCCAGTTCAAACCAAATCAAGTTTGCTGATAACACAACAGTGGCTGACCTCATCAACAACAATGGCAGGACAACTTAGAGAAGAGGTAGAGCAGCTGGTAGAATGGTGTCAGCACAATAACTTCAGTTTCAATGCGGACAAGACCAAAGAGGTAAGATTGGGGACTTCAGGAAGGTGAAGCTGACCACTGCTCATTGCACATACACAACTCCACCATGGAGAGTTAGGAGCACCAAGTTTCTGGGAGTGCACATATCAGACAATCTCACCTGGTCCTCCAACATCACCTCTTTGGTCAGGAAAGCACAGCAGTGTCTCCACTTCCTTGACAGATTGAGGCGAGTGAGGCTCCTCCACCCTCCTCCACCCCATTTTAACCGAAGTTTACAGAATCACCATTGGGTGTCCTGACCCGCTGCATCACCATCTGGTATGGGAACTCCATTCTAGGGAGTAGACTGGTAAATCTACTCTGCTCCATCTTTCTTGTGGCATGGGAACTACAACTGCACACAATAGTCCATCCATGGTCTAAATAAAGTTCTGTGAAGTTGTGCTGAGAACTATTTTCTCTTGTATTCTGTGCCCTAACTACAGAAGGCAAGTATGCACCAAGTCTTCTTTACATCTCATCAGCCTGCATTACTACTTTTAGGTATCTATGGGCTTGTACATCCAGGTCCCAGTGTCCTTAAATACTCCCTGCCTCCCCCCACCTCCACAATTCATGTGGAATAGATCACACTTTTCTGACATTGAAAAATGCACTTACCAGGATTAAATTCTTTCTGTCATTGCTCCATCCAATTTACCAACTGACATCATTTTGCATCCTAACACGATCAGTCTCAGCATCAGTAACAGCAATTTCTGTGTTATCTGCAAACTTATCATACCTTCTACATCAATATATTATCACTAATATATATGACAAACAGCTATAAACCTTGTGACACACCAATGGTCAGGACTTCGATTCCAGTATCTGTAGTCTCATTTCTCCTCTCTGCCATCATCATCAGCTTCCCATTACCAAGTAAACTTTGGATCCAAATGGGAAGATTAGGTTCTGGTCATAAGGTGCAGTTACGCAGTGTGAATATTGTTTATGAGTCACTAAGGTTTATAAATATTCTGATGTTCTGAATAATTCCAAAGATAAACTAAGGGGACAACAACACATCACAACTGGGACCATTTCATTGCAATGTCATAAACTGGTATACTTCAAACAGTTGAGATTGACAACATCTCTTTCACAACCTCCATCAGCAGAGATGCACCACAAAGCTGTGTGCTTAGTTCCCTGCTCTATTTCCTTAACACTTGATGACTGTGTGGCTAAGTACAGCGCCAATGCCATATTTAAGTTTGCTGATGACACCACTGCCATTGGCCAAATCAAAGGTGATAAGTCAGCATATAGGAGGGAGATTGACATTCTTGCTGAGTGGTGCCACAACAACCTCTTACTCAATGTCAGCAAGACCAAGGAGCTGATTATTGACCAGGAGGAGCAAACCAAAAGCTCATGAGGCAGCCCTCATCGAGGGATCAAAGGTGGAGGATCAGCAACTTTAAATTCCTTGGTGTTATAATTTCAGAGGGCCTGTCCTGGACAAAGCACGTTAAGTGCAATTACAAAGAAAGCATGGTAGCGCCTCTACTTCGTTAGGATTTTGAGAAGATTTGGCATGACGTCTAAAACTTTGACAAGCTTCTATAGATGTATGGTGGAGAGTATACTGACTGACTGCATCATAGCCTGGTATGGAAGCACCAATGCCCTTGAACGGAAAATCCTACTAAGAATATTGGATGGTGTACTGCACCTACACAGAGCACTGTCACAGAAAAGCAGCATCCATCATCAGGGACCCTACCGCCCAAGTCATGTTCTCTTCTCCCTGCTGCCATCAGGAAGGTGGTACAGGAGCCTCAGAACTCACACCACCATTTTCAAGAACAGTCATTACCCCTAAACCATCAGATTCTTGAACCAGATGGGTCAACTTCACTTGCCCTATCACTGAACTGCTTTAACAACCTATTCACTTTCAAGGACTCTTCATCTCATGTTCTCAATATTTATTGTTCTTTTATCTATCATTTTTTTTCTTTTGTATTTACACAGTCTGTTACCTTTTGCACACTGGTTGTCTGCCCTGTTGAGTGGGATCTTTCATTGGTTGTTCTTCCCTTTTGGCAATTCATTTATGTTTTTCTAAGTGATAAAGCACAGTTTATTTTATCTGTATTAGGTCACGTCCTGTGCGGTGAGGAAGTAGTAAGGAGGAAATTACATTGGCTGGTAGTAGGCCAGAGATTTATTAGGAGAGAAAGAAGTTCCTACCTAAAGACTCTCTGCTATTTCCCCAGAAGCATTGCTTATAAGTTGATGTTATACTGTTTAGAAGTTAATCTAAAAGGTATCAATAAGATTTTGCTGAAATAGAATATTATTTTTTAGTTTACTAGGCACTAACCTCGATGCTAATAGTTTAACATACTATTTATCTATAGTATTTATTTGTCTGAGTCTTATCATACTTTCCTGCAAAATTTTAACAAAATTCTTATTTTCCTGTATATATTTACTTCTGTGAATGCAATAACATAGTAATTGCACAGTATTTTGTTGTTTTTCAGTTTCACTCCTTATTCAGTATGTCATGTCATTGAGTCTGCAATAAAACCAAGGAACTAAGACGCTATGCTCTGACTCTCATGTCATTTTTGAATGGAGCTTGGCTGACCGTCTGGTTGATGTTACAACACCTCAGCAAGGGCATTACATTGATTCTAATATGGTTTTTGGATTTATTGAGTATGCCCATGAGAAACTGAATCTCTGGGTTGTATATGGTGATATAATTGCACTTCGAACTTTTACAAAAGTGAAATATTGAAATCTGAACCAAAAATCAGTAAGTGATTCTCAGCACTTGATGCAACATCTATGAAGGCCTGTGATATAGCTAAAACCAGAAGAAAACAAAATGACAGAAGAAAGAATGTTGCAAAGCAAAGGATGTTGAAATCAAATTTAAGCTATAGATGGAATAGAGTAGATTACGGTTAATTGGGACACATCAGACCAGTACATTTTGGCTCAGTTAAGTAGCTGTCCCAATTAGCCAAAGTTTCATGGAAATACTTAAAAAGATACAAAAAAAGACAAATTGAGTAATAAATTATGCAGTTAAATGAAATGTAGAACAAATTAGAACACTATAAATACTACTGCAATACTATAAAACAGTGTATTAGTTTCTAATAGTTATTGACAAAGGAATTTATCCAGTGTACTCTGCCATGTTCCCTTGACTGAAAATGAACAAAATCAGTATAGACACCAAGTGCAGATAATGTACTGCCATGTCACAGAGCTTTCAACGATTGCATCCACCAAGACTTCATTTTCATTTTAACATTCAAGGTAATTGTCGATACCTTCAAATTCATCACTTGAAGTAGTGAAATTGTTTTATTTTCACTTCCAGCATCTCGAAGCCTGAATGTAATTACGATGTACTGTCTAATGGCCACACAAATGCGCGCAACTGACTCTGGTTAGAAATTGCCTGGCAATAATCTCCTGTCCTAACTAAGCGGCATAGTGGCCCAAATAAGCAAAGGGAATCCCATCTATTTTACTGATTTGTTTTTGTTCTTTGACAGTTTTCCCATATAAGTGGCTGTCCCAATTAACCAAGGGCCCAATTAACCAGAATCCACTGCAAAAGGATTACCACCAACTGCTGCTGTCCAGAAACAAAACTGGGAATAGTAACCCCAGCTGAAATTGCTGAACTCAAATGTAGAATCCAGAAAAGTTGTAAAAGGCTTTTAAAATACTCTGTTGTTGTTGCTAGATTCATCTACACTTTTATAAGAATATATTAAAGGCCAAGGACAAAGTTGAAAGTAGCAAAGATAAAATGACAATTGGGTTTGGGGAATGCACATGGTACTTCGCTGAACTAACAAGCTCTCCAAAACGCATGGAGGAATACAGTGTAAATTGAACATTTTAATAAGATGCTTAATGGCATATAAAGAGGATATTTGCTTTGTTTTGTGAGTAGGTAGCAAGGAGGGAAGCATGTACAAACAGGGTGTGAACATCCACCCCAACAACATCCAAAAATGTTACAGATACACACGGAATCATACCATGTCATGCACATAAAGGATATTTATAACCCAAAAATGCACTCCTGTGTGTTGAAAGTGATTGAATTATACATCAAAATATTGAAAGGGAGGGATAAAGTAGGAACTGCTGCTGATCGCTTCATGCTAGCAATGGTAACAGTCTCAAGAGTATGATTCATAGCACATTCTACAGAAGCCAAAGGTGAAAAGAAATTAGTTGTGTGCTGGTGTGAAACAAGAGAACAAATACAGAGAGTAACCTATAATGAAAGGTCCTCTTATCCAGTGAAAGCAAAACTTTGGTTAGGGCAGAAGTCATCGGAAGCCATGTTACTACATTCAGGCCAAAGAAACTCAAATCACAAACATAAGTATAAGGAAACAAAAAAAATTAAGAATATAATAAATCTGCTTAAGTGGGTTAAGAACTAGTAAAAGCAAGGGCAACACTGTTTATTGCAGTCGGGAAGAATTAAAATAAGTGATCTAGCAACCTGAGTCTAAGAAATTGAAAGTCAGGGAGATCAGGAGACAAGTACAGTCTTAAGAAGTGCTAAATTAAAATTAAGCATAAATGCCCACAGGTTAGACACGTTTATTGACTGCTCCATATTTAATCCATTCCCATGCAGATAAAAAAATCATGCAAAATCATTTTAGCAGTTCCTTTCTTTGTTCACAGATAATCTCTAGTTTACAGGTTCTCCCAGTTTATGTAAATAGCGAACAGCAGTATGGATTTATTTGCTGCTGTGGGGTTGTGGGCATCTACTGCTGCCTAAGAACTCAACCTACACAGTGATTTCCAACATACAAACTGATTGGGTTGCAAACATTTCACAGGAACAGAAGCCTGCTGAAACCAGGAGAGGAACCACATCCAATATAATCTCTTCAGACTTTTATGCATTCTAATGTGTTTTCAATCCTTTTCAATAACTGTATCCCAATGCTCAAACACATCAGTAATTTAACTATAGCACTGCTAAGATTATGTTTTCATTCTGGGTTCCTTTTTATTTAAAGTGTGATGCCAGTTAATTCTCAGCTCCAATTTTTCCAACAGCCTTTTCTGCCCGTAAATCCAGACTGCCAGCATGATACATGTTTTGTTCCTTTTCTAGTGAAAAGATGCTGCTCATTTCTATCAACTTCACAGGAAAGTCTTAATTCATGAAATAAAAAATAGAGATAGACATCCATAGAAAAATAGTTCAAAGTTCTTGCAGTGACGTAATAAAAACATACATCATTGTTGACATGAAATCTTCAAAGGTAGATTTTAAGCAGAAGAAATATTCCAGAAAAAGATCTAGATAGGTGGCAAGTAGCCACCAATTAAGAGACCAGGAGGATACAAGTTAGAAGCAGAACACACAATGCAATAGAATCCCAAAGATGTTTTTGGAATGCATTTGGAAAGCAAACCCAAATTTACACAAGATACTGACAGAAGAGGAAAAAGACATGCCAGGTATCAGAAACAAGAGAAAACCTGCAGATGCTGGAAATCCAAGTAACACACACAAATTGCTGGAACTCAACAGGCCAGGTAGCATCTTGGAAAAAAGTACAGTCGACGTTTCCGGCCGAAACCCTTCGGCAGGGCTGCAGAGAAAAAGCTGAGGAGTAGATTTGAAAGGCCCAACAGTGCAGGCCATCTGCCAGAACAAGCGGGATGACTCAGTGGCCACCCATTTTAATTCCACTTCCCATTCCGATAGGTCCATCCACGGCCTCCTCCATGGTCGGGATAAGGCCACACTTCGGCTGGAGGAACAACAACTTACATTCTGTTTGGGTAGCCTCCAACCTGATGGCATGAACATTGATTTCTCAAACTTCCAGTAATGCACCCCACTTCACCATTTCCTATCCCTTGCTCCTCTCTCATGTTATCTTCTTACCCACCCATCGCCTCCCTCTGGTGCTCCTCCCCCCCCCCGTATTTTTTTCTTTCTTCCATGGCCTTCTGTCTCTTTCAACAATCAACCTCCTGGCTCTTTGCTTCATCCCTCCCCCTCTCCGAGTTTCACTTATTGCCTGGTGTTTCTCTCTCCCTTCCCATCACCTTTCAAATCTACTCCTCAGCTTTTTCTCTCCAGTCCTGCCAAAGGGTTTCAGCCCCAAATGTCAACTGTACTTTTTTCCATAAATGCTGCCTGGCCTGCTGAGTTCCTCCAGCATTTTGCGTGTGACACCAGGTATCAGTCCAATTTCTGATAGCATGTAGGGACCTATGGGAACAATAATTCTTCAGCATTCAACTTTGGAAGGGAGAAAACACTATCTAACAACTTGCTGGATAATTCAATTTCTGATATACACAGTCCTATTTGACCATCATTAGCCCCATCCTACACATTTCATTGGCACTACATTCACCTCTTTCTCTCAAATCAGAGTGATACTAATGTAAGTCTGGTGCCAAACTAATCTATTCATTATCACCAAAATTGTTTGAATATATCAAACTGTGCTTTTTCTCTAACATTAAAATTGCTGTACTTTAGGATTGTTCCACCAGTTATTTTGTTATAGCTTAGTTCCTTTCAGTTTTTTTATTCAACAACCACCTAAATTGGATTTTCAATTTACTCATCAGTAGTTTCCAATTGATTGGAAGTTTCATCTACCTACTGATTTTTGAGTTCCATGGAATCAGAATCAGGTTTATTATCACGGACAGGTTGTTTTGCAGTAGTACAGCGCAAGGCATAAAAATGACTAAACACAAAATAATCTGCAGATGCTGGGGTCAAAGCATCCCGACGAAGGGTTCCGGCCCGAAACGTCGACTGATCTTTTCCACTGATGCTGCCTGACCTGCTGAGTTCCTCCAGCGTGTTGTGAGTGTTGATAAAAATGACTATACATTACCAAAATAAGTAAATAGTGCAGAAAAAAAATGAGGTAGTGCACGTGGACCGTACTGTAATCTCATGACAGAGGGGAAAAAGCTGTTCCTAAAACATCACTTGAGGTCTTCAGGCTCCTGTATCTTTTCCACAATGGTTGTAACTATGGACAGTATAAAATTGACCCCTTGGCACAGACTATTTTACAAACTGTTAAATAAAGGGCTAAAACAAACTGATAGATCTAATTACTTGAAGTTGTTTGACAAAAAAAAATGTATGTGTCCTCCTGTGCTGTCCAAATAAGACTACTTGAATAGGATGATTCTATTCCTGGGTATTTTGTTGCAGGGAATGAAGTTTATACTTACATACATTCACTCCTTGAATACATCTGGATTATTTGCCCTTCAAGGTTTATTTTCAGAGCACTCCTCTTAGTGCAATTAACGAGATTTAACACAAACAGTATGTCTACATCAACAACAGAAGACTTGGGAAATATTCCTTATTTTTCTTAAGATAGAAACGGGAAATGGAAACATTTCAAGTCTGTCAAGGGTAATATTTTAAAAGTGATCTAAGCGTTTGCTTAATTCTTTAATTTTAAAAACAAATTTTAACATGAGAGTAAAAAATTAACGGGTTTCAAAGTACCGCACTGCCCAATGCAACAGTCCTTTCCGCAACTCTGAGGAAGACGCTTATAGGTACATTTCAAAACACCCCTGAACTGGCCTTTCCTGACACTTAAACTCACCCATTCATTGTCTCTCTGGCTGAAGGTATATAGTGCTACCTGGCTGGCCACATCCACAATATGAAAAATGTACGGATCCTGTCGCTGTAACGCTGCAAGACTAATATCAAAACCTCTACTCTCCATCATCGCCGCCATTTTACTCAAACAGGGCAGCAAGTAGCTGATGGAGCTATCGAGGCAGGCCAGATTGTCAAGCGCAGAGCTATCGAACAGCGATTAGCTAGGCCGAGATGTGGAAGGGTTTCGGTCCGAACCGCCTCTGTACTCTTTTCCATAGATGCTGCCTGGACTGCTGAGTTCCTCCAGCATTTTGTGTGTGTTGCTTGGATTTCCAGCATCAGCAGATTTTCTCTTGTTTGATAGTTAATGAAGGAACATTCAAACTTGAATAATCCTGTTTTGGCAGGGATTGCAGATGGGATACGTAACTTTTCAATTACCACTTTTGTTAAAGGATTTTCTGATTCGTACTTATTCTTACCATTGTTGGTTCAAGTTTAGCTACAATGATGCGATCTACTGCATTAGCTTTTGCCTCTTATGGTTGGCAATGAACTGAATTTCGGGATGTTTTAACATGTTTGCCCATCAATCTCCGGTGAGGGCCTTGGAGATATCCTGAATGGTGCATAGGCTAACCTTGAGTAAAAAGCAGATTAAAAGACATTGCATGGTCTGCCTCTCTTCATTAGTGATTTAAAGTGTAGTGACTGAGGCTATTCACCTCCGAGTGTCATTACAGTCTTTATCAGCGTTTTCTGATTTTATTTGAAGCTTCTTTGAATCCCTTTACCGACTAACATTTTTCTAAAAGTAAAAAGGCATCAAAGGCATAGGGAGGTTCAGATGATTTGTAAGAATCCTAATATATATATATACACACACATATAAGATCCTAAACCCTAAACTACCTATTTAGGTTGTGTCCCAACTTTTTGACTTACATAATTTTTTAATGAGCAAATATGAAAGGTTTAAGTACCAAAGCCAAGATAACAAAGCATACTGCCATATATGACATTCAGTTTTACCATCTCTGGCACTGCATATACTTCCAATGAAGGGAGTAAGTATTGATATACTTAAGTACTTAAAACAGTGACTGTTTCCTAACTTTATATAATCATTCATGTCATGCACTACATTTCCATGTAAGATAAATGAAATAATATACAGATCAGCAAAGCATTACAAAGGTAATCACAATAAGTAAAAGAAAGTAAACAATCCAATAAATGGTCTTAAGAGCAATTAAGGAGAGAGTTTGGAAGCAGCAAAGAGTGAAGAGCTAATACTAGGGCTTTGCAGAGTTAAACATAAAACAGAAATTTGGTAATGCGTTAAACTTATTCCTGCATGGGTCATAGAACACTACAGCATTGTTACATGCCCCTCAGCCCAATTAGTCCATGCCAAACTATTATTCTGCCTAGTCCCATCAAACCACACCCGGACCCCTCCATACCTGTCCCATTCACATAATTGTCCAAAATTCTCTTTTAAGTGTTGCAATTGAACCCTCATCCACCACTTCTGCTGGCAGCTTGTTCAACACTCTCACCACCCTCTGAGTGAAGATGTTCCTCCTCAGGTTCCTGTTAAAATGTTCACCTTTCATCCTTAACCAATCTTCCACAACTACACAAACCAATCTTCCGTCCTTGGACTCACTTTACACCGCACGCTGTCGGAGCAGTGCTGCCAGGATAATCAAAGACACAACCCACCCAGCCAACACACTTTTCATCTCTCTTCCCTCCAGGAGAAGGCTCAGGAACTTGAAGACTTGTACGGCCAGATTTGGGAACAGCTTCTTTCCAACTGTGATAAGACTGCCGAACGGATCCTGACCCGGATCTGGGCCTTACCCTCCAAATATCCGACCTGCCTCTTGGTTTTTTTTGCACTACCTTACTTTCCATTTTTCTATTTTCTATTTATGATTTATAATTTAAATTTTTAATATTTACTATCGATTTGTAATCCAGGGAGCGGGAAGTGCCGAATCAAATATTGCTAATACGATTGTACATTCTAGTATCAATTGTTGGGCGACAATAAAATATAAAGTATAACCTCTAGTTCTAGTCTCATCTAAACTCAGTGGATAAAGCTTGCTTGCTTTTAACCTATCTATTCCCCACATTTTGTATGCCTCTATCAAATCTCCCTTCATTTTCCAATGCTCTGCGGATTAAAATCTTAACCTGTTCAAACTTTCCCTATAACTCAGGTCCTCAAGTCCTGGCAACATGCTTGTAAATGTTCTCTGTACTCTTTCAATCTTATTGATTATTTCCTGTAGGTAGGTATCCAGAACCGCACACAATATTCCATAACATCTTATACAACTTCAACTCTTGTACTCAATACTTTGATTTATGAAGGCCAATGGGCTTAAATCTCTTTTTATGGCCCTATCTACCTTTGGTGCACTTTCAAGGAATTATGGATCTGTATTCCCAGATCCCCTTGTTTTACCGCACTCCTCAGTGCTCTACTGTTCATTTTGTATCTCCTACCCTGGTTTGTCTTCTCTAGGTGCAACACCTCACACTTGTCCACATTAAATTCCATCTACCATTTTTCAGTTCATTTTTCGAGCTGGTCCAGATCCCACTGTAAGATTTGATAGGCTTCCTTGCTGTCCACTACATCCCCAATCTTAATGTAATTTGCAAATTCACTGATCCATTTTAGCACATTTTCATCCAAATCATTAATATAGATTATAAACAACACACAACTAGTCACAGGCCTCCAGTCAGAGAAGCAACCATCTACTGCCACTCTCTGTTTCTCCCACGAAGGCAATGTTCAATCCAATTTACTGCTTCATCCTGAATTCCAATCAACCTAACTTTCTGGACCAGCCTCTCGTGGGACTTTATCAAAAGCCTTGCTAAAGTCCAAATAGACAAAATCCTACTGCATTTCCCTCATCAACTTTCCTAGTAACATCCTTGAAAAACTATCAGATTGTTTCAACATGGCCTACCACATACAAAATCATGTTGATTAACCCTAATCAGGCCCTGTCTATCCAAATACTTATATGTCCTGGTCTTCTTCCAATAATTTATCCACTACTGACGCCAGGCACACCAAGCCTATAACTTCCTGGCTTATACTTAGTCTTTCTTGAATGACGGAACAACATTACTTATCCCCTAGTTCCCCTAGTACTGTATTCTGAATCTTCCTTAAGTTTTAAATCAGTCTTAAAATAATTTTAAAATGGTGCTTACTTAAACTGCAATATTGTGACTTCTGCAGTAGCGAGCCGATATGTTTTGTAACTCCAAAGCGTAAAACTAATGAAAAGAAAAAGACAGGAGCCCTGGAGAGTGTGTATGTTTCATTTTAACTTTTAGTGAGGTGAACACTTATGGTGTGGTAGCATAATGACATGTGGCATTCATCTACTTTTACATATAACACATAATTAATTATGTATACAGCAAAGAATGCTTAATCAAATAATATACCTACAGTAATACTCAACTGAAATATTAAATACACAACGCTCCCCCCGCTGAACTATAAACTCCAAATCAATTTAGAATGTATCTCAATTAATATACATATAGTATATATGTATGTGTATATACTGTATACTATACAATGCAACTACTATAGAGATATCCTCAGCAGTGTAATTTTTAAATTAACACTCACAACACGCTGGAGGAACTCAGCAGGTTGGGCAGCATCCATGGAAACAGTCAGTCAACGTTTCGGGCTGGAACCCTTCGACAGGACTGAAGAGGGAAGGGGCAGAGGCCCTATAAAGAAGGCGGGGGGAGGGTGGGAAGAAGAAGGCTGGTAGGTTCCAGGTGAAAAACCAGTAAGGGGAAAGATAAAGGGGTGGGGGAGGGGAAGCAGGGAGGTGATAGACAGGAAAGGTGAAGAAGGAATAGGGGAAAACACAATGGGTAGTAGAAGGAGGCGGAACCATGAGGGAGGTAGTAGGCAGCTGGGGGAGGGGGCAGAGTGAAACTGGGATAGGGGAAGGGAGGGGAGGGAATTTTTAAATTGTCCCATTTAGGCCTAAAAAAATTAACCACTGTGGTGCATTTCTTACTCTTATGGGATAATGTCTTTCCTGACAAGGGGGTGGGGTCACTGCTTGGCAAGTGAGACTTGTGACTTTGAAACAGTCTCAGGTTCTGGAGCCTCCTTCATGTGTTGACTCTGGGACTGAAGTTAGTGGTTCTAACAACACTGCACATCTTTCTTAGAGTTACAAAATACACATGGACTAAGATGTTAACTGTCCTGTGCTATCACCATTGGGATCATCAGTTGATCTGCCACCTGTCTTCAGGAGTTTCGGCCCGCTTATGATCAAGACTCCCTCGAGGTGGTGGGCCAGCAGTGCTAAAGCACCACCTCCCACTGGTGAGCTTAAAAACTTGGCATCTGCCTCTATCAGAGTTGTTGGTCACTTCCATCCAACAGATAGTCTGCTCTTCAGGTGTCTATGCAACTACTGAAGGGTTTGCAAGATATGTATACACTGTCTGACTATCTGCCCCTCTGGACATACTTGGTCCACACCCATGCTGATCCTTTCTCTGCTGCCTCAGCTACAGCCCTGCTGATTGACTTGATCTCTCTTCCAATGAAGCCAAGGTCACGCAGCCACTTCTGGAGAGTGAACACAATAAACCCACGGCAGCCTACTTCGAATGGATAGCATGGGACCTTCCACCCTCTGTCTCTGCACTCTGATCTTAATTCTGCATACTTGGTTAACTTGCGCTCATGGGCTTCATCGATGTTGTCTTCCCAGGGGACTGTGAGTTCACCAATAACCACTTCTCTACTGGTGTCAGACCATACGATTATATCTGGACGCAATGTTGTGAAAGCTATTTGCTCTGGGAAACTGCCTTTCCCATCCAGGTCAGCCTTGACACACCAATCATTGGCTGAAGAAAAGTATGCTTGATCGTGAGCCTGTGCTGTACGTACAACCTTGACTTGGAGCCTTCTTTCACAAATAAAATATACCAATTGACTCCTCTTCTCAACTGATTGATATGTCGTCTCCAGATGACATCAGATGCAATCTTCACTGTGTAGGAGAGTGGTCCAGTTCTGTCCTTAGTTTGTCCAAGTACCCACTTTTGATCACCTCTGTAGTCCCTCACCAGGATTGCTTGTCCAGGAGTGAATCATTAAACCTCCTTGTTTGAGGAGCCCTCAGTTAGTCTCAGCCTTTTGTCATTCATACTCCTTCTGAGATTGAGTTTGAGGAGATCCAAGCATGAATACAGGGGATGACCCAGGAGCAGAATAGCTGGTGAGTTATTGGTAGATAGGTCTCAGCTCAGTCCACTTTGCTGAAGTGTTTTCCTCCAGACATGTTTGCAAAGATATCCTCTATCCTGGGCAGAGGGTATTGATCTACGGCACTGTCAGTACTGAGTTGATAGTGACCTTAAAATCGCCACATATCCTAACAGACTCATTCTTTTTATCTATTGTGTCACTGGCATTGGCCATGGGCTCCACTCAACCTTGGAAAGAATTACTTCAGCCTCTATGCAATCTAGCTCACTGGCCACTTTATCACAGATGGTATAAGGAACCAGATGGGCTTTGTAAAACATTGTCTTGACATTTTCATTTAACACTATTTTATCATTGATAAGTTTCAGTTTTCCAATGCCACCCTTGAACACTGCTGTGGCATTATCCAATACCTTTTTAATTCATTTTCAATTGATTCTATTGCAAATGGTGGATGGATCTCCAATCAAGTTGGAGTTGTCTCAGCCAATTATGATCTCACAATGCTGGCCCTGCTGTTTTTACTATATACAAGCCAATGTGGCTTGTTGGATGTTGTATTTCACTGTTACAAATGTCATTCCCACCGGAGTTATCTTTTCTCTAGTATAAACTGGATGAAAAAGGATCTAGTGCTTTTCCGGCTATATAACGAACAAAATCTTCTCAGGCTTCCAGCCAGGTACAGGGATCAATTTTAAACAACGTTTTCAATGACAAACACTGCCACCTTCATTAAGGATGATGCCTAGGCACGTCTAGACCCCCATCGTCTGTCCCTCTTGATTGATTAGTCCTCATCCAATCAGGATTCCATTATTCCACCTTGCATACAATAGAATTCCAGTTCTTACTTAGAGTGAGACCTTCGTCTTTGTTAAAATTCTTTTTGTCTAGTTCTATTTCAAAGGCATCCTTCACCAGGCAGTCCCAGAAATTTCGCAAAGACGAAGGTCCTGCTCGAAGTAAGAACTGGAATTCTATTGCAAGCAAGGTGGGACAGCAGAAACCTGGTTAGACGAGGACTAAACAATCAGGAGGGACAGATGATGGGGATATAAGTACCACCAGATGAGACATGCCCAGGCATGATCCCTGATGAAGATTGCAGAGTTTGTCATTGAAACGTAGATTAAAATTGATATCTGTACTCAGCTGGAACCCAAGATGAGTTTATTCATTCTTAGTTGGATATCTGCAGGCTTTTGTTCAGTATCTTGAATTGAATTGAATTGAATTGACCTTATTACTTACATCCTTTATGTACATGAGGAGTAAAAATCTTTATGTTACATCTCTGCCTAAATGTGCAATGTGCAATTTATAGTTCTTTATAGTAAATAATATGTAGAACAAGACAGTCAGTATAACAATAAAAATACAGTTGTGTCAGCATGAATTAATCAGTCTGATGCCTGGTGGGAGAAGCTGTCCTGGAGCCATTTGGTCCTGGCTTTTATGCTGCAGTACTGTTTCCCGGATAGTAGCAGCTGGAACAGTTTGTGGTTGGGGTGACTCAGGTCCCCAATGATTTTTACACACCTGCCTTTGTAAATGTCCTGAATCGTGGAAGTTCACATCTACAGATGTGCTGGGCTGTCCACACCACTCTCTGCAGAGTCCTGCAATTGAGTTCCCAAACCAGGCAATGATGCAGCCAGTCAGGATGCTCTCAATTGTGCTCCTGTAGAAAGTTCTTAGGACTTGGGGGCTCATACCAAACTTCTTCAACTATCTGAGGTGAAAGAGGCGCTGTTGTGCCTTTTTCACCACACAGCCAGTATGTACAGACCATGTGAGATCCTCGGTGATGTTTACACTGAGGAACTTAAAGCTGTCCATCCTCTCATACCAGATCAATTGATGTCAATATGGGTTAACCTGTCTCCATTCATCCTGTAGTCCACAACCAGCTCCTTTGTTTTTACAACATTGAGGGAGTGGTGGTTTTCTTGACACCACTGTGTCAGGGTGATGACTTCTTCTCTGTAGGCTGTCTCATTATTATTTGAGATTAGGCCAATCAGTGTAGTCTTGTCAGCAAATTTAATAAGCAGATTGGAGCTGTGGGTGGCGACATAGCCGTGAGTATACAGAGAGTATATTAGAAATACTGTTCAAGCCCACCTTTGGAATGACTGAAACAGCGAGCCAGCGTCTAATCACAAACAAGCGAAAATCTGCAGGTGCTGGAAATCTAAGCAACATACACAAAATGCTGGAGCAGCTCAGCCTGCCAGGCAGCATCTATGGAAAAGAGTAAATCGGTGTTTCGGCTGAAACATCAACTATACTCTTTTCCATAGGTGCAGGCTGGCCTGCTGAATTCCTCCAGCATTTTGTGTGTGGAACCAGTGTCTAATTCCATTTTAATTCATTTGCCATTCACTCCTGTTGTAAGCTGTAATGTGTGTCTCCTGTTAGTTTTCAAGTAAACCACTTGGATCAAATGGCTTTTATAGTGGCCAAGGGTCTAAAATTTTTCTCTGATCTGTACAACATCATGGGCCAAAAAGCCTGTACTGTGCTGTACTATCCTATATTTCAGGAGCATTAAAACAGAATTTTGTGGTGTATTTTGCTCTTTTCAAAAGTGATGGTCATATTTTACCTCCAAGTGCATTATTTATGAAATAGTATTTCCATATTTAGTTCTGGAATGTTGCATTTTATTTGCTTCAACACTTGCAAATTAATTGGCATGCTGTAATTTTGCATAAACGTAGGCTTTGGCTTCGTGGTTGCAATGTCAGAAGTGAACCCTTAGAACTTAGACACTCATTCTATAAGTTGCAGCAGTGGTGCTTAAGTGCTGCATGTTGCTACATACCTGCATAATGGCTGCTGAAATGCTAGGATGCCAACACACTAGGGAATATGGCAACACAAGAAAGACTGCAGGTGCTGGAAATCTCGAGCAACACACAAAATGCTGGAGGAACTCAGCATGTCATGCAGCATCGATGGAGGGGAATGGACAGTTGATGTTTTGAGTCCAGACCTTTCCTCGGGATTATAGAAAGGTCTTGACCCAAAATGTTGACTGTCTATTTCCCTCCATAGATGCCGCCTGAACTGCTGAGTTTCTCCAGCATTTTGTGCATTACTCCAAAAATACCATGACCTCACCCAATACATGGTGGTCAGCCATCAACAATTAACACTAAATAACTTCTACCATCTTTTGATTCAGCTACATTCACACCTTACAGGGCAACGGTTAAGGTAATGCCCAGGCAAGAATAGTTTACAGATAATGTTCAGTCAATCCAGGCAAGAGAGGTCTTTGAAGAGCGTAATTTCCCTTTGCACCACATGGAGTCACAGTCATTTGGCATACCAAGACAAGATAAAGACACAAACAAAGAAATCTTGGGTGACACTTGCTATTAGTCAGTTACCTTACTGATCTTTAAGTACTATTGGCCTTTAATGTGTAAATTCTATTGGCTATTCAAACCTGTATTACTGTAGTGTGATTGATGATTGATAATGGAAATAAGGAATTTGAACATCCACAAGGTACCAATTGGTCAATATCTGTATCCAACTGGTCAAATTCTATATAAAAATATCATTTCTTTGTTCAACTTTAGAACAGTTTGATGATGGGCCATGTGCATGTGCACAAGGAAGGCACTTCCAGTGGGATGGTGACAAACTCAGATGCAGTGTCCTCTCTGGGGCCAACCAAAGGCACTTTTGTCCTTTTTATGATCACAAGACAGTGCTGGACCTTAAGGGATTCAAGTGCTACAAGTCCACCCCATCAGCAAGTTGCTCATTGGCAGAGAAGCTGGAGGAGCTGGACTTGGTGCGGGCCATGTTGCTGCGTGCTACAGAAAGGCATTGGGCTTGGCGCACGTAGGCCGTGTGCAGCCTAACAGGGAGTGATTGTCTCGGATGCTTTTCTTGCGATTGCAAGACCCTGTTGGACATTGGTAATGTCCAATATTGCAAGTCCAGATCACTGGTTTATTAGTGAGGCCGACTGTGGGGGAGCTGCATGGCCTTAGTTGTAACTAGGACTGGGCCTCGTGCTGCGTGGTTGCCTGTTACAGCAGTCCAGGAGGGGAGACGCTGGAGGCAGTATGGCGTGGCGTCCATGCTGACCCCTTCCATCAGTGCTACCCTCCAGTGTTTATTTGGTGAAAGACCAGCTGGATTTTGTGTGTGCAGTCATATGTTCATATGCAGGCTGCTGAGAATTGCTTTTTTTGCTGACAATACCCATGCACCATCAAATTACAGCTCATGCCACTCAGACACTTGGATTATACATATCTTTTTGTGTGGCTGTTCGTTTACTGGTATCTTATTTGTGCTACATGTGCCTTGTGCTGTATTTTGCACCTTGGCCTCGGAGGAACGCTGTTTCATTAGACTGTATTCATGGGTTTTCATGTGTGGTTGAATAATAATTAAACTTGAACTTGTAAATAAAGTGTGATTGAGAAATTAGTTAAAGTTTTCAGAGTTCAGTTAATTGATGACAACATCACAACTTCTACGAAACAAACACACTTATTCAGACACATTGGCACTCTCTTCCTCATTCAAATGCTCTCTTGTCAACCCACAATCAAACATTCTATTTGTTCCATGCATCCTTCTCTCACTATCTCTCATGCATATGCACACATGTCCATTTCATACTCTGACTTGTAATCAGTACAGTTTAGTTATGCCATAACCACTTTGATCACTTTGCCCTATAATTAACCTTTTTTGTTCTAATTGTGTTCTTTCTTCTAAAAACTGTGTATAATTTGTGTTTAATTTGTTTTACTTGTGAATGCTGCTTTATAATGCTCTTTGTCTGTTATGCTGCAAGTTGGTGTTTCATTATATCTATGCTTACGTGTACTTGCACATTTGATAATAAACTCTACTTTGACTTGTACTCATATGCACCATTGCAGAGATAAAGGTTAATATATTGTAAGCATTCAATTAGTAAATATATTATTATGATCTGTGGAATATGGACTATCTCAAATGTAACATAGCAAAGCTATCATTCTTCCAAGTATTTGTTTCTTGAGAATCATTGAATGAAATATAATTAGATATAACACACAGAACATCACAACACATCTGTTCAATGTAACATTCAGACACAATTAGTTGTGTATTTGATATTTCAATAATATTTGAGAAATCTTGAATATATATATTGTTTGATTAAATATTCTTGTTTATTTAAATAATTAATTAAGTTATATGTAAAAATATGTTAATTGCATGTGTCGCCACGCTACCACATGCTACGTGCATGCCTCGCTTAAAGTAAACTCAAACTTCACCCATATTTTGAACTCCCGTGAGTTTCTTTGAATTAATTTAATATTTGGAAGCTACAAAGCATAACATTGGTAATGAGGTATTTTTAAAACAAACCTGAGGTGACTACCAACCTGTTTGAGTGCAGCCAGGCATTCAAACTAAAAAGCACTTTAGCACAGTGGAGAGACAGTTTTCAGAAGGGAAGACATGATCAAGTTTGTTTAAAATCAGAAAGCAGAAGATTTCAGGGTTCATAAAGAGTGAGTACTGAGTGAGATTAATCATTTAAAAGAAAATCAGAAATGTCTGGGTACATCAGAAAGACTGACTAATTTAATTACTCATTGGGTACTTGGCTCACGTGCACTGAAACATTGGAAGAGTATTTTGATGGAAATGAAATAACAAACATGAAACGAGTGCCAATTTTGCTAAGTACATTAGGGTTAAAGGCATAGAGTTTGCTTCGATGTTTGACTGCTTCAACCAAACCATCAGAAATGAGCTTTACCACTAGTATAAAACTATAACACTTAGAACCAAAGCCATTGTTAATTGCAAAACACTAAGTTTCACAAGCAGAATTAAAAAGAAAGGGAGCCCATTTCAGTGTATGTAGGTGAATTGAGGAGATTGTCTGAGCGTTGTTACTTTGGGACTGGTCTTAATAATACACTAAGAGATTGTTTAATTTGTAGAATCTTAAAAGAATGTCAACTCCTAACTGAAGCACATCTGACCTTCAAAAACAACTCCTAACTGAAGCACAGCTGACATTCAAAAACAACTCCTAACTGAAGCATAGCTGACATTCAAACAAGCAGTGGAAATCGCTGTTTCAATGGAAACCACCAACAGAGATGCAATTGAAATGCAGTCAACAATGGAAGTGAGTGTAAACAAAATTGCATCATCTAAACAGAAACTGGCCTGGCCAAATAACTCATGTTACCATTGTGGCAGGGGCTCACATACCCCAAACAAATGCAGTTTTAAAGGTGAAACTTGCAGAAAATGCAACAAAATAGGTCATATACAAAGAACATATTGGGCAGACAAAAATAGATGGACTAAACAGAAAAGAGAGCAAGATAAAACATCAAGTTGCGGTTTGACAAGAGCACTAATCTACATGCTGTTGATGAAAACTCTGATAATGATGAGAGTGACACAGGATTGTGCAGCCTTGAAATTTAAAGTGTGAAAATTAACAATCGACAACCAATACGGCTTATGCCAGAAGTGAACAACAAATTAAGTAAAATGGAATTAGACACTGTTTTAGTCATTCACAAAATTAGTTTGGATGGCATTTCAAAGATATGAAACTGAAGCCTGTGGATCTTCAACTGAAAACTTATACTGTACTGCAGAAAAGATAGCTCCTGTGAAATTGACATCCATAACAGGTGAAATACAACAACTAACAAGCCACATTGAGCTTGTCTGTGGTAAAAACAGGAGGACTAGCATGTGGGAACATGAGTGGCTGAGGCAAATACAACTTGATTGGAGATCCATCCACTATTTGCATGCCACATCCCCTGCAATTAAGCCATATGAAAGTGAATTTAGAAATGTACTAAATGATGCCACAACTGACTCCATGCTAAACATCATGAACTGTTGTCCAATAGAGGACAAACACATGTTTGTACCAACCTCTGGTTGTAAGCATATTGGAAAAAGAAAACATGAAAGTGTCAAAATCAGTGGTTCTACTACAATAGAATTTGTGGACAACATGTCTGCTAAAGTTTCTGATATGTTAATCAGGCAGCTACTTATGAAATGCGGCTTGGTTTTAAGCTGGAACAGAGTTCAACAAGCTTCAGAAAAATTGTAAGCATTCGGCTTCTGTGAGTATAAAGAACCAGAAACTACTCTGCATGTATTGAGGTTATTGAATGAACTTCAAGCAGGAGACGAAAAGCTGCTTGTAAAAGCAGATACAAAGACCAAAGCTCAGCTGGATGAATGGAAGGCCAAAAAGAAAGGAGTCAACACAGATACGAAAACAGAGAATTTGTCGCATGATATTGTAGATGAGGAAACCAAGAAGAGAGATCAGATCATAAAGGGAGCAGTAGAAGGATTAATGAGAGGATACTCCTGTGATCTAAGTGCCCCATCCCAAGATCAAGATGCACAACTAGAAGTAAAAGGAGGAAAGAGATGGAGAGAAAGAATGTGAAGGAGAAAAAGAATGGTGTGAAAGGGAGAAGGAACAGGAAAAAGAAAAAAAAAGAAAGGGATCAAAGTAGATCCAGAGAGAGAAAAGGAGAAGAAAGGCATCCAGAGCTGTCAGAGTCAGTTCCTCTCAGAGTCAACTCTTACAACCAGCACGGAGGAGACCCCAGAACCTGAGATTGTTTCACAGCCACAAGTCTCACCTGCCAGGCAAAGTAAAGATATGTTAATTTTTAAAATATGCTACCACATGATACATGCACACCTCGCTTAAAGTAAACTTGAACTACACCCATATATTTGGACTTTTTTTTGAATTAATTAAATATGCAGAAGTTGCAAAACATAACAACTAGGTGATAAAATTTGAAAACTTTAATGATAATTAAGAAATTTTCTTGACTTCATAGTTGTGACTCTAAACATTATCAAACAATAAATTACCCAAGCAAATTTTGATCCTTTCAACACATAAGTTACTATTGCCATGCAGTGTGAGTTTCTTGACCACATGTAAAAGCAATGTGAAAACTTACATTAGCTTATGTTTCCAGTTTATTCCTCACTGGCATTAAATGTTTTTTCTCTGCGGAGTATCTGTATAGATAATGTTCATGTCCATAATGTTTCTTGGCGTGAATACAAAGACTATGCTAGCAAAACTTAATTTCTGTGCATGTGCCTGTCCAGATTGTTTCTAGTTATTCAAAAAATTTTATAACAGGAGTGATTGGATTAAGTATTTATTACATAGTGCAAATGAAATAGCAGACATGCTGTACTAATCAGATCATGAATATTGCAGATGATTCAATCACCATTGTACCTCAAGTTAACAGTTCAGAGATCATGAGAACACTATGCACATAATGTTCTCCGGAAATAATCAACAGTCGCCATTTTGGGCCAAGACCCTTCATCAGGACCGATGAAGGGTCTCAGTCTAAAACTTTCACTATTTATTCTTTTCTATAGATGCTGCCTGACCTATTGAGTTCCTCCAGCATTTTGTATGTGTTACACTGGATTTTCTGCATCTGCAGAATCTCTTGTGTCTCCAGAAATCATGCTTACAATATTGGTAATAATACAATGAGATAACCAAGGTAACACTATAGATAGTACTGTATCACTGATTTTGGAGTACTGTATCATCACTCTAAAAATGACATTCATGTTCTGTACAAAATAGGTCATATATAAGTTATTCACGAGAGACCACTCATAAAAGTGTAGACATTAATATGTATCCTTGAAGCACCACACATCACTCACAGTTATGTGCTTAGTCCAGTGCGCTACTACTCTCTCTGCACTCATGACTTTGTGGCTAAGCACAGTTCAAATGGCATCTATAAATTCACTGATGACAATGCTGTTGTAGGTAGAATCTCAGATGGCAATGAGGAGGCATACGACAACCTCACACTCAATAACGTTTTCTCATTGCTATCATCAGGGTAGGTACAAAAACCTAAAGACCCATGCTCAATAATTTAGGAACAGATCCTTCCCCTTCTCCATCACATTTTTGAACAGTCCATGAACCCACAATCACAAGCTCATTATTCCCTTTCTTGCACTACTTATTTTTGTAACCTAGGTTTTTTTTTCTTGGCACTGTACTGATTCTGTAAAACAACAAATTTCACATTATATCAATCTGAGATAATAAATACAATTCTGATTCTGACCACTGCTGATTTGTAACATGCTGTCTTTCACCATAGCTGTATTTGAGCACCGCAGAAAATGGTTTCTATGCCATGTCTAAGATTTGTTCTGTAAATGTAGGGAGTGATCAGTGATATGGGCAGAATTGTCATCACATTCAAGTGATGGGTATTGTCAATGTTCATTTTTCATAACTAAACTCACTACCACTTAAACACAATGCTATTCTATCTGTTAACCGTCATGGGCCCCAGCTATGCCTGCCCATTCATTGACTATGTAGAACAGTCCATGTTCCAAGCCTTTCCCGGCAATGCTCCTACATTTCCTCCACTACATTGACGATTGCATTGGTGCTGCTTCATGTACCCATACAGACCTTGCCAATTTCATCAACTTTGCCTCCAACTTCCACCCTGCCCTTAAATTCACTTAGTCCATTTCTGACATCTCCCTCCCCTTTCTCAATCTCTCTGTCTCCATCTCTGGAGAGAAACTGTCAGCCAATATCTTTTATAATCCTTCTGATTCCCATGGCAATCTTGACCATACCTCTTCCCATCCTGTCTCCTGTAATAATGCCATTCCCTTTTCTCAGTTCCTTCATCTCCATTGCATTTGTTCTCAGGATGATACTTTCCTTTCCAGAGATGTCCTCTTTCTTCAAAGAACGAGGTGTCCCTTCCTCCACAATTGATACTGCCCTCAACCGTGTTTCCCCCATTTCCCCGATATCTGCGCTCACCCCATCTTCCCATCACCTTAACAGTAATAGAATTACTCTTGTCCTTACCTACCGCCCTATGGGCCTCCACATCTAACACATTATTCTCCACAACCTCTGCCATCTCCAAAGGGATCCTCCCACGAAACATATCTTTATCTTCCCCCCTACTTCCCAGTTTCCACTGGGATCATTCTCTCTGTGGTTCCCTGCCTATTCCCTGCTACACCTGCCTATTCACCTACACCCTCACCTCCATTCAGGGCCCCAAGCAGTCCTTCTAGGTGAGGCAACACATCACCAAAGTCTTCTGGGGTCATCTATTGTATCTGATGCTCCCGATTTAGCCTACTCTACTTTGGTGAGATCCATCATAAACTGGGGGATCGCTTTGTTGAGCACTTCCGCTCCATCCACCAAAAGCTGAATTTCCATTCCCATTCCTGTTCTGACATGTCAGTCAGTCCATGGCCTCCTCTTGTGCCATAATGAGGCCCCCCTCAGGATGGAGGAGCAACAGTTTATACCCCGTCTGGGTAGCCTCCAGTTTGATGGCATGAATATCAATTTCTCCTTCTGGTAAAAAAAATTCCCTCCCCTTCCCTTCTTCTTCTATTACCAACTTTGGCCTCTTACTTCTTCTCATCTGCCTATACCTCACCCCGGTGCCCCTCCTCCTTCCTTATCTCCTATGGTCCACGTTCCTCTCCTATCAGATTCCTGCATCTTCAGCCCTTCATCTTTCCAGCCTACCTGGCTTTACCTGAAACCTTTTAGTCATCCTCCTTCTCCTCCCCCTGACCTTTTTGTTCTTTCTTTTCAAACCTTTTTGTTGTTATATTATACAGGAAAAATAACATGAGTACATAGAAGTAACAACACTTACAATGCCTCAAAAAAAAACATTATCTTAAAGATTGAAAAAATTTTGTGATAACAAAAAAAACCTACGAAGCAGAAAAGTGAGAGAAAAGGAAAGAACCCATTAGGTGTACAACCCCGGAGTCATGCGTCATACAAAAAGCTTCTAAAAATAAACATCAAACTGCCACCTTTTTGTTCTGCTGTTTTCCACCTTCCTTTCCAGTCCTGAAGATGGGTCTTGGTCCAAAATGTTGACTGTTTGTTCAGTTCCATAGATGCTGCCTGACCTGCTGAGTTCTTCCAGCATTTTCTGTATGTCCCTACATCTGGATGGGATTGACAAGTGATTTTACTTCATACCATATTGTGTACTCCTATTTTATATTGTAGTGAATCCAAATATCGATTAGAATACTTGCAGCAAATATCCTTAAGTGGGCCATTTGATAGGCACTTGGAGGATTGCTTAATAGAACAAATTACCTGTCATGAGGCTTTTTGTCTTTTGATGGGATTAATTATGGAATCAATAGATAATATGTATGAATAGTGAATCGTAAGATACTGTAATTCCTGAAAGCATGTCAAATAATGTGAAAATAAGTGCGCTGCAAGCCCTGATTCTTATAGCCTCAATGAAAATCATTCTAGTATAAAACAATCTTTGGTGCAGCACAGTAGTGTAGTGGTTAGCACAACAGTTTACAGTACAGGCAACCTGGGTTCAATTCCCGCCATTGCCCGGAAGGAATTCGTACATTCTCCCCATGACCGCGTGGGTTTCCTCTGAGTGCTCTGGTTTTCTCCCATAGTCCAAAGACATACCAGCTGGTAGGATAATTGGCCATCGTACATTGTCCTGTGATTAAGCGAGGATTAAATCAGGGGATTGCTGGGTGGCGTGGCTGAAGGGATGGAAGGGGCTTTTCTACAATAAATTAATAAATAAATTCCCCATCAGCCAGGCCAGAAATCAGCTCTCAATGGATCAGCCTACAAAAGGGCTCCTGAAATAAAGGGTTTTGAATGAGTGCCTCATATTCTCTCATTTGTTATCTGTTCTTCATGACTGGCCCTTATCCTAATGTTCACCCTGTTGTCCTACCAGACGGTTCTCCTCTTTGTGCTGTATTTTCAGAATATCTATGCTTGTCTTATAAATAGACTATGAACAAAGCAGCAGGCAACTCCAAATTATGAAATCTTGGCTGATGAGTACTGGATCCTTGCCTAGATTCAGAGAAATATTTTAAGAAGCCCTATTGTGGTCTCCACTAAGCTCCCTGAGATCATAGGACATGGGGGCTGAATCAGGCCTTTTGGCCCATCAAGTCTGCTCGGCCATTCCACCATTGCTGATTTATTAACCCTCTCAACCCCATTTTCCTGTAACCTTTGGCACTCTTACTAATTAAGAACCTATAAGCCGCTGCTTTACATATACCTAGTGACGTGGCCTCCACAGCAGTCTGTAGCAATAATTCCACAGATTCATCACTCTGTGGCTAAAGAAATTTCCCCTCACCTCTGTTCTAAAGGTACATTATTTTATTCTGAGACTGTGCCTTTTGATCCTAGACTCTCCCACCACTGAAAACACCCGTTCACATGCACTCTGTCGAGGCCTTCCAATATTTGGTAGGATTCAAAACAATCAGGCACCCACCATCCTTCTAAACTCCAGCAAGTACAGGCCGGGAGCCATCAAACGCTACTCATATGTTAACCCTTTCATCCCCAGGATCATTCTTGTAAAGCAGGTCTCGCAGTAGAGCCGTGGCTGTCATTTAAGCAGTGCTGAGCTGCGCAGCATCTGGAATTTTCAGAGGTGTGAGAAGCGATTTCAAGAATGTATTTTCTTCAGGGCTGTGTGAGCATGGAAGGTGGCGGGATGCCTCAGATTACTTTGGGACAAAGAAATTTAGTTAACTGCTAATTTAACTCTAATTGGCCATAAGATAGTTTCTGTTATACCTCAAGTTGTACAGTTAGAAAATATGATTTATGAATAGCACTAGATTGTGAGCGGTTGATTTAATGGGTAAAAGTTTGCAGTCTGTCTATACTTTGGAGAATTTAATGTGTCTCAATGTCACACCTGCCTAAATCTCTGGTTTTAAAGAAAAGTGGATGAAATCATCCATCCTTGAGTAAACTTCCCCTGTGTCGTACTGAGCAGCAAACTGTGAAAGGTGGCAGAGATCAGTGTCACTAGCCCAATAATGATCCTCCAATTGGGAAACTGAGTGTGGCTATGACCCTGGCTTTCACAGATCTCAGGCAGGATTAAAATGCTGGAAATATACAATTAAGTGTCATCAGTGGAATGAGAAACATGGGTTAATTTTTCAGGTTGAAAACCCTTCATTGATTCTTCCATAATAGAATTGTCTTTGACTGGAAAAATTAAGCCTTTACAAAATTCTCGGATAACTTAATCAATTGAAGTCTGATCTGTCATGTGTATTTCAGCATAACACAATCAAAATGCTGGAGGAACTCAGCAGGTCAGGAAGCATCACAGAAATGATTAAAGAGTTGATGTTTCAGGTCAAGACCGTTCTTCAGGACTGGGAAGAAGCCAGGAGCCAGAATCACCTCCTCTATTACCTCTATTCAGGGCCACAAGCAGACCTTTCAGGTGAGAGAACACTTCACCTGCAAATCCATTGGGGATATCTTCTGTATTCAGTGCTCCTGATGAGACATAGAGTGGGAGACCCTATGTTGAGCAGCTTTACCCCATCCGTAAAAAGCAGGATTTCCCAGTGACTAACCGTTTTAATTCCAATCCCCATTCACATTCTGACATTTTGGCCCAGGCCGGCCTCCTCTACTACAACAATGAGGTCACTCTCAGGTTGGAGGCGGAACACCTTATATTCCACCTGGGAAGCTTCCAACCTGATGGCAGGAACATCGATTTCTCTAACCTCTGGTAATTTTTTCACCTCCCCCTTCCCTCTTCTTCTATTTCCCACTCTGGCTTCCTTATTACTTCTTCTTTTCTCCTCACTTGCCTATTACCTCCCCTAGTGTCCCTATTCCTTCCCTTTCTCCTATGGTTCACTCGCCTCTCCTTTCAGATTCCTTCTTCTCCAGTCCTTTACCTTTACTACTTGTCTCCTCCCAGCCTCTTACTCCATCCACCCTCCCCCACTCTCCTGGCTTTATCTATCACGTTCGAGCTTTCATTTCAGTCTTGATGAAGGGTCTCGGTCCGAAACATCGACTATTTATTTCCATGTATGCTGCCTGGCCTGTTGAGTGCTTCCAGCATTTTGTCTGTGTTACTCTGGATTTCCAGCACATGCAGAATCTCTTGTGTGTATTTGGCATCTTCAGATTTTATTTCAGATTTCCATTATCTGCACTTTTTCTTTTGATTCTCAGGGAGGGCTGTCTCTTTGAAGAGTAGCCTGAGTAGACAATCTTCTTGGCCAAATGAATGTCGTTTTTCTTTGAATCATAAGTGGAAATAAGCTCTCTGTTAGAATTGTGGCTTCCTTTTCTCTTCAATTCCCACACCTAGGGTCTCTCCTTATGAGTGGTGGTCTTTGTGTCCCTCTGCAATCCCAGGTTCTCATTCTGTTCTTTAGTTTGACAAAGAGTTAAATTCAGTTTCCCATCTTTCTCTTATTATTTCTATGCTCCTCCATTGTTCAGTACAGACCATTTTAGCTATCTGTGTACTGTTGTAGATGGACTGTTGGGTGCCACAGTATCTCAAATTTCCATTCACCAACTCAAAATAGTCAGACTGTGACGGTACCATTGATACAGCAGCTGTTTTGTCTCCCCTCTTGCTGTGGAAGTGATACTTGTCTCTCCCTTGTTAGTGAGAAAGGGAACTCAAGGGATATTGAATTGTTGGAATGAAGAGTTAATTTTTGATGTACTGTAGACCATGCTCTCTCTTTGGGGGCTTTACTGTTGCTTGCATGGTGGGTGGTGGGAATGCTAATGCTTTTTGCTAAAATAATTGGGTGAAGTGGAAGGGGGAGGGTTGATGCTGCTTGCTGCTGCTTTTGCATGTGGGGGGGCATGAGGCTTTGGGATTCTTATGTTTTTTTTGTCACTCATTCTTTGGGGTTTTTCTTTTATTTCGAGGATGGTACATGGAACTAAAAAAAAAATAGAAGGCTATGGGTAACCTTAGGTAATTTCTAAAGTAAGTACACGTTCAGCTCAACATTGTGGGCCGAAGGGCCTGTATTGTGCTGTAGGTTTTGTATGTTTCTGTGATGTCTGTTGGGAGTGAGAATTTCAAGTTGTACATTGTATACATTCTCTGATGTTAAATGGAACCACTGAACCACTGAACCACTGAAACAATTAGCAATCCTAGTTACTTGTACTGAGAGAAAATTAGAGTACAAAAGAGAATGGATTCGCTTTTTCCTACAGTTCATAAAATGACTTCTTTCTCTCAGCAGGATTCAGGACTGATCACTTAAATATTTCACTGTCTTTATCTATTAACTTGTTACCTTGTTATTGTAGTGACAGACACTGGTCTGCCTGCCGTTGAAGAGGTCTGAGAATGGACCCTTTGGTTCTTATCTCACTCCAACCAGATGGCCACTTTCCAATTAATTAGGGGACTTAATAAAAGAAACTAACTTCCCAATTCATTACTGCCACAGTGAAGCTGAGAATATTACATGGGATATTGTCTCTTATCTTATTTTGGTTTGGTTCATTCTGTGATCACTCAATCATGGAGATTCAGTTCTTCAATCAAGTCATTATTCAATCTCATTGCTCATTTTTTTTAACGTTCTCAGTTAACTTTGCAGAAAATTTGTGCAAGGCTGTCATCTTCATCTGCATTAATCTCAAAACATTGTCTCAAACTTAAAACATAGCTGTTTCTTCTATTTTTGATGGTTGTCTTAACCCTGCAATTACTGCAGTCTCTCCAAAAGCTTTGGTCAACTAGGAGCTGACAGCTGGGAGTTGGAGCAAAGGACTGAGCCTGCTGTTGAGACTTGCCCTCAGGCAGGAAGTGGAATAGAGACGACAGGAGTGATGAAGAAGACAGAAGTAGTGAATAGGATCTGGCACTGGGTAGGAGGAAAGCAAATGATTGATTGTTGATAAACTAAAATTTGTCACTTTCATGGCAGATGTGGTACAGCACAAACTAAAAGTAGGACAGAAAAATTAAAATTATATTAAAAGCTGCAGAAAAACATCAGTGATAAAAGGCTTAACTCTAGAAATTATTAGTAATGTTTTACAAGGAGGAGAAAAAATATTCAGACTTCAAAGGAGGATTGTTAATGGTTTTTCTGATCTTACAATGGAATGCTAGAAGTTTGTTAGCTAACGGCCAAAACATTCAAGAAATTTGTTGAAGGTTTACCAAATAAATCCGTTTGTTACATGTGTACAGGAAACCTGTTTGAAATCCTGTCACAGTTTCAAGATACAAGGTTATGTTGATATAAAATGCGCTTGGATAACGGGTAATGGAGGAGGAGTGACTACCTTTGTTAAAAATGGGATAGAACATAGTGTTTCAGAAATTGGAGTTATTTAAGAGTCAATTGTGTTGAAATTTAGTAAAAGAATAGTAAAGTACAAATAATATATTTTAAAACCCCTGTGAAAGGTTAACAACTGATATATTAGAAAGTGTGAGTGGAAATGAGAAAAATAAGGTGACATGGTGTGGGGATTTTAATGCTCATATTACTATGTGGGGTTGTAGTGACACAAATGTGAATGGGACAATTGTGGAAGACTTCTTGGAAGAAAATTGTCTGGTGTGCTTGAATGATGGTAGGAGTACAAGGATATTTAATAAAACTGTTTCTGCTACAGATCTTATGCTGGTATCTGAGGGCTTAACAAATGTGTGTAACTGGGAAATAGATAATGATACGACAGTGGAAGTGATCATTTCTCCACTGTCTGTACAATGGGATAGATATCAGATGTAATTTTAAAGAGGCAAATTGATGATTTACATAAAAGTAGATTTCCTGATCATTTGATCACTCGATTCAATTATTCAACTCAAAGAATATTCCAGTTCCTGCTTGAATGTCGAGTTTACGTTGTCTAAAAGGACTATTAATCATTCTGGTCAGATATCATAAACACAAAATAATCTGCAGATGCTGGGGTCAAAGCAACACTCACAACAAGCTGGAGGAACTCAGCAGGTCGGGCAGCGTCCATAGGAAAGATCGGTCGACGTTTCGGGCCAGAGTTCCAGCCCGAAACGTCGACCGATCTTTTCCACAGATGCTGCCCGACCTGCTGAGTTCCTCCAGCTTGTTGTGAGTGTTGCTGGTCAGATATCATCTGGGAAAGACAACATTTATTATAGTATGTTTACATGGTTATCAGATTTAAAACATAAGGAATTTTGGTTTTGGAATTTTTAATACAATATGGTTCGAAAGATGGCTTCCACTTTCCTGGAATTTAGCAGTTGAAATCCGGTAAGAATCAATCAGATCTTTCCAGTTATAGACCTATTTCATGAACTTCATACAATATGTATATAAGATAATGGAATGCATGGTTACAGAAGGCTTTCTAATTTTATGGAAAGTAGTGGAAAATAGCCAATACCAATCTGGATTTTGTAAACTAAGAATGACAATGGACTCAATGTTAAGTTTAGAATCTGATATTCATAAGGCCCAAGATAAGTAAAGAATAGAATTAAAGAATTAATAAAGAATCAGTGGTAGCAGGTTTCTTTGATGTAGAAAAAGCGTATGATATGTTATGGACGCAAGTTGGTTCTTAAACTTGAAAGATGGGAACAGGATCAATTGAATTTAAGGTTTTTTTTATGTGACAGGAAGATACAAGTTAGGATGTGAACAACATTTTCTAAGGAGTATGAAATAGAGAATGGGACTCCACATGAGACTGTACGTAGCCCACTCCTTTTTAATATTATAATTGATATTTTCTTAAATGTTAAATCAGACATTTCCAAATTATTATATGCTTATGATGGTGCAGCATGGAAGAGAGGCAGGAATAAAAATTTTATAGTTTGGAAAATGCAGGCAGTTAGCAATGAAGTAAAGCAATGGGGACATCAGTGGGGTTTTAAATTTTCTGTTGCAAAGACTCAAGTTATTTGTTTTTCTAAAAGGAACATTAAACCCACACTGACCTCAGGTTACATGGTAAGTCTCTTAAGCAAGTCAATGGTAAGGTTTCTAGGTATGTGGATGGACACAAGGCTAACATGGAAGGTGCATGTGAATGAAATTCTAGAGAAGTGTACAAAAGCCCTTAATATGCTCAGGTGCTTAATTGGGTGTCAATGGGGTTCAAGTAGGAAGTCACTTAAACAAATATATATTGCTGTCTTTGATTATAGATGTTTTGCTATGTGTCAGCCTCACCAGCGATCTTAAAGTCCCTAGTAAAATTCAAGTTCAAGCATCAAGATTACGTTGTGGTGCCATTAAATCATCCCCAGTTTTGGCATTACTGGTAGAAGTGTGTGAATCGCCTTTATATCTATTCAGGTTACGGTTAGATATGGTTTATTGGGTTCATGCAAAGTCCGTCATTCAATATTAGCAACATTAGTATTGGGAGCAATGCATTCGTAAGGTCTTCCTATTTGGGTGGATGGGAAATGAATGGGTACAAAATGATATGTTGTTTAATATGGAATATAGTGTCAATGAACTCCACTTCTGCCACTCCTCCATGGCTTTTCCCTTTGCTTGTGGTTGATTTAGGCCTTCTAGAAAAGATCAAGATGAAGGCTAATTGTCTACCAGTGGTACAAGTAGTTCAGCAATATATGGGGTTAAAGCGACATCTTGCAGCCCAGGGCATCAGAGCTTGGAGTTCAATTCTGGCGCTATCTGTAAGGAATTTGTACATTCTACCCATGACTGTGTGGGTTTCTTCCAATTTTGGCTGACTATTAAGAAAAGATTGTCAGACAACGTATCAGTATTCACATCTGAGATGGTTGCTATCATTTTAGCCTTGGAAAAGGTTGAAGAAGTACGCTCTGATTATGTACTTCAGTGCACTGATTTGTGCTCAGTTTTAATATTTATTAAAATATGTACTTCAAATTGTAGGCTTTCATTCTTCTAGAGTGGGACAACATCTGTTAAGGCTGCCGGGTCTAGGTGCCCATTTCTAATGGGTCACTGCCCATGTTCAAACTGAAGACAATGAAGTGGCAGACCTTGTAGCCAAGCAATCACTAAAAATAATGGATTTAAATGCAGCAGGGCCTTTGCATAATGGGAAGGCGAAAGCCATAATTAAAACGTCTATTCGATCACTGTGGTAATAAAGTTAGGATAAGGTAAAGAAAGGACAGCATTTAGAGAAATTTAGAGGATAGTGGAAGCTCAAGTGGGGGGGGGCGCTGTATAATAGGAGAGAAGAACTTATACTTACAAGTTTACATATTGGACCTACTAGATTGAATATTTCCTTGTTCAGAACTAACTTGCATGATACAGGCATTTGTAGGGAATAGTGCAGTTTATATTGTTTGAATGTAGCTCCTTTGAGGTGCAAAGTAACTTCTAATTGCTAAATTGAGATCCTTGGGACAGACACAGTTTAACATGGAAATTTCATTAGGATATCACTGCATTGTAATGTACATAAATGTGTCTGACTTTCTGAAAAGCAATAGACTTTTTGATATCATTTGAGTATTTCTGGAGGGGGGAATTAATTGTCACTTTGCTCCACACTCCAGCCCATTGGTCTGCCATTAAACTTTAGTAGTAGAAGAAGAAGAAGAAGAAGAAGAAGAAAAAGAAGGAGAATAAAACCGGTACATTTTTGTGTCTACCAGCAAAAGGAATTTTTTGTCTAAGCAAAAACCGTTTAGAATTAACCTTTCATTGGAGCTGTATTGGTGCAACGAAGGCTCTGCATTATGTGTACATTAAACAGTTGGACCAGCCTGGAAACAAATTCAGTGTGAGTGTTTCTGGGCTTTCAGCTTAATTCCCAAGATAAACTCTATTGTAAATATTGGTTATCTGTGAGTAACTAATGCTGATCTTTTGGAACAATTGTGGTTTAAAATCATATTGCAAGGCTAACAATGAAATCAGTGCACTTTCACACTGTAACAAAAATCCTTAAGGAAAATTAAAAGATATATATATATATATATATATATATATATATATATATATATATAACAAATGCTTGGAATGAAATGTATTTCAGCAGTCACAATCTGTACCAAGAAATAAACATGAAATACAGGTCCAATGTGGTATGTTTCATGCATTACCTATGAGATTATACTTGTAATTCTGATAAGCTGCTCGTAACTCATCCATATGAAGCTTCTGAATCTTTAACATTTATATTCAGGTAACAAATTTTATGAATAAAAATTTGATGGAAAAACATCTGAAATTTCTAATGGTAATGTTCTGAATTGAAGGGTTTCAACTTGCGATTCCACCGTTGTCAAAATTACACCTGGCACTATAGACTATTCATCATTTTTTAATGTGAATTGTGAGAAAATTGTAATTATGTCTATACTTCAAGGAAGATCTGTTAAATTCTGTCATATCCTCCTTAATGGATCTAAATTTTGTTCTGTTTAAGTTTTGCAAGAAGGCATAAGTTGGCTAAAATAATTTTTGCCAGGACAGGAGTTAAATATTTTGACTAAATGTCATCCTAAATCATCTGCCGAATTATCCATCATAACCAATTTCATTGGATATTTTTTGAATGTCAACTATTTCCAAATTACAAGCAGGGTAACATCATCAACTAAAATTCAACTATTTACAGCTATTTTCAATCACTGGCATGCTCTTTGATGTGCAAATATTTGAATTAAAACGGTAAATGGGATTGCCTTTTGTAATTTTTTTTGACACATCTATTTACTGTTTTTTTCCAATATTTCACTTCTGCAATCTTCCCTTACATCTTGCATTATCCCCAAAAAGTTTGTATTATAATTAAAATATTGCAGATCTCATGTCTGGATCTCACAAGACTAATGCACTTTACCACGTACACACTGGAGCCACACAAGCACCGAAGGGTTATAGAGGAATCGGGCAAGAGAAACATACAACTGAGTTACACCTATACAGGACAATTTTCAAATATCTTCGTACTGTAGCTCAGAAATTAATTTTCTAAATGCTATTTGTCATGACAAACAGAGCTGCAGAGAAAGTTCACAGCGATGGCATTTAATGTTGATAAACATGTTGACAACCAGTGCCAACTTTCATACTGTATGAGAGGGAGGAGAGAAGAGAAAATTTCACAGGTGGGTGGGGTCACTGATTATGTGAAGTGCTCTACTGAGGCAGTGAGAAGTATAGACAGTGTCCATGAAGGGAAGCTGTTTTTAATGATGACCACAGCTCTGCCATTTCTTGTAGTCATGGGCAAGCCATAATCTCAATTTTTACACCCCTAAGCCACTAGGAATTAGTGCCTAACCCTGGTAATCAAAGACTAATTAATTACAATAGATCCCAACACAAGGTAAGGAATATTCTAATACTGAAAAGCTTTCAGGAAACCAAATCCTCTAAAAGCATACTGCTTTATTATTGTCACCTGCACAGAGGTACAGTGAAAAACCTGTCTTGCATACCGTTCATACAGATCAATTCATTACAACAGTGCATTGAAGCAGTACAAGGAAAAATAATAATAGTGTTACAGAGGAAGTGCAGTGCAGGTCGACAGTGAGGTGCAAGGTCACGAGAGGTTAATTATGAGCTTATTTTATTGTACAAGGGGACAATTGGTTTTATAACAGTGGGATAGAAACTTTCCTTGAGCCTGGTGATACATAATTTCAGACTTCGTGCGGTGCAAGAGGAAGGAGAAGACATGGGTGGGTGGGGTCTTTGATTATGCCGGATGCTTTGCTGAGGCAGTGAGAAGTATAGACAGAGTCCATGGAGGGAGGTTGTTTCTATGATGTCCACAGCTCTGCAGTTTTCTTGTAGTCATAATGCATCTGGATACAAGGCTTTCTTTGGTGTATCAATAAAAAGTTGGTGAAGGTAAGAGGAAACATATCAAATTTCTTTGGTATCCAGAGGAAATGGGGGCCAGGTGAGTTTCTTGATCATGTTGTCTACGTGGTTGGATCAGGTCAGGCTATTCGTGATGTTGACTTTGACCTTGAAACCTACCTCAGTACCATTGATGTAAATAGGAGTATGTGCACTGCCCCCGCCCCAACTTCCTGAAGTCAATGACCAGCTCTTTTATTTTGTTGACATTGAGGGAAATGTTGTTGTCATGCAACCATGCCATTAACTTGCTATCTCCTTCCTGTACTCTAAGTCATTCTTATTTGAGATCTGGCCCACTATGGTGATGTCATCTGCAAATTTATAGATGGAGTTCGAACAGAATTGTCCATGCAGAAATGAGCGTATAGAGCAGGGTTTCTCAGCCAGGGTTCCATGAGAGGTCACTTGGGGTTTCGCAAGAGATCGGGATGGAAAAAAATAAGCATGGTTTTTTGAACATGCAACATGCATTGCTAGTGCTGACAGTGGTGGGCAGTGACTGTGGCGATTGGTTACCAATCTCGTTAGAGATCTCTCAGCCCAGTGGGACCTTGTTTATTTGGTTGAGTCCATTTTTCATTTTTGACGTGGGATAGGGGAGGCCGTTGATAATTGGTGAGGGCTGTATTGCTCATGGGGAAGACAGGAGGCTGATGAGGAGCAGCAAGTGGTTTTTCTGAGCATTAAATGAACTAGTCTATTTTTATATTTTATGAACCCCTGTGTTTTACGGACATGTCTGATGGTCCAATGTGGCAATTTTTGAATTACAATCTTCTGAGTCATTTCACTGCACTAGTGCAACAACGGACACAAAAAATAGTCCGTCTTTACAGTGAATGCTACTTATCAGTGGGATTTACATGGACTGGTGATCCAAGTTATCCTATCCCATTGTGCCTAATCTGTGGCAAACAACTTACAAATACAATAATAACGCAGGCAAAATTGAAAAGGCACTTAACTACAAATCATAGCCATATGACACATAAAAGTGCTGATTATTTTATACGGTGATTGGAATCGCAAAACAAAAAGAGTAATGATTGTGTTAATATAGTCACAGTCAGTAAAAAGTTATTTAGTAGCAGAACTTATTTTCCAGAAGAAAAGTCACACAATTGGTGAAAACCTAGTAATGCCAGTGTGTAAAGTTATAGTGGGTAAAATGTCAAGACAAAATGCAGTATGAGAAATTGAAAAGGCTTCATGCTGAATGATGATGATGGCTGGTTCTTCACTTGCAAAGATCAGGAGGGAATAAGAGTCCTCAGTAGCAAAAGCACGATCATTGGTGACTGCAGAGGCCAATTCTAGATCTGTAGTCTCTGGAGCAGTAGAGACACAAGAGCAGCTGGGATGTGGGCACTTGGGTAGTAGGATCCTTCCTGCATCTCCTCTTCCCTTTGGCAGTCGCTCGTCTGGATTCCTCAGAATTCTTGGTTGTGCAATGGATCAGCATTCTCTGTCACAAGCCACCTGCTGCCTGCCACTCGTTGACCTCAATATTTGCCTGAGAGAGCAGCTGCTTAATTTGGTCTTTGTACCTCTTGCATGGAGCACCATGATCTCTCTTGACCTGAGAGAGCTCTCCAGAGAGTACTGCTTTCGGTGATCTGGAGTTGTCCATGTGAGACATGTGGCCTGGCCACCTGAGCAGCAAGGTGGCTTCAATGCTTGGAAGTTGAGCCTTCTCCAGGACCTCGTTGTTGGAGACACAATCCTGCCAGCTGATACCAATGATGGAGTGGAGGCAGTGCTGATGGAAGCGCTGGAGGAACTGGATTTCCTTGTGGTACAAGACTCAGGCTTTGGAGCTGTATAGCAGTGTTGTGACGACAGCAGCTCTGTACACCTGGGTTTTTGAGGACAGGCGTGGCTGGTGGTTCTTCCACACACATTTCTGGAGGTCCCAGAAGGTACTGCTGGCACTGGTGAGTCGAGTGTCAATGCCCCTTACCACTGTAGTGTCGATGGAAATGACGCTGCCCAGGTAGGTGAACTGCTGAACCATGGTGAGTCATCAGTGGTGATCCGTGGCAGGTGCTAAATCCCTCAAGGGGGCTTCTGATGGAGGATCATTGTTTTCTTCAGACTGACTGTTAACCTAAAAGCCCTTGCAGCCTTGGCAAACTGTGACTGCAGCCTGTAGCGTGTCCTCTGCATGTGCAAGAAGAGCACAGTTGTCCACATATAGCGGCTCGAGAATAGGCTCTTGCATGGTTTTTGTTCAGGCGAGGAGGCGACCACTCTCAAACAGTATAAGTTGTCACATTGATGACTGCCACAGGATGCTGAAGAAGTTTTGTGTGATAAAATGAAAAACAGCAGCTTCTCTGTCCAGGTTAATGAGTCAACAGATTTCACCAATAAATGTCACGTTGCAGCATTTGCATGATCTGTAAATGATGGTGAAATTCAAGAAAACATTTCTGTTGCAAAGAGCTGCATGCAACAAGCAAAGGCCAAGATAAATTTAATGTGTAGTCTTCATACCTGGAAACAAAAGGTCTGTCTTGGAGGAAATGTGTTGGCATCTGTACTGATGGTACCCTGTCAGTGGATGGCGCCATGAAAGGTTTCATTTCTCTTGTAAAACATCCTGACATTGTCACAACACACAGCTTTCTTCACAGACAGGTGCTGGTGTCAAAAACTCTTGGAAATGAAATGAAATGAAAGAAGTTTTGGATGATGCTGCAAAAATGGTTAACTTCATTAAACAAAGAGAAATTCACACGAGAATGTTTAAAAAACTATGTGAAACCTGGACAAAAAGCACACCATTCTTCTGCTACACACAGAAATCTGGTGGCTTAGCACGGGAAAGAGTTCTCAACAGGATGTTGGAGCTGAAAGGTGAATTGCAGGAATACTTTCAAGAAAATAGCAGGCCAGATTTTGCTGTGTGGTTTGAAGATGAAGAATGGTTGCAGAAACTAGCCTACAGAGCAGACATTTTTCATCATATGAACCAGTTGAACAACTCTCTGCAAGGCCCTGGAGTAAATGTTTTGACTGAAAGTGACAAAATTCTTGGATTTAAAAGGAAATGGAATCTTTGGATAAATCATGTTGCAAAAGGAAATCTTGGAATGTTTCCACTGCTGCTTGGTCTTGAGAGTGAGAAAGGCTATAACTGATACTCAGTTTATGCAGAAAATGCCTGTGGTAATACCCTGTTCTTATCCCAGATTCACAATATTTATGGGATCAAATACAATTACGTTAAAACTACCACCAAGGTCAGGGCAGTTCTGGTCCCTGCCTTTCTGTGTACAAGGAAAATATAAACAATTTACAGTAAGAACTTCAAAACACTGGACAAAGTTTCTCCACAAAATGCAAAATCCACTGGCAGGACAGGGAAAACAATGTCAGAGTGTCTCCCAGACCAGGACCATTCAAAATTTTCTCCAATGCACCTGACACTGCACCTCCAAACAGGCACTCTATCCTAAATTCCATCATGACAAGACTTTTCCAAAAGTAGAAAATGATCAAGTATGTCTTCAGGACATCTTGGGGAAGGTAGAATGTAACAGCCTCATTGACATAAGGGAATCCCCAGCCCAAAGTCATTCAATGATAGAGATACACTTAAGAAGGCAGAAGGACTTCATGTCTTTCTGACAGAAGTACATAGAAACTAACTGCATATAATGGACAGAGTATACAATTTACTTACCAACCTGCCAACCTACCCATCAGCTCATCCCCTTTTCCACCCTCAACAGATTCTACAGTTTGCACATTAGACTCACCAATGAGAAATGGGCACAAGCATCCTTGTTTCCAAACATATGTCTAGAAGTAAGTCATCTAACAAGTGAAAGAAAATAACCAGCTGAAATTTCATGCTGTTTTAATGCCATAAACTCTGAGATACTACCACAAAAGCAACTATCAAACAAAAGTTGCAAAAAGTATGTGATCAAAAGTGCAGGCAAAAACTTAACCTTTACAAATATGTTTTTGAGAAAAACAGTAAGCTGAAGATCAGGATGGGAATTCAGAGCCCTAGGCCTAAGCAAATAAAGTCACAGATGCTTTTACCTTGTCATTGTACAGTAGTTGCTGTTTTCTTTTAAATAGGAGGACCACAAAAATAAGGTACTTACTTTAGTATTCCAGCTAAATGCATAAGCTTTTATACAATCCAGAACAAATCAGAGAAGTGTATGACCATAAAATTGTGAGGTATTTCATTAATTTCTCTGGTATATCACTGGATAAGAAGCCCAATGAGAATTGAATGGAATGATAGCGGCAAGAAAAAGCAAAAGAGAACATAGAACAGCACAACACAGGAACAGGCCCTTCCTCCCATGATGTAGTGCTGAACTAATTAAACTAGCAATAAAAGTCTAACTAAAGTAATCTCTTCTACCTACCAATATCCATATCCCTACATTCTCTGCACATTCAAGTGCCCATCTAAGAGCCTTCTGAATGTCTCTAACACCTCAGGCCTCAGGCTCCAGCACTCATGGTAGTTTTAAAAAACCTCCCCTCCATATCTTCCTTTAACTTGCCCCCTCTCACTTTAAATGTATGTCTTCCAGAATTAAACATGAAGGAAAAGCTGTCTACTCTAGCTGTGCCTCTCATAATCCTATAAACTTCTATCAACTCTATGGTCTGTGGAGCTTCAGATCACTGGGACAGATGCTTGAAGGGGTTAGCACTAGATTTAAAAAGCAAGTGGGGCTTGTTGGGTAATTCTGCTGAGCTTGAGATCATTTGGGCAATTAGGCACCTGACAAGGGCCAATAAAAGAAGTTAATTTTAAATAAAGTGGACATTGTGGGAGCAGCCATTAATGGAGTGGTTCAGAGAGTGGGGAAATAAGGCTTTGGTTCAAGAGAAAAAAGGTGGAGACTTGGTTGAGATTTTTGTCAAATTTGGATAGGTTAGGTGAGTGGGCAAATTCATGGCAGATGCAATTTAATGTGGAGGTCATCCACTTTGGTGGCAAGGACAGGAAAACAGATTATTATCTGAATGGTGGCTGATTAGGAAAAGGGGAGGTGCAACGAGACCTGGGTGTCATTGTACACTAGTCATTGAAAGTGGGCATGCAGGTACAGCAGGCAGTGAAAAAGGTGAATGGTATGCTGGCATTCATAGCAAGAGGATTCGAGCAGGGAGGTACTACTGCAGTTGTACAAGGCCTTGGTGAGACCACACCTAGAGTATTGTGTGCAGCTTTGGTCCCCTAATCTGAGGAAAGACATTCTTGCTATAGAGGGAGTACAAAGAAGGTTCACCAGATTGATTCCTGGGATGGCAGGACTTTCAGATGATGAAAGACTGGATTGACTAGGCTTATACTCTCTGGAATTTAGAAGATTGAGGGGGGATCTGATTGAAACGTATAAAATTCTAAAGGGATTGGACAGGCTAGATGCAGGAAGATTGTTCCTGATGTTGGGGAAGTCCAGAATGAGGGGTCACAGTTTGAGGATAAAAGGGAAGCCTTTTAGGACCAAGATGAGGAAAAACTTCTTCACACAGAGAGTGGTGAATCTGTGGAATTCTCTGCCACAGGAAACAGTTGAGGCCAGTTCACTGGCTATATTTAAGAGGGAGTTAGATATGGCCCTTGTGGCTAAAGGGATCAGGGGGGTATGGAGAGAAGGCAGATATAGGGTTCTGAGTTGGATGATCAGCCATGATCATACTGAATGGTGGTGCAGGCTCGAAGGGCCTACTCCTGCACCTATTTTCTATGTTTCTCTTACTTTCTTTACAGTGCCTTGCTAGAGTAGTGAGAATGGATCCTAGGTCAGTGGTGTGCTCCTCATGCAAAGTGTAGGAAAGGTTTAGATGGAGCAGGATTTGTTAGTTGTATCCAGGAGGGATTCCTGACACCATGTATAGAGAGACCGATTAGAAGAGAGACTCTACTGGATCTTATACTAGGTAAAGAACTTGGTAAGGCGACAGATTTCTTGGTGGGTGAGAATTTCGGAGACAGTGATCACAGCTCCCTGATCTTTACCATAGCTTTGGATAGGGATAGGAGCAGATGGTGTGGGAAACCATTTAATTGGGGAAGGGCACATTATGATTCTATTAGGTAGGAACTTGGGAAATGAAACTAGGCACAGATGTGCTCAGGGAAATGCACAATGGAAATGCGGAAATTCCTTTGTTCAAGAAAGGTAACTTGAATATCCCTGGGAATTATAGACCAGTGAGTCTTACATCAGTGGCAGGCAAACTAGATGGAATAGATGGGATGCATTCTGGCTGGAGATCAGTGACCAGTGGTATTCCACAAGGATCTGTTCTGACACTCCTGCATTTTACAATTTTTTGAAATGATTTGGATGAAGAAATGGGAGGGCAGGTTTGTAAATTTGCAGATGACATGAAGGTTGGTAGTGCTGTGGATAGTGTAGAAAGTTGTCATAGGTTGCAATGGCATGTTGATAGGATGGAATTCAATCTAGGAAAGCTTGAAGTGATACACTTTGGAAGATCTAACTTGAAGGCAGAATACAAGGTTAATGGCCGGGTTCTTAGCAGTGGGGAGAAACAGAGGGACCTCGGGGTCCACATCTATGGATCCATCAAAATTGCTGCGCAAGTTGATATGCTTGTTTAAAAAAAGCGCATTATATGATGGCCTTCATTAGTTGTGGGACTGAGTTCAAAAGTTACGAGATAATTTTGCAGCTCTATAAAACTTGGTAAGACCTGGAACATTGTGTTAGATTCTGATCACCTCTTTATAGGAAGGGTGTGAAAGCTTCAAAGAGGTTGAAAAGGAGATTTAGCAGGATGCTGCCTGAGTTGAAAGGAATGTCTTATGAAGACAGTTGAGTGAGCTAGGCCTATACAGATAGTGGTAGGTGCATGGAACACACTGTCAGGGTTATTAATAGAGGCATATACATTAGGCACATTTAAGAGCCACTTGATTGAAAAAGTGGATGGCTATGTTGGAGAGAACGGTTAGATTGATCTTAGAGTCGGTTAAGCAGTTGGCACAACATAATGAGCCAAAGAGCCTGTAGAGTGTTGTACTGTTCTATGTTATTCTATGTTTCCCCTTAGCCTTTGCCACTTGAGAGAAAGAAAGCTAAGTTTGCCCAACCTCTCCTTATAGCACTTTCCCTCTAACCTAGGCAACATCCTAAAAAACATCTGCTGCACCTTCTCCATTGCCTCCACATCCTTCCTACAATGGGGCTATCAAAATTGATTCTTCTCCTATCCTTTCTCTTCTCCTGACCTGCCTATCACCTCTGCCTAGTGCCTCTCCTTCTTTCCCTTTCTCTCATCAGATTCACTCTTCTCTAGTCCCTTATCTTTTCCACCAATCACTTCCCAGCTTCTCACTTCATTACTCCCTTTCCCAACCCACCTACCCTCCCCCTCACCTAGATTCACCTATCACCTGCCAGCTTGTACTCCTTCCCCTCCCCCCACCTTCTTATTTTGGCTTCTTCCCCCTTCCTTTCTGGTCCTGATGAAGGGTCAACTGTTAATTTCTCTCCTTAGATGCTGCCTGAACTGCTGAGTTCTTCCAGAATTTTGTTTGTGTTACCTTGGATTTCCAGCATCTGCAGAATCTCTTGTGTTCAAAATTGAATGCAATTGCTTATGAGTTTCACTTTGCAGAGTCAGGACTTGATGTGAGTGTGCAAGAGTTTAAAAGAGACAAGTTAGCCTACTTGTCTCTTTGACTAATTAGTTATGTAACAGCAGCTCATAAAAAGAAGGTGCAAGAATGGGAAACAGAATTTTTGGTGAGGAACAGGTTAAGTTTCTACTTTCCTGTTAATCTGTACCCTTTGCTTTACTGTAGACAAAATGGCAGTCAAACCAATGGAAAGTTCTTCCTTCAAGATGTGGGATGCCAGGGAAACTCATGGTCTCCCTGATTACTACATCTGTGGGAAGTGAACCCGGCTGTAGCTCCTGATAGACCATGTCAAAAAGGTGGAGGTGCTGATGGATGTACTTAGGATCATCTGGGATGCTGAGGATATCATACTGCAGATGAGAGTTTAAGTGAAATGGCCTTGCCTTAGGTACATGGGTGACAAGCAGCATAAGTAAGGTGGACATTGCAGAGTTCCCATGTGTCCATTCTCTCACTAACATTCCTTCCCTTTGTCCTTTGGATACTTTTGGGGGGGATTAGGATGTAAACCTTTCAGAGGCTAGCAGCAGTAGCTGGGCCAGTGGCAGCATGCCCGCGTCTAAGTCGAAGGGAAGGGTGAATTTAAGCACAGCGACAGTAATAGGGGTGCAGATAAGCATTTCTGTGACCACAATCAGGGCTCCAGGATTGTGTGTTACTTCCCTGGTGCCAGGGTCCATATAGGTACCAATGATTTAGACAGGAATGAGGATGAAGTTATGCAAATTTATTTTAGAAAGAAGGCATGACAAATAGGAGTGAAAGGAAAGACAGCAAGAGACAAGCTAATAAACAAGGTGGGTCCGATAGACTGAAATGTGTTTATTCATGCTAGGAGTATTATTTGAGCCTGGAATTGCAATGTTATTGCCATTTTAGAGACCTAGTTGCTGAGTGACAGGAACGGCAGTTCAATGTTCTTCACTTTCATAGAGAGGGTTAAAAGAGGTGAAGGGGGTTGCACTACTGATGAGGGAGAATGTCACAATGAGGGGCCTTAACATGCCCAGTACTGGTTGGAACTATCTTAATACAAGAGGCTTAGCTGGGGTAGGATTTCTTCAGTGCATCTGTTAGGGGTTCTTGAAACAATATGTGGAGAGTCTAACTATAGGAGAGAACATACTGGACAGGTGACAGACCAGATAGTGGGTGAACATTTTGGGAATAGTGACCACATCTGATTTCTTTTAATATAGTTATGAGAAAGGATAAGTACAGACCTTATAGGAAGATACTAAATTAGGTTAAGGCAAATTATAACAGGATAAGATTGGAGTTAAGGACTGTTGATTGGGAGCAGCTGCTGTTGGACAAGTCCATGACTGACATATGAGCTGATCAGAGTTCAGGAATTGCATGTTCCGGTAAGGAGTAAAGACAAGGATAGTAAGGTAAAGGAACATTATATGACCAAACAGCCTTAAATTTAATCTGAAAGAAAATGGATGCATATGTATTGTTTAGGAAGCTAAAATCAGACTGGGCCCTTGTGGAATATAGATAGCAAGAAAGTGATTAGGAAGGCTAAATGTCACTATGTAATATCCTTGTCAAGAAAGATCAAGGAAAATCCCAAGACATTCTATATTTGTATTAAGAAAAAGAGGACAACCAAGGAGAAGAAAGAACCATTCAAAGATAAAGGAGGGGTATTTGTGCTTGGAAGCAGAGCAAGTGACTGAGGAACTACATGAATACTTTGTATTGATATTTACTGAGGAGAAGGATCTGAAGGATTGTGAAAACAGAGTGGGGCATGCAAATGTGCTGGGACATCCTAAGAGTGAGGAGGTGGTAGTGCTGGTGGATGCCCCTAGCGTCTGATAGCATATATCCCAGAATATTGAAAGAAACAAGTGAGGAGATTGCTGGGACATGGACAAAGACTAGCAACAGGTGTGGTCCCAGAAGACTGGCGAGTAGTTAATGTTGTTCGATTATTCAAGAAGAGAAATAGGGATAATCTATGTTATTATTGGCCAGAATGCTTCCCAATATGTGCATGGGATTTTTGTGCATTTGGAAAAACATAGAGGCAATCAGCATAACCTTGTGTGTGGCAGGTTGAGCCTTACAAACTCAATGGTGTCTTTTGAGGAGGGACAAAGGAACTTGTGAGGGTATGGCCATGGACGTCATCTATGTGGAACTTAGTAAGGCATTTGGTAAGGTCCCTCATGCTGGGATGATTCAGAATATAAAGCTAAAGAAGATAAAGATTATCCCTATTTCCTTTCTTGAATAATGGCACAACATTAACTACCCACCAGTCCTCCAGGACCTCAGAATTTACAATGGGTGCTGTCCAGGAGAGTCTAAAAATAGAAAAGTATTTTTAACTGTGTTCTCTACTCCAGCAGTTTTAGCCCATGTAACAATTTTGAATTGGTGTTCTCCCTAATTCCATGACATTGACCATCAATGTGTAAGGAAATAGCCTCAAAGTGATGAAATATTTCAACGGCTATTAACCACAGTACTGACATTGCAGTTGATGTAGCATAATTTACACCTGCAATATCAGAATCAGGTTTATTATCATCGGCATGTGTCATGAAATTTGTTAACTTAGCAGCAGCAGTTCAATGCAATACATAATCTAGCAGAGAGAAAAAAATCAATTAATCAATCAATTATTGTATACTTATATTGAATAGTTTAAAATTGTGCAAAAAGTTGAAATAATATACATTAAAAAAGTGAGGTAGTGTCCAAGGGTTCAATGTCCATTTAGGAATAAGATGCAGAGGGGAAGAAGCTGTTCCTGAATCGCTGAGTGTGTGCCTTCAGGCTTCTGTACCTCCTGCCTGATGGTAACAGTGAGAAAAGGGCATGCCCTGGGTGCTGAAGGTCCTTAATAATGGATGCTGCCTTTCTGAGACACCGCTCCCTGAAGTACCCTGATGTCCTGGGTACTTTGTAGGCTAGTACCCAATATGTTGCTGACAAAATTTACAACCTTCAGCAGCTTCTTTCAGTCCTGTGCAGTAGCCCACTTCCCCTCTCCCTCCATACCAGACAGTGATGCAGCCTGTCAGAATGCTCTCCACAGTACATCTATAGAAGTTTTTGTGCAGAGAGAAGAATGACTGTGACAGATCTATGTTCTTTGATTTCATCAAGGGGTATTACTTTTCACAGTGAAGCAATACATTATGAGTTATTATATACTCTCAGGTTACTTTTATACCACCTGATCCACAAAAAAAAAGTTCAGCAAAAATCAACAATTATGAGTTTAATTACCACTGACAATGAAGGTCACCATTGCATTAAATTTCAGTGTAACAAAATTCTCCCTCAAGCCTTATTTGACATCAGTCACAAAGTCATTTTCAAAAAGAAAAATATAAAACTGCATTTATGTAATGCACTTTGTGATCTTGGATCATCCTTTCCTGCTTTATAGTCAATAAGTAACTTCTATGGAAGTCAACTGTAAGAAACAGAGTGAGAAATTGTACAAGGCAAGATCCTGTAAACAGCACATGTTAATGATCAGAACATTTTTTTAATAGTATTTATTCAAGATTCAAGTTTATTTATCACATGTCCATCGAAACGTACAGAGAAATGCACCATTTACATTAACAACCAGAACATAAGGACTAATTGAGGTAGTCACCCGAAGGTTACAGGAGACAGATAATGGGTGACTGTCAGGAGAGGGAAGGGAGAACGTCAGATAGAGGAGAGCATCCCTGTGGCCGTCCTCTTCAACAGCAAGTTTTCTATTTTGAGTACTGTTGGGGGCCGGGGGGACTACCTGGGGGAAGCAACAGCGGCCGCGCCTCTGGCACAGAGTCTGGCCCTGTGACTCAGAAGGGTAGGGAACTCAAGAGGAAAGCAGCAGTAATAGGGGACTCTATAGTTACAGGGACGGATAGACAATTCTATGGACGCGACAAAGGAACACAGATGGTAGTTTGGCTCCTAGGTGGCAGGGTCCATGATGTTTCTGAACACGTCCATAGTATCCTGAAAAGGGACAGTGAGCAGCCAGAAGTCATGGTACATGTTGGTACCAGTGATATAAAAAGGGAGGAGGTCCTGAAAACAAAATACAGGGAATTAGGAAGGAAGCTGAGAAGCAGGCCCTCAAGGGTAGTAATCTCAGGATTGCTGTCTGTGCCACGCGACAGTAAAGATAGGAAAAGAATGAGGTGGCAGGTAAATGTGTGACTGAAGAATTGGAGCAGGGGATAGGGATGCAGATTTCTGCATGATTGGGACCTCTTCTGGGGCAGATGTCACCTGTAGAAAAGGGACAGGTTGCACTGGAGTCGAGGGGGACCAATATTCTTGCAGGCAAGTTTACTGGAGCTGTTGGGAGTGGTTTAAACTAATTTGACAGGGAGATGGGAACCAGGATGACAGAGTTGAGGATGAGCTAGCAGGTTTACAAGTAGTTGATGGGTGTAACATGAATGTAAGGAAAGATATGTCAATGACTGGGTACAAATGCAGACAGAGCAAAGAGTTAAATTGTACCACAGAAGCAAAGTTCAAAAGAGCGAAGAATTCAGGACTGAAGATGCTGTATTTAAGTCCACGTAGCATTTGGACGAACTCATGGTGCAATTAGAGATTGGTTGTTATGAAGTTGTGGGCATCACTGAGTCGCAGCTGAAAGAAGGCCATAGTTGGGAGCTTAACATCAAAGGACATACCTTATATCAAAGGACAGGCAGGAAGGCATAGGTGGTGGTGTGGATCTGTTGGTAAAAGATGGAATTACATCTTTAGAAAGAGGTGACATAGGGTCAGAGAATATTGAATCCTTGTGGGTGGAGTTAAGAAACTGCAAGGGTTAAAAAACCATAATGGGAATGATATATAGCTCTCCAAATAGGAGCCAAGATGTGGGGTTGAGATTGCAAAGGGAGCTGGAAAAGGCATGTAATAAGGGTAATGTCACAATTGTAATGTGAGACTTCAATATGCATGGGGTTGGGAAAATTATATTAGTGTCAGATCACAAGAGAGGGAATTTATTGAATACCCACAAGATGGCTTTTTAGAGCAGCTTGTGCTTGAGCCTACTTGGAGGAAGGCCATCTTAAATTGGATGTTGTGTAATAACCCAGCTCTTATCAGGGAGCTTAATGTAAAGGAACCCTTAAAACACAATGATCATATTATGATTGAATTCATACTGCAGTTTGAGGGGAAGAAGCAAAACTCACATGTATCAGTATCACAATGGAATAAAGGAAATTACAGAAGCATGAGAGAGGGTCTTGCCCAGGTGGATTGGAGGATGATACGGGCAGGGATGACGGCAGAGCAGAGATGGCTAAAGATCCTGGTTTCACAAGGTGTAGGACAGATATGTCCCACAGAAGAAGAAGCTCTCAAATGGCAGGGGTAGGCAACCGTGACTGACTAGGGAAGTTAAGAACTCCATAAAAGCCAAGGGAAGGGCATACAAGATAGCAAAAGTGAGTGGGAAGTTGGATGATTGAAGAGCTTTTAAAATCCAACAAAAGGCAACTAAAAAAGCTATAAGCAGGGAAAAGATGAAATATGAGGACAAACTAGTCAATAGTATAAAGCAGGATACTAAAAGTTTTTCCAGTTATATAACGAGTAAAAGGGAGGTGAGAGTTGAAATTGGACCACTGGAAAATGATGCTGGTGAGGTAGTAATGGGGAACAAAGAAATGGCAGATGAACAGAATGGATATTTTGCATCAGTCTTTACTGTGGAAGACACTAGCAGTATGCCAGAGGTCTGTGAGTGTCAGGGGGCAGGAGTGAGTACCATTGCTGTAACAAAGGAAAAAGTGCTAGGCACACTCAAAGGTCTTAATGTGGATAAGTCACCTGGGCCAAATGGACTACATCCCAGAGTCCTGAGAGAGGTTGCTGAAGAGATAACGGATGCATTGGTCATGATCTTTCAAGAATTACTTGATTCTGTCATCGTCCTGGAGGACTGGAAAATTGCAAATGTCACTCCACTCTTTAAGAAGAGAGGAAGGCAAAAGACAGGAAATTATAGGCCAGTTAGCCCAAACTCAGTGGTTGGGGAAATGCTGGAGTCTATTATTAAGGATGAAGTTTTGGGGTACTTGGAAACTAATAATAAAATAAAGTCAGCATGCTGTCTGTAAAGGGGAAATCTTGACTGACAAGTCTGTTACAGTTCTTCGAGGAAGTAACAAGCAAGGTGGACAAAAGAGAGGCAGTGGATGTTATTTCTTGGATTTTCAGAAGGCACTTGATAAGGTGCCACTCATGAGGCTGCTTAACAAGATAAAATCCTATGGCATTGCAGGAAATATACTGGCATGGATAGAGGAATGGATGACAGGCAGGAGACAACGAGTGGGAATAAAAGGGCCTTTTCTGGTTGGCTGCCAGTGACTAGTGGTGCTCCTCAGGGGTCAGTATGGGGACCGCTACTTTTCACATTGTCAATGATTTAGATAATGGAATTAATGACATTGTGGCAAAGTTTGTAGCTTATACAAAGATAGGTAGAGGGGTAGGTGGTGCTGAGGAAGCAATGCGATTGCAGTAGGACTTAGACAAATTGGAAGAAACGGCAAAAAAGTGGCAGATGGAATATGGTGTTGGGAAATGTATGATAATGTATTTTTGGTAAAAAGAACAACAGAGCAGGCTATTCTCTAAATGAGTGGAAAATTCAAACATTAAAGCTGCAGACGGACTTAAGAGTCCTCGTGTAAGACCCCCAAAGGGTTAATTTATAGGTTGAGTCTTTGTTAAAGAAGGCAAATGCAATGTTGGCATTTATTTCAATGAGAATAGAATATAAAAGCCAAGAGATAATACTGAGACTTTATAAGACACTAATCAGGTTGCACTTGAAGTATTGTCAACAGTTTTGGGCCCCTTGTCTCAGAAAGCATGTGTTGTCATTGGAGAGAGTCCAGAGGATGAAGGGGTTAACATATGAAGCGTGCTTTGCAGAAGAATATGGGGGAATCTCATTGAAACCCATTGAATGTTGAAATAAAGTAGATTTGGAGAGGATGTTCCCTATGGTGGGGTATCCAGAACTGGAGGACACAGCTTCAAAACTGAGGGGTGACTGTTTAGAACAGAGGTAAGGAGGGATTTTTTTTTAGCCAGAGAATATTGTATCTGTGGAATGCTCTGCCACGGGCTGCAGTGGAAACCAAGGTCGTGGGTATATTTAAAACAGAAGTTGATAGTTTCCTTATTGGTCAGGGCAAGAAAGATCATGGTGAGAAGGCATGTGTATGGGGTTCAGTGGGATCCGGGATCAGCCATATTGAAATGGCAAAGCTGACTTGATGGGCTGAATGGCCTAATTCTGTTCCTGTGTCTTACCTAAGTTAGTGCTGAGGACAGCCTGCAAGAATCGCCACATAATTTGGCACCAACATAGCATGCCCAAAATGCTCGGTAGAACAACACAGAACACAACAAGCTATAAAACAATAAAAGCAGATCAAGACTGTTCCTCTCTTCCACATACTCAAATACACAGTCCCCAAGGCAGACTGTCTTCTTCACACACTCCTCCCTAGCAAACTTGAACTTGTATGCAGACACTATGCCTTCGACTAACCCAGTGGACTCACAGAGTTTTGCCATTCTGGGGCTCCGTCCAACTGACCTTGGCTTCTAGGCTTTCAATTTGACCCTCAGGCCTCGATCCTCGACATCAACCACACGACCCATCAATCACCAAACACTAGGCCTCGAACTCCAGTCTCACTGACTTGTCAGCCCACGGTGTCATCGGTCCTTGTTCTTCCTGTCCACATAGAAGTCTGGGTCCATGCCGACAGCTGTCTGACCCTGGGGGAGCCATCAGACTTCGTCCATTACTCATAGTTAAATGTTGGCCTAGAAACTAAATTGTTGCCCTGAATTCCTTAGAATTATATTATTGATTATTTTATGTCCATACAAGAGCTCAGATGGAATGCTGATTTAATATCTCATCCAAAAGACAACCCTTCAGTTCTGTCTTACCTCAGCGCTGCATTCAAGTGTCAACTACATTTATTACGCTCACCTACGTTGATTACTCTTAACTCAGTTTCTGATTCGGAGGCAATAGTGTGATTTCTGTGTTATGGCTTCGTCACCAACTGCAACAGTTCCATAGCTTTGTTTCTCAAATTCTCAGCGTTATCTATGTATGTACCAGAAATTATGTGTCATAGATAATTGAAAGAGATATTACTCCATTAATGGATAAATAGTTGATGATAGAGCTTTCAGAACATACCCCATTTAAAGATAAGATATGTTGCAAGGCATGAATACTATTCTCAATCTAGATAATAGGCAGCTGAGGGAACACTTAAAGATTTCCACCCCAATAAATTCTGCTTTGGCTTTTTTCTTCCTTATAATTCCTCTGTAATTCAATCAGTGTTGTTACTTTTCCATTAGTAAATCTCACAAGCTCTTAGTTTAATCACTGATTGCTGGCACTATAAAGTGATGTGCTAACCACTGCACTAATGTGATGCTCTACCTATGAATGTTTAATATGCTTGGACACTTTGTGTTCTGGTTTTTAAGCTTCAGGAAGAGGGCAGAATGGACAATGGACTGCTGGAACTGATCTTGATGATGTTAGATGAATATGCAAACTGGGAAATTGGGCTGTTGTGAAAGTCAACATGACCTCATAGTGTAAAACTGAGGGATTTCAAGTTGATTCAGTAACATAAAAATTAGATTCACTGCATGGATTGTGGCCACACTGAATCAAATGTTTCTAAAAGTTCAGGGTTGCCAAATACAGAGTGATAACTGTACTTTAATTAGTTATATTAAGTATACTAATTGCTATATGTTAATTGTTGTAAGTTGATATATAGGCAATAATCATTACAATGAAAATAATGACAATTTAAGTGACCAATGACCAAGCCTACAATTTCTTCTATACTACTGCAGTATGCTGTTACATGTCTAAAGTTGCACTGAGCAGATAGAACGGAGCTGGTACGCACAAGAATCAACGGCATATCACAATATATCTTCACTGTCATCTTCAAGATCACGTTTGTCATGAGCTGTTAAGTTCACTTTATAGGACTCAGGATGAAGAGGGAGAATGGGCAAGTTTAAGTCTCAGTGCTTGCTTGTGATTTTCACTTTACAGGTCTCCCAAAGTGGTAAATCAACAACTGGTTAGTTAATTGGTGACTAACTAATTATGAACAGCCAATAAAACAAGGTTGGGTCAAGTGGAGCAATATTGAGAGTGAACAAGTGTAGGAGTGGAGAAGCTTTGGCTCAAGAGACTTTGGTGTGAAGAGGCTAGGTGTTCCAGGTGCTCAGAGTGATGGGAGTTCTGTGAAAAGCCAAGTATCATTGGCTAATTGGAGGGTGCTTTATCAAATAAAAGGAAAGTAAGGTAATGTGGAATGGTATTTTAGAATTAAAAAATGTGAGGTTGGGAAGTTGAGGCTTTAGTAAAGTGGCACAGGTAAGAATGGGCAAGGTTTTTTTGTTGTTGACCTTTACCACTTGATTCAGTGTATCAGGATGGCAGTTGGGCAGTAAAATGCTTCTCCTACAAGATGTGGGAAGTCAGGGAAACTCTGTCTCCTTGATGATTTACCTCTGTGGTAAATGCACTCAGTTATATCTCTGCACAGATGAGTTCAAGGATTTGGAGTTAGATGAACTTAAAACATCTGGAAAGCTAGGAATCTTGTAGATAAGGCCACCAGGAAAAATATGAGTAGTCAGTGAGTACAGAGTTCTGCAGTGGTCATTCCTCTCTCTAACAGATATACCCCTTGGATACTATTGGGGGGGTGTTCTTTCAGGGGCAAGCAGCAGTAATCAAGTTTTTGGCACTGAATGGTTCTGAGGCTCAGAAGAATGGTGCAGTCAGACAGGGTGATAGTAATAGGAGACTTGATAATGAAGGGGTCAGAATTGATATTTACCTGATAATTACCAGGGGGAGAATTTGTTGTTCATGCCATCAGGTTGGAGGCTACCTAGACAGAATATGAGGTGTTGCTACTCTATCATGAGAGTGGCCTCATTGTGGCAGAAGAGGAGGCCATAGACTGACACGTCGAATGGGAATAGGAATTAACGTGGTTGGCTCCTGGGAAATTCTACTTTTGGTGGATGGAGCAGAGGTGCTCAACAAAGTGGTCCACTAATTTGTGTTGGGTCTCACTGATGTAAAGGAGACTGAAATGGGAGCACTGGATACAATAGACGATCCCAAAGATTATTAGGTGAAGTGTTCCCTCACCTGGAAGGGCTGTTTGGGGTGCTGAATGGAAGTAAGGTGAACAGGCAAGTATAGCATTTCTGTTACTTACAGGGTTATGTGCCCAGAGGGAAATTAGTGGGGAGGGACAAATAGACAAGGGAATCATGGAGGGAGCAATCCTTGCAGAAAGTAGAGAGTGGGGATAGGGAAAAGTAAAGATGTGGTTGGATCCTCTTGTGGAGAATGATGTGATGGATGTGGAGGTTCATGAGGTGGTAGGTGAAGACATGAGGAACTCCATTGCTGTTAAGGCAGTTGGAAGAAGAATGAGTGTGAGTGTCTGAGAAATAGGGGGTGTGGAATGGAGATGTGGGTGAGGGCAAATTAATGGTTGAGGAAGATAAACCCCATTCTTTGAAGGAGGAGGACATCTCTGATGTCTTGGAAAGGAAAGCCTCATTCTGGGAACAGATGTGGCAAAAATGAAGGAACTGAGAAAAGGAATAGTATTTTTTCTTTTACAGAAGACAAGGTAGGAAGATTTGTAGTTAAGGTAGCTGTAGGAATCAGTAGATTTATTTTGATTTTACAATAATATTCCAATTATCTTCCATTTGCAAGGTGTACTTTGCATGTATTAACCCTTAACTGCAGCTGCATCTTCCCCTCAGCACTTCTAATTCTAAAATCATACCTGTGACAATTTGATTAGTAAAACCTTCCCTTTGATTGTATTCTCTAACTGAAATGGGAATGCTTGATTGCCAGATATTTCACCCAACAAAAGATGCTTTAAAGGAGAAATTTTGAGTTTCAGCAGTCTAAATCTTGATAATATTTCCAGTAATATCTATGCCTGAAAGTGGCCATTGATGACAACCAAAGACATGGCAGTCATCTTGTTAATTTTGCTATGGCTTGTTACTTTAACTTTGTCACTGTTGGAGGTGCAGCAGGCAGCAATGCCAAGGAGGAAACATCTTCCTGTAAATCTCACATAGCATGGGTGTAGGCCAAAAGTGTATCCTTTAAATAAACATTTATTTCAGGGTTTCCTCTCCACTGTAAGGCCTGCTGGAAAGGCTTAGCTCTGACAGTGGACCGATAGCACTTTGGTCAAATTTTAGTTCACCGGAGTCAAATATTCTTGCACTCATCTGGTAACACCAGAAAACGAAGCATTCCATAATTGCATGCATCAAAACTTTGCTGGTATTTAGATAATGGCTGGTAAGCAAAAAGTAGTATCTGAGCCATATGAATGTTAATACATTAACTGTCTCCTGCAGGAAAGAGTCTGGACAACTTCCCTTGACTTTCGGTATTACTGGAATCAAAATAGCAGATGATTTCATTGATCATGCACCTAATTGGACAAGGTACATAAATACTGTTGCAACAAGAACAAACCAGAGGTTGGGTGTCTTGCAATGAGTGACTGACCTGCTAAACAATTCAAAGCATTTTTGTCACTTATAATGTACAATACCTTTGACCATTTCTACATAACCATTAAAGACACTTACCAAGCCTCTGTCCACACCTTGAAAAAATTAGACCACAAGGCTCTGCTCCTTCTTCCTGCATACAAACACAAGCTGAAGTACAAGGATGCAGTACCAAAAGTCATATGGTGCCAGTCTGAGGAAACAGCTGAGCTTCCACAAAACTACTCCAAGTGAGTAGAGTGTTCCATGTTTAAAGACACAGCCCAGATGGATATGTCACTGCCATGATGGACTTTATCAGCAAGTGTAACCTAAGCAGAAATTATGGATGAACTGTGATATCCACTCCCTACTGAAATCTGGGACAGCAGTGTTCAAATCAGGTGACCCCAATCATTAAAAGAAATCTAGATATAGCCTCTGGAATGCTATCAGGGATGTCAAGAGACAATACCAGTCCAAAATGGAGTCCCAGATCAGCATTCAGTTGGGCCTGGGGCCTGCATGCTTTAACAGACTACAATACAAAACTGGGAAGCATTGCTGACAAAAATGGGTCCCTTACTGATGAACTCTGTGCTTTCTCTACATGTTATGAGCAGAAGGAGATTGGAATGTCACCACCCAGTCTGAACATTGGCAGCCTGCAAGGCTGCATCCTCAGCCCCCTACTCTACTCCCTATTCACTCACGATTGATTCTGCTCTAACTCCATCAACAAGTTTGCCGAAGATACCACTGTAATGGCCATATCTCAATGATGAGTCAGAGTATGTGAAGGAGATAGAGAGCTTAGTGACATGTGTAATGACAATAATCTTCCCTCAATGTCAGTAAAACAAAAGAGCTGGTTATTGACTTCAGGAAAATTTGTGGTGCACCTACTTCTATTTATATCAGTGGGACTGTGGGCGAGAGGGTTGAGATTTTCAAATTCCCAAGATTGAACATCACCAATGACTTTCCTGGTCTAACACTTGAAGCCATGACCAAGAAACTCACTAATACCTCTACTTCCTCAAGAGGCTTAAGAAATTTGACGTGTCCCCTTTGACTCTTACCAATTGTTATCAATGCACCATAGAAAGGACCCTAACTGGATGCATCACAGCTTGATATGGCAACTGCTCTACCTATGACCACAAAAAACTGCAGGGAGTTGCGGACACAACTCAGCACATCACAGGAACCAGTCTTCCCTCCAGGGACTCTGTAACACTTCTTGTTGCCTTAGTAAAGCAGCCACTATAATCAAAGATTCCACCAGCCCAGACATCCTCTCTTCCCCTTCCCATCAGACAGAAGATACAAAAGCCTGAAAGCACATACCACCAAACTCAAGGACAGCTTCTGTCCAGCTTTTATAAGACTACTAAATAGTTCTCTAGTATGATAAGATGGGCTCTTGATCACACAATTGACCTTGCAACACACACACAAAATACTGGATGAACATAGCAGGCTAGGCAGCATCTAGGAAACGAGTACAGTTGACATTTTGGCCCGAAACATCGACTGTACTCTTTTCCCAGATGCTGCCTGGCCTGCTGAGTTCCCCCAGCATTTTGTGTGTGTTGCTATTTCCAGCATCTGCAGATTTTCTCTTGTTTGTGATTGGATAACACAATTTACCTTATTGTGACCATGCACCATATTATCTACCTGCACTGCACTGTGATGCTTTATTCTGCATCCTATTGTTGTTTTACCCTGTTCTACCTCAATGCATGATTACAATGAATTGATCTCTATGGATAGTATGCAAGACAGGTTTTCCACTGTTCCTCAGTATTCATTATTATAAACCAACTTACCAATTTCATTTGGAGTGTTATGGAATATTCTCTACTTACTTGAACAAATTCAATTCCAACAACACCTGAAAGTCAGAATCTTCTACAGCAAAGCTACCTGCTTAATCTGGACCCCAGCCATCACCAAAATCATTTATTTCCCTTGCCTTTGTAAAAAATTAACAGCTGATGTTCACAGGCTTCCTCAAAAGCAACCTCAAAGCCCATGGTCACTACCACACAAGGGATACAGAAACACAACCACCTGCAAATCACAGTGTCTTGACGTGACAATATATTTTTCTTCATCACTGGCGTTTGTGAATTTTGAAACATGATACATAACTCTGCGGTGGGAATACCTACACCAGACAGGCTTTAGCACTATAGGAAGCACACATCTTCCGCAGGGCAATGACACAAACATCCATTTGGGATTATTGCAGAAGATCTCCAATCAGGCCAATTTTTTTTTTTCACTCCAGAGTGACCAATAAACTTCACAATCATTTGTAAGGTCAGAAATTAATCCAGAAAATTTCTAGACATGAGCTTTTCTGAGTTAGAGAGACACACTGAAATCAACTTTACAAGCGAACACTTGGACAATGAAGATGTATACATCAGGATGCTTTTCATTGATTACAGCTCAACATTCAACACTATCACCCCCTCAAAACTCATCACTAAGCTCCATGACCTGGGCCTTGGTACCTCCTGTGCAACTGGATCCTCAATTTCCTCGCTTGCTGACCCAATCAATAACATCACCTCCGCAATCACCGTCAGCAGAGTGGTGGTGTGCGCAGTCCCCTGCTCTACTTGTTTTATACCTTTGATTGTGTGGCTTAGTACAGCTCCATTGCTGCATTGCAGTTTGCAGGTGACACCACTTTTGACAAAGTACAAGATGGCAATGAAATCTGGTTGAATTATACTACAATAACAACCTCTCATTCAGCTTCTGCAAAACCGAAGAGCGGATCGTCTACTACAGGAGGAAGAAGTTCGAGGTTCTAGAGTCAGTCTTCATTAGGGGATCAGAGTCAGAGAGGATCAATAACTTTAAATTCCTTAGTGTAAGTTCCATCACAAAGAAGGCACAGCAACACCTCTACTTCCTTAGAGGTTTGCGTATATTTGACATGTCAACTAAAACTTTGAAAAAACTTCTAGAGATGCACAATGGAGAGTATCTCGACTGGTTACATCACTGCCTGATATGGAAACATCAATGCTCAAGGACAGAAAAGTCTACAGAAAGTGGTGGATACAGACAAATCCATCACAGGAAAAGGCGTTGAACATATTTACATGGGTTGATGCCATGAGAAAGCAGCATCATCATTAAGGACTCCCATCACCCAGGCCATGCTGTCTTCTCGCCACTATCATCGGACAGGAGGAACGGGAGACTTGGGTCCCACAACACCATGTTCAAGAACAGTTATTACCTCACAGTCATCAGACTCCTTAACCAGCTTGTTTGGGAAGGTGAAGCAGTGATAGACAGGAGCTACAGGAAGGTAGTCACTCCAAAGCTACAGGAGACTGATAAATGGGTGACTGTCAGGAAAGGGAAGGGAGAGTGTCAGATAGTGGAGAGAACCCCTGTGGCCGTCCCCCTCAACAATAAGTACTCCACTTTGAGTACTGTTGAGGGGGACAACCTACCTGGGGGAAGCAACAGTGGCCACAACTCTGGTACTGAGTCTGGCCTTGCAGCTCAGAAGGGTAGGGAACCGAAGAGGATGGCAGCAGTAATAAGGGACTCTATAGGGACAAATAGGCTTTTCTATGGATGCGAAAAGGAAACACGGATAGTAGTTTGTCCCATAGGTGCCAGGGTTTCTGAACGCATCCACAATATCCTGAAAAGGGAGGGTGAGCAGCCAGAAGTTGTGGTACATATTGGTATCAACAACATAGGTAGGAGGAGGTCCTGGAAAAAAAATACAGGGAGTTAGGAAGGAAACTGAGAAGCAGGACCTCAAAGTAATAATCTCGAGATTACAGCCTGTGCCACACAACAGTGGGGATAGGAATAGAACGAGGTGGCAGATAAATGTGTGGCTGAAGAATTTTTGCATAATTGGGACCTCTTCTGGGGCAGGTGTGACCTGTACAAAAGGGACGGGTTGCACTTGAATCCGAGGGGAACCAATATTCTTGTGGGCAGGTTTACCAGAGTTGTTGGGAGTGGTTTAAACTAATATGGCAGGGGGATGGGAACCAGGATCATAGAGCTGAGGATGAGCCAGCAGGTTTATAAGTAGATGATGGATGTAACATGAATGTAAGGAAGGACAGACCAACAGTTGGGTGAATGAAACCCTGTTCGTTTCCTTGGCCACGTAAGTCTACGGAAGACCCACTCTAGTCCCGCCAAACCTATGAGTATGAGATGGCTCTCCCACCCAAACCCCGGTTTGTGTGGTTGCTGTGTGATTTGCTACCCTGCTACAACTCAATACCAAGAAATAGACTGCACACTGAATACGACTAAAGGGATTATATCTATGAATCTTACTCATCTAAGCAGTTAGTAAAGGAAAGAAAGAAAAATCAAAAAGGGCCAATTATAATTAAACAGTCAAATGTGCACAACTTGGAGCTCATCTTGAACTTCTCTTTCACTCACGCGTTGGGCCCTTGTTCTGTATGAAAGCACACACAACCTTCTGAACGTCACTCGTAATCCTTCCCGAACAAATAGGTCTCCCACGGGTCGTATCCTACAACCGGTTCTCCCAAGTGACTTCTTTCTTCATCTCCTGCCAAACAAAAGACACAAGACTAACCTTAGCATCCCTCACCAAAAAAACGTCCCCCAAGTTCCACCTTCCTAACTGGATGGCACTCATTGCTCATCATCCTTTGTCTTCAACAATAACCCAAACAGGCTGAAAGCAGAAGAGTGCTCTTACAGAGCTGCTAAATGAAGTACCTACAGCACAACAGTAAATATGCGAAGCAGGGTATTACACTCTCCTCCCACCACAAATAGTCATGTCCTCATGACTGAAATAATTTGTTATCCCGTCATCAATAACACCAGTTTCAAAGGAATTTCATGATGTCAGACCCTCCAATCCATGTGTAAATGGTAGTGACATCTCTCATTAGGGGGATAGTTGCAATACTCTGTTCCCCCGGTGCTACATAGACCAGCCTATCTGGGAGTCTCCTGATTTTTTGAGACCTCCTTATCCCATCATCTGCTTCTTCAGTTTCAGACACTCCTTGGGATACTTCTGGTCTACATGGCGAGATCTCACCCGGTCTATTATTCATGACTTCTGGCAACACAGATCCCTCTGCGACTTGGCTGAACTCAGCTTCATTCCCAGTTACTTTAGAGCCCAGCCCCCCCTCATGGTCCAGCTGCAAGCCTGCCTGTCCACTGCTAGTCCCCCCCAATTTCATCTGCCTCAGCGTGAGAAGGGTTGGGAATCTCTTCCTCAGTTAGTGGGGCGTTAGCGAAAGGCTTCTGGACTCAGTGATGATCCCAGCTTCTGTCAACTTCTGTAGATGCTGCTGAACATCCTCCACCTCTGCAGGTGCCAGTTGCTGCGACCTTTCTCTGAACGGGGTTTCCTCTGTTACCCGGATGGTGTGGCGAGTGCTCTTGGAACAATCCACATCAAGCTTGTCAGTAGAAAAGACATTGTCCAGCTTCAACATCGTCTCTATCAACTCCTTCTTCCAACCTCCAGGTATCGGAGAGTCCCCAAAGTTGAATGACTTGGGAGTCAACTTTCCCTTTTTCGGACAGAGTTTCTTCCTGGCTTGTCTCACAGGGACACCAGATGTTACCGTCACCAGAAAGAGATGCGCCATTGGCATCCCCGCCTGAGTGTGACCTCCTTCTTCGAAGCGTTCCTGACACTCACTATCATCCTGTTCACCTGTACAACCGAGGGCTCCTGCAGTTCAGGCCTCACCAGTACCCCTGCAGGTAAGCATGACTCCTCCTCATGGTCTTCTCGAGCATCCACCAAGAGGGGATTCTGGCCACTTTAGCTTCTTCCGCAGGTCGTAACATGACCGGTTTGGACTGGGTGTACCACACAGTCCCTCGTTTATGCTCATCATCCGGCCCAGTGCAGCCACGCACTTCCTCAAAAGCGGCTCGGAACACAGGGTGAATGGACAATGTTTTCAGAAAGCTCTCTCCTACTTCCTCCATGCAGGCTCCCACTTCCCTCCTCACAATGGGAGTATTCATCCCCACAAGAATTGAAGCTTCACGCTTCTTGACCGAATCCAGACAAACCAACACAAATGTATCAAAGACCTCAGCTACTCCCTCATCTCCCTCTGAAAACTCCAGCTTCAATGACAAGTAATCATCACACGGATAGTCATCTGTACTAAGAGCCCAGATCTCTAGTGCACTGAGTGGCGTCTATGGCAAATGCATCAAATATCGGTTGTAAAACGAACAGTGCAGCAGAGTAACCTGAGAGCTGGTGTCAAGTATGGCTCCGGCATAAATACCCTCAATCCGTAGCAATACACCGGAGCTTGGCCCCAATAAAACTTCAGGAATAGGGCTTCTTTTGCTTTAGTGCCTTAGAGTGTTACCTCACAGGGTCTCTCCGATTAGGTACCCGCGGTCACACTCTCCGAGGGTGTTCCCATCCTTCACACTCCCGCCTGAAGTGTCCCTCTTTACCACAGTTATAACAGACAATACCAGTTGCTCCCCTTCTCATAGGACCATGTTCATTTGCAGCCCTCTGCTTAGTCCATCCCCTCATGGAGTCTGAACCCCTGTCAGCTTTATAGTGCGGGATGGCCCGCTGATAACAACTGGGGCACCTCAGTCCTAAACTCTGCCACAAGCTCCCATACCACTCTCCAGGGTGGGCTATCAGTGGTCACTTCAGCCAACAGGGCTACTATCGAGCACAGTACACTGCTGATGGAGGCCTCCAGCACCTCTATCACACTCCCCTCCTCTCTTACTTCTCTGATCACCTCAACAAGTGAGGGAGGGAGCACGTATAACGAGACATTTGGAGACCAAAAGCAATCAGGTCCTGTGACTGGGCACCTTTCACTACTTGGTCCATTCTTAACTGATTCACCTCAGCCACTTGAACGGCCCCCCTACGCCGCAAGCAGCTCAGCTGCCTCTCTAGCTGAAAAACGTAAGTGGAAAGTTTCTCCATCTTCTCCGGAAACATGTTCTCAAACCCCGCCATAAGCTCCACTTGGCTTCCTGTCGCGCCAAAGGCATTTTCTAGCGCTTGCATGCAGCTTGCAGAGGTAGTGAAGTGGTTCTGTGTCTGACTACATCAGCCACCAGCCTCCTCAAACTCTCAACCAATTACTGCCTTCTTATATCATCAGCGCACTGTCACTCGTCTGGCATCTGAGAGGTCAGCTCTACCCAACCCTCATACTCCTCTTCCCCCTTTAGGGCTGGGCTTCATCCTTGAGAACATGCTGGGCCTACGATAGTTGGGACTTTGAATCTGGGCATTTTGCCATTTATTCACCAGGGAGGTAAGGGCCGCTACCAACTCAGAATTCCCACCCCTCGCTGGAGGACTCATTAGACCGCTCCTTCCCCTCACTCCGCAGAAACGAGAACAACTGTCTTTAATGTCTCCGCCCCTATCTACGGGAAACTCGGTTTCTGATTCAGCAAGCTCACCATCACTCCCCTCCTCCCAGGAAGTATGGACAGCCCACGGCCCCCTCCACTGGGGCCCCAGTAGTACCAGGCAGACCCACTGCCGCTACGTCAGTGCTAGTCTGAACTAAAACAAAGTCTTTGCCCACCATTTTGTCAAACCTCTGCTCCATGATTGTAACTGTTCCTAATGCTTTAACGGTACTTAAAGTCCGAATCAACAATCCGTTGGGACTAGGAACGTGTGCCCACTCGATACACATGCATTCGTTACTGGTGACCCCATAGGTTCGCACCACTGCTGCGTCCATAACCACTTTGCTGCACAATAGTTTAACACAGTTTTAAACACACAACCCACCAGATCAATGCTCAGGGCAATCACACAACATCCAACAAAATCAATCCGGGACGATACCCTGACAAATGAAACCCCTCTGGTTTCCTTTGGCTGTGTAAGTCTGGGGAAGACCCTCTCTGGTCCCGCCAAACCCGTGAGATTGAGATGGTTCTCTTACCCCAGACCCCGGGTTGTGTGGATGCTGGGTAGTTTGCTACCCCATTACAACTCAGTGCCAAGAAATAACAGACAGCATACTGCACATGACTACAGGAATTATATTTATGAATCTTACTTAACTAAATGGTTAGTACAGAAAAGAAAGAAAAAAACAAAAAGCATCCATTATAATTAAACAGTCAAATGTGCAGAAGTTGGAGCTCACCTTGAACTTTTCTATCACTCAAGCACTGGGCCCTCAGTCAATGTGAAAGCACACGCCACCTTCCAAACATCACTCGCAATCCATCTCGAACAAACGGGTCTCCCAACGGGTCATAATGATAAAATAAGTCGAAGTCAGCATGGTTTCTGTAAAGGGAAATCTTACTTGACGAACCTGTTCGAGTTCTTCGAGGAAATAACAAGTAGGGTGGACAAAGGAGAAGCAGTAGATGTCACTTACTTGGATTTTTAGAAGGTGCTACACCTGAGGCAGCTTAACAAGATAAGATCCTATGGCGTTACAGGAAAGATACTGGCATGCATAGAGAAATGGCTGACAGGCAGGAGGCAAGAGTGGGAATGAAGGGGGCCTTTTCTGGTTGGTTGCTGGTGACTAATGGTATTCCTCAGGGGTCAGTATTGGGACTGCAACTTTTTGCAATGTTTGGATAATGAAATTGATGGCTTTGTGGCAAAGTTTACAGATGATACAAAGATAGTTGGAGGGGTAGGTAGTGCTGAGGAAGCAATGTGATTGCAGCAGGATTTAGGCAAATTGGAAGAATGTGCAAAAAAGTAGCAGATGAAACACAGTTTTGTGAAATGCATGATAACGTCTTTTGGTAAAAGGAACAATAGTGCAGACTATTATCTAAATGGGGAGAAAATTCAAACATCAGAGGTGCAGGGGGACTTAAGAGTCCTTGTGTAAGACTCCGAGAAGGTTAATTTACAGGTTGAGTCTGTAGTAAAAAAGGCAAATGCAATGTTGGCATTAATTTCAAGGGGAATAGAATATAAAAGCAAGGACATAATGCTGAGCCTTTATAAGACACTAGTCAGGCTGCACTTAGAGTGTTGTCAGCAGTTTCGGGCCCTGTATCTCAGAAATGATGTGTTGTCATTGGAGAGAGACTAGAGGAGGTTCATGAGGATGATTCTGGGAATGAAGGGGTTAATATATGAGGAGTGTTTGGCAGCTTTGGGCTTGTACTCACTGGAGTTTAGAAGAACATGGGGGAATATCATTGAAACCTACTGAATGTTGAAAGGACTAGATAGGGTGGATGTGGATAGGATGTTTCTTATGGTGAGGGTTCCAGAACTAAAGGGCACAGCCTCAAAATTAGGGGTAACCTTTTAGAACAGAGATAAGAGGAATTTTTTTAGCCATAGAGCAGTAAATCTGTGGAATGCTGTGTCACAGACTATGGTGGAGGCCAAGTCTGTGGGTATGTTTAAGGCGGAAGTTGATATTTTTCTGATTGGTCAGCATCAAAGGATATGGCGAGAAGGCGGGTGTATGGAGTTGAATGGGATCCAGGATCAGCCATGATGGAATAGTGGAGCAGACTTGATAGGCTAAATGGCCACATGGTGCTCCTATGTGTTATGGTCTTATAACAAGCTTACTGCAACTCTGAACTGATTCTGTAACCTACAGACTCACTTCCAAGAACTCTACAAATTATGTGCGCAGTATTATTTTTTATTTTGTATTTGCACAACTTTTCTTTTGCACAGTGATTGTTTGTCAGTCTTTATTTATTGTTAGAAATTCATAAATTATTTTCCATTGTTTTATTTTCCTGTAAATGCTTGCAAGAAAACAGATCTCAAGGTAGTATGAGGTAACATATATGTACTTTGATAATAAACTTACTTTGACTTTGAGGTGTTTTGTATTGCAAAAATGCATGAGCTGAATGTTTACCACTGCTCCACTGTAAATTCTGTTTACTCCTGCTTATCATATTGAAATATTTGATTGGTACCTCTTCATTGAGCTTGCTCTTAGATAAATTATCTGAGTTTATCTGCACTGCTCAGATTTTGATGAATTGTAGGAAAAGGAGCTTGACAGGCTTTTTAGAGAAGGCATGAGAAGTAAACAGAGTACAAATTAACACACTGATTGCATGACCATTCTTGAAATAATATTTATTTAGCAAAATGATGTGTTAAAAGTAAAAATTTGCACCGTAAAAGAAAATGCAAAGTGCAGAGCCTTTATCTGCACTTGCTAAAAGAATTATCTATTTAATTTCATCCTTTAACCCTACAAACAAAATTGTGCTGTCAGGAGCACCACATATCATACCCGTGTGCTCATTTTGTGCACGCGAATATATGAACGTACATAATGAAGGATAATGTGACCAATGAGATGCAGTATAGAAAATTCTTCCAAGCAGCCACTGAGACAAAATTTTAATTTGAGATTGAATTATAAGATTTCAGTGTTTGAATGAAACATAGGAAGGGAGGCATTATCTGGCACTTCACTCACCCAGGCTTGTTCCAAGATATCAGCACCTCTGGACTGTTGGAAGGAGAGTGCTGACATTAGGTTAACTGGAAACTGTTAAGTTTGGCATATGCTGGATAACAGAGCCTTTTTTGCACAGCAGTACAAGGAGACATTTGAAAGATATACATTTAGTATATATATCCCTACCTTTGAATATGTTCGAGGAATGCCAAAGTTACTTTACATCAGCTCTTGGGTACTTCAGTTGTTTAAGATATGTTCATCTTTTGCATCACCGACACCATTTTCCCAATTAAACTACGAAACAAGGAAGCTGCTCTCGATCTTCCACTGAGCATTGATACTGGTTGCTATATCAAAACAAGTTATTTTGAGAACAATGTTAAAATGCTCTTGGGGGTGAATGTTTTTGCTGTACAAATGACAAGCTTTAACATTACTTTACAGAAGTATATCATAATGACACTTGCATCCATAATATTAGCACTGGATGTGATCAGTAGCAAGAGGGAAATAAGCAGTAAATGTACAGAGAAAACATATTTAATGATTACATAGTTGAAATGCCAAAAGGTAGTACATTCCCTGCAATCATACTGTAGAAAATTATCTATGCATTGTTAGAAGAAGTGTGGAGGGGAGAAGAACAGTTTAGGATAATAATAGGATAAAAATTGATGAAGTTCACATTCGGGTTACTATTTTTAAAAGGATTGCTTACATGACCACTCCATAAGAACGCTCCATAAAACAAAGGTTATTCCACTAAAATGAAACATCCCTTGTCAAATAAATATAAAGGAAAAGAAATGAAGGTTGTTCATCAAGATGTCGTTCATACCTATTTCTATACCTCTGTTTGTCAGTGGTCACTGTTTGGGAATATTCTGGAGTTATGTGAATATAGCAGACATTAATTCAAACAAGAACCAGGCTTCCGTTTTTACTGTAAATGTAAGTAAATTCGGGAGGCTTGCGTTAGCCTTCATTTTTTTGTTTTGTAAATTGCAAGCAGTAAATTGAAGTTGAAAGCATAGGCTGCTCCACAGACTAAGAGATTGCATATGTAAGAGCCAAATTTTAAAACAATGGGATTGTGTTGATTGCCTTGCATTAAACAAGGCAACATCGCTAAATTATTTGTACCATTATGACTTGAGTACAAACTGGCAGACTAGAAGGATGTTGTCACTTAGCATATCAAATATGGTCACATGTATAGGCAATCAATAGTTTTTGTGTACTTACTCTAGAGACAGCGCTGACAACATTAATTTTGAGTGCCTGGGATTACTGCACTTCAAAGCTTTTAGACTATTTGTTTGAATTACTTTGTGACAAAGAAGTTAGAACATTCAGATGCGTCTGTCACTATAGATATATAATATATAGATATAAGGAAGCATTGTTAACCCAAAATATTGAAAGAAATGATGTCATCATAACTATTGAAATTGTATTGTATCAACTACTGTTGCTTTTGATCTTAAAGGTATAAAAATGTGATGTAGCATTGGGTTTGTGAGCCTCTACCAAGAGTGTCTCCATGAGAATACCTGCTCTGTTGTGCAGAATAAAGATTTCTATGTCACCTACATCAGTGATTTTTCTGGTGACTTCGATCACAGTTAGAACAGTCACAAGGTCTGATTTTACACTGATTATCTCTACAGAAAACAGTCTTACAAATGGAGAGTTTAAACAGGAGTTAACCTCAATTCCTGCAAGTGTGAAACCTATCGTATTTGTTGAATTTGCAGCTTGTATATCACAACTACTTTCCATTTGCAAATGGTACATCAGAAAGCTGGGACTACAGCCCACAGAAGTCAAAGAGCAGTTGTAGACAGGTCATATTCTGCATGGATGCAAAACTGGGCCAAGAAGTGGCAGATGGAGTTCAACCCAGATAAGTGTGAGGTGGTTCATTTTGGTAGGTCAAATATGATGGCAGAATATAGTATTAATGGTAAGACTCTTGGCAGTGTGGAGGGATCTTGGGGTCCGAGTCCATAGGACACTCAAAGCTGCTGCGCAGGTTGACTCTGTGGTTAAGAAGGTATACAGTGTATTGGCCTTCATCAATCGTGGGATTGAGTTTAAGAGCCGAGAGGTAATGTTGCAGCTATATAGGACCCTGGTCAGACTCCACTTGGAGTACTGTGCTCAGTTCTGGTCACCTCACTACAGGAAGGATGTGGAAACCATAGAAAAGGTGCAGATGAGATTTACAAGGATGTCTCCAGGATTGGAGAGCGTGCCTTATGAGAATAGGTTGAGTGAACTCGGCCTTTTCTCCTTGGAGTGACGGAGGATGAGAGATGACCTGATAGAGGTGTATAAGATGATGAGAGGCATTGATCGTGTGGATAGTCAAAGCCTTTTTTTCAGGGCTTAAAAGGCTAACATGAGAGGGCACAGTTTTAAGGTGCTTGGAAGTAGGTATTGAAAAGATGTCAGGGGTAAGTTTTTTTACGCAGAGAGTGGTGAGTGCATGGAATGGGCTGCCAGCGACGGTGGTTGAGGTGGATAAATAGGGTCCTTTAAGAGACTCCTGGATAGGTACATGGAGCTTAGAAAAATAGAGGGCTATGGGTAACCCTAGGTAACTTCTAAGGTAAGGACATGTTTGGAACATGTGGGCCGAAGGGCCTGTATTGTGCTGTAGGTTTTCTATGTTTCTATGACTAAAAGATCCACATGCACCCAAAAAATTGCATGAAACTATTTGTAGACAGGAGTTCATAAAGTGAGGTCATTTTGCCTTTTACTGTAAGGAAACAACTTCTTTTTAGAGGGACTATAGATTTGTGACAGCTGCAGTCCATTGTGAATAAAAATATATATAAATGCATTTGAAGAAAGAACAATGTGCTCTATATTCTATCACTTTTAGTATACTACAGTAAAGAAATAGGCATGGGAATGAAAACATATAGTACAAGGAAGAATGATGATGAGAGGAAAAGACACATTCAGAAAGCCACATGATTTCATATTGTGTAAAAACAAGTCAAACATTCAATGTTTATTTTATTAAAGCATTGTTTGCCATTCCAAGTGTAGATAAATAGCATCTCAGAAAATTTTCCAGTAACTACCATAGACATTTGAGTCACTGGCCTAATATTTTCTGGTTTATCCCTGCTGATGTTTCTAAATAACGATAAGTTTGCTGTCCTCCAGTCATTTGGCCCCTCACCTGTGGAAGTAAAGATTTAAGTATCTCCAGGGCCCCAGCAATCCTCCCTTGTCTTTGCTAGCAGCAAGGGAAACACCTCATCAAGGCCCAGGGATTTATCCACATTTGCATCTACTAAGACATCAAATATGCCTTCTTTTTTAATGTTAACAGAAACTAGAATATCCTATTTCCTTTCCTTGAAAATCTGCAACTGCAGTATTTTTCTAAGTGAATATAGATGAGAAGTAGTAATTTACAGCTTCACCCATGCCCTCTAGCTTCACACAGATTTCCCCTTTTGTTCTGAATAGATCATGTTCATGGGAATGGAGGAGAATAATTGCACAACAAGTAGGAGGAGGAGGAGACCCTGTGAACATACCCATTCTTAATAAAGGCAGTTAGAAGTGGGAAAGTTCACTGATGGTTGCAGTGTGGCCAGTTCAATTACCAACTGAATAGAAGATGAAGTAGTGAATACCCACGTACAGCAAGACATAGACAAGTTAGGCAGAAGATGAAAAGTGGCAAGTAAAATTCACAACACGTAAATTCCCGTCAATGATCATTCCCAGTAAGAAAGAATCTAACCTTGGCATTCAATGAGGTTAACCATTGCTGAGAGCACTGCAGTCAACTTCCTGGGAGTCGCAATTGACCAGAAATTTATCTGGATTAGTCACATATATCCATTAAAACAAGAGCAGGCTGCAGTGCCCTGCAGCAAATGCGTCAACACCTGATAACCTAAAACCTTCACAGCATTCACAAGGCACAAGTCAAAAGTGCGATGGAATATTCTCCAGTCACGTGGATGAGTTCAGCTCCAACAACATTTAAGAAGCTTGCCACCATCCAGGATAAAATAGTCTATTTGATTGGCAGCAGCCAATTTACTCTCAAGACTAACATGCCTACAGTGTGTTCCCCTACAAAATGCTCACCTGGATAGCATCTATGAAGCTTAGACCCTCAATTACTAAAAGGAACAAGAGCTGTAGACATGTGGGAACACTATCAATTTTAAGTCCCTCTCTAAGTCATGCACTATAATGACTGGAAAATACTGCTGTTCCTTCATCATTGCTGAGACAAAACAATAGAATTCCCAACAAAACTACACTATGGGGGAAACTTCACCTGAAGTAATTTTTCAAGTGCAATTAGAGAAAAATGATGTATGCTGTATTGGCTTTGCCAGCAATGTCCACGTTGCAAAAAAGAAGTAAATTCAGATTACTTCTGCACATTTTTTACCTCCTTTCTCTGTTTTCTTTCATTCTGATTTTCTTTGGTTCTTTCTCAAAAATCATCCTCACTTTTATTATTTCTGTATTTAGCCTTGGCTGGTTGATGGTATTCAAATGTCTTATGTTTATTGGCTTGTGTAATATAGAGGTATTTATAAGCATACCCGTTTAAAATGAGCATTGGTAGTGGAGAACATTTGTACTAATAAAATACGAGGAATCGTAACACAAAAGTAAACTTATATTGTCACAATTTGTAAATGTTTGTCTTGGAGACTCAGAGGAATGTTCATTAGTAGAAAATGTCATACTTCTTTTGTAAGAAATGGCCCTGCACTGTCAACATTATTTCCAAATCTATCAGCACATTTTGTAGAGTCATTTGTGTAAGATTGTAGTCTCCCAATTTCAAAATTCCAATATCATACTTGTTATTGAGCAATTTGTTATTTCCCAGTATTGTTGACTTTCTGACTTATTCTTCAGCAAAGCAAACCCCAAGGAAACAAATGAAAATACTAAACTTGAAAGTTTTAGTGAATCATTTTAACAAATGGTCTGGATGTCGAAAGCATGCCATCCTTAATTAAATTGCAAATGTGACAGATAGTAAATGTGCAAAAATAATTTAACGGCAGAGTTTTGCAAAGGAGGCAGAAGAGAATGTGGATGCTGGATCCTGGAGCAACAAGGAATCAAATGGAGAAACTCAGTGGATTGAGCACATCTGTGGAGGGAGGAGAAGGCGTGCAGGGAAAAGAATTAAAGATTTGTTGACACTTCAGATGAAACTCTGCATAAGGACTGAGCGGAAAGGCAAGGTAGTTAATATAAAGAGGCGGAATGTTGAGACAGGGCTAGTAGGTGATTGGTGACTGAGGAGGGATGAAGGATGAGAAGCAGATGGAGTCAGGTCGGGGGAGGGAAAAGGATGGATTTGGGACACCTGAGGCAGGTGTGGAGATCAGCTACTCTGCACTCTTGCCAATTTAGAGGAAGCTGAGCAACACTAAATACACTAAACGAGGTAGGAGGAGGTGCACATGAATCTTTCCCTTATCTGGGTGAGGGGAAGTTGTAAAATTAAGTTTTGCACCTCTTGCAATTTGCAGAAAAAAAGTACCAGGTATCTGGGATGGATAGGTTAGGAGGGATGAGTGGATCAGTGAATCACAAAGGTAGTGGTCACTGTGGAAGGTGGAATGAGAATATGCTGCTAATAGTGGGATCTTACTGCAGCTAGAGGAAATGATGTCGTTACTGAGCTAGATGTCGAAGCTTGTAGAATTAAAGGTGTGAACTAACCTGTTCTCACTAACTTGTCTATTCCTTTTGGAAGGATGTAGGGTGAAAGTAGAAGTAGGGTGGAGGAATTGCAAGAGAGGGATCCATCAACCACATTTGAAGAAGGACATTTCAGATTTCCTGTAATAAAAAGATGAATGACCTCATCTTGAGAGCAAATAAGGTGGAGGCAGAGAAACTGGAAAAAAAGGGATGGCATCTTTACAAGAAGCAGGGTGCGAAGAGGTGTAGTCTACATAACTGTACGAGCCAATGAATAGATTTTCTCCTGAGATGGAGAAAGAGAGATCCAGAAAAGGGAGGAAGTGACAGAAATGGTCCAAGCGAATTTGAAAATGGGGTGGAAGTTAGTAGCAAAGGCAATAATATTGAGGAGTTCTGCATGGGCGCAAAAAGTAACATCAATGCAGCTGTTGGGATAACAGAGAAAGAGATGGGGAGTGGTACCAGAGTAGGTTTGGAACAAGGACTGTTCCATGTCCCCAGTGAAAAGACAGGCATCACTAGAACAAATGCAAGTGGCTGTTGCTACACCCATAATTTGCAGGAAGTGAGAGGAATCAAAAGAAAAGTTGTTCATGGTAAAACCAAGTTCTCATTCCAGGGCCAGTACCATCTTACCATATGGATGTCCATGTTTTATACCATCATAACATAATTTCATAAAACCCTCCGCTTCTTTCTGTAACATAGATCAAGTTACCCTCCAGCAACACTCATTCACCTGGCTGAACTTGTAGGAATAGTTGGAGGAGAGGAAAGAAACTGGCTGATGTGGATAGGTGGTTTGGAAAGAATGGTATGTGTGTAATAGGACCTGGGTAGATCAAGAGAAAGAAAGGGACAGAAAGGTTGGTTGTAGGTTACTTGGAATTGGATAATTCATCATTCATGTTGTCAGAATATGAGCTACTGTTCTTCTATATACTCTATCTGCCCATCACCCATACAGTCCTCCCACTGGGTCCCCTACCCCCATTGCTCCCATCTGCCCAACAAATATTCTTGAATTATTCCTTTCCACCCCGCTTTCTTGTCAGATTCCATACTGTTCCTTAGTTGCATGCAACTATCACCTCCCAGTCTCTGTTGCTACATCAACCCTTCTCGCTCCCACCTGCCAAACAACTTCTTCAAACCTGAATCCAATTATCATTTGCTGGCCCCAACCTTCTTATACTGACAATTTCTCCTGTACTCTTTCAGTCCAGATGAAAAGTCTCAACTTGAAACATTGACTGTGCATTTCCCTCCAGAGATACTGCCTGATCCACTGCTTTTCCAGTTTGCTTTCAGCATTGGATTCCAGCATCTGTAGACACTTCTGTCTCCAGTCTACCAGGACAATACTCTTTATGAATCTTCACTAAGAGAAAGAAGTGGAAGTGTGGGACATTATCAGGTTGGAGGCTGTGGAAGACAGATCTCCTGACGTGATGAACTCTGTGTGAGTGTGGAAACCATGGCTGGGTGTTTGGTGGCAGGATCGTAGACTAGGAGTAGGTGTAAGGAGGTATCCAAGAGCTAGCATCTGCAAGTAGTGGTCAGTCCACCAGTCTACAACGGCATCACTCTTTTCTGTGGGTTTGATGACTCGGTTAGAATAGGTAAAAAGTGAATGGAATGCTACCTATTCAGTCAAAATGAGTTTCAACTGGATGAGGGGAGTGGAGTTGATATTGTGACAACAATAGAAAATGTTGAAGAACTCAATTCAAGCATTATTTCCCAGCAATATTCAATGATAATGGTTCTGTGCTGTTTGTGACAACGTTAATGTTGGGAAAAGCTGTGTGCCACATGAATCTCCATGCATGTGTATTCAACTCATTGCTGATTCTGTTGCAGAAGCAATTTTTAGTAGAACTTTAAATTCAAAATAAGAAAAGTCATATGGAAATAATAAATTTCATTTTTTTATTGCTAATTAGGCAGTACTTTACAACAGTATTTTCACTCATTTTGATGCAAGTTTACTTCTTTTGTGTGACTTCAGCTATAAGTTATCTGAAATTCCTTCCCGTCAAAGCCAAATAATGGGTTTGAATTGTTCTCATAAAATTATATCAGTATCAACACAGGCATTAAAACTGAATGCTAATGTTTGTTGGGAAAAAGATATGAGAATTTCAGATTAAAAGAAGGAGATTAACAATAACCATCTGAAAAAATGATTGAAGAATGTCAGTATTAACTGGGATAGTTTAAGAATGAATGGAAGAAGGCAAAGCACATTGAATTGGGAAGAAGCAACATTTTTTCTCTAGTCCTGAGCTAACTGAAAACTGTAACTGAGGGAATGTGGAAAGTGTCAGAAAAAGTCATGCTAAATCAATGAGAAGAAATCTGAAGGTTAGAAGTGCCAGCGTGAAGGAGGAAGAGATGGGTAATCATCATAAATTACATAAAATATTTTGCAAGATGGAATTATTAGGATGTGTTATGTTTGTTCTTAATAAAAACAACCAGAGTGGGTCACAACACTAGCACACAATGGCTCCAGCTCGACAGGAGGGTGTGCAAATAGCTTACCAATGTCACTTCTGGTTCCAGGTGAATGACCTGCATTGCACATTGGGAACTGAAGTTCTTTATTATGTACATACATGATAACACATCTATCCCCTTTGAAGAAAATGACAATATAATACTATGTCCTCATAAACCTACAGGAAACAATAATGTTTTCCAACACAGATATTTACATAAACTTCAATTGTAAAGAGCAAATACAGTCCCTAATTCACTCAGCTACTCTCAATCAGTCTCTGGGGTGGTTTGATGATTCTCTTTGCTCTGCTGTTTGTCTCCGCAGATGTATTACTTTCACTTGTTGTGTTAATATTATTGTCCTTCTAAGAACTCTAAAGAACAAGTTTATTTTTCACATTTGTTGGCCCCTTTAGTGTACTGACAAGTGATGTGTCACAGCTATGGGTTGCACAGCATGTGACATATGTCCATGCTATTTCTTCTCAGAAGTGTTCCTTGCTCCATCTGGATCTGGTGGGAATGTGGAGCAACTTCCTCTTGCATATATCCGTGCATGGATCATGTGCTGGAATCGTGATCTTGGATTCACACTTGATCTCCAGGTTTCAGGACTGGCCGGCTTTTCACAGTCTTGTCGTGATACTGTTTCTGTTTTTCTCTCCCTTTCTCTTTAGCCATTTTGACTCTGTGAGCTCCTTTAGGTGTCAACATGTTTTCGTGTTAGCATTTGGGCTGGGCAAAGGCATTCCTGCAGTGGCGCACTTCTGTAAATCATCAGACTTTTGTGGAAATTCTCTCGTCCATCTTGCACCTTCTTTATGAGGCCCTCCACTATCTTAACCAAGCTCTCTGCTAGGCCATTAGATTTTGGGTGTTGTAGGCTTGACGTTATATGTCAACACCCACCCCCCCCCCCCCACCCCACCAATCATTGGTAAAGGACTCAAATTCACAGCTCAAAAATTGTGGACCATTGTCTGATACTACCTCACATGGAACTCCATGCCTCACAAACACAGCCTTCAGGAAGGTGATGACTGCTTTGTTGGGTGTTGATTGCAGTGTTGCAAGGTCTAGGTAATTGAAAAAGTAGTCTGTTACAACAATATGACTTTTCCTATTACAATCAAACAAACCCACCCCAGCTTTGAAGTTTGGCCTGTCTGGTACAGGGTCAGGTGTAGGCAGTTCTGCTTACTGTTTTGATCTGTAGGTAAGACACACTGTATTTCACAGGAAGCAGTCGACTGGGTGATGTCCATGTGGGCCGCGTGCATTGCACACTGGGAACTGAAGTTCTTTTTTATATACTCACATAATAACGCAGGATGTTTCATGAAATGGAAGAAGAGTTAGTTTTGAAAAAACGATTTTCTTTTAGCATTTGATGATTGGTCTGTTAAAAATCTAACTATTGCCTAGATATTCCTTTTACTGCATTATAAGAGAAGGAATGTTTATTATACCCATTTACAAACTCTATACAACTCTTGGCTTACAACTTCTATAGGCATCGAATAAAATTTACTTATCCATTTGGAAATATCACAGCCTTTACTAACCCGTGACTCATTTTTTTGTTTAAACTTTCATTCGCCTCACCCAATTTTGTAGTTTGTATCCTGAGACAAAAGGAAAACAAACTCTGAGGCAGGTGGTTTATTTTTTAACTTTTGTATTAAAAAAAAGAACATTTTTGCAGGTCACTAAAAGTTCTGATGTTCTCATATGTCAATAAAAACTACATTTTGTAGTTACATGTGTGTGAAGGGAAACAGCATATCCAGGATTTTCTATTTTTATCTCATATCTTATAATTCGACGTCATGTTAAATGTGATTAGCCCTGGTTTGAATACTTTTGGTGTGATTAGGATACTGCTCGAAAGGAAACAAAATGAGGACTTTATTCCTTATTTTCCCCATCCACGTGCCATGAGCAAAACAGCGCATGACCCAAACTCAACTGTCACGTCTGCAACTGATGGATGGGTAGCTTCCCATCTAATATTGGCCATTTGCAGCAGGATACAGTGGCAACGTCTCTGTGGTTTCCACCACAGCTTTAAAACACGATTTCGAAAAGTGGTATGTGTATAATGATGAAGTATGATTTCTTTAGTAACAATAAAAATTGAATGTGGTAAACACGATTGGTTCAGACGTTGCCTTCTTTAAGGAAATGTGTGGTTTATAGCAGTCCATGTGTTTGGGAAAGAAAGTCGAACAAGAAAATGGATGAAGCAACACATACACAGATCACTGTTCCAATGATGTGTCTCAACCCAAAACATCGACTATTTATTTTTCTCCATAGATGCCGCCTGACTTGCTGAGTTCCCCCAGTGGTTTCATGTGTGTTTTACTCAAGATTTTCAGGTCGGCATCTGCAGAATCTCTTGTTTATAGAAAATGGATAAACCTCTTTAAAAGTGCTAAAGCAAAATGGTAATGACAAGCCTGCGACTAGCCTCTATGAGACGGATCATTTAAAAAAAAACAGAGAGGGAAATATCAGTTTCATGAATTGTCGAATAGAAATTTGGTCACAAGAGATAAGCATCCAATCTCACAGTCAAAAAGGCTAACTTTTTAAAGTGTGGTATAATGCACCGTCACATAAGAACAGTTTTAAAAATCACACTGGAAATCAAAGAAAAGCTGCAGATCCTGGAAATCTTAACAAAACTTTTTTTTTGGAAAACGGCAAGTCTGGAAGCCCATGTGAAAAGAGAAATAAAATTAATGTTTCATGTCGAAGACTTTTAAGGACTGAATGGTTTTTTAAAATGTGGAATCTTAAATTTTTTATAAATGCTCCCTGACCTGAGCATTTGCAGAATTTTCTGTTTATTTTCCATGTTACCAATATAAATATGAAATATAATCTTTTTGAATGGTGTGATGACCTCATAAATTTAAGACCATTGCTGGGAATCAGACATAACTCATTCTGAAATTTTGGCCTTTCTTTCGTTGCCATTCTCTGTCAAAGAAATGCCTGGATTCAAGTGGGGGGACATCAGCAGTCTGGCTTGAAATTTATGTAATTTCCTTGCACAGATACCAGATATTTGGCATTTGTCCCTATGAATATGCAAATCCTAAAATCCTAAGCTTTCTGACAGCTGTTTGACTAATGGTAGTGTAATGTATTTTATAATGATTGTAAACAATACATTTTGCATTAGGCCTTTGGTTTAAAGATAATATAGTGTGACTAATTGTTGTCATGGCTGCAACAAATTCATAGAAAGTTCCAGAGGGCCAATTTGTCAGAAGTTGTTTAACAAAGAGGACACACTTTGTTTTGAGCACTTTGTGTCTCATATATACAGGGTATTTGCAAATGGACGTTCTTGATAGGTAATTAAAACTTAAGCCAAATTAGTGACTGGGGTACTTTGGGAAAAACTCACAACCATCAAAGTGATGAACTTGTTCTCCATTGGTGCAGTGAGTCTTGGAAATACAGTGGATTTCGGCTAATTGGGACACATAGGGACCCGTTTTCAGTACCTCCAGTTGAACTCTGTCTTTTTGTGTGTTTCCCCCTAGCTGCCAATCTGTGGTTTTGTATTGCCATGTGCTCCTGTCCCCCACTCCTGCTCTACTCCAGCCCCTGTATTACTGAGTACCCCAGCTCTCATCTACTTATCATTATTACCTGTATTGCTGCCACCTGTGTCTCAATGTGCTCCACCTATCATCCGCCTCTCTGTTTATTGCTCAGTGTATTTCAGTCCTGTGTTTTCACCTGTTTGTTACCAGATTGTGCCAGAATATTTTCCTGAGCCTTTCCAGCATCTGTATCTGTACTCTGTTTGTCTGAATATCAACTCTGCCTGTTTCCTGATTCTGGTTTTTAGATTTCTCTGGATGTTTTGATCTCTGCCTGAACTTTGACACTGACTTTGTTTGCACCTTGGGATTCGTTACTCAATTAATATCATTGCTTGGATAGTACAGGGTCTGCGATTGGATCCCTGCTCCAGCGTCCTGACACCAGTACATTTTGCCCAATTAAATAGCTGTCCCAATTAGCCAAAATTTCATGGAAATGAAACAGGTAGGTCTTACACAGTGAATGTAGGGCACTGAGGACTGTGGTAGGTCAAAGGGATATGGAAATTTAGGTACCTAATTCCCTGAGAGTGGCGTCACAGGTAGATAGTGTCATCAAGAAAGCTTTTGGCACATTGGCCTTTATAAATCAATGTACTGAGTACAGAAAATGGGATGTTAATTTGAAGTTAGAACATAGAAAACCCACAGCACAAGACAGTCCTTTCAGCCCACAAAGCTGTGCTGAACATGTCTTTGCCTTAGAAATTACCTCGGGTTACCCATAGCTCCATGTACCTGTCCAGGAGTCCAAGACCCTATTGCTTCCAGCTCCACCACCACTGCCGGCAGCCCATTCAACGCTCTCACTATTCTCTGTGTAAAAAAAAAACACAACTTAAAAAAAGACAACAACTTATCCCTGACAGCTCCTCTGTACCTACTTCCAAGCACCTTAAAACTATGCCCTCTCATGCTAACTATTTCAGCCTTGGGAAAAAGCATCTGACTATCCACACAATCAATGCCTCTCATTATCTTGTACACCTTTATCAGGTCACCTCTCATCTTCCGTCACTCCAAGGAGAAAAGGACGAGTTTCTCAACCTATTCCCATAAGGAATTTTCCCCAATCCAGGCAATATCCTTGTAAATCTCCCCTGCACCCCTTCTATGGTTTTTACGTCCTTCCTGTAGTGAGGCGACCAGAACTGAGTACAGTACTCCAAGTGGTGTCTGACCAGGGTCCTATATAGCTGCAACATTACCTCTCGGCCCTTAAGCTCAATCCCACGATTGATGAATGTCAATGCACTGCATGCCTTCTTAACCACAGAGTCAACCTGTGTAGCAGCTTTGAGTGTCCTCTGGACTCGGACCCCAAGATCCCCCTGATCCTCCACACTGCCAAGAGTCTTACCATTAATACTATATTCTGCCATCATATTTGACCTACCAAAATGAACCACCTCACACTTACCTGGGTTGAACTCCATCTGCCACTTCTCAGCCCAGTTTTGCATCCTATCAATGTCCCGCTGTAACCTCTGACAGCCCTTCACACTATCCACAACACCCTCAACTTTCCTGTCATCATCAAATTTACTAACCCATCGCTCCACTTCCTTATCTAGGTCATTTATAAAAATCATGAAGAGTAAGGGTCCCAGAACAGATCCCTGAGGCACACCACTGGTCACTGACCTCTATGCAGAATATGACCCATCTACAACCACTCTTTGCCTTCTGTGGGTAAGGCAGTGCTGAATCCACAAAGCAATGTCCCCTTGGATACCATGCCTCCTTACTTTCTCAATAAGCCTTGCATGGGGCACCTTATGAAATGCCTTGCTAAAATCCATATACACTACATCTACAGCTCTATCCTCATCAATGTGTTTAGTCACATCCTCAAAAAATTCAATCAGGCTCGTAAGGCATGACCTGCCTTTAACAAAGCCATCCTGACTATTCCTGATCATATTATGCCTCTCCAAATGTTCATAAATCCAGCCTTTCAGGATCCTCTCCATCAACTTACCAACCACTGAAGTAAGACTCACTGGTCTGTAATTTCCTGGGCTATCTCTACTCCCTTTCCTGAATAAGGGAACAACATCCGCAACCCTCCAATCCTCCGGAACCTCTCCCGTCCTCATTGATGATGCAAAGGTCATCGCCAGAGGCTCAGCAATCTCCTCCCTCGCTTCCCACAATGGCCTTGGGTACATGCAGTCTGGTCGTGGTGACTTATCCTACTTGATGCTTTCCAAAAGCTCCAGCACATCCTCTTCCTTAATATCTACATGCTCAAGCTTTTCAGTCCACTGCAAGTCATCCCTACAATCGCCAGGATCCTTTTCTGTAGCGAATACTAAAGCAAAGTAATCATTAAGTATCTCTGCTATCTCCTCCAGTTCCATACACACTTTTCCACTGTCACACTTGATTGGTCCTATTCTCTCATGTCTTGTCCTCTTGCTCTTCACATACTTGTGGAATGCCTTGGGGTTTTTCTTAATCCCATCTACTAAGGCGTTCTGATGGCCCCTTCTGACTCTCTTAATTTCATTCTTAAACTCCTTCCTGCTAGCCTTATAATCTTCTAGATCGCTATCATTATCTAGTTTTTTGAACCATTTGTAAGGTCTTCTTTTCTTCTTGACTAGATTTAAAACAGCCTTTGTACACCACGGTTCCTTTACCCTGCCATCCTTTCCCTGTCACGTTGGAATGTACCTAAACAGAACCCCACGCAAATATCCCCTGAACATTTGTCACATTTCTTCCGTACATTTCCCTGAGAACATCTGTTTCCAATTTATGCTTCCAAGTTCCTGCCTGATAGCCTCATACTTCCCTTTACTCCAATTAAACATTTCCCTAACTTGTCTGTTCCTATTGCTCTCTAATGCTATGGTAAAGGAGATAGAATTGTGATCACTATCTCCAAAATGCTCTCCCATTGAGAGACCTGACACCTGACCAGGTTCATTTCCCAATACCCCTTGCAGGCTTATCTACATATTGTGTCAAGAAACCTTCCTGAACACACCTAACAAACTCCATCCCCACTTGCTCTAGGAAGATGTCAATCAATATTTGGGAAGTTATACTCTCCCACCACAACAACCCTGTTGTTATTACACCCTTCCCGAATCTGTCTCCCGATCTGTTCCTCGATGTGCCTGTTACTATTGAGTGGTCAAAGAGGTCCCAATGATCCAGAAATCTGAATCACTGCCATCTGCTCCAATCCCTCAGCCACACATTTATCCTCCACCTCATTCTATTCCTATACTCACTGTCACGTGGCACAGGCAGTAATCCCGATTTTACTACCTTTGAGGTCCTGCTTCTCAACTTCTTTCCTAACTCCCTGTAGTCTGTTTTCAGGGCCTCCTCCCTTTTCCTACCTATGTCATTGGTACCAATATGTACCACGACCTCTAGCTGTTCTCCTTCTCACTTCAGAATATCATGGACGTGATCAGAAACGTCCCAGACCCTGGCGCCTGGGAGGCAAACTAACATCCGCGTTTCTTTCCTGCGTCCACAGAATCACCTGTCTGACCCCCTAACTATAGAGTCTCCTATTACTGCTGCCATCCTCTTCCTTTTCCTACCCTTCTGAGCCACAGGGCCAGACTCTGTGCCAAAGGCGCGACCACTGTTGCTTCCCCCAGGTAGGCCATCTCCCCCAACAGTACTCAAACAGGGATATTTATTGTTAAGGGGGACAGCCACTGGTGTACTCTCTAGCATCTGCCGTTTTCCCTTCCCTCCCCTGACTTTTATCCACTTATCTGTCTCCCCAGGCCCCGGAGTGACTACCTGCCTATAGCTCCTCTCTATCATCTCCTCACTCTCTCTGACCAGATGAAGGTCATCGAGCTGCATCTCCAGTTCCCTAATGCAGTCCCTAAGGAGCTGCAGCTCGACGCACCTGGTGCAGATGTGACCGTCCGGGAGGCTGGGAGTCTCCAGGACCTCCCACATTTGGCACCGAGCACAGAAAACCGGCCTCACACACATACTTCCTGTTTGTATTCTACACAAGTAACCTAGCTTGCCTCGACCCGTTATCGCTGAAGCCCCGTTGAGCCAAAGCCTTCCTATTCTGTCTCCCTCTACTCTATCACCCGCTCTATAAAGCTGTCTCCTTTTAAACTCTTCCCATTGTTCTCACTGGCTGACCTCCACGTGCTGCGCAGTCATGCCCCGATCAAACCGCTGAAGAAATATAAGACAATGATGAGGCCTAATTTGGAGTATTGTGTGCAGTTTTGTTCACCTACCCACAGGAAAGATATAGGCAAGGTTGAAAAAGTGCAGAGAAAATTTACAAGGCTGTTGCTGGGTCTGGAGGGCCAAGGTTATAAGAAAAGATTGAATAGGTTAGGACTGCATCCTTTAGAACATAAAAGATTGAGAGGATATTTGATAGAGGAATACAAAATTTTGAGGGGTATGGATGGAATAAATCCAAGCAGGCTTTTTCTGCTTAGATTGGGTGGGACTACAACCAGAGGTCATGGCTTAAGGATGAAAGGTAGAAGTTTAAGGGGAACGTGAGGGAAAACTTTTTCACTCAGAAGGTTGTGAGAGTGTGGAATAAGCTGCCAGTACAAGTGCTGCATTTGAGCTCGATTTCAACATTTAAGAATGTTTGGACAGGTACATGGATAATAGGGATAGTAGGGATACCGAGGGCTGCAGGTTGATGGGAGTGGGCAACTTAAGTAATTTTGGCATGGACTAGCTGGGCCAAAGGGCCTGTTTCTATGTTGTACTTCTCTATGACTCTGACTATAAATAGTTAAAAAGGCATTAAAAAACAAACCGAGTAAAAGATTATGTATTTAAATGAAATACAGAACAAATTATATTACTACCAATAATACTACAGTACTATGAAACTTGTATTAATTCCTAAATAGTTATTGAGGAGGGATTCATCCAGTGTATGCAATGAACAAAATTAGTGCAGACACCAAGTGCAAATAATGGAATTCTTTCATACATGCTATTGATAATTGCATCCTCCAATTCTTCATTTTCATTGTGACATTTCAAGATAATTGTCGATAGATACTTTCAAATTCTTCATAGTTTCTAGCTTGTTGAAGCAGTGAACTCACTTCTTTTCCATTCCTGGTCATTTCTAGCATCTACAAACCTGAATGCTTGAAACTGCAGTGAACAGAACAGTTCGGAATTGTCTTACTGCTTATTTCTCCCCAACTATGAGTGACAATTTTTTTTTTTTTTTAAAACACAAACACACTCAACTGACACTATTTAAAAACTTCGCTTTAAGCACAGTGTGGTGTTTAACAGCCACACAAGCTCAGGTGACTGATGCTATTTAGAAGCTGTTCAGCCAGTCTCCTGCTCCAATTAAGTGGTGTAGTGTTCTAAAGAAATGAAGGGAGTCCTGGCAATTTTCTCAGTTAGTTTTTGTTCTTTAAGGGTTGTCCCAAATAGCTGGATAGCCCGATTAATTGGAATCTATTGTACATGATCAATCATGGCAAGTTATGAAGTAGATCCAAGCAGAAGGGGGAGAAAAAAGTAATGCCTGCAAAATTGATTCATGTTAAAAACCAGGCTCAGAGTTGGAGACAGTATACAGTCTGGTTATATCGGAAATCGCAGAAGCTACGTTGAAATGTGGAAAACTTTCAAATCCTACGTGGAAAAGATGGAGATGTTTTTCCAGTCAGACAACGTCATTGAAATAATGAGGGAAAATGAAAATGATGATGCTGTATGTTAACTCATATAGGTGGTCTTATTAATAGAAACAGGATATGACATGTTGGCAAATCTATTTAGCCACTAATGCACATCAGTGTCCAATTTAATAAACTAGTAGAGATAATCCATAACATTTGTTGGTCAGCAAGATCAGAACTTGTGGAGAATTGTGATGCAGGCCCCACAATCACATCAAGGGAATTGTGCTAGAAGTTCAATTGTGATTTGATAACTTGGGTGTGATGTTTGGAGTGCTTCCTGAGAGATAAGAGCATACATTCATCTCTGGATGAATATATTCAATTATTAATTATGCAAGATCCAATATCCAAATGGATAATCTGTATGCACTTTTATGAAATAGCCTCAATAATTACAAAGGAGATTCAGCCAGTGCACAACATTAATGGAAATGCAGTATTGTAACAATAACAAAGAAAATGGTGGGAACTCCCAGATCGTGTCAGGTCAAATAAATACATTTTGCACAGAAAAGTCTATGTTGGTCTATGTGGGAAATGACATTATCATTGCACCCTAATTTTCCTTAATCTTTTGTGCAATACTTTACTTGAAGGCTTTCTGAATGTCCAGATATACCTCATCAATGTATTCACCCTTATCTATTCAGATAATTGAAACCTCAAAACTATATTAACTCCACCCAATTAGATGATTACTGTTTTTAGTACTCTGATACCACATCTTTTGGAAAATCACACCTTTCCTTTCCACTGGCAATATCATCAAAATGCCAAGTTATTAGTTATTATTTCATGGGGATTTTTTGCCTTTTGGTTCCATTCATTTATCTTATCTTAGTTTTTAACTGATGCCGATATCTTTGTTATACCTGTACTCTCCACTATTTTCCAAGAGGTTTTCCTTGTCTTCTCCTGGGATATTGTATGAGACATTCCACACAGAGATGAGAAGAAACCTTATCACACAGATTATGTTGAATCTTCAGATTCATTGCCCAATAGGTATATGCAGACAGAAGATATTTATTGAATTTGTCTGCATTTTTCTTCTTCACATATGTAATTTATTCTTTCTCAGTCTGTGAGGGATATATTAACTTAAAAAAATTTCTCACTGTTTTGGATCCTTACAACTTGCTTTATGTCTCTCACTAGTTTATTACTTGCTTTCCCTTTCCTTATTTCTCTAATTCTAAACTTTTCCTAGTCTTCAATTTCTTTCAGCAATATTATGTCTTTTCTTTTGATCTAAACACTATCTCTAATCGCTTTTCATAGCCAGAGCTAGTTTACTTGTTCTGCTGCTGTATCATCCTTACAGAAATATGTATTTTGTGTAGTTAGTCATTAGTATTTTACTGTCATAGATTTAACTGTTGCTTCCAATATACCTTATGTATTTGTAATTTTCTTTATTCAGATGTAAAAAACAAATTTCATATCACACAAAATCTCTTTAGTTTTAATATAGAAAAACCTATCATATTATGATCACTGCTCTCATTACTCAATACTGGCTTAAATAGCCTATTTCTATGTTGGTTTTTCAGTAAACTGAGTTTATAAAAATGTTATATATATTCTCTAGAAATTCATACTCTATATCTCCATATAACTACTGTTAAATTTTCAGATTAATAACTGTCTTGATTATCATGGGATTCCTTTTACATGGACTTTTAATTTCCTTATTGATATGTAGCACCTCACCAGTACAGTTTGACATAGACATATAACTACAACACGTCTTCTGTCCTTTGCTGTTTCTTAGCTCCACACAAGTTTATTCAATTTGATTTTTTTTAACTAAGATCATTTTACTCTACTACCTTGATATCACTTTAAAAGTCAGGGTTATCCTACCTTTTCCATTTTGATATATACTGTACGTTTTGTAGGTTACGTTTCCTTGAATATTTAATTTTAAATCCTGTGTAGCAAAGTCTCTATATATTAGAGGAATATTATATACTCATTTATATCTACAGTATCTATTTCTGCTATTGTTGACTATCTTCTTATGGATGTTATGTCATTCAGATATACTGCGTTCAATTTGTCTTTGCACCATTTTTTCCCTGGTCATCTTTAATTGATAGTATACTCTTATAGCTGTATGCACTATCTCTTGTCAGATTCTAGTTATCACTACTAATTTTAATCCTCATGAGAATCACTCTGCTCAAATCGGTTCGGTCACACAGTGGCCACTTTGTAAGGTGCATCTGTACACTTGCTTGATAGTGCAAATATCTAATCAGCCAATCATGTGGCAGCAACTCAATGCACAAAACCACGCAGACATGGTCAAGAGTTTCAGTTGTTATTCAGACCAAATATCAGAATGGTGAAGAAATGTGATCTAAGTGACTTTGACCATGGAATGATTGTCAGTGCAAGACAGGGTGATCTGAGTATCTCAGAATCTGCTAATCTCATGGCATTTTCACACACATCAGTCTCCAGAGTTTGCGGAGAATGGTGCGAGTAATGAAGAACATCCAGTGAACAGCAGTTCGGTGAGCAAAAACACCCAATAATGAAAGGCAGCTATGCCTGCCTTTTTGTTGGCTTTATGGAACAATCTATGTTCCGAACCTATTCTGGTATCTGTCCCCCACTTTTCCTTCGTTACATTGACGACTGCATTGGCACTGCTTCCTGCACGCATGCTGAGCTCGTTGACTTTATTAACTTTGCCTCCAACTTTCACCCTGCCCTCAAGTTTACCTGGTCCATTTCCGACACTTCCCTCCCCTTTCTAGATCTTTCCGTCTCTGTCTCTGGAGACAGCTTATCTACTGATGTCTACTGTAAGCTTACTGACTCTCACAGCTATCTGGACTATTCCTCTTCTCACCCCGTCTCTTGCAAAAATGCCATCCCCTTCTTGCAATTCCTCCGTCTCCGCCACATCTGCTCTCAGGATGAGGCTTTTCATTCCAGGACGAGGGAGATGTCCTCCTTTTTTAAAGAAAGGGGCTTCCCTTCCTCCACCATCAACTCTGCTCTCAAACGCATCTCCCCCATTTCACGCACATCTGCTCTCACTCCATCCTCCCACCACCCTACTAGGAATAGGGTTCCCTTGGTCCTCACCTACCACCCCACCAGCATCCGGGTCCAACATATTATTCTCCGTAACTTCCGCCACCTCCAGCGGGATCCCACCACTAAGCACATCTTTCCCTCCCCCCGGCCGCTTTCCGCAGGGATCGCTCCCTATGCGACTCCCTTGTCCATTCGTCCCCCCCATCCCTCCCCACTGATCTCCCTCCTGGCACTTATCCTTGTAAGCGGAACAAGTGCTATACATGCCCTTACACTTCCTCCCTTACCACCATTCAGGGCCCCAGACAGTCCTTCCAGGTGAGGAAGGACTCACCTTCCAGGTGAGGCGAGACTTCACCTGTGAGTCGGCTGGGGTGACATACTGTGTCCGGTGCTCCCGATGTGGCCTTCTATATATTGGCGAGACCCGACGCAGACTGGGAGACCGTTTTGCTGAACACCTACGCTCTGTCCTCCAGAGAAAGCAGGATCTCCCAGTGGCCACACATTTTAATTCCACATCCCATTCCCATTCTGACATGTCTATCCACGGCCTCTTCTACTGTAAAGATGAAGCCATACTCAGGTTATATTCTGTCTGGGTAGCCTCCAACCTGATGGCATGAACATTGACTTCTCTAACTTCTGCTAATGCCCCACCTCCCCCTCGTACCCCATCCGTTATTTATTTATATACACACATTCTTTCTCTCTCTCTCCTTTTTCTCCCTCTGTCCCTCTGACTATACTCCTTGCCCATCCCCTGGGTCTTTTCCCCCCACCTTTCCTTCTCCCGGGGCCTCCTGTCCCATGATTCTCTCATATCCCTTTTGCCAATTACCTGTCCAGCTCTTGGCTCCATCCCTCCCCCTCCTGTCTTCTCCTATCATTTTGGATCTCCCCCTCCCCCTCCCACTTTCAAATCTCTGACTAGCTCTTCCTTCAGTTAGTCCTGACAAAGGGTCTCGGCCCGAAACGTCGACTCTACCTCTTCTTAGAGATACTGCCTGGTCTGCTGCGTTCACCAGCAACTTTGATGTGTGTTGCTTGAATTTCCAGCATCTGCAGAATTCCTCATGTTTGCAATAATGAAAGACATCAGGGGAGAATGGCCAGACTGGTTCAAGCTGAGAGAAAAGTGACAGTAACTCAAATAACCACATATTATAACAGTGGTGTGCAGAAGAGCATCTCTGAATGTACAACACTTGGAAACTTGACGTGAATGGACTACAGCAGCAGAAGACCATGAACATACACTCAGTGGCCACTTTATTAGGTACAGGAGGTACTTAATAAAGTGGCCACTGAGTGTACTTGATTATCCCAAATTTCAAACTAAATTTATTATCGAAGTTCGTATATGTCACCATAGTCTACCCTGAGATTCATTATGTAAGGACATATAGCCACGGTATACAAGGCTTGATAGAACAAAGTGTACTGGAGCAGTGGCAGTTAAGCAAAGAACGAAAACGATTACAGAAGGGGGGACATTGGGCTGGAGGATCTACTTGAGGAGAGCAGCTTGAATACCATATATGCCTCTTGCCAAGATGTAAAGTAAGAACAGTAACGACATCAATATTATAATAAGGATCAATATCAAGTTGTTATCTGTTATGTCATGAGAAGAGCCTTTTATAACCATACATTTAGTTAGGTGCCGCAGGTGAGGACCACTTTAAAATCACTCTGGTGAACCCTGAGAACATTCGGACAAATGGAATGTGTGGGTCTTCATAATAGCCGGAAGGAAAACATATTGCTTAGAATGCCTGGATGATTATGCTAATAGATTGACCTCATAAAAAATAATTTTTTTTATAAGAACTGTTAAACAGATTCAGTGCAAATATGTCAAGGTTGATTGAGTAGATTCTGCAACAATATGAAAACATTTTTAATAAATCGTAATACTTATTTTTGGGTGGCAGGGTGAGATATGTCTCTACCAAAGGAGGTGTAAGGAGCTCCTTCCCTAGGCCTTCCAGGAGTGGTAGGCCCCCTGGGGGTATTGATTGTTAGTAGGCGGTAGTAACTATATTTTAAACTGAGTGTACTCATTGTCTTGAAATTACTGGATGTCTGTACCTTAAGTATTTGTGATGTAAATAATCTTTTATAGTTTTTGTAGTAAAAAACTGCTTACCTCCCCTGATCAGGGTCACTTGAAGCCATGGGAGCAGGTGCTGGATGGTCATATCAGCAGCTGGTGAATGTCACAAGTACTGGTTATGTGCCCACGAATACCAGGCAGGCAGTCTCTGAAGAGTATTGTAAAGACACTGTCCCGAAGAAGGCAATGGTAAACTACTTCTTTAGAAAAATTTGCCAAGAATAATCCTGGTCATGAGACCATGATCACCCACGTCATACAACACAGCACACAATGATGATGATAATAGGTATCGAAGGGCAGAAAGCTTATAGATGTATAAAACCAATTGGCAAAACCATCTACTATAAACCCTAACTTGTGCTCAATACAGCAATGCAGACATACCTTTGAAGGAGAAAAAGGAGAAGAGCTAAACAAATTTCAGTGACATAAGGTATTGGTCATTGTGATACAAAGTGATTCTTGAGGTGGGCTAAACATTTGGCTATGCAGAAATTATAAACTGACCTTAATGAATCAATCAATGATGAGCAAATCATTCTGCTTATATCCCAATATTTGTACATGGAATTGGCAGAAGCAAATGTTTTTTTTGGAATTTGGACTATTCTCATGCCAATGCCCAGCATAATGCAAAAAGCTAGTATTTCTTGACAGTCAATCTCCATAAAGGGCTATGTTGTATTCCAAACTATTTCACGAGACAAAATGGGTACCAAAATCTTTCCAAGAGCTTATGGATATGATGCTTCAGAGGTCTAACATTATTTGTTTAATTAAAATGATATTCTCACTGATCAATTATGGAAGCAGTGAAGGTCAGATACCTGAGGAGAAGTTCAGAATGCCGGTTTAGCACAATGCCAAGATTGAAACAAATCTGCCTTGATACAGAAAAAAAGTGTGATTTATTTGGGTCTGTGTGAGATAAAAATGGGCTGCAGCCAGTAAAACAGAAAATTGAGGTCATCATGAAAGCTAGGAAAACTAAAAAACCTTTCTGAGCTCAAGTCGTTTTTGTATCTGATCTAATCCAGTATACCCATTCTGACATGTCTATCCACGGCCTCCTCTACTGTAAAGGTGAAGCCATACTCAGGTTGGAGGAACAACACCTTATATTTCATCTGGGTAGCCTCCAACCTGATGGCATGAACATTGACTTCTCAAACTTCCGTTAATGCCCCACCTCCCCCTCGTACCCCATCCGTTATTTATTAATATACACACATTCTTTCTCTCACTCTCCTTTTTCTCCCTCTGTCCCTCTGACTATACCCCTTGCCCATCCTCTGGGTTTTCCCCTCTCCCTCTTTTCCTTCTCCCTGGGCCTCCTGTCCCATGATCCTCTCATATCCCTTTTGCCAATCAACTGTCCAGCTCTTGGCTCCATCCCTCCCCCTCCTGTCTTCTCCTATCATTTTGGATCTCCCCCTCCCCCCTCCCACTTTCAAATCTCTTACTAGTCTTCCTTCAGATAGTCCTGACAAAGGGTCTCGGCCTGAAACGTCGACTGTACCTCTTCCTAGAGATGCTGCCTGGCCTGCTGCGTTCACCAGCAACTTTGATGTGTGTTGCTACAGTTTTTCCATAGTGTTCACAATTTTTCTAAGTTTTAAAGAAAGACAATGACACAGATGTTCGGTTCAGTAAAAACCCTGTGACCTTAGTAAGGAGATCCTAAGCAGTGATTTGCTTTCAGTACATTATGACACTAATGGTAACCTTTAACCTGGTGTGGAGAGCTTTCAACTGCTGGATTGGAGCTGTGATTTGACAGGTCATGGATTGTGGATATGAAAGACCTGTTGCATATGTACCTTGTACCCTGACCAAGAGCGGAAAAAGTGCTAATTGAGAATGAGGTATGAGGAAGGCCATTCATATTGGTTACACAAACATGCTAGCAATGCAGGATTGATGATGGCTACATTGGAGCTGTAGAGGTCGACCATGTAATACTCTCAGTGCTATTATGACATTAAGAGTAGCACATCAAAATGAAATGCATTTGTAGATGTCTAGTTGAGATACCCCCGTAAAGAGATCTTGAAGAGAAAAATATGATACAAGAGATGGACAATTGCCATGTCACAGGAATGGATCCACTTTTAAGGCAGATGAATTAAGGCATCCGTTAGTCTTGCGAGACCATGGATCTGCGCCTGGGCGCAGGCCTAGGCAAGGTAGTATGGAAGACCAGCAGTTGCCCATGCTGCAAGTCTCCCCTCTCCATGACACCAATGTTGTCCAAGGGAAGGGCATTAGGACCCATACAGCTTGGCACCAGTGTCGTCGCAGAGCAATGTGTGATTAAGTGCCTTGCTCAAGGACACAACACATTGCCTCGGTTGGGGCTTGAACTCACGACCTTCAGGTCGCTAGTCCAATGCCTTAACCACTTGGCCATGTGCCCACATGGGAGATGAATCTAAGCACATATACTGAATGCACAGATTTAGACACACATATATATGGAACCTTTTTATCACAATGGTATGAGTTGTCCACTACCTAACATTGTAAAAATTGTTTCACAATGGATCACAAAAGAATAGAAGAAGAAGATAATGGAGGAACTCCATGCATTTCAATATAGTAAAAAGAAGACAGAGCTGTAAGGTCGGCTAGGCTTTGACAATGATATACAGTAAGCCAGAACTGTTGAACATTACATAACATAACCTTCCAAAGTAAGACTGCTCTCATGGGTTCATCTGAAATATTATGAACGAAGTGTAGCCCACTTTTTGTATTACTGGCAGCAATTCAAGAGGGCTTCACATCAAACAAATAGGACTGTACTATCAACTATGAGGAATTAATCTTTGACAAACATGGTCATATTAAATAAGTAAAATCAAACAATAGTTTAAGTTTGTCATCTGACTGTACATAGATGACACCAAACTAAACAACGTTCCTTCAGATCACGTGTACCCACAACAAATATATCACATACAGCACATAAACATGTTAATAAAATAAGCTGCCACAAATAAGTTAATAAAATTTCATTCAAAATGCATATGAAGTACGCAGCTCAGATAAACAGTACAGTAAATAGCTTTCTGTTCCAGTAGTGAGACCTAGGTGGTGGCAAGGTATTTATTAGTCTCACAGTGTCAGGGAAGAAGCTGTTACCCAGTTTGGCAGTCCTAGTCCTGATGCTCCTGTACCTCCTTCCTGATGATTGTAGGTCAGAGAGATTGTGGGATGGGTGGTAGGAATCCTCAACAATGCTTCAGCTCCTTTGTATGCAACTCACCAGCAGATATCACAAATAGAGGGAGACCTTAGTGATCCTCTTGACGGTTTTTACTATTCTCAGACTATCATCAATAGTCCACCATTCAGATATTTGTAGTCTGAACAATTTCAAAAATTAATGGAGTGAGGTATCATTTCAATTTTTAACACTCACCTTCACAATGGAGAACCAGAAGGTTCAGTTTTTGTGATGAAGGAGGCATTGGAGAAATTCCTCAGATTACCTATCTGGAACTTCCTAAAAAATTTATTGCAGCCTCAAGATAGATATCTACTTAACATAATCCTTAAAGAAATGACAGCTTTAAAGCAAAAAAAAAAATTACATAAACTATTCTGCTTCAATTTTTTAAATAAAAGAAGTATCCTGGGTCGCCAGTTTGTGAATTTGCTTTGAATGTTAAGAAACATAGAAACATAGAAAACTTACAGCACAATACAGGCCCTTCGGCCCACAAAGCTGTGCCGAACACGTCCTTACCTTAGAAATTACCTAGGGTTACCCATAGCCCTCTATTTTTCTAAGCTCCATGTACCTGTCCAGAAGTCTCTTAAAGGGCCCTATTGTATCACCTCCACTACAGTCGCCAGCAGCCCATTCCACACCACTCTTTGCATAAAAAACTTACCCCTGACATCTCCTCTGTACCTTCTTCCAAGCACCTTAATACTGTGCCCTCTCGTGCTAGCCATTGAAGCCCTGGGAAAAAGTCTTTGACTATCCATGCGATCAATGCCTCTCATCATCTTATACACCTCTATCAGATAACCTCTCATCCTCTGTCACTCCAAGGAAAAAAGGTTCACTCAACCTATTCTCATAAGGCATACTCCCCAACCCAGCCAACATCCTTGTAAATCTCCTCTGCACCCTTTCTATGGTTTCCACATCCTTCCTGTAGTGAGGCGACCAGTACCGAGCACAGTACTCCAAGTGGGGTCTGACCAGGGTCTTATGTAGCTGCAACGTTGCCAGTTCCACCTGCATAGATCTTCTTGTTGAAATAATGTCTCTGGACTCTGTTATGTTCTTTCTCATGATACTGCTCATTAGCACTAACACAGTTCGATTCCTCTTGTGGGAAGGGCTTGATAAACATATTCCATCTTATCGTTGCTACGCTCCCTGACTGAGGTTATTAAAACCTGATCTCTAACCGGACATAGTAAACTGACCCAAGACCAGTAGCATAGAATGTTTTCCATATCGAAGCTGACTGAACCACTGTATTAAATATTACAATCTTAAACATGTTAATTGCCTGTAAAGAATGAAACATCAAATAAATGGTCCTGAAACTTGCACATTTCTAAAAATCACTTTGTAATTAGACTTCTAACCAGGAAAGATTGAAGTAGGTCAAAACACAACCAGTCAACCTGTTCCCAGCTTTCATCAGAACGCGTAATAAACACGAGCTGAACATGACAGATGTGCCTGGATCTTATTGGGGCTAGAACAGGTTGGCCAAAACCTATTTAAGAATATTGTGTTGCCTCCTGTCCCATGATCCTCTCATATCCCCTTTGCCAATCACCTGTCCAGCTCTTGGCTCCATCCCTCCCCCTCCTGTCTTCTCTTATCATTTTGGATCTCCCCCTCCCCCTCCCACTTTCAAATCTCTTACTAACTCTTCCTTCAGTTAGTCCTGACGAAGGGTCTCGGCCTGAAACGTCAATTGTACCTGTTCCTAGAGATGCTGCCTGGCCTGCTGCGTTCACCAGCAACTTTGATGTGTGTTGCTTGAATTTCCAGCATATGCAGAATTCCTGTTGTTTGCTAGGAGCAGTGCTCAGTTTAGACTTTAGAAAACATGCCAGTTTCCATAGATATTTCTCAGACCTGTAAATTCCACATCTGTCCAATACACCATTTCTGCATCTCTGTCTTATCCAGTCCTGGTATACAAAGTGACTTACTTCTCCCTGTGGCTTAAGTTATGATGCTTACATGGTTTCCACTTTTACTCAAAACTGAGCTGCACAAGATTCAGCTTTAAAATGAGCATCTTATTCTTTAATATTTTAAGAGTCTGTTGTGGATTGAGGAGACGTATGGAATGCTACAAGCCATTGTTTGCTAATTGTTACTCAGTGGTCCACTCTTTCCATCTTATTCTTGTCCTCTCCCAACTTGAAGAAAGAGAACGTATCAAACTCAATTTGTCTCGTGCAGATGTCTGCATACTCTATAAAAGGACCATTTGATTTCATGAAGTTACAGACAACATATACTCTACAGCTTGAACAATCTACAAATTTCAACTGTATTCGCATTCCTTCACTTGGAGAGGATCAGCTGTGTGGGATTAAGTTTTAGTTTATTTAAGTGTTTTAATTTTATATTTTTAAATAGGCAGATAGGTGACAAGCTGTTTCATTCTAGCTTTTTAAAATTAAATTTTGAAGGGAATCAACACAAACAAAATGCTGGAGGAACTCAATAGATCAGGCAGCATTTATGGAAATGAAGAAACAGTCAAACTTTTGGGCAGAGATCCCTCAGGACTGGAAAGAAGGGGGTGAAGATACAAGCATCAAAATGTGTGGGGAGCGGGAGGAGAACTGGCTAATAGGTGATAGGTGAAGCCAGGTGGGTGGGAAAGGTAAAGGGCTGGAGAAGAAAGATAGGAGAGGAAAGTGAACCTTGGGAGAAAGGAAAGGAGGAGGGGCACCAGGGGGAAGTGATAGGTAGGTGAGGAGAAGAGGTCAGAGGCCAGAGTAGGGAAAAGAAGAAAAGGAAAGGGGGAGGGGAAAGTTACCAGAAGGAGAAATTGATGCTCATGCCATCAGGTTGGAGGCTACCTAGACGGAATATGAAGTTGCACCTCCACACTGAGTGCGGCTTCATTGGGGCAAAAAAGTGGGCCATGGACTGGCATGTTGAATGGGAATGGAGATAGGAAATAAAATGGTTGTCCCTTGGAAATTCTGCTTTTGGCAGATGGAGCAGAGGTGCTTGACAAAGCAGTCCCTCATTTTATGTTGGGTTTCAACAATGTAGAGGAAGCCACATTGGGACCATAGGATACAACAACAGATTTGCATGTGAAGTGTTGCCTCAGCAGGAAGGAGCATTTGGGGCCCTGCATGGAAGTAAGGGAGGACGTGAATGGGTATTTCTGTCACTTGCAGGGATATGTGCCAGGAGGGAGGTTAGTGGGGAGAGATGAATCGACAAGGTAATCACGGAGGAACCAATCCCTGCAAAAGGTTTTGACGGAGTAAAGATGTGTTTGGTGGTAGGATCCCATTGAAGACGGTGTAAGTCACAGTGAATGATGTGTTAGATGAGGAGGCTCATGGGGTGGTAGGTGAGAACAAGAGGAACTCTCTCTGTGTTTAGGGGGCGTAGGATTGAGTGAGCACGGATGTTTGAGAAATGGAGGAGATGCGGGTGAGGGCAGCATCAATGGTAGAGGAAGGAAAACACTTCTCTTTGAAGAAAGAGGACACCTCTGATGACATGGAAAGGAAATCCTCATACTTAGAATAGACATGGCAGAGATGAAGGAACGGAGAAATGGAATAACATTTTTACAGGAGACAGGGTGGGAAGAGGGAATGTTAAAATGGCCATAGCAATCGATAGGTTTATAAAGGATGTCAGTATAGGTGAGATGGAGTCAGTAAGATTGAGAAAAGATAGAGAGATGTCAGATATGAACCAATTGAACTGATGGACAGAGTGGAAGCTGGAGGAAAAGTCGATGCAACTGATAAGCTCAGCATAGGCGTATGAAGTAGCACCAATGCACTCATCAATGTTGCGCAGGAAGCGTTGGGGAGTATTGCCAGGGAAGGCTTGAAACATGGACTGTTCTACATAGCCAATGAAAAAGCTGGCATAGCTGGTGTCCATGGCTAAACCTTGAATTTGGAGAAAGTGGGAGGAACCAAATGAGAAATTGTTGAGGGTGAGGACCAGTTTTGCCAGACAGAGGAGAGTGGCGGTGGAGGGGAACTGGTTGGGTCTTTTGTTGACAAAGAAGCAGAGAGCTTTAAGGCCTTTTTGATAGGGATGTAAATGTATAGAGACTGAACATCATTGGTAAAAATGATGTGGTCAAGGCCAGGGACTTAACAGTTGTTGAGGAGATTGGAAGTATGTGAAGTAGGTGGGAAGGGACTGAACCAAGGGAGATGGAATGCAGTTTTTTTTTTAGCAAATGATGGTGGGTGGGGGGCGGTCAGTGGTGTTGGAAGATACAGAATTGATACTAGCTCAGTTAGCTGCTTGTTGGCAAGGAAAACCTGGGTCAGTGAGTCTGTTTCTGCACTGTATAGCACTATCATTCAAATTGTTGAGTTTGAGAAGGGTCCAGATGGGAAAGCGAGGAGTATATGTTGGATCGAGGGTAAAGTTTTTAGATATCAGAGGAAAAGGAGAATATTGACCTAAGTTGGTTGTTCAAAAAGAATAATGTAAATGATAAAAAGAGTAGTTAGAAAATGAATGATTACTGATAAGTAAAAGAGTATACAATATGATGAAAGCATTTTTGGGAACAAAGTACAAATTATGAGGAATGGAAATAGAAGGGCAACCATAAAGGATTACTTTCTGCAAGAATTGTTTTCTCAGATGATTAGAGCCACTGTTGTTTTTCAATAAGACCATCTCATTTACAGATTGAGAAAAGAACTAGGAAAGTACAAAGAAAGAAACAAGTAAATGTCCAAAACAAAAGGAAAATGGAGTAGTTCAAAGGTTGGAAGTGAACACCTTCAATTTTTTAATTGTGCATTTTCATGAAAGTAAACTGCTGATTAAAAAAAATGGATTTAAATGATTGTTCGTTTGTACATTATGTTCCGCGTGTATGACATAGGTGATCAAGGTCTTTCCATGACCATGATTGTTCTTGGTAAATTTTTCAACAGAAGTGGTTTTCCGTTGCCATCTTCTGGGCAGTGTCTTTACAAGACCCCAGCCAATATCAATGCTCTTAAGAGGTTGTTGGCCTGGCGTCAGTAGTCACATAACCATAACTTGTGATATGTCACAGATATTCACATGACCATCCACCACCTGCTCTCTCACGGCTTCATGTGATGCTGATCGGGCATGGGGGGAGGGAGGGGTGCTATCCAAGGAGCTACATCTTGCCTAGGGGTGACCTGCAGGTTTGTAGTGGGAAGTAGCACCCTATACCTCCTTTAGGAGAGACATATCTCCACTTCGCCACTCAGAAATGATTGTAAATCCTCTTCAAAAAAAATTAAATTAAAACTGAATCCTATGGACAAAGGGAACAAAACAAATAGATTTGTAAAATAGTTGGATAAATGATCAAATTGCATGAATTTTAATTCAGCAAATAATTTCAAGTTAATGAAACAGAAGAAAAATTGTGCTAATGCAAAATATCAAATGTGGTGGGGTGGCTAAAAGAAGTTTTGGTTGACTTGAAATAAAAGTTGCAATCTAGTTAATTATATCATCAAAGTTGACATTCCAATGTGTCTTCCCATTCTAGATTACAGAAGTAAAAACAAAATATAATTGGATATTAATTAAATCAAATTTAACAAAATATATTCAGACTCTAAATTATATTCAACTGTTTTGACTGCAATTGTCTTCTTAAGGAAAATTCGAGCAAAAAACAATTAAGTGTGCGTTTACTTGCTTTCAATTCAACTATTTAGTTTGCTTCTTATTGGTCTGAAAACCCTAGCTATATATATTTCGTAAATGTGTTGTCTTCTTGAGCTCCTGGTATTGGTCTATTGGTTCTGATTGCTCACTATAATAAGGTCATCCTTGTTTAAATTGAATTTGCCAGTTAGATGATATACAGTTCTTAATAAGCAATACTCTTGATTTCGGTCACTATTTCTGTTGGGAAAATTCTGGCTTTTCCTTCAGAGTTGGACTTCACATTTAAGTCTTTTTTTTCATCTGCTGTTTATATTGACTCACATCAAAATTAATCGGCTATTTTATCTTCTCAAAATCTTTTATATTCTTTATTTTAGCAAAATTAAAATAGGCAGCGTTTACATTCAGAAACAATTGTCATGGGTAGAAAGAGACCTTAGCGTGTTTTTTTTTCTCTATTTTTAATTATCTTATGTTGGCTGTGTGCTGCCGGAGCACAATGCAAGTATGAAAAAAATAACGCCAACTGAAGATGTTGGCTTAAAACAAGAAATATTTTTTCATATTTTCTGTCATGCAGAGACAGTATCTACTTGGTTATTTTACGTCATGGTTCCATAAACTGTTTCCAGGCACATGGAGAAAAAAATTGCGCTAGGTTTATTTTACACGTAACAACATCTGGAAACGGTCAGCAGACAGCTCGCACAACTCCTTCAGTCATTGCGGGGAATGGCTGCACGACTTAATTTTTTTTCCCCCTTGCCTCTTTTTCATGGCTTGTTCAGTCGCTTTCTTAAAATCGTCTTTCTTATTTAGTAAAAGACATGATTTAACCCTTGGAGGGCTGGCCGGGATATCAAATCATCCCCCGCCCCCTCACTCTCTCTCTCTCTCTCACACACACACACACACACACACACACACACACACACACACACACACACACACACACACACACACACACACACACACACACACACACACACACACACACACACACACACACACACACAACAATTTCCACCGAACAGAGTGAAAGTGAGCTTGGAATGTGTGTGATGTGCTCTTAGTGAAGCCCCGGATGTAGTCAGGATGTGCTGTGAGAAAGAGGGAGGTAGAGAGGATCAGTTACTTGCGTTTTATAGTAATAATGGGGATCAGGTAATAAATCGCTTTTTGTGGAAGAAAAATTTGGCCTATTTAAATGGTGAATGAAAGCAAAAGGATGTATATTCCCGAGGAAAACCATCAAGGTAAGAATTGTAAGAAGGGGGAAAAGAAAACGGAGAAGAACATCACAAATCTTATTTCCTCAAACATAACCGGTGGGTGCTTGGGTTTTATAGCAGTACTAAACAGACAGTTTGTTGGGATAGTTTATTTTATGCGGTGTCTTGGATTTTTTTTTCTCTCCCGGAGATTAACCTGCAGACATGCATGTGAAACACTGGATTGGAGCAGTATCGTTATACATGTCTTTCGTGTGAAATTAATATGCTATGAGTTGTGTGAACCTTTATTTTAAAAGCAATGCTTCTAATAGTCAGATACTATTTTCAATATCCGAAGAATGCTTCGAGACTATAACGAAAAGGTTATGAAGAAAATCTAAATTGGGCATTTTGAGCCCCCTTCCTCCCCCCCCCAGCCGATGAATCATTATTCCTTTAAACTATGGAAGGAGATTTGTTTTTCTTCAGTTTTTTTTTGTAATCGTTCTCGAAGGAAATGGCTCCACCATGTGAAGTTATCATTTAAAGTTGCAGTTTTTCTTCTCAAATCAAATCCTGTAATATTTATAGGTGTACGAATGGTCTTAATAATCATTATTTCACATAGAAAAAAACATTGCTTGGAATTGATTAATATTTTGGAATTAGTTCGATTGAAAGTCGAATAATTATTAGGAATGGACATCAATTAATGGGACGAGGAATACTACGGATTGCACTATTTGGTTTATACATGTTGAAAATATTTTGCAAGATATTTTTATTCCAGGCACCAATTATGGTAACAGGCGGGCAGTCCTTACACATGGCCTTCCCAATGCCAATACAGACGGCTTGGCTCCAGAGCACATACCAAGTCCGGGGGCTGCCCTGTCGTGGCAGGCAGCAATCGACGCGGCCAGACAAGCCAAAGCCGCTGCGATGATGGGCAACAATATGGTCTCTACAGCCAATTCAACCCAAAGGAAAAGACAACAGTACAGCAAGCAGAAAAAACAAGTTAACGCTGCGACCACACGGCCACCACGGGCTCTCTTCTGTTTGACACTTAAGAACCCTGTAAGGCGAGCATGTATCAATATAGTCGAATGGAAATATCCTTTAAGAAAGCAAATAAAGAGTTAGTGTCAACTGGCGGAAGTAATACAAAAATGCAGCATTTTTAACTATATACACATAGACATAGCCCCAGATTCAAATACAAATGCATATATTTTGATATGCTGAGTGGTCAGTGGTCTCTAACATGTCACATTTTTACAACTTTAACTTATTACTAAGTTACAACGTAGCTCATTCCATTATCAAATTAAAGAACTCTTTAACACAATACATTTGATAGACTGCACCAAAGTAGGTTCTCAAGATTAGTGGAGAGAAAAAAAAAAGAACAAGTTCTAAAGTAGACCCTAGATACCTGGTTGAACAGCTCAAATCAGAGCTGCTCAAGGTTTATTTATTGGAGGAGTGCAGACATTGATGCAGACCTGTAGGAGTTTGCGGTATTGCAGAGGAAGAAGAGGACAGGAAGTTCTAAACTTAGCTTGGGATGAATAGGACTGGATGGGCAGGGGATGGAGTTAGTGATGTGAACTGGAAACAGTGGTTCCAATGATGGAGAAAATGCTGCTCATCCTACTTTGGACACACACAGTTATATACACATAAAACATAAAAGTTTTTGGATTATGTCACTCAGGCAACTTGAGAAAGGAAGGCTGATTTGGGGCACTTGAGGTAATCATTCTTGACCAAAAATTGTGGTAGGTGATTTTCTGCTGACTTGGAGGGCACATGAATGGCGGCATAAAATACTTGGAGTATTTTGATGCTCCAGGAAGGCATTGGTCAGTACTCCACCAAACACACGCAAGATTTTTCTCCAGATGTTTACAAGCTTGTGATTTTATAATATGTATTTACATATCCCATACTTTTGAATAAGATGTCACTTTATAGCGCAGTAGACTTGCCTACTTCATCTGAGGCACCCATAATCAATTCTGGAGACATTTTTCATAATTTTGGGTAATGATTGTTATGGAAAGTTTTGTTTTCAGATTGGCATTTACTATTCTGTGTATAAAGACCCCTTAACTCCTTGTCTCAGGCCATTCGAAATCATTATTCTTCTAACTATTTTCGCTAATTGTGTGGCCTTAGCTGTCTACATACCGTTCCCAGAAGACGACTCGAATGCAACCAATTCCAACCTGGTAAGTTCGAGATGTTTAAATCATTATTTGAAAGATATATTTTGTCTAGATTGAAAAGGGAAAGTATATGACTTTGTGGAGTTTTATTGAAAGCTTGGTAGTTTTGTTTTGTGCTGCGGATCGAATGCAATTTTGGATTTGGTTGGTGGTATTGGATTTGACTAGTGTCATTGATGACCATGCTGCACGATGGTAATAGTTTAACTTTGATTGTACATTACTGTAAGAATGTGTCTCTGTTTGGTTTTTAAATCTTTAATTATCTATTTGCATTATACTTTGCTACAATATATTTGAGTACCTTGCACTGATGATCTTTTATTATTTCCATATGTTTTGAAATGCAGCTTCAATCAGTTAACCCTTAACATTTTAACTGGGTGATGTTGACAAACTGATTCTTTTACTTATCTGATCACCACAATCCTATTGAAGATGGGGTTCGTGACCTGGTTATCACTCCGCAAAATGGCGGTCTGTTTAAGTTTTTAATTTCATTGGGGTTCGTGCTTCGTGGGAAATGTGCTACAAAGAGTTGTTGAAAGGTTGTGATGGATGATTTATTAAAGATACAGTTGGTAAATACGGTGAATTACAAGTCTGTCACTATTGCTTTGAAAATGAATCAGGAAAATCTGTAAAATATCCTGTTACTTTGAGACATTTAATCAATGCAGGATTCACAGATATAGGCCAAATAAATAAAGAAGAAGTATTTAGGGCACTTTGATGAAACCAGTCTTTTAATTTTATGCTAAAACAATTGTATTAATTTTAGAATCTTAAAATATTACTGTTTTGATTTTTTTCATTGTTCTATGTAATACTTTTAGTGAGCAATTTGTTGCAATAGTATGTTGTGATATTGAGTATTATTTTATATGCAAGATCTCTCTTAACTTCAAGAAAGTCTCCGTTCATGATCTTACCAGTCACTTAATCCTATATATAAAAATCTTACACGTAACTTTAAAATTAAAAATGATCCAGGTCTCAGTCAATCGACCAAAAGTCAATTAATGGTGAGATGCAGCAGTTAAGACAAGTATTATTGTAACATTTTAAGTGTCTCATTGCATGTTTGTTACACGCAATGAGATACCTTGTACAACCATCAGCTAATTCTAGATAGTTTGGGGGCTTCAGTTGGTACTGTTCATATGAACAAAACTTTCATTGATTTATTCAATGAAACTGGAATCACAATTTTATTTTAGCAAAAGCTTCAGCGATCTGGATACCATTCTTCTGTTTCTTTTGGGTAGCACTTGAAATTTTGTATGCATATAATCAGAGATGCTATTGTTAGATTTTAATAGGAAAAGTAAGTAATGCTTTGAAATAAACATCCATTAGACTTAAGCAGAGGTACTGAGAAAATATTTTTATTTTGTGACACTGATAAAGTACATTATGTTGCATATTTCAGTTGCCAGAGAGTTTTTTTATTGACGCTTGCTACCAACAAACAAGTGAGCTTCCCCGTCTCTAATGTCAGATATCCTGGTAGGTTTAGCTGCCTCCACCACCATATTTCTGTAAGTGGGTTTGGGAACTGAGTTATTTCTACATCAGTGCTGTGAATGGCAATTCCAGTTCAGTTGTCCCACTCTTGCGGAGCAATTGAAACAAGACCTCAGTTTGGCAGTGCTGTAGTAGGAGTATCCCTATTGTTTCAATAGCTCATTTGATTGTGATGGGAAACTGGGGGTTGGGTGTGGTTATGTGAGACAACCCAGAATGTGAGATTTAGCGTGCTTGGTTTCGTTGTGATGGAACCTCCTTTTCTTGTATTTGAAGAGTCTTCTAGCTCAGCAAGTATAAGAAACCAGTTATCTGTCTTCTCTTGTTTTATTGTAAATAAGTTGCTGGGTTTTTCACATTCAACCAGTGACTATACTTCAAAAATACTTAGGATGCTCCAAAGTTTGCGCACATCCTGAGAGATACAAAAAGCATTTTGTAAATGCTAGTAACTTTATGGTAGGGTGTGAGTAATGCATTGGTAAATATTCCCATTGGATTTATTTGTAACTCTAATTTTATTATCATCCAATAACATGTTGGCACATTTTGTATGCTTACCTTTTAATTCAGAAAGACCTTTAACAATTGTAGAGAAATGACTTCAAATTTTTTCTTTACAGATCATCTTAAAGGCACTCTGTTTAACTTTAACTGCAAAGTCCATTTTGATATTTGCTTTTCGTTTTTCATTAAATACTTCTTAAAATAATTGAAGAAAAACTATTGGAAGCTAAATGAAAATATTCAGCTGGTTGACACTGAAGTTTGTGAAATTGGTTTGTATTGCATGATTCAAGTTCAGCTGACATTATTAGAGTTCAGACCCAAGCTCAAGGTTTTGGAAGAAGCAGAAAGCTTTTGAAAGTGGAATTAAATATGTAATGGATAAATTGAACTGGTTAGTGTAAAACTCCTTAATTTATTATTTATTTAATACTTTCTCTGGGCGTTAGTGGTGTAGAGGAAAATATGTCATGAAAAATGTTTAACAATCATAAAGGCTTATTTGCTAGCTGCGCGTCTTCTTCTTGGGGCCTTTAGCTCCCAGTGGAGCATAGGCCATTGCTGATCTCCTGCCTCCGTCATCCGCAAAGTCAGTGGCACGGTTGGAGTTCATCAATGTTTCTGTAATCCATGGTATCCACTGTACAGGGGATTGGCCTGTATAGCTTCACCAGAGACCTGTAGGCTGGCTTTACCATTTCCACCTATCACGTTGGGGACATAGGGTTGGACTTTGAGAGGCATAGCTGCACTTAAGCTTGCATAATACTTCAAAATTGGATGGACAGGAAATGCATATTCAAATATTCAAATATAACAATAATTTATAACATAGAAACATAACATAAATTTATTAGTGGATAATTGACAAATTTCCTGTGAATTTGAGTAAGTTGTTTTTTATAGTTTTAATTTCATATTTTCAGCACCTGCAGTTCCTTTGATTCAAGATATGTCATCGGCATCTTGAGTACTTGTCTATTTAGCTTCACAGGCTATGTATGCATGTTGCAACTTTATTTCTCCATAGAAAATTCTGTAATCTTTAACACAAGTAATTTGTACCATTGGAATAAATTTGTTGAAATTGTGTAGTACTTTAAAAATTGTTATGGGTTGTCGGTTAGCTATTTTGTTTCCTCCTTTGAAGGAGAGATATTACTTCCCCTCGTCAGGACAGAACAGGGAATTCATAAAATTGTTTCCAATGGTGAAAGGGCTGTTTCTATATTGACCAAGTGGTAGAATGGGTCAATGCATATAGGTGTTTAAGGGATAATTTTTGAAGAGTTTGATGTTGAGAGGCTATTTCCTCACAAAGAGAGTTTAGAAATTAAGTCCATAGTTTCCAGTTAAAGAAAATATTGAACCACTGTAGTCCTGAGCACTGATTTTTAATTATAATCGGTGAGATAGAGTGTGCTTCTCTTTCTCATGTTAACAGCAGATAGTGAGGGTAGCCAAACGTGATTCACGTGTCGAGTATATAATGGCAATAAAGAGCTGAAAGCTTATTTCTAGGTCAAGTCAACCAGTAGTTGCAAGCAATCTAATAGAGCTTGATATGCAGCCAAAGAAAGGACTGAATCAATGGTATGATACTATGGCTGCAGTGCCTTATGTGGGAGTCTAATTTGACAGCTGTCCTTTTGTCTATGGATGAAGTGGAAATTTAAAGAATTAATCTTTGGAAATCCTGGAGCTAGTGGTTCAATAGTAGGAAGAAGAACAAATGGAAGACATTGACTTGCTTAAATGCACTTATTTGATTCCTTGCCTAGTGTTTTTAATGTTGTTTCTTTCATTCCTCTGGTTTAGTAATCAAATGATATAATCACTATTGCGCAAAATTTATAATTTCCGTTAAGCGGCAGATTGTAATTCATTAGTAACTCTTTAAAGGACTTTTGCAGTCGGGCCTCTGCCACTGCATTTGTTTGCTGCAGTTCCACATTCTGTCAAGACGATGGTGCTGTGAAGCAGGTTTTGAATTTCCAAAATATCAGCCATATTACTTATGTCTAAGATGAGTGGATCACTATTTTTAGGCTTGTTAATTTCTCAGCCATTTACCATCCCCACTCCCCACCCATCTCACAGGTATCTCCAGATCATCTAATCTATCTAATATGCACTGTGCAACAATTTCAGCCCTACGTGCAGCTTTTTGGGCGTCCTTTTTGGATTTCAGATTCTCTGGCCCAATATTTCACAATCAACTTAACTTTTATGAAAACTTGTTTTTTCATGCACAAGCCTCAGAATTTCTCCTCTTTAAATGTAACCAGGCTATGCTTGCTAACCATGTTGCAAGTAGTAAAACAACAACGACCGTGGATAACTCAGAAGTTCCCTCATTATTCTTTGTTGAACAACACCTCTTAAGGATGACTGGAGAACTTAAGATTTATCAGCTTGCACTGCAGTCAGTGGGTCATCGGCAAAGGTGAAGTTATATTTGTTTGATGGTTAGGTCATTGTGTATTTGGATGGGAAAAATAGTTGTCAATACATCTTCCTGACCTAGACCATTGTTTTGCAGAGAACAAAAACTTTACTTTCCTCTAAGTTTGATATTGAAGCTGCAGTTTTGAATCAGGGAATAGTTAATATGTTCAATTTATTTGTTCTAAACTCTTATGAAATAGATTTAATAACAGTGTAACATTCTGCAAAGAGTTCACTGGAATTTTTACAAGTGATTTGTCATTTTTTAAAATCTACTTTCCAACTCCACAAATGCTGCCTGACCTGCAGAGTATTTCCAGCTGTTTCTGCTTTATTCAGATGCTTGTTCAAGGTTGATTCTTTTTCCAAAATGAATTAAATGAGGATAAGACCTTCTGTAATGAAAACATTTTAAAATTCCTCCCCTGTTCATATCTGATTCAGCAATAAAAAGTATTCACAAATCAGGTACTGTACAGATACTGAAGATGATTAGAAATTAATTTTTTAGAGTAATGTAAGGAATAAATACAGAAAGAAAGAAAAATGAAGTAGTAAAAGATAAAATAATAGTCACCAACCAATCACTAAGACATGCAATATACTTCTGGAGTGAAATGCAAGTGTCCAACATCTTTTCCAGTTGTGCTTTCCCCTTCTCCCAACCACCCTTCTCTCTCTCCCACTGCCCTTCTCTCCTCTCCCCTTCTCCTATTTGCACATAACCCCCCTTACCCTACTACCTTTTCATGGTACAATGCCACATGGTATCTCTACAAACCATTTTTTGGTTCCCAGACAAACATGTTTTTACCATCAGAGCTGTAGACCATTACTCACATTATGTTCTCAAGACATTGCTGTGGACTGATTTCCTTGTACGTTCTCAAAACATTCCCATAATCCAGAGTAACACCATGCCGTTTTACAAACTGTCATTTTGTATTACACGTCTTAACCTATACCAAGGAAGAATCAAATGTAACTCTTTCCTTACATGTTCAAAGCCTGGAGAGGTGGCAAAGCATTGTTTATGTAAAATGTTCATGTTGGAGCCTCTGAACCCTCCTGACTGGAGATTCTACTGGCACTGTACACCTAATGTAGTAACCTTTGATAATACAGCATAATCTGAAAATATTCTGAAATCCTGATAGTTCAGAAACTGGCTAACTACTGCAGAGTGTGAAAGGGGTAGGCATCCAAAGCTGGGAATTCAAAGTATGGTTAGGGTTTGAACTATGGGGTGTAATGCTCAAAGATGGAGTTGTGCACCAGGGATCAGGAACGTGGATAGGTTTACACCTGGAGCAGGGATGCAGAGTGGACTTCTCAGCCCTTATAAACTTGTTGAGTTTGCTGGGACATTTATTATCCTATCGTACAAACATGTTTAAAAATGAAATAAAAGTATGGAGTGTATCATGAGTAAGACTTATTTGTTCAGAAAATCAGTTATTTGGCACTACCAAAGTCCCAAGGTGTTACATTATCAGAGTTTAGCGGTAAACTGATGGTCAGTCATTATCACACCTTTCTTGCGTGTGATCCAAATTTTTTTTAGATTATGAAGACACGTAGTCCTCTTTTATTGTCATTTAGTAATGCATGCATTAAGAAATGATATATTATTTCCTCCGGTGTGATATCACAAAATTAAGAGAAGTATTAGCAATTTGAAAAGCATATACATGAAGCAATTAAATAAGGCAAAACATAAATGGTGATTAACAATAATGCAGTATTTAAACAATAACGACAGTTAACTGAGATTCTACACAGCTCAGCAGCATCAACTCACTGGTTGTGTGGGTGATATGTTGTTAGATTTGAGATGCTAAACCATGGCCCCATCTGCAATTCAGGAGGAACTAAAGGATTCCATCATGGTTCACAAAAAAATGTCACCTAATCAATGAGTGTACTTGCACATTTATGTAAATTTAACTCTGCAAAAGTTGATTTTGCTCATCAATAAATTAGCAGTACTTATTGTACAGAAATATTTGCTTTTGGAGGTAATGATGCTTCCTTCAGTCATTAAGTGATTCTTTTCTTCCCTACTTTCTTCTGTCATGGTTGTTTTGAATCACATGTTAAACACATAATTAAAAAGCATTTCCCATCTCACTAAATTTATCTCTATCTGGTGACTCTACCAGTAATGGTAATTCTCATGAGAGGTATCCTTTATTTTGGAGGGCTAAATGGAATTTATCAAAAAATCTCCTGGAATTGTATATTTTGGAGATCATATTGTTTGTTTTAAAATTCAATTAGTGGTCCTTTTGCTGTCATATTTGGCCTCAGTTAAGCTACCATTCCTTCACCTTGTTAAATCAATTTACTCATTCAGAACCTTTGCACGTCCACTTTTTAACACACTCATCTTTGTAACATCTGCCATTGCACATAAGGGGAAATACACTAATGTTACTTCTCTTTTAATTTTAAATTACCTTACTTTGATAAAAGTAAATTACTTTAATTTATTAAATTAAATAAATGTAATAAGTTGATAAACTTGTAATCAATTTTATTACTTTGTTTAGATAAATTGACATTTAATTTTGACTTGTTGGCCAAACAGAGAAGAAAAGCTTTAAAAGCTATTAAGGTCTATGGAAATGCTGATTATTATTTGAAATCTGTAGCAAAGTTAGATTAATGATTTCAAATTAAATGAAGTTCTGTACATGAATAAAAATTGTAAATAGTTTTGTCATTTGCATTATTATATATTTGATATCTAACATTGGTCTTGTAGATATTTGTGTCATCAGAGTCAAGGAGAAAGCAAATTATCAGATATAATCATCAACATTATTTGAAAGTATAGATAGGGATTTGAAGGATTTAGGAAGTGAATTCTGGATTGTTTAATGTCATTTCCAGTACAAAAGGTAAAGGAGAATGAAATAATTGTTACCCCGGATCTGATACACCCCAAAAAATACAATAAGATGAAAAAAACTATAATAAAAATACACAGTAAATATACATTGTTACTACAATACTACGTTGTTGGTGTCTTAGGACTGGGTGTGTTGCACCCATGCCAGCCCCTGCCCCTGGCATTCATTTTCTGCCACCTGTTCCACACCCCTCCCATGACACACCACCCTCGCCATTCCCAACAACCTTTGCATCCACCAGGTTTACAAACTTGCTCTCCGTTCCACATTGACAAATATAGTATTGTGCAAAAGTTTTAGGCACCCTATTTATTTATATATGTGTCTTAAGACTTTTGCACAATTCTGTAAATACATAAGATAGCTTATATACATTGATTGTATGTCTATAAAGTGACGCTAGGTATAGAAGTGTCTGTGCATAGGGTGACTAACAGGTAATGATAAAGTACTGGGGTGGAGTGTGTTAGTGGGTGGAGGTGTTTATCGCCTTACTGCTTGCGGAAGGTAACTGTTTTTGAGTCTACTGGTCCTGGCGTGAATGCTATGTATTCTCTTCCCTGATGGGAATGGGACAAACAGTCAATGAGCAGGGTGGGTGGGATCCTTCATGATGTTACTGGCCCTTTTCCAGCACCTTTCTATATATATGTTCTTGATGGTGGGTAGGCTGGTGCCTGTGATGTGTTGGGCAGATGTGACTACCAATTATAGAGCCTTCCTTGCTGCTTCAATGCACTGTTATGATTGGGGAGAGGAAAGAAGAGGAAAGTGTTGTAGAATACCATTGTGGTGCAGCAATTAATGCTATGCCTCAGTACTAGGAACCTAGGTTTGATCCTGATCCTCAGTGTTCTTTCTCATTCTACATTTTCACAAGAGTGAGCGTAGTGTTGAGGAAACAGAGAGCCTGCAGAGAGACTTAAATAGTTTAGGGAAATGGGCAAAGAAGTGGCAAATGAAATACAATGTTGGAATGCACTTTGGTGGAAGAAATAAACAGGCAGACTATTATTTAGATGGGGAGAGAATTCAAAATGCAAGGATGCAAAGGGACTTGGAAGTCCTTGTGCAAAGTACCCTGAAGGTTAACCTCCAGGTTGAGTCAGTTGTGAAGAAGGTGAATGCAAAGTTGGCATTCATTTCTAGTGGTGTAGAATATAAGAACAGGGATGTGATGTTCAGGCTCTATAAGGCTCTTGTGAGACCACACTTGGAGTATTGTTTTGGGCTCCTTTTTTTAGAAAGGATATACTGCCATTGGAGAGGGTTCAGAGAAGATTCACAAGAATGCTTCCAGGAATGAAAGGGTTACCATATAAGGAACGCCTGGCAGCTCTTGGGCTGTATTCCCTGGAGTTCAGGAGAATGAAAGGGAATCTCATAGAAACATTCCAAATGTTAAAAGGCCTGAACAGATTAGATATGGCAAAAGTTATTTCCCATGGTATTGGGAATTCTAGGACAAGAGGGCATGACTTCAGGATTGAAGGACATCCTTTTAGAACTGAGATATGGAGAAATTACTTTAGTCAGGGGGTGGTAAATCTGTGGAATTTGTTGCCATGAGTGGTTGTGGAGGCCAAGTAATTGAATGTATTTAAGGCAGAGGTTTTTGGTTAGCCAGGGCATGAAAGGGTATGGGGTGAAAGCAGGGGAGTGGGGATGATGGGAAGAATTAGATCAGCCCATGATTGAATGGCAGAGCAGACTCGATGGGCCAAACAGCCTACTTCTGCTCCTATATCTTATGGTCTAAGCTGTAGCTCTCCATTAGTTTTTCCAATTTTCTGCAAAATGACAAAGATGTGATGTTAATTAATTGGTTCTATAAGTTGCTCCATGTCTTTGTATGTGCTACAGGGAAGCAAGGAGAAAGGGGATAAGACATGGGATTGTCCTTTTGGATGCTTGTGTTCAATTGATGAGCTGAATGAACCCCATGACATGATAAATTGATCCACTGTTAGAGTGAGAATTAATTGGAAATGAAAAAGGCTGTAAGAGTTTGTAGCAGTGTAGTGAAACAAAACAAAAGAAAGACTTATGGATAAAAATATTGATATTGATGAACTCGGGGATTTGAAGCTGAAAGAAATTGGAAAAGATGGGTTAATTGATGAATCCATCCTTGTATAGACAGATGGAGGCACTGGATACCTGAATTAATTGGAATCAATTTGGGGGTGAAGCTTGAAAAGCATGTAAGGCCAATGAATGAGTGTTGATCCTGCAGGAACTAGTAATGAAGCAATTGCTGGAGAATTATAATGTACGTTTAGCAAGGTTTAGCTGAAGAGTTAAATTGCCTTTATTAATGGTTTGCTGATTGGCTGCCATGCAGGAGAGACTAGTAAAGGGTGCTAAGAGTATTGAACTCCGGAGCAGTGCCTCTTTAAAATATGTTAGTTGTTTCATGATTGAGACTGTTCCCAGATTACAAGCATCTGACTCATGGACACCCATACAAACAAACCCCTAGGATACTAGTAAATTTGAAAATCCAACATATGTACATGTCCATTCCTACAAAGAGCAGAACTAGTTTCCTCCTCTTTTCAACATTTAGTAATTTGTTCTTTTTTATCAGCTTATAATAAATGGCATTAAAGTATAGTGGAGGTAAGTTTGTCAGATTGATTGATTTTAATTTTATGTGTATTTCCCAACAGACAAAATCAATTTATGGACAGTTTGTTACCTGGGAATGGCCAATATACTTTATGTACACAAGAAAACAATTAGTTTGTAACTTTAGCACGAAAATAATGGGGCTCTGAAGCAATTGGCCGTTGGATTACACTTTCCTCCAGCTTGGATTTGGATACCGCCTTCCATGGAGAAACTAGTTTCTAATTTGTGGGTGAAGCCCAGTGCAGCAAAGCATAGCACCATGCCTCTCCCCATGCAATTTGCTTGCTATACTCCCAGAATAATCCAGGTTCAGTCTGAAAAAGTTGGCATTGAAATTGAAAGTTTGGTAATTGGACCTTCATGAACTTACATAATGTAGACTATTTAGAGAGAATAGCACTAAAGATATTGAAGCACTGAAAACCAAAATAACTAACTGTGTTTGAACAACTGAATTAAACCGACTAAGTTGCAAATTTATTACCATCTTGACAATCAGTTGTTCCCATTCATTTCATTAGGGCCATTCTCCTGATACAGGGTTTTGCCCTGGCTGATGGAGAGAAGTTGTGGAAATTTGTTCTGCCCGATTGGATTCCTTTCCTGTGAAGCTGAGAGACAGTGGTGGCACAGGTGGTATGTCAAAAGATGCTGTGCCGACCGAATTCCATGCCAGGGCAGACTTAGGACCACTCTTATTTCCTTGCAGAACTGTTGGTGCCCAGGTGAAAGTCATGCCATATGACAATTACCAGCTTGAGTTACTCAATTTTCCCTGAAGAGTTGGAAGTATCTGTTGTTTTTCTTTGAGATTTTGATTATATAACATTCCTTTGGAAACCTTTAAATTAAACAAATTAAATTGAAAATAGAAGCGGATGAGTAACGCTGAAAACAGTAACCACAGGAAAGTGGTTACATAAATAATTGTCTAACTAATAAAACTGCAAATTATTCAAATTACTGAACAGATCAAGCATTTTTATCTTTGAATTAATTGCAGTAGCTCTTCCTTCCATCATTTGTTGAGTGAACAACACAGTGTGGCAATTATTATTAAGATAAGCACACTTCCTGGTGAAAACAGTTTTCTCTCTTATCTCTTCAATTTTCTAGATTCACAAACTTGTATCAAATGATGTAAAATACTGCAAAAGGAAACATTAAAGAATCAGTCTAAAATACAGAAGCCAATTGTTTAAGGTCCTATGAAGTGATATTAGGGAATGAGGGAAATTTCTAAAGTAGGACCTCAAGGATTGTAATCTCTGGGTTTACTACCTGTGCCACATGCCAGTGAGGCAAAGGATAGTGTACTTGAATAACACAATAGGCAGACATGTCAATAATCTGATTTATCCAAGAAGTACTTTGAGATGCTGGTCATGGAACACTTTTAAGTCCGGCCTTCTAGACAACTTCGACCCACTGCAGGAGCTGGTGCAAGAGGGAAGTCTTCAGATATAGGGACAATTCGGCAGGTGAACTTGATTATGAGCCTTTGATTATGCTGGCTGCTTTATTGTGGCCGAAATAAGTGTAGAGAGAGTCGACTGAGGGGAGGCTGGTTTCTGTTATGTGCTGAGCTGTGTCCACAACTCTGGATGTTCTTACGATCACTTGCAGAGCAGATGCTCTCTTAGTGCGCTCTTCACAGATCAGGATAGGATGCTCTCTGTGTTGTATTGATTAAAAATTGTTAAGGGTCAGGGGGACCTGCTAAATTTCTTTAGCCTCTTGATGAAGTAGAGGCACTGATGAGCAGTCTTTGCTGTGGTGTCTACATAGCTGGACCAGGACAGGCTATTAACTGTTAACCTTTAGGAACTTAAAACTCTCAACCTTTTTAACTTCAACATCATTGATGTAGACCATAGGACATAGTGGCAGATTTAAGTCATTTGGCCCATCGAGTTTGCTTTGCTATTCCATCATGGCTGATTTATTATCCTTCTCAATCCCATTCTCCTGCCTTCTCCCTATAACCTTTGATGACCTTACTATTCAGGAACCTATCAGCATCCACCTTAAATGTACCCAATGACTTGGTCTCCACAGACGACTGAGGCAAGAGCTTATAAACTCCCTCACTCCTTTCTGATGTCAATGACCAGCTCTTTTGTTTAGTTGACATTGAGGGAAGTGTTACCATGTTACTAGGCTCTCTATCTTCCTCCTGTAGTCCGACTCACTATTATTTGAGTTACAGCCGGCATTTCAAATAACAATGGCATCATCTGCAAACTGACAGATGGAGTCAGAGCTGAACCTGGCATGCAGTCATGAGTGTACTGGAAGTAGATGAGGAGCCTGAGGACACAGCCTTGTGGAGCATCAGTGTTTCGAATAGTTGTGGCAGACCTGTTGCTGCCTGTTCTTACTGATTGCTGTCTGTTGGTCAGGAAGTTCAGGATCCAGTTGCAGAGGGATATGTTGAATCTCAGGGTCCAGAGGTTGGTGCTGAGTTTGCTTGCCATTATATTGAAGGCAGAACTATAGTCAATAAACAGAAGTCTAATATAGGTATTCTTACTGTCCAGATGCTCTGGAGTTTGGGACCATGGGTGGTGGCATCTACCATAGACCTGCTTCAGCAGAAGGCAAATTGCAGTGGGTCAAGGCTGTCTGGAATGGTGGAGTTAATGCGTGCCATGATCAACTTCTTGAAGCACCTCATCGACACACCTGCCTATTGTGTGTTATTCAAATGTAACTTGGATGGATTTGATAAAAGTAGATTTATTATTGCTTGAAGAAATGATTATTGGAATGAATTCAAGTACTATAGTCATTGTAGTATTGTGAGACTTTCAGTCTATTAATGTGCCCTATGAAATGTACTGAATGAATTGTTATTTGTATCTAAATTGTGCACCATCTCTACCTTTGCTGAGGCCAAATAAAGGTGATGAGAATAATATCCTATTGTGGAAAAGAAGTCAGTGAGTTGTAGATAAATAGATGGAAAATACAATTTAATGGAATCAAGAAGTAATTCAGGAAGTATTCAATGAATAGGAAGTTAAATTTAATGGGGAAGCACTTAAATGGTAAAACAAAGATACTAGAAGTGTGATTCCTCATTAGTGTAATTATAAAGTTCAAGTTTAGGGCTATTTATAAAAGACAAAAAGCGAGTATTGAAAGAACATTAAAGAAGGTACTTCATAGCCAGTATGAAAAACTAATATTGCAATAAAAGCTCTTTATTTCCACTGGAGCAAACTAAGCTATGAAGAGATTTAACAGTAATTTGTACATGTATATATTTGCCTTGGAAGAAAGTTTGGAGGCATACTGTAAACAAACAATAACTGATGCCGAGCCAAATATGAGATATCACAGGTGATTGATTAATTCTACTCTTGAATCATTGACTTATAATACTGCACAATTATTCCAAGGAGTAAGGGGAATAGATGAATTGAATAACTATAGACATCTCTGAAATTAATTTCATTTGTGAGAATGTTATCTTAATTAGCATTAGTCTCTGAATACAACAATGAGTTGCATGTGGCAGATTATTTAAGGAACATACTATTGTAGAATTGTGTTGATGTTGTCCATGTGAACTTCTATCAGGATGTATTTCATGTCTTCCAATAATATTTTATCAGGAAAAGCCCAGATAAGCTCGTGGCATTGTTTGAGAGATATAGGAAGAATGAGATTAAGGCCAAGGTGCTTCCTACTGCATCTGGTCTACAATATGAACTACATCTGGCATCAATGCTTGTTCTTCCATACCCAACATTATATAGAGTCGTACATTATAAGTTGTACCCTAGTCATGCTCAAATTCAAGAGCCATAAAGACCCTGTTTTTTTTTAATCAGGGGCCTTATTCCAGGGGCAGGGAGTCTAAAATTCAAGGGCTTGGGTATAAGGTGAGAGGGGAAATATCTAAAGGACATCTGAATGCAACTATGGAATGACTTTCCAGAGGAGGGGTAAAGGCAGGTATAATTGCAGAGTCTAAAAAGCTTTTGGACAGGTACATGGATAAGAAAGGAATATAGAGATATGGGCCGAATGCAGGAAAATGGCATTTGTGTAGATGAGCATCACTGTTGGCCTGAAAGTCCATGATTCTGCAACTAAAATTATGATGAGGGGCTTTTCTGAATAGGGCAAGCTGTAGAAGGGGGAGGAGGAGAGAAATTAAGACTTTCAGCAGTTCTGTCGTTGACTGAGTATCTTGTGAGAGCGACAGCTTTAACTTCCAAAGAGGTCACTATGCTGCATGAGAATGAGGTGACTGAAACTGGCAAATACTGCAAATACACTATTAAGCTTGTTATCTGTGCTATTAAGGTGACTGTCTAAATACTCGTGCAGTTGGCCGCTGTTGGGTTTATAGGCACCAAAGGAGGTCAGTAAGTCTCTCGACTAAAAGATTTGTGTTTTCTTCTTTTGCAAAGAAATCAAATGGAGTGAGCATGAGGGTTCGCATGCATTACAGGCTTTCTCATGATGCTGATGCCATTAACTAAGCACACATTACATAGAGTTCATTCTTCCCAAATTTGGTTGGTTGAAATAAATTTCACTGGTTTTACCTGGTAGGCTTTGCATAATGCACACTATTGTCCATCAGCCTATGATAGGATCTTTGATTTATTACAGCAGTCATCTGTGCCTCCTGCTTTTGAGGTTATTTGGTCTTTATATGGCTGATAAATCTGACCCACAACTGGCTCAATTGGACAGCGCAGACCGACTAGATTAATAATATAGTCACAGGAATATAAACAAGCAGTGACTTTGTTTCATGAGCCCCGCTGAAGGGTTGTATACCCAGTGCTGCATTACTGTTGAGATTTGTAGGAGTATTCTGCACGGAGAGTTTCCTGCATCCCTTCCCTTCTCACCCAACATCTTTGCTGAGACACTGAAGAGCATAACGAGGTGTAGGAGAAGAGCTGGAGCTGGAAGGTGGATGGTGGATGAACAAGGAGGGGTCAGGAATCTGTTGTATCTCTTTTCTTTTGGCCTTCACATGATCTTGCGATGCTAGTAACTTCAAGCACACTTTCCTATTCAGCAACATTGTCATGTTTTCTGCCTTTTCACAAGCACTTTCAATTTGAACAATGCTAAAATAAACCCCTCAGAAAATAGATATTGTAATCAAGATTTTGAAACTAAATTATAAACAAAATTTGTGCAGAAATAAACCAGTCACCCCATTCATTCATTTAGATATTAATCTGTCAGGTGTATTTTGTTACTTCAGAGTCCCCTATAACGTTTCCTCAATGGCTGTAGCCTGGCAAGTACGAAGAAGCTGACTGCTGAGGAGACTTCACAGTTCTGGCACCTTACTTTAGGTACACTGAGCAAACTGCACAATTCTGGAGGAACTTTATGTATCATTGTTGGAAACAGAAGTATTTGTGGACAGCTTTATGAGTGTGGAATGCATTCAGGATGTATGATCTTGATTCTGATGACAATTGCCTCCTAGGCCTGGTTTACAGGCAGGCGATGGCACTGACTGTGTTGTTGAGGTTGCCGGGCAGGAGCATGCTTTCTTCATCCCAGGAAAGAAAAACAGGCTTTGTCACTACCATTCTTTGGGCTGACATCTGAGTATAGGTGCTTATGGAGAACAGACTGATAGTTTGTGTTGCACGGGATGATTCTTATAGAAATGATGTACATAGCTGTGATGGCAACAGCCTGATTGTGTAAAGCAGCTGTCAGGCAGTAGTTGAAACCACGTTGCACAGGCTTTAAGATCTGACATTGCAATGAGTTCATATGAAGATAACTACCTTGGTATATGTGAATAGTTATGTTCCAAGATCTGTGCCAATGGCCCTGAACTTCTCCAAGGTTGTTAATGCTGGGTCAAGGTTCTCTAACAGGCTTTCCATTAAATTGCGTTTGGTTCTGTACCTTGGTTTACCAAAAGTCCTCTGTCAGGGCCCTGGAGCAGGGATCCAATCACAGACCTAGTACTGTGCACACAGTGATATTAATTAAGTAACAAATCCAAAGGTGCAAACAAAGTCAGCATCAAAGTTCAGGCAGAGATCAAAACATCCAGAGAAATCCAAAAACCAGAATCAGGAAACAGGCAGAGTCAATATTCAGACAGACTGAGTGCAGATACGAATACTGGAAAGGCTCAGGAAAATTCATGGACACAATGTGGCAACAAACAGGTAAAAACACAGGACTAAAATACACTGAGCAATAACCAGAGAGGCAGATGAAAGGTGGAGCACAATGAGACAGAACTGGCAACAAAACAGGTAACAATGAGAAACAGGTGAGAGGCGGAGTACTCAGTAATACAGGGGTAGGAGTAGAGCAGGAGCAGGGATGGGAGCACATGGGGCATGAAAACAAACAAGAGCATATGGCAATACAGACCCACAGACTGACAGCTAGGGGGAAAACACACAAAAAGACAAAGTTCAACTGGAGGTACCGACATCCTCATGACTTCTTTAATATCTGCAGCTGTATCTTCCACTAACCGAGTTGCCTCCAGATGTGTATTTGAAATAAGCAAGGTACATGATATACGTTGTGGAAAAGGAACAGAACGGAATGCAGGATGAGGAATGTAGATAATTTTGCAGTTCATTGCTATGCCCCAAATTTCCCACAACTTCACTGACTCTTTCCATGAGGGTGGCTCCCCTTTATTCATCTGGTCCTTATATAAGCTAGTGTCTTTGTCCTGCTACTTGCTGTCGTAGTCTAGGGTAAACAAACACACATGTTATTGAGTGATCTGGTTGGCCTTCTACTCCCCACAGACATAGAATATGTCTCCATCTTTCCTTCAAGGCCTGTAATGCAGTATTTGAAAAACTTGGTGCTCGCATTTTCACGCATTAAATCATTTCTCAAAATATTGCAGAAGGGAATTACTTCCATAACTTCTTGTAGGCTATAAGTAGCACTAGTTTCTTGTGATATGTCACTGCATGTAGCAGTGAAGTAGGTGATCAAATTTAATACAGCTACTGCAGTGGAATGAACAGGCAGAGGTTAATTGTGCACTATTATCCCTGAATCTGTTTTCAGGGATTAGCCTTTCTCTCAGGAATGGAGGAAGACAGTGGCAGATGGAGTTAAATTTGTGAAAATGTGAGGTTACATTGGAAGATATGATTGGGTAATTGCAGAGAAATTATTTCCTTAAAATGTTGCAAAATTGGGACTGTGAATAGACAGTAGAATTAATTTTTGGATTGTTCTGGGAAAGACCTCGTCCAGAAATAATTGTCTGATTGTGCTATGTTTCTGGTGGTAAGTCTGCAAAATCCTTAATTATATGGGTACTAATATAATGATTGTTGGTGGTGACAGAATAGTTAGGACATCATCAAAATTCATGTGGAAGTTGAAGTAACAGTAGCCCAAAGGAAGGGTGAAGATTTGAACTCTGGAGCATGCATAAGATCATGATTTATTCTGGAAAGAGAAGTGCTACAATAAAATGTAATGTGCAAAATGTATTGCTTCGTAAGAATTGCAAAAGGGAATGTGTCATGATAGATTATAAATGGAACATGACATTCATAGGACATGGAATATCAATATTATTCATCAGTTTCTTTGAAAATTAAAGAAAAATGCATAGTTTGAATTGTTTCCAAATAAGAATTGAATTGATTTTATTTCTTACATCCTTCACATACATGAGGAGTAAAAGTCTTTATGTTATGTCTCTGTCTAAATGTGCAATGTGCAATCATAGTAATTTATAATAATTTATATCAAATAGAACAGTCAATGTAATATAGAGTACACTCAAATCAGCGTGAGTTCATCAGTCTGATGGCCTGATTGAAGAAGCTGTCCTGGAGCCAGTTGGTCCTGGCTTTTATGCTGCGGTACCATTTCCCGGATGGTAGCAGCTGGAATAGATTGTGGTTGGAGTGACTTGGGTCCCCAATGATCGTACGGGCCTTTTTTACACACCTGGCTTTGTAAATGTCCTGAATCATGGGAAGTTCGCAACTATAGATGTGCTGGGCTGTCTGCACCACTCTCTGCAGAGTCCTGCGATTAAGGGAGAACGTAAGAACATAAGAAATAGGAACAGGAGTAGGCCACCTGGCCCGTTGAGCCTGCTCTGTCATTCAATAAGATCATGTCTGATCTGGTTATGGACTCATCTCCACCTAACTGTCTTCCTTATAACCCTTAATTCTCTTACTGTGCAAAAATCTATCCAACCTTGTTTTAAATATACTTACTGAGGTAGTTTCTACTGCTTCATTGGGCAGAGAGTTCCACAGATTCACCACTCTCTGGGAAAAGCAGTTCCTCCTCATCTCCATCCTAAATCTACTCCCCTGAATCTTGAGGTCATGTCCTCTAGTTCCAGTCTCACCTACCAGTGGAAACAACTTTCCTGCCTCTATCATATCTATCCCATTCATAATTTTGTATGTTTCTATAAGATCTCCTCTCATTCTTCTGAATTCCAGCGAGTACAGTCGCAGGCAACTCGATCTCTCCTCATAGTCTAACCCCCTCATCTCTGGAATCAACCTGGTGAACTTCATCTGCATCACCTCTAAAGCCAGTATATCATTCTTCAAGTAAGGAGACCAGAAATTCAAAAATATTTAAGCTGAATTCAAAGAATTATTAATGTGCATGAACTGAAATACAATATTTCATATTACACAATTATTCATTGAAATGTATTAGTTGGGTGGGGTTTTCCACGAGGTGACAATGAGCAAGATTGTTCTGTATTCACTGGACTTTAGAAGAATGAAATATGATTTCATTGAGACTCATAACATTCTGAGAAGAAGTCAAGAGGCTGTTACCCCCGACTGAGCGTAAAATTCAGAGCTGGGGTCCCGAGATAACGATTAGGAATAAGGAGAAATTTTATGGGCTGCAAAATTCCTTACCCTAAGGTTTATTGGTGTTTATTCATGTGATGTTCTTTGTTAAGCTGGATAGATTTCTGTACACCAAAGGAATTGGGGGACATGGAAATTTAACAAGAAAGTAGATTTGCATGATCTTATTGATGGTGGAGCAGGTTGTGTGGCTAGTTCCTGCTATTTCTTTCATTTGCTTGCACTTGACAGGGCCAGGCTAGTGCAAATTGTATGTTTAATTTGAATAATCTTTATTTGCAAATTTCTTGAATTTTACATAAATGCAGGTACAGAAGGTGATGGCATCATACCATTGCTTGTTTGTTATGTTTTGACTTTATTACCAATGTATTTTGTCTATCATAAAAATCTGTTATTTATAGAAAGAAATAACAAAACCACCAATCTTATATGAAGCCAGAAATTGGACCAATATATTGGCACCAGAACATGGTTGTGTTTATTCTAAAACGTGCATTATTCTGTATATTTAAATTAGCACTAATAAATTTAAAGCAACCTTTCCTTCTAGTATCATGCAGTAAAATATATAAAATATTTATTGCTGTGTAAGTTTGTGAATTTATAAAATATGTTTTTATATACCTGTCAGGTGACCTTGTTCTTTTAATGTACAGCCAATTCTAGTGACATTTTCTTTAAGCAACAAATAACATCAGTAGGGAACTTGTACACATTGAGTATTATTTTTGAATAATAGACTCCAATGAACAAAATTGAATTTCTCCATATCAATAGTGCCCTAGGCATTACCTCTTAGTAAGCCATAAGAACACTTTGTTTTTTCAGTATTCAAAATCAATCCAGGGTTCGAGGGGAAGCACAGGTATTTGTTAGTTTTTTTAAAGTTTTCAAAGGAAGGTCCTTATGAACTAACTAGTTTGATATGAGTGTGTTCACACCAAAAAACCATTCAGCCAGTTATGTAGTCAATAATTAATCTCCATTTGGAAGAATTTTACAGCAGGAGGGATGCAAATGAGACATGCCTGAAGCATTCCTCTAGTCCTCTGATTGTTTGCAGTTTAACAACATAGAATGAGGTTGCACACTTCAAGCTGCCTTTTTTCCATTTTTTTAGGTTGTCCCACTTTCTTAATATTCTAAATTTAACTTAACAGAAAGATTAATCGGAATGGGGGAAGAGGAATGTACAGCTGGGATAAATATTAGCAATATAACTGTTTCAAATTCCATTCACTTGAAGATAAGTGAAGGAACTTTTCCTCTTGATTTAAGTACAGAAAATGTTCTTCTGTTCATCATTTCTGTTCATCAAATTGAAGGATACAGAGCATAAAAGCTAGAGCATAGAACAGCACAGCACAGGAACAGGCCCTAAAGCTCACAGTGTTGTGCCCAACAAATTAAATTAGTAATCTAATGGCTGACTAAACTAATCTCTTATGCTTACGTAATGTCCATATCCTTCCACTTTCCTCACATTCATGTGCAGATCAAACATCTTTTTAAAGTCCCTAATGTTTCTGCCTCTACCACCGCCCCAGACAGTGCATTCAAGGCACCCACCACCAATCTTTATATTATCTGCAAACTTACTAAACTACCCAACTGCATTTTCAACATAAAAAGCAGAGGCCCCAGTGCAGATCCCTGCTGAACACCACTAACCACAGACCTCGAGCTAGAATAAATCCCTTCGACCACTACTCTCTGTCTTCTATGGGCTAGCTAGTTTTGAATCCAGATGGTCAATTTACTATGGGTCCCATCTTAATCCTCTGGACAAGTCTCCCATGAGAGATCTTGTCAAACGCCTTACTAAAATCCATGTGGCGAACATCCACAGCTCTACCTTAATCAGCCACCCTCGTTACCTCATCAAAAGACTCAAATGTTGGTATGACATGACTTGCCCTGCACAAAGCTGTGCTGATTATTCTTAATTAGGCCATGGTTTTCCAAATGCTCATAAATCCTATCCCCAAGAATTCTCTTCAGTAATTTCCCTTCCATTGACGTGAGACTCACCAGTCTATGGTTTTAAGGATTCCCCTTGGTTTCCTTCTTGAATAGTAGAACAATATTAGCCATTCACCAGTCCTCTGGGACCTCGCCTGTGGCTAGAGTGGACATGAAGATATTGGTCAAGGCCCAAGCAATCTCTTCTCTTGCCTCTCTCAATAACCTAGACTATAACTTATCAAACACTGGGGACTTATTCACCTTAATGCTTTTTAAGAGATCCAGTGCTACTTCGTCTTTTACCTTCATGCCCTAGCATATCAACACACTTGATCTCCCTATCATCATGTCCTTCTCCTTGGTAAGTACTGATGTAAACTACTCATTAAAAAGTCCGCCACCCGTCCAGGCTCATTACCCAACACCAGATCCTCCTGTTGTTGGACTATCTACATATTGAATTAAGAAACTCTCTGGATGCACCTAACACATTCTGCCCCATCTAAACCTCTCATACTAAGAAGGTTTATAGATGGGAAGTCGAAGTTCCCCATGACAACAACCCTGTTGTTTTTACACCTTTCCTGCATATCTGTTCCTCGATAACCTGGTGGCTATAGAAGGGTCTGTAGTACAATCCCATCAGTCCCTTCCTATTTTTAAGTTCTACCATATAGGCTCAGTAGATGTTGATAATGTCCCAGATTAATAGTGTAACTCCCACACTTCTTTTACCGCCCTCTCTATCTTTTCTAAAGCATCAAAACGCTGGGACATTAAGCACCCATTTCTGTCCCTCTCTCAACCAATTCTCTGTAATGGCCAAAATTTTACAGTTCCTTGTACTGATCCATGTTCTCAGTTCATCAGCTTTACCCATAATCCTCCTAACAATAAAATACACACACTTCAAGCTATCTATCCCATTGTATCTTTTACTATACTCTTGCCTGTTTTTACTGGCCCTGACATCGACTTTACTCTACATCCCTCCACTGGTGCTTTGGATCCCATCCCTCGGACAAACTACATTAAACTCTCCTCTCCCGAGTAGCACTAACTGAATCATAACTGATCCCTCCCCAGTAACGTCATAACTGAAGAATTATTTTCTCTGGGTTTTGTATGTATGCTATAGGTCAGATGGACAAAAACATTTTTAGACATCCTCCATACATCTCTTCCTCAACCACATATCACATGTGATGTCAATAACAAGCCGAGAATTCCTGTTCATGAGTTGGCTGATTATGGCCAGCTCTGCTTCTTTACCTGTGTTTCCAGTTTATTTATTTGACATCCAGTCTAGAATGAATTATAATTTCAACTCCTGAGGAATACTCTAAGCTGAAGATTAATTCCTCTATTCCTCTCTCAAGCCACTATCTTACTCTGAATCAGTCTGATTTCAACCCTGACTCTCCTTAACCATGAGCTGAGCTTTCAATTTTATATCCCTTCCAACAGAAATCTTGTCTACTTCTGCCTTTATAACGTGGCTCATCTATTTCAGCTCGTCTTTCTCCTTAATCTTTTCTCATCCACGTTTGTTGACTTCTTTTTGACAAGATTTTAGTCACGTTTTAATAGCTCATTCAATTTGGTACCCATTTTATGATGATTCTTCTGGCACTATTATTTTTACGTTATATTTAACTTGTTGAGTCAATTGAATTGAATCAGGATAAGAGGTTGAGAGATGTACAATAAAGTAGGACTGTGAAGAGTAGGCTTCATATGATGTGATAAATAGTGTTTTGCATTGAGAAACAAAAAATGAAATAAAGCTTGAAGTTGGAATTATTGACACTTGATTAAAGATATTTTCAAAGTTCAAAAGTTCAAAGTAAATTTATTATCAAAGTAGATATATGTCACTGTATCCTGCCCTGAGATTCATTTTCTTGTAGGCATTCACAGTTAAAAAATGATAGCATCAATGAAAAACTGCACACAACAATGACAGACAAGCAGCCAATGGACAAAAGATAACAACTTATGCAAATATAGAAGAACTACTGTCAATGCAATCTGCAGCCTGTAATTTCCCTTTAAGTAACATAGTTTTGAACCATCTAAATGAACTAGCAATTTCACAATTTTCTGAAGAACTCAGCGGACTCAACTCTCAGGAATGCAGATACGGCACCTTTTAAGTGGACGAATTACATCGCCATGGCTGGAAGAGAGGGAGGAGGGGGGACTCCAAACCAGACTAAAATGGTGGGGTGTAAAAATTCCTCTACCCAGTATCTTACTAGAAAATGTACAGTCACTGGAGAACAAGATCGCTATATCAGAGGGAAATGAGGGATTGCTGCGTTCTGTGTTTCAGGGAGACATGGCTCACTCAAGACATACTGGATGTGGTGATCTAGCCCGAGGGATCTCGATCTACCGGATGGACTGATGTGCAGAACATTTGGGGAAGGCAAGAGGTGGGGGTCTCTGTTTCATGATAAACTCTTCGTGGTGCTCAAACGTAGTGGTCTTGTCACACTCTTGTTCCTCCGACCTGGAGCACCTAATGATTAAGTGCCATCTATTCTACTTTCAAGGGAGTACTCCCTCGTGATCCTGACTGCAGATGACATATCGCTAAAAGCCAATGTTATGCAAGTACTCGATGCATTGAGTGCCACAATTAACAAACAAAAACAGCCCACCCTAATGCCTTTCAAATCATTATAGGGGACTTCAGTCAGGCTTGTTTGAAGAAATCTCTGCCCAATTATCATCAGCATATCAGCTGCAGCATTAGGAGCCACAACATATTCGACCACTGTTATACTACGATTAGGAATGCTTATTGTTCAATCCCTAGACTACATTTTGGGTAATCTCATCATCTGGCTGTGCTCCAACCTGCATACAGGCTGAGGCTAAAGATCAAGGCACCAGAGGTAAGGACAACAAAGAGGTGGTCATGGGAGACAGAGGAGTGGCTTTGGGATTGCTTTGCTTCAGTGAACTGGGTCACATTCAAAGACTCATCAGAGGATCTGAATGAATACACCATGGTTGTCACAGACTTTATAAAGACAGTTGTAGATGAATGTGTCACCACATTTCATTCAGAATCTTCTCCAATTGGAAGCCCTGGATGAACCAAGATCCGCAATCTACTGAGAGCTAGATCAGTGGCATTCAGGTCTAGCAACCATTGTAAAATACAAGAAGTCCGGGCACGACTTCCAGAAAGCAACCTCACGTGTGAAGTGGCAATTCCAGACCAAAATTGAAACCCTGAAGGTGCTCAACAGATGTGGCAAGGCTTGAATGCTATCACCTCCTGCAAAGTGAAACCAAACAACATTCGTGACAACAGGATTTTGCTCCATGATGAGCTTAATACCTTTTATGCTCACTTTGACTGACAGAAGACACAGGCACTTTAATAAACTCCCACAGCCCTCCGATTACCCAGTGATTTCCATCTCTGAGGCCAGTGTGAGAGCATCATTCCTAAGGGTGAACTCACAAAAAGCATCCAGCCTAGATGGGTTACCTGACTGATTACTGAAGACCTGTAATATTCAACTGGCTGGTTTGTTCACTGATATCTTTAACCTCTTGCTTTGGCAGTCTGAAGTACCCAGCTGCCCAAGAAGAATGCGGTAACCTGACTGAATGACTATCATCCAGTAACCTTTATATCCATTGTGAGGAATGCTTTGAGAGTTTGGTGAAGAAGCATATCAGTAGTTGTCTGAGGAGTGACTTGGATCTGCTCCAGTTTGCCTCCTGTTACAACAGGCCAATATCAGATGCCATTTCATTGGCTCTTCACTCAACCCTGGAACATTTGGACAGTGAAAATATATACTTCAGGATGCTCTTCATTGACTACAGCTCGGTATTCAAATCTATCACTCCCTCAAAACTAATAAATAAGCTTCAAGACCTAGGCCTCAATAACTCCTTGTGCATTTGGATCCTCGATTTCCTCACTTGTAAACCCCAGTCAGTTTGGATTGGCAACAATATCTTCTTCACAATTGCCATCAGCACTGGTGTGCCGCAGGGCTGTGTGCTTAGCCGCCTGCTCTACTCGCTTTGTACTTATTACTGTGAGGCTAAGTACAGTTCCAATGCTATATTTAAGTTTGCCGATGCCATCACTGTGATGGGTCGAATCAAAGGTGGCGACGAATTGGCATGTAGGAGGGAGACTGGAAATCTGGCTGACTGGTACCACAACAACCTCTCACTCAAAGTCAGCAAAATCAAAGGGCTGATTATTGACTACAGGTAGAGGAAACCGGTGGTCCATAAGCCAATCCTCATCATGGGATTAGAGATGGAGAGAATCAGCAACTTTAAATTCCTCAGCATTTTCTTCACAGAGGATCTGTTCTGGGTCCAGCATGTAGCTATCATTACAAAGAAGGCACAGCAACCCATGTCTACTTTCTTAGAAAGTTGCATAGATTTGGCAGGTCATCTAAAACTTTGCAAAACTTGTATAGGTGCGGAGGGGAGAGTATACTGACTGGTTGCATTACAGCCTGGTATGGAAACATCAATGTCCTCGAATGGAAAAAACTATAAAAAGTAGTGGACACAGCCCAATCCATCACAGTCAAAGCCCTCCCCACCACTGAGCACATTTACAAGGAATAATGTCACAGGAAAGCAGCATCCATCATCAAGGAATGCCACCTTGCTCTCTTCTCACTGCTGCCATCAGGAAGGAGTTACAGGAGCCTCAAGTCTCACATCACCAGATTCAGAAACAGTTATTACCCTTCAACCCTGAAGCAGAGGGGATAACTTCAAACACCCCAATACTGAACAATCTATGAACTCACTTTTAAGAACTCTACAACTCATGTTCTCAACATTTTCTGCTTATTTATTTATTTACTTACTTACTTTCCTTTTTGTATTTGCACAGTTTGTTGTCTTTTGCACATCGGTTGTTTGTCCATCTCTGTGTGTGGTTTTTCATTATTTCTGTTGTGATTTATTCTATTTACTGTGAATGCACACAAGAAAATGGATCTCAAGGTAGCATATGGTGACATATATGTACTTTGATAATAAACTGACTTTGAACTTTGAACTTTGATCTTTGTAGATATGCTCAATGATGGCAAGGACTTTACCTGTGATGGATTGGACACTATCCCACTACCTATTGTAGGTTTTCCATTTAAGGGCATTGGTATTTCCATATCAGGCTGTGACACAACCAGTCAGTATACTCTCCACCACATATCTATAGATGTTTGTCAGAGTTTTAGATGTCCTGACGTATGTTCGCAAAGTTCGAAGAGAGTAGAGGCGCTGCTATGCTCTCTTTGTAATTGCACTTACGTGCTGGGCCTAGGACAGATCTTCTGTAATGATACCACCCAAGGAATTTAAAGTTGCTGACCCTCTCCACCTCTGATACCCTGATGAGGATTGACTTATGGACCCCTGGTTTCTTCCTCCTGTAGTGGACTTCTGGTTTCCTTCTCCTGTAGTCTAGGTGGAGTTAAATTGAAAATTGGAATAGGGGGTTGAGAATTGTGTGGGAACATTTAATGTGTGCACATATGATAATCTAATTGTAATCACATAGCTATTTGCGAGAGCTTGCTGTGTGCAAATCAGCTGTAATTGATTGTTGTTGCAATCTGAATTTTGGTGAAAAGATGGGAATGATTTTGATTGTCTTATCTGTTAAAATGGAAGTTAGGTTTTGGTTTTCCAACTGTATTTAAAAGGGATATAAAAAGAGGATTAGACTGCATATAATCCAGTTTAAGATCTCTTTTTTTTACAGAGTTTTCAGGCATTGATGTAGTCTTTTGAGTTATATATAGTTTTTCTGTGTTAAAAATAGTTGGAAAATTAGTATTGAGAGGATGTGTTTTTGTATCAGTAAGCTCTGATCTCTTAGTGTCTTTATTTGACTAACATTCTGTATGATTTCATGACAGCAATTCAGTGCTTTAGTCTTTCATATGAACTGTAGTTATTTTAGTCTTGCATAGCAGCAAAATCTTGTTAGAGAAATATAACTTGCACTCTAACTTGGAATTTCAGTTTATGTCTTGAAGTATTGCCAAGAATTAATTTTATTTTTCTTTGCATTTAATTAAGTAGAGTTGATAATTTTTAACATTACATTCCAGATGATTGGTTGGTTATTTCACACTTTTGAAAATAATAAAACAAACGTCATCCTCAAAAAAAATCACAAATCAAATTTGCACTCTTTCTAGTTGCTTGGCAACAGTGGTTGCCCTAACAACAGTTTTCCTAATAGGAACATACAGTACAGTGTACTGCTAGTGCATTTTTATCTTGAAATCACCCTATCCAAAGTTAAATACTTGTAATGTGTGACAAAGCAGAAAGATATCTATTGATTACAACAGCAACAATTAATCTTTTCCTTAGGAAGCACATTTGATAACTGATTAAGAAAATTTCTTATTGGATTTCAAACAAATTGGGCAGACTTTCCACTCACCTTGAAATCACTGGCTGTCTGCCCTTGGAACATGATATTTCATCTCGTCATCTGCTAGGAGAAAGGCTCATCATACATTAGTCTGACCTAGTACAGGTCCTGTCTGAACATAAGTGGCCAGCAGCTGCTGGATGGCTTTAACAGTTTGAAACCCTGCCCCAGAAACAGAAACAGGTTTATTATCACTGACATATGTTGTAAAATTGGTTGTTTTGTGGCAGCACTTAGTGCAAGACATAAAAAAAATATTATTAGTTACAAAAATAAATAAGAATAGTGAGATACTGTTTATGTCTTAATGGACTGATCAGAAATCTGACGGTGGAGTGGAAAAAAATAATTTCTAAAATGTTGAATATGTGTCTTCAGTCTCCTGTACATCCTCCCCGATGATAGTAATGAGAAGAGGGGTATCCTCAAAAGTGAGGATTCTTAATAATGGATGCCACCTTCTAGAGGCTGTGCCTTTAGAAGATGTCCTTAATGGTGCGTTGTGCTTGTGATGGAGCTGGTTGGGTCTGCAGCCTCTTTTGATCCTCTGCATTGAAACCTCCGTATCAGGTGGTGATGCAACCCCTCAGAATGCTCTCCATTGTACATCTGTACAACATTTGCTGGAGTCTTAGGTGACATACAAAAACTCCTTCAAGCTCCAAATGAATTCACCAATTATCTAAACTGGCACTGAACCAAAGGTAAAAAATAACGGTAACTGGGGATTTAAAAAAACGGAACCACTAATAACATCATAGGCATAGTATTTAAACAATGTTAAAAGCAAACTGAATAAAATAAAGTGGTTTCAATGGAGAATGTGCATTTCTACCAAGAACTAGAAAGTCTCTTCAAGTCTGGTTGTCCCGTTGGTGTCCATAGGAAATCCACGATTTCAATGAAGCTGACAGTACTGGCAATACTGCATATGGTGATGCTGCCACACGAGTCCCTTCCCTGTGCTGGATATTTGGAAGTGCTCAAGGATACGTGAATATATATTTAGGTGAACGATCTACTCTAATTTGTTTCAGAGATTTTATTCCTATTCAATTCTGTGGTTTGCTAATAAACTTGACAAGTTGCATTTTTGGATATAAATATAATCTTAAGTATTGTTTATTACATACAAGAAATTAATTCATTGCCTTCTCTGAATTCAGTTGGTGCATAAAAACTATATTTGTTGTTTCAGTCATTCCCACTGAACCATTGAATGTGCAATTTGCCCTCTATATTAGCCGATAGAGTTCGTGTTTCTCTCCTCAGGAGCACAGTCCTCCATTATAAATGTTGTATTATTAGATATCTCATTTTGTAGCTAATAAAAAAGCATTGATACTTCTGGCATTGCACGTTACTAATCCCACCTTCAACCTCTGCTTTTAAGTCTTTGAATATGTGGGAAAGTGACTTTGGGAAACTAAATTGACTTATGAGTGTCAAGTCCATCTGACCTGATGTTACTTGTTTGAATTCATCTGTCAAATCTTATCAAAAACTGCTTTTTACCAAGGCCATTAATGCCATTCTGAGTGAGGTTGACAGAAGTAATCTAAAATTTCTCTCTTACCTGTTTGAGGCCTTTTGCTTGCTTACCTTGCCATCCTGCTGTCACAACTTTACAGCTTTGCCTAGCAAAAGAGTTTCACATTAGTTTGATTCTGTTCTTACAAGGGGATCTTGATCATCTGAATAAGTGGCCATGGAATGCCAAATGGAGTTCAATTTGGATATAAGCAGGTGTTACATTTCTGTAAGTCAAATCTAGGTAGGACTTTCACTATGAATATCTTTTGGCACACTGGGTTTCATAAGTCAGGGCAATGAGTGTAAGAGTTGGGAGGTCATGATGCAATTGCACAGGAAGCAGCTGAGGCCACACTTGGATCCAATCTTGGGTTCCCTGGTGTAGGAAAGATGTTATTAAACTGGAAAAGAGTTCAGAGATTTACAAAGAGCTTGAGGGACTGAGTTTTAGGGTGAGGTTTGATAGGCTAGGACTTTATTCCATTGAACTTTCAAGATTGACAGGTAATCTTATCACAGTGTATAAAATCATGAGGGGTGTAGATAGGGTAAAAGTGCTCAGTCTTTTTCCTAGGTTTAGGGAATTGAGAAATAAAGGATATAGGTTTAAAGTGAAAGAGGAAAGTTCAAGAAGAACTTGAGGGGCAATTTGGTATCTATGTAGAATGATCTGCTGGAGGAACTGGTTGATATAGGTAAAATAATTTCTAAGTGGTAATTCTAATTCAAATCAACAGTTCAATATCCAAACTAGTGGAGTTTTTCAATTGGGTCTCATTCTTTCAAGTGAATTTGAAAGAAATTTGAAATAAATTGACTAAAGTGGTATATGGATCGGAAAGGATTAGATGGTTATGGGCCAAATGCTGGCAAAAAGGACTAGCTTTGATGGGACATCTTGGATGGAATGACCAGTTGGGCCAAAGGAACTTTTTGCATTCTTTATGGCTCTATAAAGTAAATTACTGTTTCATTTATTAAATTAGTGTTTGTGGTTCCCACTGATTCTCTGAAAAACAAAGGTGAACACAGTTGGAAAATAATTAGAGTAAGGCGATTGCAAATGCTGGAATCAGGAGCAAATTGCACTATGAGCTCTTATTAATATTAGTTACAAATCTTGCAGACCTCCACAAAAATACTCGCTCTCTAGCAATGCCATTGAAAAGCACACTCAAGATGAAACCTTAAGTGCTTGACACTTTAAGTGCTTTGTGTAATATGCACACTATGAATATCTAGAATGAAAATTGAAAAATCACATACTTTTGACTTTATTAATTGAAGGGTATAATGAAATACAGTATTACAAAGGATATCTTTCCCTTTGCGTCCAACGGACTAGCGCTCTGTTTTGAATGAGCTACTGCCTTTCATTCTGTGTTTATTGTTACAATTTATAACAGTGTTGTAACTTGAAACACAGACATTGTAAATACATTCAAGCTCTAAGTCAAGGTTGTGAAACATTCATCATTTAGAAAATTTATGGATTATATTCATTAACACATATTTTAATATTATATAAAAGAAAATCCCAACAGTGCGGCAATGAAGGCTATGTGCACGGGAGCATTTTAGTTACTGCGTGGCCATGTACCCACACAATTTAGAGGAAACAGTGGCTGCAGCAGAATATTCAGAAGATTCCTTTCACTCCCCACAACAAGACACTCTTGACATCAGCTAATACATCTCCGATTGGAAACTCCTCAAAACAGATGATTCTTAGTGCATTTTTGAATGGGTGTTTCATGCCAGATTTTTCAGATGTCACAATCATATTTGAAGAAAGTAGTACAGAAGCGCTGGCATTCACAGGTCCTATCCCTGCAGCTCCTATTTCAAATTCTCTGAAGAATAGAATCTCTGAATGCTCGGGACTCCTCTAGAGTCAAAATGAAATGTGAAAGTTTATTGCCAGATATCCAATCCTGTATATGTGCTGGTCTGCTATACCTTTTGGAGGACGGAGTTAATGAAATATTTCTCTTTCTTTCCCCATCTTGATCTAGGCCTTGTTACAGTTTTATGCTCATTGCAGCATTAGGAAGATCCTTGCACCACACTCCCCTGCTTTCCTTCAGTGAATATCATGTGGATCTTCTAGATTATTGACAATTTTGGGTTGCTTTCTTTACATTCTGGAGCTATTTGTGAATATTAAGATCTACTCAACATTAGCAATGGGCGAATTCTCTCATCATCAGTACCAACTATAAAAGGCATCCATTAGTCTTGCGAGACCATGGATTTGCGCCTGGAAAGACCAGGGAGCAGGCCTGGGCAAGGTTGTATGGAAGACCAGCAGTTTCCCATGCTGCAAGTCTCCCCTCTCCACGACACTAATATTGTCCAAGGGAAGGGCATTAGGACCCATACAGCTTGGCACTGGTGTCGTCGCAGAGCAATGTGTGATTAAGTGCCTTGCTCAAGGACACAACATGTTTCCGCGGCTGGGGCTCAAACTCACGACTTTCAGGTTGCTAGTCCAATGCCTTAACTGCCTGGCTACGTGCCCACAAGTACCAACTTATATGGGAAATTCAAATCACAAACAAGGGAAAATCTGCAGATGCTGGGGGAACTCAGCAGGCCAGGCAGCATCCATGGAAAATAGTACAGTCGATGTTTCGGGCTGAGACTCTTTGGCAGGACTGGAGAAGAAAAATGCTGAGGAGTGGAGTTAAAAGGTGGTGGGAGGGGCAGGAGTAGCATTTGGTAAGAGATGAAAATGGGAGGGGAGGGGAGGGGTGAAGTAAAGAGGTGGGAATTTCGTTGGTGGAAGAGATACAGAGCTGGAGAAGGGGGAGTCTGATAGGAGAGGACAGTAGACCATAGAAGAAAGAAAAGTGGGAGGAGCACCAGAGGGAGGCGATGGGCAGGCAAGGAGATAAGGTGAGAGAGGGAAAAGGGGGTGGGGAATGGTGAAGGCGGGTGGGGTCCATTACCAGAAGTTTGAGAAATTGATGTTCACGCCATCAGGTTGGAGGCTCCCTAGACAGAATATAAGATATTGTTCCTCCAACCTGAGTGTGGCCTCATCACGACAGTGGAGGAGGCCATGAATAGGCATAGCGGAATGGGAATGAGAAGTGGAATTAAAATGGGTGGCCACTGGGAGATCCCACTTTTTCTGGTGAATGGAGCATAGGTGCTCAGCGAAGTGGTCTCCTACTCTGCATCAGGTCTCACTGATGTATAGGAGGCAACACCAGGAGCACCGGACACAGTCCCTCCCCACTGACCTCCCTCCCGGCATTTATCCTTGCAAGTGAAACAAGTGCTACACCTGCCCCCACACCTCCTTCCTCACTACCATTCAGAGTCCCAAACAGTCCTTCCAGGTGAGGTGATCCTTCACCTGAGAGTCTGTTGGGTTCATATACTGTGTCCGGTGCTCCCAGTGTGACCTCCTGAGTATCGGTAAGACCCAATGTAGATTGGGAGGTCGCTTCGCTGAGCACCTGCGCTCCATCCGCCAGAAAAAGCAGGATCTCCCTTTCACCATTCCCCATCCTCTTTTTCCTCTGTCGCATTATCTCCTTGCCTGCCCATCACCTCCCTCTGATGCTCCTCCAACCTCTTGTTTCTTCCATGGCTTTCTGACCTCTCCTGTCAGACTCCCCCTTTCTCCAGCCCTGTACCTCTTTCACCAATCAAATTCACAGTTCTTTACTTCATCCCTCCCCTTCCCGGTTTCATCTGTCACCTTGTGTTTCTCTCTCCCCTCCCCATCTGTTAAATCTGCTCATCGTCTTTTTTTCCTCCAGTCTTGCCGAAGGGTCCTGGCCCGAAACGTCGACTGTACTTTTTTCCATAGGTGCTGCCTGGCTTGCTGCGTTCCTCTAGCATTTTGTGTGGGTTGCTGGGAAACTCAAATCATACTTTCATTTTTGGAAGTTCCCCTTTTGGGACAAGTTTGCTGTCATAAATGCTCAATGTATGGTCTTTATGACCTGTGTATACTTGCATCAATTCCTTCAGCACATCAAAGCAATCAGGCCTTGAGTGGAGAATGTCATTGACCCTGAGATGAGATTTCACTGTCTACATTAGACCAGAGATTCATTCTTGTTTACTCCAAGCTGATTCATATACTTTGTTGCATTCTTGTGTATCTTAAGACTGTAAGATATAGGAGCAGAATTAGGCCACTTGGCCCATCGAGTCTGCTTTCCATTTCATCATGGCTGATCCAATTTTCCTCTCAGTCCCACTCTCCTGCCATCTCCCTGTATCCCTTCATGCTCTAACTAATCAAGAATCTATCAACCTCTGCCTTGAATATACATGCATACATGGCCTCCACAGTTGCCCGTGGCAAAGAATTCCACAGATTCACCATCCCCTGGCTAAAGAAATTCCTCCTCATCTCTGTTCTAAAAGGACGTACCTCTATTCTGAAGCTGTGTCCTCTGGTCTTAGTCTCATCCAACACAGGAAACATCCTTTCCACCTCCACTCAATCAAGGCCTTTCACCATTTGATAGGTTTCAATGAGGTCACCCCTCATCTTGTACAACATCATCAAAAGAAGCTCTGTCTTTGCCAGAGGAACCACTGGATCAATAACCTAAGAAATTCTGTAGATACTGGAAAAGATGAAGATCAAGTACAGAAAGTGCTAGGTCATCTGGTACAGAGGAGATGGAAAAGCCAAATTTAGACATACGACATAGGGTAGGAACACCTTAACAGATGGAAGATTTTCATAAGGATGCCACAAATCTCTTACATAGCATTTAATCGAACTTATTCCATTGTGAACATGGCAGGCTAGCACACTTCAGCCAATAATTTGGATGCAAGAACTTGCATAACTTAAGTAGTGCTGAAATATAACCATCATTCCCTTCTAATATCCTTCATTTAGATTGAGAAATAAATGAAAGTAAGACTTGGTCCCAAAAGGCCAAAGGATGAGGATATTTCACAGTGTACTACATGATTGTCAGCAGTGTCTTAGTTAAACAGAATGCATTGTTGTGCAGTTGTAAAAGAGATGGAAATACTCAGCAGGCCATGCAGCATTGCAGCATTTGGAGTGAGAAATAAAATTTAACATTTTAGGTCAATGACCCTTCCTTAATTCAGGCATTGCTCGGTATTCTTTGAGATATCAATCTTGGATGTCATCATTTCTGTAACCACTTTTATTTGATGGAAAAAACTGTTTAAGAACTCAAAACTTGTAGTTATTGCTGCATGGCCAACTACAGATGGTTGCTTGAGATTTGTAAAACAATCTTGATAGTCTACATTGGTTTCTATACTGAAAAGAAAAGCTTGGACATCTGCATGGTAATTGGGTTCTAAACCTGCAGTTGAATCAGCAAATGGTCACCATGCACTGATAATTTAATGCTGCAACAGCAGAGCTAATGGATTTCTAACCACATGCTTTTTAAAGACTTATTTCCCCATAGTAAAGAATACTGCCGTAACTTAATTTCAATCACAATTTCACAGAATAAACAGTCTTAACAGTCATCAGAGAATTTATAGGGCATATACCCATATATTCATATTTTAATGTAGAGAAACTTGTAAATTTTGCACATGGAAACAGTTTGAGCTGACTTTCTTTCCCTCAAATGTGTTTCTTTCATAATTATGTATAACGCATGTTTGCAAATAGTTCTGATACAGATCATGTAAATATCTATTTTTGAAAATTGCTAGAAGTATTTAACAGCTCAGACAGTGGAAAGGAAACAATTAATATTTCAACTTGATCTTTTATTGGAACTGATATATTATGGATCTGAAATACTGACTCTTTTTCGTTCTTTATAAGTTCTGTCAGGTTTGTTGAGTATTTTCTGTTTTGATTTTGGGTTTCCTGAATCTGCTATTTTTTATTTATAGACAAGAGCCCATAAGACCATAAGATATAGGAGCACAATTAGGCAATCTGGCCATAGAGTCTGCTCTGTCATTCCATCATGGCTGATTTATTATCCCGCTCCATCCCATTCTCCTGCCTTCTTGCCCTTACCAATCAAGAACCTATCAGTCTCTGCTTTAAATACACCCAGTGACTTGGCCTCTACAGCCATCTGTGCCAATGAATTGCAGATTCTCCATCCTCTGGCTAAGGGATTACTCCTCATCCCTGCTCTAAAGGGACATCCTTCTAGTCTGAGACTGTGCCCTCTGGCCTTTGACTTCCCCACTATAGGAAGCATCCTCTCTATGTCCAATTAATAGCCTATTAATTGCATGTCTGCAATTTACAATACAGGAAAGACTTGAAGGAGTTCAGGTACCAGATAAAACTGCACATGGAAGATGGGGCAGTGATCAGGACAGGCTGATAAAGTTGTGAGTAACTTCCTTATGAAGGGTCAGGATGAAAACTTTTCAGTTCCCCCTGTCTCCAGCTCACCAATAGCAAAGTAACAGGAGGACTACTTAACAGCATAGTGGAATGCATAATGCATTACTCTTTCCCCAGTTAAACCATGTCCACAAAAGCAGAATGAAATACATTTTGTGTGAATAATGTGTTCTTAGACTTTCAAATTTGATCACAACACTAATAATTAACCTAATGCATCTGCATCACTGAAGAACTAGAGTTTTAGCAGGTTGCAAATAAACTTGTACAGTTTCTGTAGTTTATTTTGTTGTTCAACATTTTTAGTTTTCTTGACAATTTGTTACCAAAAGGTGAATATACAATATTCTTTAAGCTTTTTTCAGATTATTATTTTGATAATGATTTTGATTAACATCCAGTTGCAGTATTGTCTGGACCCTTAACCTTTGCTATATCAAGTTCCCTCAACCATTTCTTGATACAATTGGCTAGAGAATAGTTTCTGTGATGGCAGTATGTCAGGAAGAAACTTAAGGTGAATTATACAGTATATTTGGCACTTTTGGCTGAACTTGGACGTAATTACTCCAGATTTATCTTTAGGACTCAGAAGCTGGGCTTCACTGAGAATAATGATTTTCTTTCAGCTGCCTTGTCCAGGTGGCTGCCATCACCTTTCATAATTCAGATGCTGTGAGATTACGGAGTTCAGAACTGAACTGTTGGCTGTGACATTGCGGAGCTCTGATTACATGCTTTTTAGCATGCTTGTCCTCTGTTGTGGCTTCATTTAGGCTGCCACTCATTATTTTACTGTGACTTGAATATTTTTGACTCAATGAGTAAGGGTTGATCCCTTGGCTTGGTAGTAATGACAGAGTGAGGAATATGATTCAGAAAGCGGTATTTTTCATTGCTTCTGATGGTCCACAGTGCCTTATGGATTCTCAGTTTCAAGCTGCAAGATCTTTTGAGTTGATCCCATTTAGCTTAACTATAGAGACATATAATAAATTTTGGACTTTTGTCTCTCCAAATACAGTGTGCTATTAATTTCACCCATGCTCTCTTATACATCTACCACAGGTAGTTTGCTGATGATAAAGTCAAGTAGATGTATTCCTCATGTTGATGCACTCACTAGCTGCAGCAGACCTAGTCCGGTCGCCATATGCATTATGATACAGTCTTTGAGGGAGTTCCCAATCCATTCTTGGTAATAAACCTTAAAATCCCACATCCAGTATGTACTATGTATCCTTGAAACTTTCATTGTCATTTCCAAGTGTTGATTAGCATGAATGAGCACAGATTCCTCAGCATAAGAGGACACTGAGTGGTTTCCTTGCATCCTGACTGGCTGCATCACTGCCCGGTATGGGAACTGTACTTCATTCAATTACAGGATTCTGCAGAGAGTGGTGCGGACAGCCCAGCGCATCTGTAGATGTGAACTTCCCCCTATTCCAGGCATTTACAAAGACAGGTGTGTAAAAAGGGCTCAAAGGATCACTGGGGACCCAAGTCACCCCAATCACAAACTGCTCCAGCTGCTACCATCTGGGAAGTGGTACCACAGCATAGGGACCAACAGGCTCAGGGACAGCTTCTTCCATCAGGCCATCAGACTGCTCAATTCATGCTAACCCAAATGTATTTCTATATTATATTAACTGTTCATATTTAACTATTTTGTTACTGTCCTGCTGTACATACTATTTATTATAAATTACTATAAATAGCACAATGCACATCCATGATTATGTAGCCAAGTTTCCATCAAACTCAATATATAAGTTTGCTGATGACACAACAATTGTAGGCCGTATCTCGGGTAATGATGAGTTTGAGTACAGAGAGGAAATTAAGAACCTGATGGCATAGTGCGAAGACAATAACCTATCCCTCAATGTCAGCAAGGCGAAAGAATTGGTTGTTGACTTCAGAAGGAGTAGTGGACCGCACGACCCAATTTACATCGGTGGTGCGCAAGTGGAACAGGTCAAAAGCTTTAAGTTCTTCGGGGTCAATATCACAAATGACCTGACTTGGTCCAACCAAGCAGAGTCCACTGCCAAGAAGGCCCACCGGCGCCTTTACTTCCTGAGAAAACTAAAGAAGATTGGCCTGTCCCCTAAAACCCTCACTAATTTTTATAGATGCACCGTAGAAAACATTCTTCTAGGGTGCATCACAACCTGGTATGGAAGTTGTCCTGTCCAAGACCGAAAGAAGCTGCAGAAGATCGTGAACACTGCACAGCACATCACACAAACCAATCTTCCATCCGTGGACTCACTTTACACCGTACGCTGTCGGAGCAGTGCTGCCAGGATAATCAAGGACACAACCCACCCAGCCAACACACTTTTCGTCCCTCTTCCCTCTGGGAGAAGGTTCAGGTGCTTGAAGACTCGTATGGCCAGATTTGGAACCAGCTTCTTTCCAACTGTGATAAGACTGCTGAACGGATCCTGACCCAGATCTGGGCCGTACCCTCCAAATATCCGGACCTGCCCCTCGGTTTTTTTGCACTACCTTACTTCCCATTTTTCTATTTTCTATTTATGATTTATAATTTAAATTTTTAATATTTACTAATTTTTACTATTTTTAATATTTCTAATATTTAATATTTGTAATCCAGGGAGTGTGAAGCGCAGAATCAAATATCGCTGTGATGATTGTACGTTCTAGTACCAATTGTTTGGCGATAATAAAGTATAAAGTGTAAGTATAAGGTAGATGGAGACATAACGTAAAGATTTTTACTCCTCATGTATATGAAGGATGTAGGTAATAAAGTCAATTCGATTCAATTCAATTCAATGTTTGACCAAATACTACGAGACTTCATATGGTGTGGAGTCAATATTGGGACACCCTAGAGCTGCTACTTTTCATGTAAACTACCCTCAGCCACCTCTGGTGGGATGGGACACGGCCAGTGCTTGTGATTCAGGATTCTTACTCATAATCATACTCACAGAATCATACCTTTATGAACAACATCTGCCTGTTGCTTGCCTGGTCAGTGAAACAGCTCTGCCAATTTAGATTTCAGTGTTCAAATGTTTGAGGAGACTTGCAAAGACAACCAGATTGGGACACAACTTCTGAATGATCACAAATAGAATTGTCTCTTGCTAGGCCATTGGAGGATGTTTAATTTGCACGGGTGTACCTGGAGTCACATTCTGGCAGGCTTGGGAAGGATAGCAGATTTGCTCCCTTGAATGACATTGTCAGGTTTTATGATAATCTGGTAGCTATTTAAAGATCTGTCCATGGAATAGTTGAATTTGTTTAATTAAAGTCATTTACTAAACTGATCTGAAGGCACTTTGTGAAGATACATGGCAGAGAAAAGTCTAATATAATTACAGGATTTTCTGAAGAGAGACTTTATAAGGAACAATGAACATCTAATACAGCATTTATTTTTAAAGTACAGTGTATGGCTATAAATAGTGACCATATATTTTAAAAAATAAATACTGTATTTCCCAAGTGATCATTCATTCTTTTTGATGGCTTGATTTTAGATTACTGAGAAGTACATCATTGTTTTGCATGAGAAGTTCCAAATGTAAAATTTCGATTAGTGTTAAACTAGGGAAGAAGTCCAATACTAACACACTTGTGGTTAAGAATATATCATTATGATATAAATAATAAAAGAAGCCTGCAGTATATTGAGCTGTATACTTTTGGTAACTTTAACAGTTTCCAGTTTTTATCAGTCTGCCCATTATAAATGTTTCTTTTATTGTCTCTGCTTTGATCTCAGGACTTTCCTCCTTAAGTTGCTTTGGCTCTGTATCATTAAAATGCTCCAATTCTTTGACCAAGCTTATAGTCATCTGTTTTAACATGTTATCCTGGGCCCAACATATTGATGCAATTATAAAGAAGGCAAACCAGCAGCTACATTTCATTGGGAGTTTGAGGAGATTTGGTATGTCATGAAAGACTCAAGCAAATTCAACATATGTACTGTGGAGAGCATTCTGACTGGTATCATCACCATATGGTTTGCATCGCCAAAGCAAAGCATCAGAAAAAGCTGAAGAGGGTTGCCAGTTCCATCATTGGCACCAGCCTCCCTAACTTTGAGGACGTCTTCAAAAGCAATGCCTCAAGAAGATGCCATCCCTCGTGAAGGACACTCATCATCTAAACCTTGCCCTCTTCTCATTACTACCATCAATGAGAAGATACAGGAGCCTGAAGATGCACATGAATGTTTTAGGAACCACTGAAGTGATACTGGTACAGAGTTTAAAAAAAAACAAGCCATGGAATCACAACCAATTACTCTACTGATTTTATTCTGTTTTTAATGTGTGGGTTCGTGATAATGCTCAGAAATGAAGCTTAAGGATTGTATTTCGGTTAGTAGAAGGAGAAATAGGTGTCTCTAGTGATGTGCAAAGAAACCCATATCCCATACCTGTTACTTGGAGATGTAAATCAACTTTTGAATGATGGAAACTAACATGCTTAGGACTTGTCGGTCAAATCTTATCGACATAGTTGAGGATGGGCACTGCTGGGCAAATACAGTATGTCTGGATTTTGATAAGTATTTGATAAAATAACATGCAAAAGATTATTACATAAAATAAGGTGGACAGGACATTAACAAGGGTAGAGAATTCTTTGGTAGCGAAAAAATAGTGTCCAAGTGAAAGGAATTGTTTTTGCTTTGGCAAACTGCTGTCAAATTGGTACCACGTATAGGGATCGTTCCTGGGCCCTCAGCTATTCACAATCTATATTAAGAACTAAGAAGAAAGTGCAATGTGCAATGTATCAAAGTTTGGTGACAATACAAATCTTAATGGAAAAGTGAGCTGTGATCAGTAAACATAGTCTGCAAACTAGGTTAAGGCCAGATGGAGGATAATGTAGGAGAAAATGTGCATAAACACATCTTGGTAAGACAAATTGAAGAGCAGTACTTTTTAAACAGTGTGAAACTAGTAAAACCTGGTGTGCAAAAGAATTTTATCATGCTTGTACATATAAACATGCACTTAGTGTGGCAATTGCAAGGTTGGAGTAATGAGTAAGGAGCTTCTCAAATTTAAAGGGTTTTCTGACATCTCATTTTGACAAATGTGTGTATCTTTTATCTCTTGACTTAAAAATAGGTGTGCTTGCCATGAAACTAAAGCAGTATGGAGTTATTAGTTTGAATTCTACAATGAGGGCGACTATCTTATGAAGAAATTAAGTAAATGTTTACGATTGAGATGGGGAGTAAATTGTGTCTTTAGTTGTAAGTCTTTGTGCCAGTGGGCAATGGATGCTGTCATCAATATGAGAGCGAGAGAGATTCCATTTCATGCTGCTCAGATATTTTAATATAAAGGGCATTATTATTTTGAATGCATTTTGTTTTGCTCTACTTTGAAGTATCCCTCTTGAAGTTATTAAACTTTGATTTGACACCATGAATTAAATCCCACCAAATCATTTATCAGCATAATGAATCATTTTACATACCTTGAAGTACAAGTTCCACAACATTATGGTTCAAGAAATAGCTAAACTTGATGACTTGCAATGACCTAGAACTTCTGTCTTTTATAGGACCTGCATTTGAACAACACCAGACATCCCACCCTGCAAAAACTCATTTCAGGGAGGTAGCACCATCAATTTACGGGAGGCTTCCGGGAGAGGTGGGGTGCCTGCAACACCAGATTTAGAAGTAAAAGCATATCACTGCTGGCTTAATCAAGCATGCTAGGAAATCCCTCAGACCTTCAATTGACCTGTCTTGAGGTTTCAATCTTTGCAAACTCTGGAGTTACTTGCAAGATTGTTTTAAAATGTAACAACAGACACAAAGTGCTGGAGGAACTCAGCAGGCTAGGCAGCATCTATGGAAGAGAGTAAACAGTTGGGCCAAAATGTCCTTCCATATATGCTGCTTGGCTTGCTGTGCTTCTCCAGCATTTTGTGTGTGTGGCTGGAATTTCCAGCATCTGCAGATTTCCTTGTCTTAAAAGTTAACAAGATTTGGTTTTACAAACTACAAAAACTATTGGCAATCTTGATCGAGGAAATTGTTGATATGGGAAAAGTTACAATGATGTGGCAGTTTTCTTTCCTGAGATGGGGAGCTAAGGATGTTGCTGAAGCTTCATTTCCATGTTTAGCTATATTTTGTGTTTGCTGAAAGTTAGAAGCACAGTACAAATGCAAAATATTCAGTTCTTTTTAGTGCTAGCCCACCACAACTTGAGAAAGAAAAATAATCGTATTGTATTGGCATGACATCAACTGGTGTAACGGATTAGCTGCCTGTTGAAGAGGGCACTTTATTTTCATTTCCAGTGAAATCAATGTAAATTAAGATCAGGCTGATCTTGCGCTATCTGATTGGTCCGTGATATAGGTTTAATATGCAGGAAGATGTTGAAAATTTATCCCATTAAATCTTGAGTTGAAACTATTACATGCAGGCAGAATACATGGGAGAATCCTTTTGATGGTGTAATCAGAATGGCCTCAGTGTTATTTTCCTGTACCCAACTGCTGAAATTCTAAGAAGCAGTTAAAATTATTATGATCTTTAAAGGATAAAAAAAAACAAGTGAATCAAAAAATATATTCAGCAAGGGGATAGATATACACTCAGTGGCTACTTTATTATGTACACCTGCTCACTAATGCAAATATCTCATTAACCAATCATGTGGCAGCAACTCAATGCATAAAAGCATGCTGACGTGATCAAAAGGTTCAGTTGTTATTGAGACGAAGCATCAGAATCATGAAGAAATATGACCTAAGTGACTTTGACCGTGGAATGATTGTTGGTACCAGACAGGGTGGTTTGAGTATCTCAGAAACTGCTGATCTATTGGCATTTTCATGCACGTAGTCTCTAGAGTTTCCAGAGAATAGTGGGGAAAACAAAAAACATTCACTGAGCGGCAGTTTTGTGGGCAAAAACATGTTGGAATGAGAGAGGTCAGAGGAGAATGGCCAGACTAGTTCAAGCTGACAGGAAGGTGACAGTAACTCAAATAACCACATGTTACAACAGTGGTGTGCAGGAGAGCATCTCTGAATGCACAACACATCAGACCTTGAAGTGGTGGGTTTCAGAAGCAGAAGACCACGAACATGCACTCTGTGGGCACTTTATTCATTTCAGGAGGTGCCTATTAAAGTGGCCACTGAGTGTATTTCTTAATGTTGCAAAGATCGAGTGGTATTGGGAGAAAGTGGGAGCTGAAATTGGGTATATAAAGGGTGGAGTAGTCTGAAAGGGCTGATGGGTTATTCTTGTTTCATCACAATTTAATGAGCAAACTTTATCCACTGTCTCCACTGGCTTAATCAGAGCATGTATGGCATTGGCATCGCTTGGTATGACCATTTGTTTTCTATCCATTTTTTACTGTCATTGTAATGGCTTAATATTGAATTGCTAATGCTTGAAAGCAAATGCCCCTTCTTTTTCTGCATACTCAGATGACCCACACGTGCATATTGATTGAGCTGTTTCACTTCTATGGTAGGTGGTTCCCATCACTAAATAGAGCTTTCACAGGGCTATATTATCCAACGATTTGTAGTTGCTTTTGAAATGTAAATTACCAGATGAAATCTGAGGATCCAATCAGAGTAGGAATATCTGAACTCGTGGAGAGTATACATGATTCCCGTGTTTGCAAACCTTTCCAAGTCCTCCTGTCATTGATAAAAGTCTGCAGCATTTCAAAAACACAGGCTGACATCAAGTTCCTGAATGAGTACAGCTCTTTCCCAGGTTACAAAGGCCCAATTTATAGACAGCCATACTGGTGAATAAGCATTTGGGAGATTGGCAGGATGGAATTCCTGGCTGCAGCAGGACTGTTGCTCTGGTTTGGATCAGCTCGCAGGAATGAATCCTCATCATAACCTCATAACCTGGGGAGGATCTTTACTGTGAAAGTAAAAATATTGCAATTAAGCATTCTGAAAATGATCTTTGTTATTCAAATCAAGTTAAGATAAATAATTGAGGATATTTGTATCACTAGGTGACTGGGAAATCTCATCTCTGACAGCTGGCCATGTCAGAACTTTGTGCATCTTCTGAAATTTCTGCTAACCAGGGTAGCATTAGATTTAGATTTATTTATCACATTTACATCAAAACATACAGTGAAATGCTTCATTTGCATTTATAATCAACAAGCCCAAGCTACACACACAAATGCTGGAGGAACTCAACAGGTCAGGCAGCATCTACGGAAAAGCGTAAACAGTCAATGTTTCAGGCTGGGACCCAAGGATGTGCTGGGGGCAGCCTGCAGGTATCGCTGCACATTCCAGCACCATAATAGAATGCCCATAGTGTCCAGCAGAACAACACAGAACATACAAAGTGACAAAGCAAAATAACAAAACAACCCATGTTCCTTCCTCCCTCCACTATACATAAAAAATGACTGTCTAAAACCCAATGTGCAGAGAATAAACAACACGACATGCCCATAAGAAAATAAAAGTAAATTAACCCATAAAAAGACCATCGAGCACCCAGTGTGCAATGGAAAAAAAAAACATCACGCAAACAGTAACTGCAAGCAAATAGTGTTTCTGAACTGACGTCCGCAAACGAGTCCAAGACCCATAGTTTAGCACAGAGCCGAGTAAACGTTGTGGGCAGTGATTTTAATCAGCCTGTACCTCGCCTTGGGCCCCAACATGTTGAACTTTTCAATCTGGCCTGGTGCTTAACTCTATTCAAACATCAGGTTTTGTCACTTCAGGCAGTGATCTGAATTGGCTCGCTCCTCGCCACCCTAACCTTTTCAATCTGGCCTGATGCTTAAATCTCTGTCCGAACACTGGGTTCTTCAGCTTGGATACACCAGACTTCACCACCTTGATTCAGTCTGTAAATCCCCATCCAAACATTGTGTTCAGTCACGTCAATTTGCTCTGGGGCCTGGACCCTGTGGTTTCGATTTTGCCTGCACCCAAGCTTTCACACTCTTGGTGACAGGCTGCTGCCTCGCCTAGCCTTAGTTCTGCCACATCAAATTGCCTACAGATCCAAAGGGAAGTTACAGACTATTACTTGTGATGATCGTTTGTCAGAAAAAGTGTAGTTAACAAAGTATTTAGTTGCTATCCTTGTTTCAGTAGCCACCAACTAGAAATCGCTAGGGTTCACCAGCACCATCTTAAACTGGAAGTTTAAGCTGGTTATGCCCATATACTGTTCTCTAATCCCAGGACAGGACATCATCTTCGGCATCCAGCCTCTAGTACACTCATGAATTTGCAGACATTGTGCCTTCTGCATCCTTTGTGGACGCCAGAGATTTGTAGACTTGGACTCTGGCCATCAGCCTCCATTTCTGGAATTCTGATCCACTTTAGGCTTTGATCTTTGGCATCGACTCAGCACGAACCAATGACAACAACTGAGGACCCAAAATCCAGGCCTCGGGCTCCGGACTCGTGGATGATGGGGCCCCTAACACGAGGCCTTGAAGTCTAGTCTCACAATCTGCATACATAGGGTGTCACTGGCCCACATTCCTCCTGCTCAAATCAGTTCTGGAACACACCAGAGATTCTAGCCCTTGTTTTCACTGGTCTGTGGGTCCAACATTTGACCCATGACCCTGTCCCTGACCTTTGAATAAAGAGCAGAGGTTTATACTCTTAGCTATGGACTACAACCAATCACTGAGCAGGAGAATGAGAAGAGAACTATCTTTTAAATCGGGTTCACTTTTACACTTAAAAAGGCAGAAATTCGCGGCAGTTTTCCAGAGTTGGACTGCAACCAATCACTGAGGAGGAGTACGAAAAGAGAGCTACCTTTTGAATCAGGTTCACACTCAGGAAGAACTTTTGGAGTTGGACTACGACTAACCACTGAGCGGGATTCATTAGAAAGGGTGAATAAAAATAATGCAAGCACAAATGGAGCGGCCATTCTTGGAGTGGCTTTGACTCATTAGGATTCAGCGAGATCAGGTTTGGGTGAGGGAAGTATCTGGTAAGTTTGTCTTTTTCTTCATAATTCATTCCTCGTCTGTTAGGGCATAGTAGTGCAGTGAGAATGGCTCCAGGGGCAGTGTTTTGTTCTGTGTGTGAGATGTGGGAATTCTGGGAAACCCCCAGACTCCCAGATAACCACATCTGCATCAAGCTGTAGCTTCTCAGAGAACATATTAAGGAACTGGAGCTGCAACTTAATGACCTTTGGCTCATATAGGAGAATGAGGAGGTGATAGATAGGAACTACAGAGAGGTAGTCACCCAAGATTGCAGGTGACAAGTAACTGGCTGACTGTTAGGAGATGGAAGGGAAATGGGCAACTAGTACAGGGTACCCCTGTGGCCATCACCTTCAATAATAAGTATACCACTTTGGATACTGTTGGGAGGTGGTGGGGGGTTGACTTACCAGCAAGGAGCCACAGTGACCGGGTAGATAGAGTGCTGAAAAACAAGACCTCCAGGATAGTATTCTCCGGATTGCCGCCTGTTCCAGGCAGCAGTGGGGGTAAAAATAGAGACGATATGGCAGATGAATGCATGGCTGAGGATCTGGTGCAAGGGGCAGGGTTTCAGATTTCTAGATCATTGGGATCTGTTCTGGTTAAGGTATGACCTGGTTAAAAGGGATGGGTTACACCTGAACCCAAGGGGAGCCAATATCCTTGTGGGCAGGTTAGCTAGAGCTGTTCAGGAGGGTCTATACTAATTTGGCAGGGGGATGGGAACTAGAGTGATAAGGCTGAGGATGGGGTAGTCGACTTACCAACAGAAGCAATGTGTAGTGAGAATCCTAGCAAGGGGAGGCTGATGTTAAGGCAAAATTGCAGTCAACAGGAGGAGGTGCAATGTAAAAGACAGACAAAATTGAAAAGGGTGAACGTGTTATATATGAATGTACGCAGTGTACGGAATAAGGTAGGTGAACTTGTCACAGAGTTACAGACTGGCATGTATAGCATTGAGGGCATCACTGAATCGTGGCTGAAAGATTATAGCTGGGAACTTAACATCCCAGGATGCACATTGTATTCAAAGGATAGGCAGGTAGGTTAAGTGGGTGGTGTGGTAAAAAGTGAAATCAAATCATTAGAAAGAGGTGGCATAGATATTGAAACACTGTTGGTAGAGCTAAGAAACTACCGACAATGGTAAAAAGATACTGATGAGAGTTATATACAGGCCCCAAGCAGTAGTAAAGATGGGAGTTAGAAAGTACATGCCAAAAGGGCAATATTATGATAATCATGGGGGGGGGGGGTTTCAATATACAGGTTGAATGGGAAAATCAGGTTGATGCTAGATCCCAAGAGGGGGAATTTCTAAAATGCCTACGAGATGACTTTTTAGAGCAGCTTGTGTTTGAGCCCACTAGGGGATCAGCTATTCTGGATTAGAAGCTGTGCAATGAACTGGAATTGATTAGATAACTTAGGGTAAAGGAACCCTTAGGAACAAGTGATAATAATATGATGGCATTCACCCTGTAGTTTGAGAAGGAGAAACTAAAGTCAATTGTATCAGTATTACAGAGGAGTGAAAGGAATAACAAAGGCATGAGAAAGGAGTTGGCCACAATTGATTGGAAAAGAACACTGCAGGGATAACAGCAGTGCAGCAATGCTTGGAATTTCTGGAAGCAATTCAGAAAGCGCAGGATATATACATCCCAAAGAGGAAGGAGTATTCTAAAGGCAGGATGACACAACCGTGGCTAACAAGAGAAGTCAATGCCAACATAAAAGCCAAAGAGAGGGCATATAATTGAGCAAAAATTAGTGGGAAGTTAGTAAATTGCGAAGCTTTTAAAAACCAACAGAAGGCAACTAAAAGAGTCATAAAGAAGGAAAAGGTGGAATATGAAGGTAACCTAGTCAATAATATTAAAGGGGGATACCAAAAGTTTCTTGAGATACATGGTGTAAAAGAGAGGCAGGGGTGGATATTGGACCACTGGAAAATGATGCTGGAGAGGTAGTAATGGAGGACAAGGAAATGGTGGACGAACGGAATAAGTACTTTGCACTGTGGAAAACACTAGCAGTATGCTGGAGGTTCAAGAGTATCAGGGGGCAGAAATATGTGAAGTTGCTGTTATTAGGGAGAAGGTGCTTGAGAATCTGAAAGGTCTGAAGGTAGATAAGTCACCTAGATCAGATAGTATACATCCCAGTGTTGTAAAAGAGGTGGCTAAAGAGATTGTGAAGGCATTTGTAATGATCATTCAAGAATCAATTGATTCTGACATGGTTCCGGAGGAATGGAAAATCACAAATGTCACCTCACTCTTTAAGAAGGAAGAGAGGCAGAGGAAAGGAAATTATAGGTCAATTAGTCTGACTTCAGTGGTTGGAAAAAGATTGGAGTTAATTGTTAGGATGTGGTTTTAGAGTACTTGGAGGCACATGATAAAATAGGCCTGAAAAGTCTGTTGGAATTCTTTGTATAAATAAGAAGCAGGAGAATCAATGGATGTTGTGTGCTTGGATTTTCAGAAGGCCTTTGACAGTTTGCCACAAGTGAGGCCCGTTGTATTTCAGTAAACTCATTGTATTTCAGGGAATATTCTAGCGTGGACAGAGGATTGGCTGATTGGTAGGCAACAAAGACTGGGAATAAATGGAGCATTCTCTGGTTTGCTGCTGGTGACTAGTGGGGTCTGTGTTGGGATTGCTTCTTTTTACGTTATATATCAATGACTTGGATGATGGAATTGATAGCCTTGTAACCAAGCGTGTGAATGGAACAAAGATAGGTGGAGGGGCAGTTGGTGTTGAGGAGATAGAGAGGCTACAGAAGAACTTAGACAGATTAGGAGAATGAGCAAAGAAGTAACAGATGGAATACAGTGTTGGGAAGTGTATGGTCATGCACCTTGGTGGAAGAAATAAAAGGGACAACTATTTTCTAAATGGAGAGAAAATTCAAAAATCTAAGGTGCAAAGGAACTTAAGAGTCCTTGTGTAGGAGTCCCTAAAGGTTAATTTGCAAATTGAGTCATTGATGAGGAAGGCAAATTCAATGTTTCCACTCATTTTGAGAGGACTAGAATATATAAGTAAGGATGTAATGTTTATAAAGCTCTGGTGAGGCCTCACTTGGAGTATTGTGAGCAGTTTTGGAACCCTTATCTAAGAAAAGATGTACTGACATTGGAGAGAGTTCAAAGGAGTTTCACAAAAATGATTCTGGAATTGAAAGCCTTGTCATAAGAGGAGCATTTGATGGTTCTGGGCCTGTAGTACTAGAATTCAGAAGAAGAATGGATGACCTCATTGGAACTTATCAAATGTTGAAAGGCATCGATAGAGTGGAAGTGGAGATGATGTTTCCTATGGTGGGGGGAATCTAAGACCAGAGGCATGTGTTCATCTTAATGGATGGAGAGTGTTCAGTGAGGGTGACTTTGAAGGAAAGGTTGAACTTGGGTAAAGATGAGTGTGAGTAATAGATTAATGGATCAGATTTATATAAAGGATGGGTTTATATAAAGGATGGGTTCAACCCTTTATTGGATACAAAGAAGAATATGGAGGAGTAGGGTTCAAGTCAAGGGATGAGTGATATTCATAACAACAGAATGTACAGATCTCAGGTTTCTTTTTAATTTTTCCCAGAAGTATTTTAGATCCTGCTCGAATTTTTCCCCTCATACGTACAGTCGCACATCTAATTTAGTGTTGGGGACTCTGCTTTTGGGTTTCTGAGTTTAGGTCATTAAATTGTCACTTGATATACTAGTTCATTTTGGGTTGCAGGACCTTATCCCACTGTGCAGTTCTATGTTAGGCAATAATGACATATGAAAAATAATCTAGTGCTTTTCCGGTATATATGATGAATATACTCTTCTCAGGCTTCCAGCTGGATACAGATACCGATTTCAACTGACGTTTTGATGACTGACTCTGCCATCTTCATCGGGGATGATGCCTAATCATAGAAAGGCCAAGATAGAGTGGATGTGGAGAGGATGTTTCCTATAGTGGGGGAATCTAGTGCCAGCGGTCACAACCACAGAATAGAGGGAAGTCCATTTAGTAGGAAGCTGAGGAAGAATTTATTTAGCCGGATGCTGGTGAATCTGTGGAATTCGTTGCTGCAGGTGGTTGTGGAGGCCAGGTCTTTGGGTGTATTTAAGGCAGAAGCTGATAGGTTCAGGGGCAGGGCTTGAATGGTTACAAGGAGTAGGTGGGGGAATGGTGGTAAGAGGAAATGGATCAGCCATGATCAAATGGCAGAACAGACTTGATGGGCAGAATGGCCTCAATCTGCTCCTTTTTCTTATGGTCTGGTATCATCTCAACATTAATCTGATGCAGGAAATATTAATTTCTCATGCTTTTTTTTATATCTTCAGATCTTTTAGCTTGTTCTTGTTTAAAAATTACTTGGTGATATGAATAAGGATAAAGGATAATTCCCTTGGAAGGAGCCTTTTGACATTCTATTTCCTATCATTGAGAAGATCCAAGAATTTATTAAATTTAAACTTTATACATGTCTGTGAAACAAAACTTGTCATTCATTGCTTACTCAAAGGAAGAAAAGGATTTTAATTTTTAGATCACATTGAATTACTTGAGCTCTCCCATAGTGGTTTTGACTTTTTTATGTCCACCTACATATTTGTACACTGCAAAATGGCAATAGAATGAATTACAAATTAGCTAATTATTTTTAGTGCTGTTAAAAATTTAACTTGTATCCACAATACTCTCATGGTCTGCTCTAGAACTCCCTATCCAACAGCACAGAGTGTACTTGTGCAGAAGAATTGCAGCTTTCTTTAGGGGAGTTCACCATGACCTTCTCAAGGGTGTTCGGTATAAACAATAAATCTTCGTCTTGCCAGTAATACCAAGATCTGAAACTTAATTATTTAAGGAAAATGACCTTTTCAGAAGCTTTATATGCATGGCTTAGTTTGTATTCTTTGGAGAATGCTAGCAGTTCTGCCTAGAACAGCCAGCAAGTTTTGTGTGAAAGGCCAGCAATGAAGTACAAACATGGAAATCCTGAACTTGTTGGCAGCTGTTGGCTAGGATTTTTAGATTGGTAGTGGTTCTGCAGTTGTGAAGTCATAGGGATTCCCCAGTGCTTAGGCACTAAAACAAGGATCGAAATCAAATGTTTTATTTATAGATTTTAAGTATATAAGTTTGGTTGAATATATTTGTATTTTTATGATTTATTTTTTCCTTTTTTTAATATTTTCAAGTTGCAGATTTCTGAATATTATAAATGCTCTGTTTCGATAGCTTTGACAGATTAAGATAAGAATATGACAGCCAACCAAAAGCAAACTTTCCTGTGATTAAATTGATTCTTCCAATATCATATTGAAGTAGATTACAGCAGTAATTACCAAAATTACAGGTGATCCCCATGTTACATTCATAGAAGGTAGACCCTGTCATAATTTCTGCAATGCAAGCCCCTTTTTTTCTGATTGAATCCCATGTTAATAGAGGAACTACATTTCTTTGAGGAGTTTTTCTCTCTTATTAAGTCACTTCATTGGTGATGCCAACACTAAACTTGTAGGATGGACAAACCTTGTGTGAAAGAAACAAATTTATTTCATTTTCTCCCACTGTTAAATTAAGGAAAGGAATTTGAAGATCAGGATTCATGGGAGAAAGCTTGGTGAGGGGAGAAGTTCAAGGAGGTAATATGTGATTTAATGGAAGTTGAGCGGGCCAATGAATTATCATCAGGAACTCTCCTGTTTACTGTGGTTCCCCGCAATGCAGTGTGCCGGAGGAAGTACCTCACAGATGAAAAGTTTAGCTGTGCTGCACTCTTGACAGGTCTGTTCTCATGTCTTCAGAGTAGAGGAGGTGTGGCAAATAGCCACTTGGCCGTGACTGCCAACCCAATTCATGCAGTGACATTATATCCAAATATTATTATCCCACCGTATTAACTAAAAATAAATGTTGTCCAAATTTGCTGTCTCTTTTAAATTTTGTGTTTATTTTTCCCCACGTAAATTCCAAAAGGGCAAGCTTTATTCCATGCTTCAAATTTCTAAATAGTGATTTGTGAATTCTCTAAGGGCAAATTTCTGTACCCCAAATGGCCATTATTTCTACCTTTATATTATGGGAAATCTGGCTTTGCTACGTTGATTTGAGATTTATTTTAGTGGTTGCCAAAAGAGAATCCTTTTGGGGTGGCATGGTAGTGAGGGGTTAATATAACTTTTTTCTGGGGTTCACTTCCCACCACTGTCTGTTTGCACATTCTGCCCAAGATGATACATGTTTCCTTCCACTTTCCAAAGATGTATGGGTTAGTAAGTTAATTAGTCATATGGGTGTAATTGGGTGGTGCAGGGTCATTGGCCCAGAAGGGCCTGTAGGTGTACTGTATCTCTAAATAAAATAAGAATTGCTGAAGGTAGGGTTGTAGACGTTGTCCATAAGGACTTTAATAAGGCATTTCACAAAGTCCTTTATGGTAGGTTGGTCCAGAAGATTAAGACACTTGGATGCAAGATGTGATGAGCTGACTAATTCGATCCAAATTTGGCATGGTGATAGGAGGCAGAGTCTGGTGAGGAAAGGATGTTTTCCTGATGGTGTGATCAGTGGTGTGCTGCAGGGATGGATGCTTGAGCCCTTGTTAAATATGATAATACATTCAGTGGGCACTTCATTAAATAAAGTGGCCACTGAGTTTATTTTCGTGGTCTTCTGCTTCATCCATCCACTTCAAGGTTTGATGTGTTGTGCTTTCACAGATGCTCTTCTGCACACCACTGTTATAACATATTGGCATTGTAACATTTTAGTTACCGTTGGCTTCCTGACAGCTTGAACCAGTCTGGCCATTCTTCTCTGACCTCTCTCATTAACAAGACGTTTTCATGTTTTCACCTGTACAACAGCCACTCTCAGGTTGTGTTTTTTTTTGCACCATTCTGTGTAAGCTCTAGAGATTGTTGTGCATGAAAATCCCAAGAGATCTGGGATTTCTGAGATACTTAAACCACTGTATGCTTTTATGCATTGAGTTGCTGCCACATGATTAGCTGATTAGATATTTGCATTAATAAGCAGGTACACCTAGTAAAGTGGTGACTGAGTGAAAATGAACAACTTCGATGTGAGTGTAAGAGCTTTGATTAATAAGTTTTAGAATGACACTGACAGTTGGTGGAATTGTGGTTAGTGAGGAAAGTTGTCCAAGGCTACAGATGTAGTGTAATCCCAACAAGTGGGAGGTGACGCATTTTGAGAAGTCAAGCAGAGGTAGGACATATACAATAAATTGTTGTGCGATAAGAAATGTTAGTGAACAGACAGACCCTGAAAGTGACAGAGTTAGTAGTAGGGTTGTGAAGAAGGCATGTGGCATGCTTGCTTTCATAGTTTGAGGCATAAAGTATAAAAGTTGGGATTTTAAAACTCTGCTGGGTATTACTGAAGCTGCACTTGGAGTATTCAATGCAGTTTTTGGTTGCCACACCATAGGGAAGACGTAGATGTGCTGGAGAGTCTGTAAAAGAAATTCATCATGGAATAACGAACTTTAGATTGCAAAGTGGAATGAACATGGCTAAGCCTGAACTGAGAGTTATATAAGCTTATGAAATGTATAGATAAGGTAGATAGTCAGATTCTTTTCCCTATGGTAGGAGAATTAAAAAAGGATATAGATTTAGGTTGAGGGAATTTCAGGAGGAATTATTTTACTCAGTAAATGGTTGATGTCTAGAACTTGCTGCCAGAGGAGGTGGTGGACTCAGATGTAATCACTACAGTTAAGAAATGTTTAGGCGGGACATTTAAACAGACAAGGATGGACTTAATGGTCACATGGATATGGTGGGCAATGGATCCATTGCTGTACCGTATGAGTCTGGTTTATAATGATTGAAATACTTTAGTTTTGCAGGCGATAGCACCCAAATTGCCAATGGACTTAATAAACCAAATTATATTTTCCGCCTCTGGTGTTTCAGGTGTTATTTATTGATTGAATTTTACAAATTCATTAATTATTCTCTAATGAATATATCTTGCAGTTCGCAAACAAGAGGAGATCTGCAGATGTTGGGAATTCAAAGCAGCACACACACAAAATGCTGCAGGAATTCAGCAGGCCAAGCAGTATCTATAGATGCTGCCTAGTCTGCTGAGTTCCTCCAGCATCTTGTGTGTGACATTTTGCTGATTTTAACTTTGTAAATCATATTTTCCTTCTGCCAATTTACAGCTTGAGTGTAAACAAAACAGTAGGGAAGGTATTTCTGGCTGGGGTTGGGTATCTGTGGGTAGAGGAGGGGGTTCATCAGCTGAATTAAAGAAATGGACAACACGGACATTAACTCAAGTCAATTTGGCTGACTGCAGGCACACACTAACTTTATGCTCAGTGCTAATGTTAGCATTGTTGTGTCACTGTTAGGATGCTTCAGTAAGGGATTATTATTGTAGCTAACTAGTATCAATTAAAAGTAAAGAAAATAAAAATATTGAAAATGTCAGGCAGTTTGGAGAGAAGAACAGATCTAAGAACTCAGAACTATGATCTATTGGACAAGTGCCCTATATCCATAGGTCCAGCCATGTACCCAGAAGGCAGTAAAAATAGATTTATGGTAATAGCCTGTAATCATTTTCCTGCAGAATAAAAAGTAGCAAAATTTTTGTTCTTGCAAATAATCAACATCAGTGAATGCACACCTCTTTACTCAGGTATTGTTTGGTTCAATGAATTCTAGTTATCAAATAGTCTAGGTTAAAAAGATGTAATATTCACAAGCTTCACTGGACACTCACAGATCTGACATGGTTGCAAGGCTCCTATGCACATCTTACAGCTTGCACGTGCTGCTATTCATTTATGATTAATTCATTGCACTACATTTACTTTCATGAAGCCGAAGAAAAAATACATGGAGATAGAGCGGCAGTAATAGAAGAAAATGCTGAAGCACTCATTCGTGGAAACACAACCAATTTTGATTTCCCTCTTAAAATGCTGGAGGAACTCAGCAGGCCAGGCAGCATCTACAGAAAAGAGTAAACAGTCGACCTTTCAGGCCGAGACCCTTCATCAGTCCGGGTATCTGCAGATTCTCTTGTGTTAGTTTTCTCTCTTTCCCAGTTTAAGCTGTGGAATGGGTAGAGGAAGGATGAAAACTTTGAAACTGAGTCTGGGAGGCCACATTATGTCCAGGAGTAAAATGAGTTACTATTCTCATCAACATTGCAAGAGACCACAGACACAGAGGTTGGACTGGGAGCTGGATAGAGAAGTAAAGTAATAAGCCAGTGGAAGTTCCTGGTTACTCTTGCAGACTAAGTATCGATGCTTCGCAAAGCTGTTTCCAATATGTCTTTGGTTTTTTCACATGTGGAGGAGACCACATCATGAGCTTTGAATACAATTCACCGGGTTAGGAGAAGTGCGAGTGAATCACTGCTTCACCCGAAAGAATGGTTTCAAACGTGGACTGTAGAAAGGGAAGATTTAGGAGAAATGTTGCATGGGAATATACTTTAATAGGGTGTTTGACAAGTCCTTCATGGGAGGTTGATCATGATGATCAAGATGCACGAGATATAGGGTGAATTTGTAGTTGGTCTATTTTAATTAGTTTTTTAACCAGTTGTGATGAGAGAAATTTAAAGCAGTTGGATGGAAAATGTAGGCATTGAAATTGGCAAATAAACAACTTGCCTCTGAGATATTACAAAAGGAAGCAAAGCTAGCACAAAAGAAAATAGTTGAGGCATATTTTCTTTGATAGCCCTTCTGGTTGTAGTTTCTTCAGCTCCCTGGATAAAGCAATGAGGTTCTCAATGTGCAATCACCAGGCTTTTACCCTTCACATGCAGTGGTCATTGTTTTTTTTTAAATGTGACCTTTGGAGCTTTTGCATTCTAACTAGCCATTCAGTTCCAGGAAATCCTCCATTGCACAAAGCTTGTGAACTATTCTGATGGCGAGAATTTGTCAAATACTTCATTCATCAACTATAGGTTTCCAACTCTATCTGCATCAGTTCCAATGCTTACCTACACATTTTTATATGCTGAGATGAATGAAATCTACTTCCCTTAATGGGTTGCGATTGTGTTGACTTTTCTGTTCAATTTCACTTTTTTTGCAGTAATTTAATCATTGATTTTGCTGCAAATTACATTTGTATGAAACAGTCATTTTTAGTATCAAACACACACATAACAATACAATGTTTAGAGTATTGCCAGGAGAAATGAGGTCATGTTCTGAAGCCCATCTGTCATTGGGCACCCTCAGTCCAACTGAATTTTAATAGCATTATTTGCTCTGAAATGGCACAGTTTAAAGAGCAAGTCCCCAATCTCAGGTCACCCAACTAGCTACATAAATTGGTCTGAGCTGAAAAAATCACAACCAGGAGAACTAGCAAAGAAAACATGCCCCAACTGTGTATTCATTTACACTGCTAACATGTTTACAGCTAGTGTGGAAGTATTGTGGACTGATGAAATTCGCATAAAGCCTGTAGTTTCATATCATTGCTTCCTTACCTTGCCCCTAAATTAATGCAAGTATGAAAAAGCCAAGTTTTTACCAAAAACACAAGAGAATCTGCAGATGCAGGAAATCCAGGGTAACACAAAATGCTGGAGAAAATCAGTATCTATGAAAAAGAATAAAGAGTTGATGTTTTAGACTGAGAGCTTTCATCAGGACTGGAAAGGAAAGAGGAACAAGCCGGAATAAGAACCTTGGGAGGAGAAAGTGACAGGTGGAGGATGAGGATAAAGTAAGAATCTGGAAGGCGAATAGGTTGTAAAGGTCCAGGGCTGGAGAAGAAGGAAACTGATAGCAGAGGAGAGTGGACCGTGGGAGAAAGGGTAGGAGGTTGGGCAGTATGGGGGAGGTGATAAGCAGATGAGGGGAAGAGGAGAGATAAGAGAGGGGTGAGAGTGGGGAAATGAAGAAGAGGGAAGAGGGAGGGGTAAAATTACCAGAAGTTGGAGAAATGATGTTCATGCTGTCAGGTTAAGGGCTACCCAGATGGAATATGAGGTGTTGTTTCTCTAACTTGAGAGTGGCGCGTGGAAGAAGAGAAGGCCATTGAATGACATAGTGGATTTGGAATGGGGATTGGAATTAAAATGGTTGGCACTGGGAAATCCTGTTTTTTGAGGAAGGAGTGAAGGTCCTCGACAAGTTTTTAACATGCTTTTCCTCAGTTTCTATGGCCAGCCATTTTTGTTTCCATCCTAATTTCTCATAGATTCTTATTGGGAAAAATTACCTCAGTATATTCAGATGTAATGCTTTGTGTTCATAAATGGCTTTTCAGAAACTATCTGAATTAATTTATATGGTGCTTTATCATATCTGCAAGATGTCTTGTAATTCATTACAGCCAATAACATGCTTTTAAACTTGCTGCCTCCCTGAAGCACCTTCAATTACTCCAAAAGACTGAGGCTTGGTAAAATACTGAAAGGCTTTTACTCGCTGTACAATATGACCTCCACAGTGAGTGTCTGCCCCCGGACTGAGGGAGAGGGGCAAGGCGAACACCTTTATACAGGATTCTGTGGGAGGAGCCACAGGGGCAGTCAGCAGAGGGGTGTGTTCAGACAGGTAACCGAGTTATAACATATATACATGGTTTATCACACTTCCATCAGGGTTTCTTGATCTTTGTAATAGCACAGGAGAAAAATGTAAAATGAACAGTTATTCTGAGAGCATTAACGAGCAGGTAAAATAGTCATAGGGGTTTGCAATCTTGTGAGTGGATTTTAAAATTAATTTGGATTAATCATCAGTCTTTCTCACCTCATTCCACATTCCAATATCACCAAAGCAGGGATGCACCAGAATCCTTGGTATATACTGGACACTTCTACTCATCACCCACATTGACGATGTCATTAAAATATTTAGGCAAAATATTAGGACTCATTAATAGTTAAGTTTGAAGGTCATTCCCAAGAACCCTAACCCTTACCTTTGTCCAACAGGTACAAGGTACTTTCTCTCTGTATGGATGAAGGTGGGGACTGCAGAGAGGATGTGCAAACTCTTTGTAACATCATGCCATAGGGAGCCATTTAAAATTGGGGGAGAAAAGGGGAGCATAGTTAAATAGGGGATAGCATAGTTAGGGGTACTGGCACTGATTTTCCAATGCTAAAGTAGGAAGGCCTGAAGGCTGTGTTGCCTGCACGTGCTAGGGTTCAGGACAGCTCTTCTGGAGTGGAGAGCAAAGATCCAGTTGTTATCGTACACATTGACTCAAACATTAGATAGCACGAGGAAGGAAGTTCTCCAGAGGGATAATGGGGAGTTTGGGGCAAATTTGAAAAGCAAAACCACAAGGTGATAACCTCTGGATTACTAAACTATGTTGATATTGGTAAAGGGTAAACATGATTAGGGAAGTAAATGCTTTGTTCAATCGCACGGTAGGGATGAGTTCCAATTCATGGGATACTGGCAGCAGTATTATGATTAGAGAAAGCTGTTCCCTTTGGTTGGGATTCACCTGAATTGTTCTGGAACCAGTGTCCTGGTAAATTGCATAAATGGGATTGTAGACAGGGCTTTACACTAAATAATAGGGAGGGGGGTCTCCAACAATAGGATGTTTAATAAATCAAGATGATATGAGAGAGTAGGATTTTGACAAATCCAGCAGATCTAGAGTTAGTAAAATCTGTAAAAAGGAAATCAAAGCTTTGTGGATTTTATTTGAATTCATGCAGCACCTGCAATGAGATACATGAGTTGACAGCACAGGTAGCAATATGTGCGAATGATTTAATAGTTGTTATGGAGATGTGGTTACAAGATTACCAGAATTGTATGTTCAATATTCCAGGTTTTAAAAAACCAGGACAATAGGAAATGGAGGCAGAATAACTTTGTTACTCAAGGAAAGTATCAGAGTGGTGCTGATGAAGGGGCAATGTATGGTTACGTAGAGTAGGATTGGATTGAAATTGTGAGTAAGGGGGGAAGAAAGACACAGGTGTGAATAGTCCAGCAGCCTCCAATATGTGAATTCTTGATAGGATGAATCTTAAATAGAAAAATATCTAGAGCATGCTTGAAGGGAATTGCAATTGTCATGGGAGATTTTAATCTATTTATTGATTGAATGAATCAAAATGGCAAAGATATCTTTGAAGAATTAGTGAAATATGTCAGGGATTGCTCTTTAGAATGGTACTTTTCAGAGTCTATCTGGGAACAGGTCATTTTGCATGAGTAGTGAGGAAGGATTAATAGGATGATTAAGTATCCCCTGGTGTGTAGTGACCACCATATTATAGGATCTAAGGTGCTATTTGTGGGACCTTAATCGCTGCTTCAACTTAAATAAGAGAAATTTTAATGGTATGAAGGTGGTGTTGTTTAAGGTAGACCAGGAAAATAAGCTACAAGATAGGTCAGTTGATGAACAGTTGCAGATACTGAAACACCTGATTCATAACGTTCAACAGGAGTTTATCTTTCTTAGAAAAAAAACACAACCTGTGATCATATCATAAAGAGGAAGAAAGTCAATTTTGAGAGAAAACTTGTGTGTTACATCAAAGCGAACAGTAAGTTTATAGATACGTAAATGGGTAGCTAAGATTGGTGTGAAGCTCTGGAGAACAAGCCTAGTGAATTAATAGCAGGAGACAAAGAAATAACAGATATATTAACACAAATTTTGAATCAGTCTTCACTATGGGAGCACTATAAATATCCTGGAGTAAACAGATGAGCTAATTTTAGGTAACAGGGAAGAACTTACAAAATATGTCAATCACTTAGGATGAGGTATTAGAGAAATTCATGAGGATAAAGGTGGAACTGATAGCTTACACTCAAGAGGTTTGGAGGAAGTGGCTTTATGCACTTTGGTAAGGAAAATCAAAAGTTGGATTAGTTTGCAAATGAAGAGAGACTACGAATGAATAAAGTTTGGGTGTTCCAGGGCTTAAATCACAGAAAGAATAAGCAGATCCAAAACATAGGAAGGCAAATTCCATGTTGCAAAGGAGCTAGAGTTTGAGAGGTGGGGTGTTTAGCTATAGTTGTGCAGGATATTGGTGAGGTTGCACCTGGAATACTATGATTCAAGATCATTTAATATCATTTACAGCACATTAAGTGTAAAGGTGAACAAAATAATTGTTACTCCAGATCCGACACAGCACAAAAAAGAGGCACCTAAAGGAGAATTGTGCGCTACACTCTATCTATTAATTTGTATTTCAAGGGTCTAATTGAACATCAAAATATTGTAAGGTATAACAAGCAAAAATGCTAGAAATATGCAGCGGGTTATACAGCACATTTTGAAGCAAATGTGTAACTTTGAGTATTTCCAGTATACTCGTTCTTTCAGATTTCAAGAGTCTGCAGTTTCTTTTCTTTTTCAATACCGTGCCTAAGTTGATTTTGTATAGTGTTTTTTGTTGTCCTAAAGTTGCATTCTGTGGACTTGTGGGAATTTGTGATCTACACACTTTCTCCCTAAAATACTAATCCTCATCCTACCCACCTAGATTTTTGACTGCATTCTGGTGTATGTCAGGGGTTGAATTATGACCCCTGATGAAAATTGCAACAATTATTTTGTTAAGTATTATTGGGATACAGTACTTCAAATCTTAAGAGGATGGACAATCTTCAAAGAAAAACAACACATATTGATGACATTGCAGTATAATTTAGTATCCTATATTTCTCCTTCTTTCTAAGTACTGAACAGCACCTCCTTAATCCCGTTCATTTCTCTCCTTTCACGTTTTTTTCTCAGGTCTTTATTGTCTCGATTTCTCCATGCTTGTTTGAAATATTCCTGTCTGTGCTTTACATTTGTTAAAAAGTATGTTTCTTTTTCTAACAGCACTTTTATGTGGATGAATTACTTACTACCTCCTCTCATATGCTTCTTTTTGCATATGTCTTTAACATATTGCCTTAATGATGTCTTGCTTCCATTTCTGTCTTTTACCTCCAGTACTAAATGCTATCAAATAGATTTCAGATGTCACTGTAAGCTGTTCTAGCTGTGCACATAGAACACTATTTTGTGTTTCATCTTGCATATTATTTAGTTTTTATTGTAACTTATAGTAGTTTCTTTTAAGTCTTGCACTGCCACAAAACAACAAATTCCGTGACATATATCAATAATAGCAAGCCTTATTCTGATTCTGAGAAAATTATAATTATCAGCGTGTTAAGCGTCTTATCTTGGTTAGCTGTCTTCCTGGTTCCAGTGCAGCAGAAATTGTGTTCCTGATAAGGATTGGCACAGCTAAAGTCACTGTAACACATGTAACTGTTAGAGAAACTGAAATTTGGTTCTTCAGAAAGCCAGATGGTCAGCACCCACAAGGGGCATTGCATTGAGTCCAAATTCTGGGACTAGCAGGGATTAATTATGTTAAAGCCTTGGATTGTTTCTGTGAGGTAAGCAAAATATTTCAGATAAGGTCTTTACTTCACTGTGAACCTTATTTAGAGGAAAAAAAGCAGAATAATTCTGACATGATTTTGTGTACATTGTAAATTTGAAATAAAAGTTGAAAACACTGGAACCATTTAGCAGGTTAGGTGGAATCTGTGGAAAGAACAGTGAACTTCAGCTTCAGTGGGAAAGGGAAAAACATGTTGAGTTGAAATTGGATAAAGGGAGGGTGAAAGATGGATTGTGAGCTAATCAGGATAGATAGAGAAAACAGTTTTCTGTTACCTCATCCTTGGCTAAAGATGCTGCAAATATCTCTGCCAGGGCTCATACCACTTCTTTATTAGCTTCCCAGAATGTCACTGGATACATTTGATTAGGCTCTGAGGATTCCTACAGCCTCAGTATACACAGAAAAGAAATGTTCATTTTTCATCTCACAGTCTCCTGTGGCTTCACAGACAGATGACCCCTTTGCTCTTAATATTTTTATGGAATTTTCCTTTGCCAACCTGCCAGAGCAATGAATGACATATCCTCTTTTTGCCCCCTCCCATTACACTCCTACATCTCTTGTACTCAAGTCATTCAATAGATCCCAGTACATACCTGACACAATCCTTTCTTTGCTCAATACCTCTTATCAGCCAGCATTCCTTAATCCTTGCCAGCCTTGCCCTTCATTCTAACAGAAATATGCTGTCTCTGAACTCTCCATATCTAACCTCCCACTTGTCACATATTCCTTTAACAGCAAACAGCTTCTGCCAATTAACCTTTGTAGACTTTACATGTTTTCTTTGCCCCAATTTAAGAATTTAAGTAGTGGATTAGCCCTCTTTTTCTATAACTATTATAGATCTTGATGCTTTAGATTTATTTTCATCTATTTTGAACGGCCACCCCCACCCGCAGTTCTGCTTTTGATGCCCATTACTTTGGGATCAAGGAGATAGATTAATAAGAGATGTGCACCAGCTTTAGTAGAACTGCCTTTATGTCCTTTCAATTTCCCTAAATACAGCCATGACCCCATCTTTGCTGAAAATTCAGTACAGTCCTTTGTCAACACCAGCAACACTGATTATCGGTGTGAGACTGATGTGTCTCTGAAAATTCCAGTGCTGCCTAGTTTTTTTTTCATTGTTTTCTAGTATTGACTGCTAAGTAAGAGTGCCAAGAGATCTTGTGTTTCTGAACAGTTATGGAGGGGTTTGCATTAATATTTAATCTGAAAGGTACTGGCTTTTGAAAATATATGTTTCTTTACAGACTATTGTCAATCTCAATTATGTGTTTAAGCTTGAGCAAATTTGTTAAATTTCATAATTATCCGAATATTATGGATTTATGGATAATGTTACTTGAATATGGATTTTAAGAATATTATTAACATAATATCCAATTCTATGATCTTATTATGTTAATTTGTCTGCTAGGATTTTGAGTTATAGTGCATTTGTGCTAAACTTAGAGAAAAATACCTTAAAGTGAGGCAAGAACTCCTCTGTCAAGGTGGCACTGTAGCACTTCAATTATAATTCTTCCAACTCCTCTGCTGGTCTTAAATTTCTTACTGCTTCCTAAATAGTTATGTATTTCTCTAGGTATGTATATTGAAATTCTGCAGAAGACACTAAAATGAAAGGATTATCTGTCTTTTCAATGTTTTTATTATATGCTAGTTTCATACAAAAATTAATGCTGCAGATTTTCATGTCCTTGATCGAATTCATAATTGATTATTCATTTGTGTCATACCTATCAGCGCTTTAACCCTATTTGGTCAAAAGTGTCTCCATTCCAATTACTTATGGTGACTTTCTTCATGCCATCTAATTATTTCTGTACCTCACCAGTCAGTTGGTTTTTGTTCTTGTATAACCTGTCAAATTGCATATTTAATTCTCACATATCATTATCAAGAGCTGCTTGTGAAATGCACAAAGCATGTGTAAGTATATGTCATAATCTCCTCTATTACTCTGTTCTCTGAGTCTAATTTAACAGGCATCGGCGTCTTTATTTATTATTTGAGTTAATAATGAGTTTAAAAGGTATCTAGAAGCCCTGCAGGTAAATTTCTTTTCCATAAATCAAGTAATGCAAGATTGAACTATTGTATAGCAGAAAGCTTGGATCATATCTGAATTGTATCATTACTAACGGAACACAGAGAAATTATTCTGTTAATTTATTCAACATATTCAACATACTTTAGTAATATGAATCAAACATGCAAGTTTAAAGATTTATTGATGAATTTAGAGAACTGTGTTCTGGAATTGCCAACATCTTCTTGCTTTGGAATTACTGTCAAAATTGCCAGATGTAAATTCCTAATTTTAAAATCTTGACTTCCTTACATCTGAGACTCTATCTATTGCTGTGTTACATTTTGACTAAATATTTAATATTTATTATTTTAGGTCTTTAATGAATTTGTTTATCCTTGCTTATTTTTTACATTTAAGATAGCAATATAATAAAAATCTTAATAATTAACCTGCTGGCTGCATTTGAAATGCTCCATAAATATCAGAAAATTATTACTTTAAAATTCAAATCTAATGCATGTTTGGTTTGGAAGAGTTTTTTTTCTATCACCTATTTAATATGTACAAAACATAATTTCAAGAGTGGATGCATTGGATGTCATCTTCAATCAGTGGGTGGGAAATATAACCACAATATTTAAAAGAAGAGAGAGGAAACAGATTTACAGTCCATTTAGCATAACACCTGGAATAGGCTGCAACCTGTTGCAAAGGAATAACAGTTCACAGAAAATATATCAATGGGAAAAGACTAATTGATCATAGAATCATGATAGATAAATAATTTTTGACAAACTTACTGGAGGTTTTGGAGATGTATCTGGTAGAACTGGATTTTCAGAAGGCCTTTGACAAAGTCCCATGTAAGAAGAGCAAAACTGAAACACATAGATTAAGAGAGTATACTGGCAGGGATTGAAAATTGGCTTCCAAATAGGAAAAGGAGAGTAGACGTAAATGTTTTTTGCCAGTTGAAAGGTAGTGACTGTGTGACTGACTAAAACTGAATCACATGGAAGCTATAGCTGGGGAAATAGAAGTTTTTATTCATACAGCAAACTTTCAAAAATGAGAGCCCAAGAGAATCTCGTTTGCCTGGCAGATATTTAATACAACATTAAATGATAATTATAGTTTCAATGATTATAATCACCTACTTAACCTTAACATCTTGAATATACAGTCGGTGGCCACTTTATTAGGTATACCTGTACACCTCTGTTGTCAGGTAATTTTACAGAATCCCATATTTGCAATGGTTACACATTCCAAACAGTAGAATCAAGCTGAATATTCAGTATTGATGTTTGTTACAAAAACTACTCAGTACAAACTCCAGACACTAAAAATATACCCTTTTGTTCACTGTCTTGAGGGATAGCGCTATCAATATACAACTAGCCAGAATGTTAAGTGACAAATTAGACCTGTTCTGAACTATACAATAAGTGGCAAGGTTATGTCTTAACAATATCTTAATACAGGAGATGGCTACTTAATGCCCTCCCTAACTTGCTTCACTTTCAAGGAATCTTCATCTCATGTTCTTGATATTTATTGTTTATTTATTTATTATTATTATTATTTATTTTTACAGCATTCTCTTGTATTGCACAGTTTATTGCCTCTTGCACACTAGAAGTTGCGGCATATTCCACATACTCCCTGCTATGTGCATTTTCTCATTGATTCTATTATGGTTCTTGGATTTATTGAGTATGTTTGCAAGAAAACAATTCTCAGGCTAGTATATGGTGGCATATAGTATATGTACTTTGATAATAAATTTACTTTGAACGTTCCCTAATCTCATTGTGAAGTTCTTAATGACTACCAATTAACATGAACATACACCTATTGTCTCACACTGTGTAGTTTCAATGGGACAGAATCAGAATGTCTCACATAATGAGTGTCACTAGTCACGAAGTACTGTATATCAGTTGGAAGTTAAATTGTGCACAGATTTTATTCCCTGAAACAGGCTCTCATTTTAATTAATCCAGAATTATGCTATCCATAATTTCTTAACTCCAGAATAATCAGAATCAGTTTAATGTTCCTGACATAAATCATGAAATGTTGTTGTTTTACAATCCCTAATCCTAACAGTGACCAATGGAAACCCTAGAGAGTAGGTTTGCACACTAGCTATTCACAACATATGTTAATGTTTTGCCAGTAACAGACTGAGTGGGATTATGATACAAGAGATTCTGCGGCTACCAGAAATCTTGAGCAACACTCACAAAATTCTGGAGGAATTTAGCAGGTCAGGCAGCATCTATGGAGAGGAATAAACAGTTGACTGTTATACTCCCCTCTATACATTGTATCCTTCTCACAAGTCTTAACTCACAATTCCACTTAGGTGTAATTGTGAATTCTGGCTAAGGAGCAGGATACAATGAGGCCTTAAAACAATATGGACAAGTTGAATTAGCTAATGTATAGCAGCTGGAGTGCAACATGGATAAATGTAAAGTTATCCACTGTGGTAAAAAGGCACAAAGCAGGGTATTGTTTAAATAGTGATAGATTGAGAAATGTTGAAGCTTAATGGGATTTGGCTTCTCTTTCATTTACTGATGCAACAGGCAGTTAAGGAAAGAAATGGTATAGTAGCCTTCATGGTAAGAGGTTTTATGAACAGGAACAAAGATATCTTGTTAGAATTAAATAGGGAGTTGGTGAGACCACTACCATGTAAAGTTTTGGCCACTGTATTCAAGTAATGATGTAACCTTCCACAGAGGAAGTGCAACAAAGGTCCATCAGACTGATTGTTGGGATTGTGTCACTGTTTCAAGAGACCAGATTTAATTAATTGGCCTATTCATTAGTGATCAGAAGAACAAGAAGAGATTTTATTGAAATGGATAAAGTTTTGACTGGGCTTGAAGGGCTGCATGAAGAGAGGATGTTTGACTTAACTGGAGTTTTAGAATTCAAGGTTTCATTTCAGGATATGGGAATAAATAATCTACTGATGAGATGAGATACTGCTTCACTCAGAGGGGAGTAAATTTATGGAAATGCTTTCTGAAGAAACCTGTGGATGCTGCCACTAAATATAGTTAGAAGACAGATAAATTGATGTACTTTATTTCTTGAAATCTATGGGTATGAGAAGAAAGCAGGAATATCTTAGTGGTACACAGGATCTTACTGAATGACGGGATAGGCGCAAAGGGCCAAATTACTTCCTATTGCTATTTTTTGATGTTTGAAGCAAAAGTACTTGAGAGTTACAATAATATGTCTAAAATATTTTAATTTTGACTTGTAATGCCCACTTAACAGAAAATGTAATTTGAGCAAATTAAGTGCTTACAAAAGGAATTATCCTATTATTTACCCATGGAATCTGAACTTTGCTGTCAAATGTAGAATTCAATATCTATCTGTAGCTGGCTATTTTTTTTTTAGTATTCTCCTGTCTATATTAAGAATTGTTTCTAGGTCACATATCTCCCTTAATTGTTTTTCTCTTGGGAAGGTTGACCCATATTATGAAAGAAGTAAAAGAAAACCTGTAAACTGTATAGAAACTTTGTGAGGGGTGTGGTAGTGGTGATGTAATGCCTTCTCTTTTAGTCAACGCTGAAGAGAAAGCTGAGAGTTATGCAAATAAGGTTATACAATATGTAACACAGTAGCAATTTCCCTTCCCTGTGTTAAATATCTCCACAGTAAAATTTATTGAATATTATGCAGGTCACATCCTGGGTGCTGCCAGCTCTGTTTACAGACTAGCCACTAATGATATATGCATAACTATGGTTGAAGCACAGATCTTTTTTCTGATTTCTCTACCCATATTGCAAATCAGATGAATATGTTTCCTCTAATCTTGTTATTAAAGTTTAGTAATGAGACAAGACCATGAAATATTGCTGTGTGTCTACTAAATTCAAAATAATTGATGTGGGAATATAAATATATGAAATGCCAAAAGCATTAAGAATTTGTAAATAATGAACACATTAATTTTACCCTGCAGATTGGAAATTTGAATTTTGACCGAAAGCACAGTCATCCTGCTTCATTCACCGTTTAGAATCATCGTACTGCACCAATTCATTGCTTGAGCAGTATTTTTTTGTGTGATTGAATTAACCCTAAATTTTCTATTCAAATGATTTGGTGTTGACTGATATTGGCAACAGAAATTACACTTCAACATTCAATTAAGACATAATATATTGCTGCATATTGAATAGTATTTATCAGGACACTACATAAAATATTTTAACTGGTGTTCCAGAGCGGCAGTCTCTGTGGGTATAACTTCTCATTCCCTAAGTCCCTAACACTTAGACCAATCAGTCTACCCTAATGGATCTAGTGATTCTGTTCTCTGCTCAGAGAGCTGCAGTTACTTTAGATTCCAAGCCCATAAAAAGCAGCTCAAACAACTTCTCACATGGAGTATACACTTACATTGTTCCTTTATCCTTTACAGTGTATGTACGGCTAGTGTATATGCAGGAAAATGCCGACTCAGACTATAAAATTCACCTTTCATTTTTCTTGTTCATTTGCAGTTGAATCATTGTAGCTACTATTTCCTTAAACAGGAAAGATTAATGTGATTGAATATGATACCTAGGCTTACTGGAGGCAAAGTTGTTATTTGCTTAGTAAAAACCTACAAATATCTTGGCCTCATCATATCAGCGAGAGGCCAGAAATGCCTTATGGGTTTTGCTTGGTGAGACGATTGTTGCCTGCTGGCAGCCTGTTGCAGTTACTCTCTTTGCCTATTCTTCTAAACAGTCTCCAGTTAATGCACCAAATCAAACGTTTTTACTGTAAGACTGAGCTTGTCACTGAGGTCAGTATCGCTGTGTAACCTCCCGACATTGTAATCAGCAACTGGAAATCCAGAGCTGAATTGATGGATGAGGACTGTTGATAATGGGGGGCATCAAGGCTGAGCCATCCTTGCCTCTGTTGATTCCTTGCTGAAGCAAAGAGATCACGGTGTTCTTATTTGTTCCTTAACAAATTTTCTGCAGAAAACATACAAAATACATATACATTATAAGCTTTACAAATATAAAGTAGTATATATTTCATCATTCACAAAGTAAAACATCTTGCATGTGTATACAAGATTTACATTATATTAACATGACATCAATTTTTATTTCACAATCATTCCACATGCAATTATCATGAACCGTGATTTTCCCCTTTAAAACAATTATGCCAGGTTTCAATGTGTCCCTCAGAACACATCATGGAACATAATTCAGTCAACAGATTTCAGACAGACATTTCCATCTGTCAGAGTGGGAAGATTGAAAGGAATATACTGCAAATATCAAAGGACCCATGTTTGTACCTGGATTTCTTACTTGGAGTTTAGCATCAATGAGACACCAAATTAAAAGCAATGATTTTTATTCCCAGCAAGAGAACGTATACTCCAGTGCATGACCATGTTACACACTGTCTACCTTTATATAAATTTATAAGTTTAAATTGAAAGATTTTAATTTCTTAGCCAGGGATCATTTGGAGAGAAAATATACTTGATTTGTGAGAAATATTCAAGTGGCAGAGATTGGAAGGACTAGTAAAAATAGGTAAGCTTGAGAGACAAAAACATCTGACTGTCAAGTTAATTCAGAGCTGGAAGGACTTGTGGTTGAAAAAGACTTCAGGGCCTTTCCAATAGGCTGTGGAGGCTCTCTTGTCAGATGAATGTGTCTGGGTTCATGCTGGAGGAAAGGATATAATGTCAAATTACAAAGTTGAGATTTGGAAGATCTAAAGAGTCTTGGAGATGTGCTAAGATAGGTAGGTGCTGATAATAATAATAAGAAGAAGCTAGGTAGATCCTAGTTTTGTAGGTAGTTAGTGAATTAGGTGCTAAGTTTCAGGACAGGACCTCCAGGGTTGTGATCTTGTACCGCAACCCACACCACATGCAAGTGAGGCCAGAGATAGGAATAGCATACAGTTAACACACACAAAATGCTGGAGGAACTCAGCAGGCCAGGCATCTATGGGAAAGAGTACAGTCGACGTTTCGGACCGACACCCTTCAGCAGGGCTGGAGAAAAATTGCTGAGAAGTAGGTTTAAAAGGTTGGGGGAGGGGAGAGAGAAACACAGGTTATAGGTGAAACCTGGAGGGGGAGGGATGAAGTAAAGAGCTGGGAAGTTGATTGGTGAAAGAGACAGCAGACCATGGAAGAAAGAAAAGGTGAGGGGGAGCACCAGAGGGAGGTGATGGGCAGGTAAGGAGGCAAGGTGAGAGAGGGAAAAGGGGATGGGAAATGGTGAAGGAGGGTGGGGGGCCATTACCAGAAGTTTGAAAAATAAATATTCATGCCATCAGGTGGGATTACCCAGATGGAATATGAGGTGTTGTTCCTCCAAACTGGGTGTGGCCTCGTCACGACAGTGGAGGAGGCCATGGATAAACATATTGGAATGGGAATAGGAAGTGGAATTAAAATGGGTTGTCACTGGGAGATGCCACATTTTCTGGTGGATGGGGCGTAAGTGCTCGGCGAAGCGGTCTCCCAATTTTCCAGTCAGATCACCAATATACAGGAGGCCACACTGCGAGCACCAAGCACAGTAGATGACCCCAATAGGCTCACAGGTGAAGTGTCACCTCACCTGGAAGGACTGTTTAGGGTTCTGGATTGCAGTGAGGAGGTGTAGGGGCAGATGTAGCACTTGTTCCACTTGCAAGGATAAGTGCCAGGAGGGAGATCAGTGGGGAGGGACGAATGGACAAGGAAGCTGAATAGGGAGCAATCCCTGCAGAAAGCAGAAGGTAGGGGAAGGGAAAGATGTGCTTGGTGGTGGGATCCCGTAGGAGATGTCGGAAGTTGCGGAGAATTATGTGCTGGATGCAGAGGCTGGTGGGGTGGTAGGTGACCCTATCCCTGGTAGGCTTGGGGAGGATGGGGTGAGAGCTGACATGCATGAAGTGGAAGAGATACGGTTGAGGGTAGTGTTGATGGTGGGGGAAGGGAAGCCCCTTTCTTTGAAGAAGGAGGACAATTCCTTTGTTCTGGAATGAAAAGCCTCATTCTGAGAGCAGATACGGTGGAGACGGAGGAATTGAGAGAGTGGGATGGTGATTTTACAAATAACAGGGTGGGTGGAGGTAGCTGTGAGGAGTCCGTGGGTTTATAATAAACATCATTAGATAAGCTGCCTCCAGAGTTGTCTCTACCTGCCCCTACAACCTCCTCCCTCACTATGACTCAGGGCCCCAAGCAGTCCTTCCAGGTGAGGCAGCACTTCATCTGTGAGTCTGTTGGGGTCATATGCTGTGTCCAGTGCTTCCAGTGTGACCTCCTGTATATCAATGAGACCCAACGTAGATTAGGAGACGACTTCACTGAGCACTTATGCTCCATCGCCAGAAAAAATGGTATCTCCCAGTGGCCACCCATTTTAATTCCACTTCCCATTCCCATTCCAATATGCCTATCCATGGCCTCCTCCACTGTCATGATGAGGCCACACTTAGATTGAAGGAACGACGCCTTATATTCCGTCTGGGTGGCCTCCAACCTGATGGCGTGAACATTGATTTCTCAAACTTCTGGTAATGCCCCCACCCTTAACCATTCCCCATCCCCTCTTCCCTCTCTCACCTTATCTCCTTGCCTGCTCCTTCCCTTCTCCAGCCCTGTATCTCTTTCACCAATCAACTTCCCAGCTCTTTACTTCACCTCTCCCCCTCCTGGTTTCACCTATCACCTTGTGTTTCTTCCTCCCTTCCCCCCACCTTTTAATGCTACTCCCCATCTTGTGCTATCCAGTCGTATCAGCTTGAAACATCACCTGTACTCTTTACTGTAGATGCTGCCTGGCCTGATGAGTTCCTCCAACATTTTGTGTGTGTTGCTTGGATTTCCAGCATCAGCAGATTTTCTCTTGTTTGAGTAGTGGGTAAGTTATTGGAAGCTATTTTAAGGGACTGAATATGTAAGTGTTTGGTTTGATAGAGACTGATTAGGGATAATGTATGGTAAGTCGTATCTGACTGATCTTATAGAGCTTTTCGAGAAATTTAACAGGTATGTTGATGAAGGAAAGGCAGTTATATACATGGACCTAGGCAAAGCCTTTGACATGGTCCCACATTGGAGGTTGGTCAAGAAGGTTCGGTCACTTGGCATTCAGGATGAGGTAGTAAACTGGATTAAACATTAGCTTCGCAGAAGAAGCCAGAGAGTGGTAGCGGTCAGCTGCCTCTGACTGGAGACCTGTGACTAGTGGTGTATTGTAGGGATTGGCACTGGGCTTGTTGTTGTTTGTCATCCACATCAATGATCAGGATGATAATCTGGTAAACTTGGTCAGTAAATTTGCAGTTGAAACCAAGATGGGTGGGGACATAGTGGACAACAAGGAGGGCTACCAAAGCTTGTAGCAGGATCAGGACCAACTGGAAGAATGGGCTGAAAATGACAAATGGAATTCAATGTAGACAAATGTGAGTTGTTGCATTTTGGGAGGACCAACCATCGTAGGACTTGCACAGTAAGTGGTGGAGTACTGAGGAGTAATGTAGAACTGTGGGATCTGGGAATACCGATCCATAATTCCTTGAAAGGGCGTCACAGGTAGATAGGGTCATAAAGCAAGCTTTTGACATATTGGCCTTCAAAATTCAAATTATTGAGTACAGGAGTTGGGATGTTATGTTGAAGTTGTATAAGGTGTTAATGAGACCTAATCTGGAATATTGTGTGCAGTTCTGGTCACCTATCTACTGGAAAAACATCAGTAAGATTGAAAGAGTGCAGAGAAAATTTATAAGGATGTTTTCAGGACTTGAGAACCTGAGTTATAAGAAAGGTTGAATAAGCTGGGATATTACTCTTTGCACTTCAGGAGACTGAGGGAAGATTTGATAGAGGTATACAAAAATAAGGGGTATAGATAGGGTAAATGCAAGCAGACTTTTCCCTCTGAGTTTGGGTGAGGGTAGAACTAGAGATCATGAGTTAGAGGTGAAATGTTCAAGGGGAATGTCAGGGTGAACTTCTTCACTCAGAAGGTGGTAAGAGCCTGGAACAGGCTGTTAGTGGAAGTGATAGATGCAGGTTCAATTCTTACCTTTTAAGAGAAATTTCATTTCAACACTGGTGAAACTCAGTGCTATACTTAAACAGTGGACAAGAAGTGCAAGTTAAATCAATCATTCTCATTGGATATTTTATGCTCCATTATATTATCTGTTAACACACTGTTTAGTGTAGTTAAAGTTGTAAATAAAAAATTCTAATAAAGACACTACGGATAAAAACTACTTTTGACTGGCTTCCAAGTTAATTGGCTTTCTGTTGTCCTGTATGGAAAACACTTGCTCTGGACACACTGCGCCATCTGGAATCTTGTAGTGGCACCCAGCCACTCCAAGACTGACCAAAAGAATTTATCTAATAAAAGATTTTAATTGCACTCAAATTTATTTTCAAAGGATTAAAAAATTAGTAATTACTTCAACTATTTTGTTCCTGTCCATCCCTGGCACTTTTACGAGGCCTAAAATACAACTCATGCCTGCTTTCAGCAAGAAAGCCATAAGAAGAGTCACTAATGCCAATCTTGAAACTAGGCTATCTTACCCTTTACTGTCTTTTATGAGGCAGCAAAACAGCTTTGTGTGTGTGTGGAACAGCACATCAACTGTTATCTCTATTGCTTGCTGAGCCCCACTGCACATCCACCCTCAAATCTCTGATTATGCAGTATGCAGGTGAGTGTGACCTAGCAGGATACCCTGCAATGTATTCCACCAACTCGTGATTAAATTCTGGGTCCTTATCTAAGAAAGGATGTGCTGATATTGGAGAGGGTTCAGAGGAGGTTCATGAGAATGATTCTGAGAATGAAAGGATTATCGTATGAGGAGCGATGTGGAGAGGGTGTTTTCTATAGTGAGCAAGTCTAGGACCAGAAGGTACAGCCTCAGAATCAAGAAAAATCCATTTAGAATGGAGATGAGGAGGAATTTCTTTTGCCAGAGAGTGGTGAATCTGTGAAATTTATTTCCACAGCTGGCTGTAGAGGTCAGGTCATTGGGTGTATTTAAGGCAGAGTTTGATAGGTTCTCAATTAGTCAGGGCATGAAAGGTATGAGGAAAAGGCAGGAGAATGGGGTTGAGAGGGAAAATGGATCAGCCATGATGAAATGGCGGAGCAGACATGACAGGCTGAATGGCCTAATTCTGCTCCTATCTCCTATGGTCTTATACCAGACTGGACAGCCATTATCAAAAAAAAAATAGAACATCTTGCATAAAAACATTAGTCAAATGGCCTGTTTAGAAAGCTGTATCATTCCATATGATCAGGGCATAACAATACACGCAGCTTATGGCAAGGTCTGCACACCGTCACAGACTTCAAAGCTAAACGCAGTGGAGTTTCCAACATTATTGCCTCTCTGCTATATGAGCTAAACCTTTCCTACGCTTGATTCAATGCTGCCAACACTGATGAGCCCCTGAGGAGACCTACAGTTGATCATCTCTGAGGCAGAAGTACACAGGTGTTTCCAATGAGTGGACAGTCACAAGGCTGTGGGACCGGACGGCATCCCAGCGGGTACTCAGGATGTGCGTGGCACAACTGGCAGGTGTGTTTACAGACATTTTTAATCTCTCCCTCTCCCAGTGTAGAGTGCCCTCCTCCTTCAAAATATAAACCATTGTTCTGGTAACTGAAAAGACCAAAGTAACATGTCTGAACAACTGGTGTCCCGTCACACTCACCTCAATAATAAGCAAATGTGGTCAAGGATTACATCTGCAGCTTGCTACCACTCACACTGGACCCCCTACAATTCGCCTACCAACACAGCAATCAACAGATGATGTAATAGCCACAGCTCAACACACTGTCCTCACAATCTGAAGAGGAATGCTTATGTGAGAATGTTGTTCTTGGACTACAGTTCAGCATTTAATTCCATAATTCCCTCCAGGCTTGACAAGAAGCTCAGAGAGTTTTGCCTTCACCCTGCCCAGTGCAGCTGGATCCTGGACTTCCTGTAAGATCGCCTGCAGGTGGTAAGATTGGACTCCCTCACCTCTGCCCCTCTGACCCTCAACACATGTGCCCCTCAGGGGTGTGTACTAAGCCCCCTCCTTTACTCTCTGTATACTCGTGACTGTGTCGCCACCCACAGCTCCAATCTGCTAATTAAATTTGCTGATGACTTTATACTGATTGGCCTAATCTCAAATAATAATGAGGCAGGCTACAGAGAAGAAGTCATCACCCTGACACAGTGGTGTCAAGAAAACAACCACTCCTTCAATGTTGCAAAAACAAAGGAGCTGGTTGTGGACTACAGGAGGAATGGAAACAGGCTGAACCCAATTGACATCAATACATCTGGGGTTGAGAGGATGAACAGCTTTAAGTTCCCCAGCATACATATCACCGAGGATCTCACATGGTCTGTACATACCGGCTGGGTGGTGAAAAAGGCACAACAGCGCCTCTTTCACCTCAGACGGTTGAAGAAGTTTGGTATGGGCCCCCCAGATCCTAAGAACTTTGTATAGGGGCACAATTGAGAGCATCCTGACCGGCTGCATCACTGCCTGGTATGGGAACTGTACTTCCCTCAATCGCAGGACTCTGCAGAGAGTGGTGCGGACAACCCAGTGCATCTGTAGATTGTGAACTTCCCACTATTCAGAACATTTACAAAGACAAATGTGTAAAAAGGGCCTGAAGGATCATTGGGCACCTAAGTCACTCCAACCACAAACTGTTCCATTTGCTACCATCTGGGAAACAGTACCGCAGCATAAAAACCAGGACCAACAGGCTCCGGGACAGCTTCTTCCACCAGGCCTTCAGACTGATTAATTCACGCTGACACAACTGTATTTCTTTGCTATATTGACTATCCTGTTGTACATACTATTTATTATAAATTACTATAAATTGTACATTGCATATTTAGACAGAGACGTAACTTAAATATTTTTACTCCTCATATATATGAAGGATGTAAATAATAAAGTCAATTCAATTCATCTTTAGCTTTAATATTTTCCTGCCTGTTCCTTTAACCCTTGATTCTTTGATAGGGTGATTGCCCTCATTAGGCAGTTCTAATAAGCCTATCATGAAAATTTACAGAAACATGGATTTTAAAAACTTTTGGAAATTTATTTTTAGCAGCTTATGAGGCTTGCCTGAATCATCATGGGTAGAATCCCTATTACTGTCTAACTATGGTGTCTATTATGCTCCAAACAAGTCATCTTTCAAAAGCTATCACTGATTTTGAGATACCTACCTTTAACATCTGGAAGCCACACTTCCTGTGCAATACTGCTTACATGTGCTCTGTGGATTCCCCAAGGTTGTGCCTTCCTATTGATGGCTATCTGTTTGAAACTGAGGTAGTGCTGAGGATGCAATACGATTGCAGCAGGACTTAGACAAAGTGGAAGAATGGGCAAAAATGTGGCAGGTGGAATAGAGTGTTGTGAAATGTATGATAATGCATTTTGATATAAGGAACAATAGGGCAGACTATAATCTAAATGGGGAGAAGTTTCAAACATTAGAGGTGCAGAGGGACTTAAGAGTCCTCGTGTGCGACTCCCAGAAGGTTAATTTACAGGTTGAGTCTGTGGTAAAGAAGGCAAATGAAATGTTGGCATTTGTTTCAAGTGGAATAGAATATAAAAACAAGGAGATAATGCTGAGGCTTTATAAGACACTAGTCAGGCTGTACTTAGGGTGTTGTCAGCAGTTTTGGGCCCTATATCTCAGAAATGATGTGTTGTCATTGGAGTGGGTCTATAGGAGGTTCATGAGGATGATTCTGGGAATGAAGGGGTTAACAAATGAGGAGCATTTGGCAGCTTTGGGCCTGTACTCACTGGAATTTAGAAGAACATGTGGGGGATCTCATTGAAACCTACTGAATGTTGAAAGGACTAGATAGTGGGGATGGGGAAAGGATGTTTCCTTTGGTGGGGGTATCCAGAACTAGAGGGCATAGCCTCAAAATTGAGAGGCAACCCTTCAGAACAGAGATAAGGAGGAATTTTTCAGCCAAAGAGTAGTAACCCTGTGGAATGCTCTGCTACAGACTGCGGTGGAGGCCAAGTCTGTGTGTATATTTAAGGTGGAAGTTGATTGTTTCTTGATGTCAGGACTTCAAAGGATATGGTGAGAAGGCGGGTGTATGGGGCTAAGTTGGATCTGGAATTTGCCATGATGGAATGGCGGAGCAGACTCGATGGGCTGAATGGCCTAATTCTGCTCCTATGTCTTATGGTCTTCTGATAGCAAGGGACCTCAATGCTGCTGCCAGATTCTTGGAAATACCACAGTATAAGGATATGTGAATGTACTTGCGGCTGAAAGATACACAAAGTATTTGGCTTGTAGTGAAGTTGAAGGTCCATGGTTTGTTGGAAATGATCTTCAGAATGGTGAATTGCAGGGACCAATTTATTTCCCGATATAGCTTGTTGGGAAAAGTTGATAAGATTCATATGGCTCCAGCTGGCAGAGATGACTGAACCCTTCTCGTTAACAACTGCTGATTAAATCTCTGCCAACTGGAAAGACTGATTGGAGAGCTGATGGCACAGGTTTCTTCAAAATTTTTGTTTTATTTGGCATCAAGCCGCATAATTACATTATTTAAAGGATTCAACATCTCTTTTAGTTTAGTATCTTTGCCAATTGCTGGCCACATATTTTATCACTGGTACACAAGAATATGATGTAGGGAAAGACTGAAATGAGGCAGATTAAATTTTGAATACTTAACCACTGAGCACTCTGAGGTCAGCTGTGATGGTGCCCAGTGCTCCCAAACTAGTAGTGCCTTTAGCCAAGTTATTCCAGTGATGTTACAACAGTAGTGTAGAAAATTGCTGAAGCATTTTCTGCTCATAATGAGAAGGAAAATCCATTTTTGGCTAATCAGCAGCAGTACTAGAAGCTATCATTAATTGTAGTATCTTGTCTGGTTTGAATTTTGTTAGGATCATTCGGCTCCCAATCTCCTCTCAACCTTGGTCCAAATATGGAAAAAAGATATGAATTCCAGAAGGAAGGTGAGAGTTACTGCCCTTTTATAGCAAGGCAGTATTTGACTGAGGGTGGCATTAAGGTGCTCTGTTAGAACTGAAGTCAATTGGCATCAAAGGGAAAGCAGCCCGTTGGTTGCACAATGGAAGATGGTTTTAAGGGTAATCATTTCAGTCCCAGGACTTTGCTACAGGAGTTCTTCAGAGCTGTGTTCCAGACCCAAATATCTTCAGCTGCTTCATTAACAATCTTCCTGCTGTCATAGACTCAAAAGTAGAGTGTGTTCGTTAATGGGATAACGTGGAATTCCATTGGCAGCTTCTTTGCAAAAATGAAATACTTCATCCCTGCTTCCAGCAAGACTGTTTAGGGATTGACATGTAAGTGGCAGATAAACTCGTGCGACAAAAGTGACAGACAAAGACTGTTTTCAACAAGGGAGTTTAATCACCTTCCTTTGATATTCAGTGACATCACCATTGCCAAGACCCAAGCATCAACATTGTGGAGTCACTGTTGACCAGAAACGAAACTAGATCAACCAGAAACGAAACTAGATCAACCAATACGAACAATAGGTATAAGAGTGAATCAGAGGCTGGATGTCTGATGGCAGTGACTTATGCCCCAGTAGTGTAAGGCCTTTCTGCTAAGATGGAAGTCAGGAATGTGCTGAAATATTCTCTATTTACCTGGATGAATACAGCTCCAGAAACTCATCCATTGTCCTAAATATTTACTACCTCTTACACAGGAGCACATTGAGTGCATTGTTTGCCATCTGCAAAGGCATTGCATTTATTTGGTTATAATTCATAATTATAGAGCTGAGGCAAAAGAGTAGTGAGGTCATGGTCCATATGTGGATTACTGAAGAGGAGGCGGTTGCTGTCTTGAGGCAAATTAGAGTGGATAAATCCCCTGAGAAGGTGTTCCCTGGAATCATGTGGGAGACTAGTGCAGAAACTGCAGGGGCCTGGCAGGCATATTTAAAATGTCTTTAGGCACAGGTGAGGTCCTGGAGATCTGGAGGTTAGCAAATTTTGTTCCTTTGTTGAAGAAAGGTTCTAAGAATAAGCCGGAAAGTTACAGGCTGGTAAGTGTGATGTCAATAGTGGGTAAATTATTGAAATCTATTCTAAGGATTAGATATACAGTATAAGTGTTTGGATAGATTGGGCTTGATTAAGAATAGTCAACATGGCTTCGTGTGTAGTAGTTTGTGTCAAACAAATCTTACATAAATTTTTGATTACCAGGTCAGATTCAGTATCAAAATTAGTTTTTAGTCACTGTCATAAGTCGTGAAATTTGTTTTGTGGCAGTAAACATGCTTTTTGAGGTAACTTTCTTGATATTGCTAGTGTTTGGAAGATTATGGTCCTTGCAGAAGCACTGGCTACTACCTGAAGGGAAGCTCATTGCATAACAGCTTTTGATTGTGTGTATTGCTCCTGATTATTTGCTTCCTGCCAGGTCCTTCAATTTTTGCATTCAAGTCTAAAGGGAATACGCCTCAATTGCAATCAAATCTCAGATGTAGTTCATAAGTGCAATGCAAAGAAGTCTGGCCTTATGGGTGAAAAATGAGTAGAACACTGGATTCTATGGCAGACCAACTCTGGAATTTTCTGACAGCCATAAGAAAAAGAAAAAAAAAGGAAATGCATCTTAAGAGTAAAGAGATATTACAACCAACTGCAGTGAAGTTAAAATAGGAGGGCAGTTTCCAGCCAAATAAAACCGCCATGTCTTAAAGTTAATTATCTTTGCCTTTTATTTCAGCGTTAGGCAAATGAAAAGCAACTTTTGTTCCCTATGTGAAGCATGGAAGTGCAGATTTTTGGGTTGATTTGCATCGCTAAGAAATATTGACCAAGCACGCCAGTTGCAAGTCACCTTTGCAACCCCAGTGTAATTTCCACATCAGCAATTTATGATTCATTGCATACACAGTGCTTCTAAAGAAGCATTGTGATGGGACATAGACCTGTCAAAATGCCTTCTAATTATTGATATTTTATTTGCATCTCCCCTGGAAGTGCCTTCCAAGCCCCCATGTCTTTGTGTATTTAAAAAAAATCCATCTGCCCCTTGTGCAATTAAATGTCATAGCATTGGTGCACTGTCAGTAAACAGGTTTTTCTCAGCCAACCATATCTACCCTAATGCGATGCTATTACAGCTCAGGGTGTTGGAGTTCAGAGTTCAATTCTGACGTCACCTTTAAGGAGTCTGTATATCCTCTCCATGGAATGCGTGCATTTTCTCTGAGTGCTTCCGTTTCCTCCCATGGTTCAAAGATGTATCAGGTGATTATAGGAAAGATGTCAACAAAATAGAGAGAGTACAGAGAAGGTTTACTAGAATGTTACCTGGGTTTCATCACCTAAGTTACAGAGAAAGGTTGAACAAGTTGGGTCTTTATTCTTTGGAACATAGAAGGTTGAGGGGGGTCTTGATAGAGGTATTTAAAATTATGAGAGGGATAGATAGAGTTGATGTGGATAGGCTTTTCCATTGAGAGTGGAGGAGATTCACACAAGAGGACATGAGTTGAGAGTTTAAGGGCAAAAGTTTAGGGGTAACATGAGGGGGAACTTCTTTACTCAGAGAGTGGTGGCTGTGTGGAACGAGCTTCTAGCAGAAGTGGTTGAGGCAGGTTCGATGTTGTCGTTTAAAGTTAAACTGGACAGTTATATGGACAGGAAAGGAATAGAGGGTTATGGGCTGAGTGCAGGTCAGTGGGACTAGGTGAGAGTAAGAGTTTGGCATGGACTAGAAGGGCTGAGAGTAAGAGTTTGGCATGGACTAGAAGGGCTGAGATGGCCTGTTTCCATGCTGTAATTGTTATATGGTTATATGGTAGTGGATTAATTGGTCATTGTATATTCCATGAATAGGCCAGGGTAAGATAAAAGGGTGCTGTGTGGTGCTGCAAGGAAGGGCCTATTCCATGCTATATCTCAATAAATAAATAAATGTTTACAAATGTGTAATGGTCTTTTATCTATGTCACCAAGTACCTTGAAACATATTTAGCTAAGAGAAGTCCTTTATAATTTGTAATATAGATTTTTAATATTTAGATATTAGAATTTGTTTTTGTCCTTTAATTTGTTGCTAGAATTGTCAGAAAGGAAGGTAAACCCTTGTTTCTAAATAGTTTCTTTCGAAGTATTACTACATTAGTATTAACACTGTTAATACAGATTGTTTGATTGCAAGTCATTTTTGTCACCATCTGCTTAGAGTTAGTATTGCTGCACATGCAATATCATGAGTACCTCATCAGAAAGCAGCAGCCCAGTGCATCTGCTCTTTCCTTCATTCATTGTGAGCACATTTTGTCAATAACAAGTTCGAGACTGCTTCTTCCCACAGATTCAATAATAATTTTTTTAAAAACTGTCCTGATTTAATTCATTTGTTGTAAAAAGTTTCTAGCCATCTGCATCATTAAAATTAGTCAAATTAATTGATTGAACATAAATTACTGAGGAGTAATATTTTGGTTTAAGATATTGCTCATTCATTATTTAATGTACTTACAGCGTTATTCTTCAATTGGAGTTGCTAATTGGACCAATAAAGAACCAAAAAAAAGCAATGCTCAGGGGCTATTAAGTTTAATTAATCTTTTAAGAGTAGAAAAATACATTTAAAGTAAATAAAGATTAGTGTTATTCCATATTCTCACAATTGCTGAAATTTACCACTGCTGAACTATATAAAGACGTCTCTATATATATAGAGACGTTGACACCCAGGAACTTGAAGCTGCTCCTCCTTTCCACTCGATGAGGACTGGTGTGTGTTCCTTTGGCTTCTCCTTCCTGAAGGCCATAATCAATTACTTGGTCTTACTGACATTGAGTGCAAGGTGGCTGCTGCGACGCCACTCGACCAGCTGATCTTTCTCGCTCCTGTACGCCTCTTCGATGCAATCTGGAATTCTGCCAACAGTAGTTATGTCGTCAGCAAATGTATAGATGGCATTTGAGCCGCGCCTCGCCACGGAATCGTGGGCGTAGAAAGAGTGGAGCACTGGACTAAGCATGCATCCTTGAAGTGTACCACTGTTGATGGGCAGTGAGGACAAGATGCCTCACGGTGAGAAGGTCAAGGATCTAGTTGCGAGGAAGGAACAGAGGCCCAGGTTTGGAGCTTGTTGATTAGAACTGAGGATATGCCCTCGTTGAACACTGAGTTGTAATCAATACAGACCATTCTGATGTAAGTGTTGCTATTATCCAGGGGATCCAAGGCCAGTTGGAGAATCAGTGAGATTGTAACTGTTATAGGCCTATTGAGACGATAGGCAAATTTCAGCTGGTCCAGGTCTTTGTTGAGGCAGGAGTTGATTCTAGCCATGACCAATTTTTCAAAGCACCATCACAGTAGATGTGAGTGCTTCCAGATAATAATCATTGAGATAGCTCACCCTGCTCTTAGAAACCATAGAAAAACTACAGCACAGAAAAAGGCCTTTTGGCCCTTCTTGGCTGTGCCGAACTATTTTCTGCCTAGTCCCACTGACCTGCACACGGAGCATATCCCTCCATACACCTCCCATCCATGTATCTGTCCAATTTATTCTTAAATGTTAAAAAAACAACCCGCATTTACCACCTCATCTGGCAGCTCATTCCATACTCCCACCACTCTTTGTGTGAAGAAGCCCCCCCCCAATGTTCCCTTTAAACTTTTTCCCCCTCACCCTTAACCTATGTCCTCTATTTTTTTTCTCCCCTTGCCTCAGTGGAAAAAGCCTGCTTGCATTCACTCTATCTATACCCATCATAATTTTATATACATCTATCAAACCTCCCCTCATTCTTCTATGCTCCAGGGAATAAAGTCCTAACCTATTCAACCTTTCTCTGTAACTCAGTTTCTCAAGTCCCATCAACATCCTTGTAAACCTTCTCTGCACTCTTTCAACCTTATTAATATCCTTCCTGTAATTTGGTGACCAAAACTGAACACAATAGTCCAGATTCGGCCTCGCCAATGCCTTATACAATGCCTTCTTCTTGGGTACTTGTATAATTGTCGCCCTTTTGAAGCAGGTGGGAACCTTGGACTGCAGCAGTGAGAGATTGAAGATGTCCATGGATACTCCCACCAGTTGGTTGGCACAGGTTTTTAGAGCCCTAGGTACACCATCAGGGCCTGATGCCTTGCAAGGTTTCACTATCTGGAAAGATGTTCTGACATTATCCCCTTTGGCAGAGATCACAGACACTGAAGTTTGTGAAGATTTTTGCTGATGAAAATCTAAGACCAGAAGAAATCTACAAAGCTGATTGTTTTTGTACTATGCATAAAACCAAAAACAAAATAAGATATAAATGCAGTGTACTGTAACCTTTTCATCAAAACAAGACATTGTAGGTGGAGATGGAAAGCCTGCTGTTGTTTGTTGTCATTCAATATGTGATTCAGGTATTCTCCCAATGCTGTTGTGCTGCTTTTGTTACCCTGCATGCATTATATCTTCATTACATTAATGGTATGTAATTTTTATGTTAAATACATACAGATGTGTCATGAACAAGTGTACGACAAAAACTGCTTACAGGTAGTACATAAATTCAGAGTCAGAAATGATGGTGATTCCAAATCTGAAAAAAATCTAAAATCCAAAACACTTTATAAGGTTATTAGAGTGTTCAATGACAAGCCAAACCACCTAAGAGAGTAAAAATGTTGGCGTACCTTCTTTATGATTGTGTCAATATGCTGGGCCCACGACAGATCATCTGATACGTTAACACCCAGGAATTTAAAGCTGCTGACTCTCTCCACCATATATTCCCTCAGTGCAGACTGGTGCCCCTTCCTGAAGTCAACAGTCAGCTCTGTAGGTTTGCTGATTCAAGATTGTTTAATGTCATTTCCTGTATACAACTGTATGGCAAATGAAAGAATTGTTACTCAGGATCTGATGCAGTGTAAAAAAACCCACAAGAAAATAAAGAAGTTAATAATAAAAAAACACATCAAATATAAATACATAAGATAACTTCTATATATAGATTGTTTGTATGTCCATAAATTGACACTGCGCACAGGAATGTCTAGACATAAGGTGACTGACAGGAAATGATAAAGTGGTGCTGGTGGGGATGTGGGAGCGTGGGCTGGTGGGGATGTGATTTGATCAGCATTTCTGCTTGAGGAAAGTAACTGTTTTTGAGCCTGGTTGTCCTGGCATGGATGCTACATAGCCTCCTCTTTGATGGGAGTGGGACAAATAGTCCATAAGCAGGCTTGGTGGGGTCCTTTGTGATATTGCTGGCCTTTCTGTGGCACCTTTCTGTGTATATGTCCTTGGTAGCAGGTAAGCCGGTGTGGTGATGCATTGAGTAGTTTTGACTACCTATTTAGAGCCTTTCTGTTCACTGCAGTGCAGTTTCCATACCCCACAGTGATTTTTTAAAATTTCAAAATATACTTTATTCAAAAATAAAATTATGTACAGTAAACCATTCAATGGCTCTCAATCCTTTACAGATATTTCCATTACGGGCTTTACATTTTCACACTTTTAGCCACCCATGTGGCGCTCTGTTGTTTCCTCTTCCCACACCATTGTTGAGGGGTATGCTCCCCGCCACCAGACCCCTCCCACTCCCACGGGAGAAGAACCCTAAACAGTAGTCCTTCCCCACTGGGCCCTTGTGGTGGCTGCACCAAGTTTCAGTGCGTCCCTCAGCACGTACTCCTGCAGCCAAGAATGTGCCAGTCGGCAGCATTCTCCTACGGGCATCTCCATGTGCTGGTAGATCATCAAGTTTCGGGCCGACCAAAGAGCGTCTTTCACCAAGCTGATGATCTGCCAGCAGCACCGGATGTTGGTCTCCGTGTGCGTCCCCGGGAACATACCCCGCAGTGATGCAGTATGTCAGGATGCTCTCTACTGCACTTCTGTAGGAGGTCATGAGAAATGAAGTGCATAGTCCAGCTCTCTCCAGCCTCCTCAAAGTAGAGGCGTTGATGGGCTTTCCTGATACTGAGCAAAAAGCTGTTTTAGTGGCATCACTAAACCAGACAACATATCTTGCCCTTTTAGTTGATGTGTCACAGTGCATGTCCCATGCATATGGATAGAATGAATGCCACACTAATACACAAGCTGGGATGAAACAGATTGGGGGCATGCTCAGGTATGGAGCAGCTCTGTAGTATTTGGAAGAACTGTATCAGACTCGGTGGTGACATGCTGTATGTCAGTCACTTTGTTATTCATTTGGTACTAACTATATATGAGCAGGCGGCATACAATGAAAGAAGATAGTGGAGGGAGGAAGAGGTTGAGAAAAGTTCTCAGCAATATGCCATGTGTCCAGGGTACAATTGATATACTCTAACCTTGACGAACAGTGTTTAAGACTACTCAGTGAAGTACGTAATCAGAGCTGGTCACGAATGCCATCTCCAAATATTGTTGCTGAAACATTGCCAGAAAAGAGAGGAAGGACACGACTTAACTTTCCTTTTCCTGTTCAGTGTCAGACTGCTATTGGAATGAGTCATCTGAACACGATACCAATAAACATAATCTTAATCCCTCGTCCTCAACAGTTTTGCATATAGCATTCCTTAAGTTCCTTTGGTCATAATCAGAAATAAAAATCAAAGCAAAATAAGCATTCTAAACCAATTTGTAAATCAAGCATACCTAATCATATACAAGTCAATTAAGCACACTTTTGAATAATAGTTTCTATCTATATTTTATGTGCCTTTGCCTGTCCCATATAATGGTACAGCTGTGGCTGCAGCATACCTCATCAAAGTCTGTATCTGTTTCATGGAGGATATTGCAGATAAGCCTTCACAGTTCTGGGCCGAGGTGATGAAGCACCTCGTTTGATATGAGCAGCAGCAGCCTTGGTATTTCTAGTATGTCTGAAAGGTGATGCAAAAGTTCCTAAATCATGGCAGACTGGTATGAGCGCTTTCCTGAATTAAATTACATGTCTTTGCAAAATGTGGCATATATCGGATCTGACTGTCTGCTGAGCTGCGATCTCTGGTGATAGAATTAAATAGCAAAAGCCTTGGAGATCTAATGTAGTGTTCTTCAGACAAGGTTGTGAAGAATGGCTGAATAAGCTAGAAGCCTAGGTGAGTGAGTCGTACTTCATATCCCACCAGGGTAGCTGGGGAACTTAAGGATACAAAAAAGCTAGTAATATTACGGATACCACCACAATACCAATTAAAATTAAAATGACTAGATTGTTGTATAAATCCATTTGATTTATTGATGGAAGAGTGGCTCAACATATTGACAGAAAGTTGTGGAGTTGCCCAGGAGTCAGGATTGGGGTCTCTACTTTTTCTATGTATATTGCTGACAGTTAATGGGTATGCAGGGTGAGATTTTGTTACAGAACAGCTTAGCACTTGGCAAAAAAAAAACAAATAAACAATACAGACTAAATGGTTCAGTTTCAAATCATGTGCAAGGTGTTCGTATGTCTAAATCTCTCATGGCATGCTGTGAGAGCAGTTAATAAAGCAGAATGGAATCCTGAACTACTTAAATGGAGGCTTATGTAAGTGGCTATGTTGAAACACTTAAAAACACTAGTCTTGGCATGACTGGACCATCACATCTGTTTCTGGTTATACAGCACTTTTAGAAGTGTGTAACTGTTCCAGAGAGGCTTTACTAGAATGGAAGAGTTACTCTATGAAGCAAAATAGATATTCGGGAGACTTGTTTGAGTGTAATGATCATAATGGATTGAGAAAGAGTAGATTGAAACAGGTCGTTACCATTGATGGATTATTCCAGGGCTCCACCTCTGCATTTATTTTCCTTTGTTTTACATTCACAGTTTGTGAAAATTGGAGTGAAGGAGGATGAGAGGAGCCTGTGTAAGACGATAAGAGGCATAGAAAAGTGAACAGACAGTGCTCCTTTCCCAGGTCAGCAGTGGCTAATGTGAATGGGCATACATTTAAGTTCATTGGAGGAAAGTATAGGGGAGGGGATGTAGAGTTAGAGTTTTTACACAAAGTATAAATTCATGGAACCTCCTGCCAGGGGTTGTTGCAGAGGCACATACAGCACATTAGGCTACATTTAAAAGACTCTTAGGTAAGTAGATGGATGAAAGAAAAATGAAGAATATAGGAGGGAAGGGTTATATTGATCTTGGAGAAGGTTTAAATGTTGACACAATGTGGGCCAAAAGGCCTGCACCGTACTAAACTGTTCTATGTTCTACGCTGTATCTACGGTGGGCTGAGTATAGTGGGTTTCAAAGATTCAAATTACGTTTATTATGAAAGTATGTATAAGTATACAACCCTGAGATTCATCTTCCCACAGGTAGCCACAAAAAAACGCCATGAAACCCGTTTAAAGAAAACATCAAAACCCAACTTGCGAGAAACAGAACAAATCACCCAAACAGCACAAAGCGAGCGAATAACACACAGAATATTAAACATCAAACTGCAGCATTCTCGAAACGGTCTAGGAGTGCTCAGTTCTGGTTAGCACTGTATTGTTCGTAGACTGCAGGTCGCAGAGCCAGTCCGCGCCAAAACGCCCCAATCAAATCGCACAAGGTAGCAATAAAAAACAGTAAGCAGGAACACATGTAACATGAACCTCAGAGTCCTCTAAAAATGAGTCCACAGCCACGAGCCGCGCTGATAAAACTTTTCACAAGACCCAAGACTACTGCTTCTTCCTCCGGCACTAGTGAACGAGAGGGAGGCCAGCCAAATACAGGCAGACAGCTCTGAACACCAAATCGCCTCTGCTCTAATCCTCACTGATTTCAATCTTGCTTGATGCTTTAGTCGTTCAGGATTTGTAGTTGGAGCTGAATGAAGTATGCCGATGATGTGCACAGAGCTCTCTCAAACTTAAGTACAAAATTTTAGAAATCATGCCATTTGTCTTCAACTCTAATCTTTGAGTGGTAAGGCCACCGCAATTCTCCAGCACGTGATTGTATATTATAGTGACAGATGTGGACACACATAGTAAAGAATAGACCAATCAGTGCACTGCTTCACCTTGCCCTTCCCATCAAAGGAAGTAGAATGTTTTTTTCCACATCTGTACGTCTGTGTACGAAAGTGTTGCCTTCTGTGGTAATTTCTTTACGAATGGCTGATAAGAGCGGCCTCTTTAAATATTGTTGTTGGCCATCATCATCAAAACATGTTTTCCTGATCAGGATATTTGTTATGCGCTCTGTGCTCTCCTTGCACTCATGTGCATAATCCAGATGCTCAAAATCACTTGTTACTTGATAGAATTCATATGCATGTCCTATTCCGTTCTAGAACTATGTCCTCAGTGTAAGCTAGGCTATAATTTGAACAAGAAGAACAAACTATTATGAGTCATTGATAATGTTATTTATTTTAAAGCTGACACTTACAGCTTCCAATTAGCCATCTTAATTGAGCCTTGTATTGTGCATCTTTGTGCACATTTCCAGAAGTAGTATGGAGTTGTGGGCGGTTAGATTCTCAATGCCACAGCTATGTCTTCGTTAGACTTAACAAAACAATTTCTTTGTTGTTCAGGCATTTTATGGATGACTGAAATGTGTCAGGACTAGAACTGACATAATCCATGCTAAAGCCAGATGCTTTACATTTATTAAAGTTCACCGGTTCCAATTCATTGGCTAAGGTGCTTAGAGCAATAATAATGAATAGTTTGGTAAATGCTTTTAAATTACTGTTTGTCATTATTGGTAAATTTCAGACTACTGCCTAATTATCATTTACATCTAGAATATAATCTTCCTTGCCGCGGGTAACTTGTTGACCTTGTGACGCATTCAAATTGTAAAATTAAGATACATTTATCCTGTGAAAAACGTAACAGATGTAATTCAGAGGCGTATTACCCTAGTAAATAATTAATTGTTTGCAATAAAATAACAAACATACAAGTACATCACAACACTTAATAACTAGTCTATCCATTGGATTTAAAATAATTCTTGAATCTTTAATGCGTAAATTTGTCATGTTTCTTCTCCTGTAATCTCTAAAAGTAATAGTCAAGCCTAAGAGATCTCTTTAACTGTGGTTTTAACTAATGAAGTATTTCCGGATGAATAAAAGTTCTCTGACTGGTTCAGGACAGTGTTAGTCCTTTTCATATCCTATAAATGATAATATGATATCTGAGTACTGACACTTGCAAACATTTGCCTTTGTGTTCTTACACCAATACCTTTTTCTAAATGCATTAATTGATGGGATGTGGGCATTCCTGGATAGGCCTGCATTTCTTGCCCATCTCCACTTTCCTCTGGATAGAGTAATTGGAGTCAACGCTTTGCAGCCCAGAGCCACAGACTGGGCAAAAGAGCATGGTTCCTTCTGTGTAGGAAATGAAAATCAGTCAATGTAGTAGTTTTATAATCACTATAAATGATATGAGGATTTTTATGTTTATTTAAATACTGGAATTTAAATTTTTCATCTGCAACATCTTAGGTCTCTGAGTCAATAATCAGACCTCCTCTAGATGCTATTTCATTCAGCTGTTATATGAATTTGAGCAATAATTACCATATCCAAAAAATAGCAAATGACCTGGGAAATGGTTAAGAAAGGAAGTTGAAAGCTGAGAGGAACTGAATATATGGGAGTAACATTCAGAGATTTAACCAAAGGTGGGAGCTGAGAAGTACTTTGATAGAACCAGTAGTGACAGTGCACGGTTTTTGCATTGCTGGAAGAACAAAATAAATAATAATTTGCATATAACTGGTGGCACTATAACCTCATTATTACATAACTTGTGCTTGTATCATTGTAACCCTTCAATCCTTTGCTAGTCAGCTCTTAACTACAATCACTGCAGTAGAGAAGGTCCTATCCAGCCATATTACCTAAAAGTCTTTAGGGCTTCAGGGCAGGCCCACAATCAATGTTCTTTCCTTTCATTCACTTCTTGCATTCCAAACAAATAGTTTCAGGTTCTTTCTCAGTCAGCAAAGAAATAGTGGTTTATTTACAAAGGTCATGTTCTCATACTTTGTACCTGTGGACTCCTTAGTCTCTGCAGAGATATTGCTCTGGCTTTCTTTGCATGGGTATGCAAGCAAGTGTATTATTCAATCCGACGTGTAAATAGAAAAATATACATTTTGGTCTGATCAGGTTCTGTACAGTTTGTCCATTGATGTAATGCACTCTATGCCATTCCTTTAAATTATATTTTGCTTTTAATTTTGTTTTGGGGTACAAAACTGATCTTTGACATTATCTGTGGATTTGACTGTGTATGTCTCCTCTACGTCCTTCAGTTTCCTCAAACTTCCAAAAATGTGTGTGTTGATAGAATAACTGGCAGCTCTGTATTGTCCAAGAGTGGTAGAGTCTATAGAACTTAGTGTAAGAATGGTGCTTGATGGTCCATGCAGATTCAGTGAACCAGGTGATTATATTAAAACAAAATGAAGAGCTTACAAGGTGGCAATGCTTGTTGTACACTAGAAGACTGGACATGTTTCAAGAACCAACAATGAAAGATTAAAAAGCTCATAAGGGTGAAAATTGATTATGAAAGAAAATTTGATATCAATATAATTTTGAGTGTTGGTGAATTTATAAAAAGAAGTTACCATGGTAACCGTAGGTCCTTCAGAAAGGAGGCTGCTGTTATAATAACAGAAAGGTATGTTAAATCAAAATTTCATGACAGTAAAGGACACGGCGGATATTCCCCAAGACAGCTAATTTCAAATAATACTGAAGAACTTGTACTATGTAATTGGGATTTTAATCAAGTATTAGATAGACTCACAGGATTAAAAGCAAGTAAGTTGCTAGTTCTAATGACCTGCATTTGCGAGTTTTAAAGAAAATGACTTGCAGAAATAATGGACTCATTGTTGAAATAATACTATAACACATAAAAAAAAATCTCATCTAATGTATGTTCGTTAGTGGCTCAGGTTCCTGTGAGCTTAACTTCCAATCACTTGAAATAATTGTCAAGCCGGAGGTTTCTTTGGCCATATTCATACTTGCATTAATACTGTTATGGGTGTTGATTTCCATTATTGACAGCTGGTATGTTGACTGTTCAACTTCTCCAGTCTTAATGTCACAGAGCGCTACAGCATAGAAACAAACCCTTCGCCCCATCGAGCCTGTTCCAGTTTGCTAGATGGAAGGACATGTGGCAGTAAGGAAGGACATAATCTGCAATGGGATATTGATAGATTGAGTTAATGAGAAAAAAGACTGGCAAATATAGCTTAATGTGAGATAGTGTGAGGTTATGCATTTAAGCAAGAGAAATAAAAATACTGATTGATTTCACAATGGAGAGACTGCAAGTGGGGGTGAAGTGGGTGCTAAGAGTGCAAGAATCAGTAAAAGCAGCAGATAAGGTCAACAAGTAGATAAGGAGTCGAACAGCATCTTGTCCATTGCAGACTGGTTGGGGATTTTAAAACAGAAGTGTACATGCATTTGTACGTGGTACTGAAGGGGCTTCATTCTGAGTATTATATATAGTTTTGGTCTTCTTATCTTAAAAATGGTAACAATTGAGATGGTAGGAAGGATATTTACCGGGCTAATTCCTAGAATGTGAGGGTTGTCCTACTAAGAGACCAAATGGTTCGGGCCTGTATTCCTTGGAGTTTAGAAGAATAAGGGGTGACCTTATTTAAACATATAAGACCTACAGGGTCATGACAGGGTGAATGTTGGAATGTTTTCACTCATGGGTAACTCTCAAACAAGGAATTTAAATATCAAATACGGAGCTTGACATTGAAAACCGAGATATGCAGAAATGTCTTCTTGCAGAGGGCGCTAAATCTTTGGAATTCTCTATTTTGGTGGGTGGTAGAAGCTGGGTCATTAGAAGTATTTAAAGTACAGGTCAGTACATCTTTACTGGATTGAAGGAATAGAGGGGGATGAAGAATTTGTGTGGAAAAGAAGTTGAGGCCAGCATAGATCAGCTTTGATCATATTAAATAGTGGGGCAGGCATGAAGGGCCCAGTGGCCTATGTCTGCTCCTATTTCTTGTATTCTTGTAAAAGCACATTTCTGTGTAAGGACCTCTATTGGTCCGCAATCCTGTGTAGTGCACATCGCTTGGAATGGGTGAAATTCTATTTAATACTTTAGATTATGAGGACACTCAGTCCTCGCTTATTGTCACTTAGAAATGCATGCATGAATTAAGAAATGATACAATGTTCCTCCAGAGTGATATCACAACCATTGAGGTTGCAATCTGACAGGCTTTCTCAAAGCTTAGCTTTTATAATTACTTAAAAGCTGTCCAAAGTTGCAATGTATCAAAGTGCTCTTCTGTGTCAATGGTATAATCATTTATGGACTCATGCTTCTTAGCTTGTGTTCCAAAATTGGGGCAAGGGTAATTTTGATGAATAAACACAGGAACTTGCAAAGGTTGCTGCTTGTAGGTAAAGTGACATCTGGCAAATGGGAGGCTTTTAAAAGTGGGAAAGGAAGAGTTCAGGGCCAGTATGTTCCTATTACAATAAAGAACTGAACTGGCAGAATCAGGGAAACCTTGTTGATGAGAAATATTGCTGCTCTGGTCAGGAAAAAGCAGGAAGCATATGTCATATGGACAACTGGATTAAGTGAAAACCTTGAAGCATAAGTGCTGTAGTAGTAAGCTTAAGTGGAGTATTCAAGGACATTTTCAGCCTCTCACTGCAACAGGCAGAAGTTCCCACTTGCTTCAAAAAGGTAACAATTATACCAGTGCCTAAGAAGAATAACGTGAGCTGCCTTAATGACTATCGCCCGGTAGCACTCACATCGACAGTGATGAAACGCTTTGAGAGGTTGGTCATGACTACACTGAACTCCTGCCTCAGCAAGGACCTGGACCCATTGCAATTTGCCTAACGCCACAATAGGTCAATGGCAGATGCAATTTCAATGGCTCTCAACATGGCTTTAGACCACCTGGACAACACAAACGCCTACATCAGGATGCTGTTCATCGACCATAGCTCAGCATTTAATACCATCATTTCCACAATCCTAATTGAGAAGTTGCAGAACCTGGGCCTCTGTGCCTCCCTCTGCAATTGGATCCTCGACTTCCTAACTGGAAGACTACAATCTGCATGGATAGGTGATAATATAACCTCCTCACTAACAATCAACACAGGCGCACCTCAGGGGTGTGTGCTTAGCCCACTGTTCTACTATCTATATACACATCACTGTGTGGCTAGGTGTAGCTCAAATACCATCTATAAATTTGCTGATGATACAACCATTGTTGGTAGAATCTCAGGTGGTGATGAGAGAGTGTACAGGGATGAGCTATGCCAACTAGTGGAGTGGTGCCACAGCAACAACCTGACACTCAACGTCAGTAAGACAAAAGAGCTGGTTGTGGACTTTAGGAACGGTAAGACAAAGAAACACATACCAATCCTCACAGAGGGATCAGAAGTAGAGAGAGTGAACAGCTTCAAGTTCCTGAGTGTCAAGATCTCTGAGGATCTAACCTGGTCCCAACATATCAATGTAGTTATAAAGAAGGCAAGACAACGGCTATACCTTATTAGGAGTTTGAAGAGATTTTTTATGTCAACAAATACACTCAAAAACTTCTATAGTTGTACCGTGGAGAGCATTCTTACAGGCTGCACCACTGTCTGGTATGGAGGGGCTATTGCGCAGGACCGAAAGAAGCTGCAGAAGGTTGTAAATCTAGTCAGCTCCATCTTGGGCACTGGCCTACAAAGTACCCAGGATATCTTTAGGGAGCGGTGTCTCAGAAAGGCAGTGTCCATTATTAAGGATCTCCAGCACCCAGGGCATGCCCTCTTCTCACTGTTACCATCAGACAGGGGATACAGAAGCCTGAAGGCACACACTCAGCGATTCAGGAACAGCTTCTTCCCCTCTGCCATCCAATTCCTAAATGGACATTGAATCTTTGGACACTACCTCACTTTTTAAAAAATATATACAGTATTTTGTTTTTGCACTTTTTAAAAAATCTATTCAATATACATAATTGATTTACTTGTTTATGTATTGTTATTATAATTTTATTTTATTTATTTTTTTCTCTCTGCTAGATTATGTATTGCATTGAACTGCTGCTGCTAAGTTAACAAATTTCACGTCACATGCCGGTGATAATAAGCCTGATTCTGATTTTGGAAATACAGGAGGGTAAAAAGAGGACTTGAGATAGCTTTGACAGATCTGGTAATGAAGAAGTCTAAGAGATTCTGTTTGTATATTGAGAGCCAAAAGGTCACTAGGGAGAGAATAAGTCCCTTTAAGGGCCAGTGTGAGTGTTTATGAGTGAAGCCACCGGAGGTGGATGATGTCTTAAATCAGTATTTCTCATCTGTATAGAACATAGCATATAGAATAGTACAGCACAGTACAGGCCCTTCGGACCACAATGTTGTGCCGACCCTTAAACCCTGCCTCCCATATAACCCCCCACCTTAAATTCCTCCATATACCTGTCCAGTAGTCTCTTAAATTTCACTAGTGTATCTGCCTCCACCACTGACTCAGGCAATGCATTCCACGTACCAACCACTCTCTGAGTAAAAATCTTTCATCTAATATCCCCCTTGAACTTCCCACCCATACCTTAAAGCCATGTCCTCTTGTACTGAGCAGTGGTGCCCTGGGGAAGAGGCGCTGGCTGTCCACTCTATCTATTCCTCTTAATATGTTGTATACCTCTATCATGTCTCCTCTCATCCTCCTTCTCTCCAAAGAGTAAAGCCCTAGCTCTCTTAATCTCTGATCATAATGCATACTTTCTAAACCAGGCAGCATCCTGATAAACCTCCTCTGCACCCTTTCCAATGCGTCCACATCCTTCCTACAGTGAGGCGACCAGAACTGGACACAGTACTCCAAGTGTGGCCTAACCAGAGTTTTATAGAACTGCATCATTACATCGCGACTTTTAAGCTCTATCCCTCGACTTATGAAAGCTAACACTCCATAAGCTTTCTTAACCACCCTATCCACCTGTGAGGCAACTTTCAGGGATCTGTGGACATGTACCCCCAGATCCCTCTGCTCCTCCACACTACCAAGTATCCTGCCATTTATTTTGTACTCTGCCTTGGTGTTTGTTCTTCCAAAGTGTACCACCTCACACTTCTCTGGGTTGAACTCCATCTGCCACTTCTCAGCCCACTTCTGCATCCTATCAATGTCTCTCTGCAATCTTCAACAATCCTCTACACTATCCACAACACCACCAACCTTTGTGTCTTCTGCAAACTTGCCAACCCACCCTTCCACCCCCGCATCCAGGTCATTAATAAATATCACAAAAAGTAGAGATCCCAGAACCGATCCTTGCGGGACACCACCAGTCACAATCCTCCAATCTGAATGTATTCCCTCCACCACGACCCTCTGCTTTCTGCAGGCAAGCCAATTCCGAATCCACCTGGCCAAACTTCCCATGTGGAACCTTGTCAAATGCCTTATTAAAATCCATGTACATCACATCCACTGCACTACCCTCATCTGTATGCCTGGTCACCTCCTCAAAGAACTCTATCGGACTTATTAGACATGATCTGCCCTTCAGAAAGCCATGTTGACTGACCCTGATCAGACCATGATTCTCTAAATGCCCATAGATCCTATCTCTAAGAATCTTTTCCAACAGCTTTCCCACCACAGACATAAGGCTCACTGATCTATAATTACCCAGACTATCCGTACTACCTGTTTTGAACAAGGGGACAACACTTGCCTCCCTCCAGTCCTCCGGTACCATTCCTGAGGACAACGAGGACATAAGGATCCTAGCCAGAGGCTCAGCAATCTGAAGTACTTCCTGTGAAGACAGTTGTGAAGCCAAGGAAATTTAGTGATGTCTTGAAACATTCACATTTCAGAAGAGGAAGAGCTGTTTTTCTTAAAGCACAGAAGGTTGGATAACTCCCCAGGTACTGACTGATATACCTTGGACATTGAGGAAAGCAAGAAGAAATAGTGGAAGCCCTGGCAGAGGAATTTGTACTATTGCCAGCTGCAGGTGTGGTACGAGATGACAAGAGGGCTTTTAGTTAAGAAGATTAGGCTGCACCTGGAGTATTGCATTCAGTTTTGGTTGTTCCAATATAGGAGGGGGTGAGATCTTGATGAAGGTCTTGTCCCGAAATATCGACTGTTTGCTCTTTTCCATAGATGCTGCCTGGCCTGGTAAGTTCCTCTAGCATCTTGTGTGTTGCTCGGATTTCCAGCATCTGCAGATTTTCTCGTATTTGTGATTTAGAAGGATGCTGCATGGTTTATGGGGCATGTGCTATAAGGAGAGGTTGAACAATCTAGGTTTGTTTTCTCTGGAGTGGCAAAGGCAGACAGGAGACCAGATAAAAGTTTACAAAATTATGACACATATAGGTTGAAGAGCTTGCTGGTATCTCTTTCCAGGGTCTAAATGTTGAACACTAGAAGGTACATATTTAAGGCGTAGTGAGGAAACTTAAAGAAAGTGTGTAAGGTAAGTTTGTTTTTACAGAGTAAGTGGTCAGTGCCTGGAATGTAGTGCCAGGGTAGAGGTGGAGGCAGATACAACAGGAGCATTCAAGAGGCTCTCAGATAGACACGTGAATGTGCAGAGGATAGAGTGATAGGGGCATGTGCAGACAGGATGTTGAGTTCAGTTAGACGCTATTAGCTTAATTGGTTTGCTGTTTGTACAAAACTAGATAGTACATGGGCTATGGGAATGGAAAGAGAAAGGGTACATACATATTGGTTAAATCAGCAAGAACCGGCAGATGGAATATAATGTGAAATAACTTGACCAGCTTTGACCAGTGGCCAATCTGGACATTGGAAGTTTGGCGAGGAGGGGACTTCAATCAGGTCCATTGACCGAGGATAGAAGGCAGAAATGGGTTGCGGCAATGTCACAGAGCTTTGACCAGCGACCAATCAGTGTTTGGGATTGATTACTAAGAGCAAACTAAGGAAGGCAGGGGCAAGCACTGCGGCCATCGTCTGAGTGGACACACTCAGTGTTGATTTTAAGGCTTTAGCTCTTCGAGGCTTCACTGAAGAGAGGCTTCTCTCAGAGGAAGCAAAGGAAAGAAAGGCTCAAGTTTTTTCCTTCTCTTCTCTATATCTGTTCAGCTAGGTCAGTATGGATGACAGGCAGGATAGTGAAATGCTCCTCGTGGGACCTGGGAAGGCAGTGAGACCTCCAGTATCCCCGATGACAACAACTGCGAGCTTCTAACAAACCGCATTAAGGAGCTGGAGCTGGAACTGGAACTGGATGTACTCTGGATCATTTGGGAGGCTGAAGGGGTGATAGGCAGGACATTTAGAGAGGTTGTTAAACTCAAAGTGCAGGACGCAGGAATCTGTGTGACAGTCAGGAAGGTGAAAGGAGTTAAGGAGCCAATGCAGAGTACTCCTGTGGCCAGCCCCCTCAACAACAGATATATTATTGTGGATACTGTTGGGGGATAGGGGAAATTACACTAACAGAGGAAGGTGACAGTGGTTGGCTCTCTGGCACTGAGCCTCAGAAGGGAAAGGGGAGAAGAAGCACACTGTGGTGATAGGGATTCGTTAGTTAGGGGAACAGGCAGGAGGTTCTGTGGGCAAGAATGAGATTCCCGGATGGTATGTTGCCTCCTGGATGCCAGGGTCCAGAATATCTCGGATTGAGTTCTCAGCATTCTTAAGTGGGAGGGTGAACAGTCAGATGTCATGGAATACATTGGTACCAATGACATGGGTAAGACTAGTGATGAGGTTCTTCATAGGGAGTTCAGGGAGTTAGGTGCTAATTTAAAGGGCAGCGCCTCCAGAATTGTGACCTCAGGATTGCTACATGTGCCACATGGTAGTGAGGACAGAACTAGGAAGATTATGCAGTTTAGTGCATGGCTAAGGAGTTGGTGTAGGAGGGAAGGCATAAGATTTTTGGATCTTTGGGCTGTTTTCCAGCGAAGTTGAGACCTGTACAGAAGGGATGGATTGTGCCTGATCTAGAGGGGGATGAATATCTTAGTGGGAAGGTTTATTAATGCTGCACGGTGGGGTTTAAACTAGAGTTGCAGGGGGATGAGAAACAGAGTGCCAGAACAGCCAGTGGCGAAGTTGTGGAGGCAGATATTGGTATGACATCTGACAAAGTTAGCAACCAAAAGATTGAGCATGGTGCGACTAATGTCCTGAGCTGTGTATATATAAATGCAAGAAGTATCGTAGGAGAGGCAATAATATGCTGAAGATGAGGTAGCTGAGGCAATGTGTAGTGAGCAGAGGCTGTTGATAGGGCAAATTTGCAGTCAACAGGAAGAGTTGCAACGTAAAAGGCAGACAAAATCAAAAAGGGTGAATACAGGACTGAAGGTGCATAGTATTCAGAATAGGATAGATTAACTAGCAGCACAGTTGCAGATTGGCAGGTATGATGTTGTAGGCATCAGTGAATCATGAATGAAAGATTATAGGTCAGGGCTTAATGTCCAAGGATACACATTGTATGGAAAGGGCAGGCAGGAAGGCAAAGGGGCAGCGTTGCTCAGTTGGAAATCAGATCATTAGAAAGGAGTGACATAAGGTCAGAAGGTGTAGAATCACTGTGGATGGAGCTAAGGAACTGCAAGGGTAAAAAGACCTGGATGGGAGTTGTATACAGACCCCAGATAGAAACATAGAAACACACAAAACCTACAACACAATTCAGGCCCTTCAGCCCACAAAGCTGTGCTGAACTAGTCCTTACCTGAGAAATTACCTAGGCTTACCCATAGCCCTCTATTTTTCTAAGCTCCATGTACCTATCCAAGAGCCTCTTAAAAGACTCTATTGTATTCACCTCCACCACCTTCATCGGCAGCCCATTCCACACATTCACCACAATCTGCGTAAAAAAACTTACCCTTGACCTCTCCTCTGTACCTACTTCCAAGCACCTTAAAACTGAGTCCTCTGGTGTTAGCCATTTCAGCCCTGGGAAAAAGCCTCTGTCTATCCACACCACCAATGCCTCCCATCACCTTATACACCTCTATCAAGTCACCTCTCATCCTCCGTCGAACCAAGGAGAAAAAGCCATGCACTTAACCTATTCTCATAAGTCATGCTCCTCAATCCAGGCAACATCCTGGATTTGGCGGAGCAGACTCGATGGGCTGAATGGCCGACTTCTGCTCCTTTGTCTTATGGTCTTATGGTCATCCTTGTAAATCTCCCCTGCAACCTTTCTATAGTTTCCACATCCTTCCTGTAGTGAGGTGACCAGAACTGAGCACAGTACTCCAAATGGGGTCTGACCAGGGTCCTATATAGCTGTAACATTACCTCTTGGCTCTTGAACTCAATCCCATGGTTGATGAAGGCCAATACACTGTATGGCCTCTTAACCACACAGTCAACCACCCAGCTTTGAGTGTCCTGTGGACTCGGACCCCAAGATCCCTCTGATCCTCCACACTGCCAAGAGTCTTAACATTAATACTATATTCTGCCATCACATTTGACCTACCAAAATGAACCACCTCATACTTATTTGGGTTGAACTGCATCTGCCACTTCTCAGCCCAGTTTTGCATCCTATCGATATCCCGCAGTAACTTCTGACAGCTGTCCACACTATCCACAACACCCCTAACCTTTGTGTCATCAGCAAAATAGTAATAAGGATGTGGTCTACAAATTACAATGGGAGATAGAAAATGCATGCCAAGAGGGCGATGTTACAATATTTATGGGAGACTTCAATATGCAGGTAGATTAGAAAAATCAGGTTGATGCTGATTATGAGGTGGGGGGGGCGGTGGAATTTCTAGAGTGCCTATTCTGGATTGGGTTTTGTGCAATGAACGAGAATTGATTAGAGAGCTTAAGGTAAAAGAACCATGAGAGGAGAATGATCATAGTATGATCGAATTCACCCTGAAATTTGAGAAGGAGAATCTAAAGTCACATGTATCAGTATTGCAGAAGAATAAAGGAAATTATAGATCCATAAGAGAGGAGATGGCCAGAATTGATTGGAAAAGAACACTGGCAGGAATGACGGCAGAGTAGTAGTGGCTGGAATTTCTGGATGCAATTCAGAAGCACAGGTTATATACATCTGAAAGAGGAAAAAGTATTCTAAAGGAAAGATGGCACAACTGTGGCTAACAGGAAGTCAAAGCCAACATAAAACCAAAGCGAGGGCACATAATAGAGTAAAAAATAGTGGGAAGTTATTGGATTGAGAAGCATTCTCAATCGAGTCTGTGGTGGCCAGTGCTATTTTGTTTGCTGTTGTGTGCTGGGGCAGCAGGCTGAGGGTGGCAGACACCAACAGAATCAACAAACTCATTCGTAAGGCCAGTGATGTTGTGGGGATGGAACTGGACTCTCTCACGGTGGTGTCTGAAAAGAGGATGCTGTTTAAGTTGCATGCCATCTTGGTCAATGTCTCCCATCCACTACATAATGTACTGGGTGGGCACAGGAATACATTCAGCCAGAGACTCATTCCTCCGAGATGCAGCACTGAGCGTCATAAGAAGTCATTCCTGTCTGTGGCCATCAAACTTTACAACTCCTCCCTTGGAGGGTCAGACACCCTGAGCCAATAGGCTGGTTCTGGACTTATTTCATAATTTACTGGCATAATTTACATATTACTATTTAACTATTTATGGTTCTATTACTATTTGTTATTTATGGTGCAACTGTAACAAAAACCAATTTCCCCCGGGATCAATAAAGTATGACTATGACTATTTAAGAACCAACAGAAGGCAACTAAAAAATCATAAAGAGGATAAAGATGGCATATGAAAGTTAGCTAGCCAATAATATTAAAGTGGATACCAAAAGTTTCTTCAGATACAAAAAGTGTAAAAGGGAGGCGAAAGTGGATATCGGATCACTGGAAAATGATGCTGGAGAGGTAGTAATGGGGGACAACAACATAGGGGACGAGCTGAGTAAGTATTTTGCATCAGTCTTTGCCGTGGAAGACACCAGCAGTATGATGAAAGTTCCAGGTCTCAGGGGGCATGAAGTGTGTGAAGTTACCGTAATTAGAAGATTCTTGGGAAACTGAAAGTTCTGAAGGTACATAAATCACCTGGACCAGATGATATTCACCCCGGAGTTCTGAAAGGTGTGGCTGAAGAGATCCTGGAGGCTTTGTAAAGATTTCAAGAATCACTAGTTTCTGGAATGGTTCCGGAAAGCTGGAAAATTGCAAATGCCACTCCACTGTTTAAGAAGGGAGAGAGGCAGAAGAAAAGGAACTATAGGCCGGTTAGTTTGACCTCAGTGGTTGGGAAGATGTTATTATTAAGAGTCAATTATTAAAGATGAAGTCTCAGGGTACTTGGAGGCTCATGATAAAATAGGCCGTAGTCAGCATGGTTTTCTCAAGGGATAATCTTGAATCTTTTGAAGAAATAACAAGTAAAGACAGGCAAAAGAGAATCGGTTGATGTTGTGTACTTGGATTTTCAGAAGACCTTTGGCAAGGTGCCACACATGAGGCTGTTTAACAAGCTACAAGTCCATGGTATTACAGGAAAGATTCTAGCATGGATAAAGCAGTGGCTGATTGACAGGAGGCAAAGAGTGGGTACAAAGGGAGCCTTTTCTGACTGCCTGCTGGGGACTAGTGGTGTTCCACAGGGGTCTGTGTTGGACTGCTTCTTTTTACATTATATGTCAATGATTTGGAAGATAGAATTGATGGCTTTGTTGCGAAGTTTGCAGACAATATGAAGATAGGTGGAGGGGCAGGTAGTTTTAAGGAAGTAGAGAGGCTACTGAAGGACTTAGACAGATTAGGAGAATGGCAAAGAAGTGGCAGATGGAATATAGTGTTAGGAAGTGTATGGTCATGTACTTTAGTAGAAGAAATGAAAGAGTTGACTATTTTCTAAATGGAGAGAAAATGCAAAAAACTGACGTGCAAAGGGACTAGGGAGTCCTTGTGCAGGATTCCCTAATGGTTAATTTGCAGGTTGAGTCGTGATGCAGAAAGCAAGTGCAATATTAGCATTAACTTCAAGGGCACTAGAATATAAAAACAAGGATGTAATGTTGAAATTTTATAAAGCACTGGTGAGGTCTCATTTGTAGTTTTGTGAACAGGTTTGGGCCCCTTATCTTAGAAAGGATGTGCTGAAACTGGAGAGGGTTCAAAGGAGTTTCACGAAAATGATTCCAAGATTGAATGTCTTACCATATGAAGAGCATTTGATGGGTCTGGGCCAGTATTCACTAGAATTCAGAAGAATGAGAGGTGACCTCATTTAAACCTATCGAATGGTGAAAGGTCTTGATAGAGTGGATGTGGAGAGGATGTTTCCAATGGTGGGAGATTTTAAGACCAGAAGACACAACCTCAGAAGAGAGAGGCATCCTTTTAGATCAGAGATGAGGAGGAATTTCTTTAGCCTGAGAGTGGTGAATTTGTGGAATTCTTTGCCACAGGCAAGTGTGGAGGCCAAGTCTCTCAGTATATTTAAGGCAGTGGTTGATAAATTCTTGATTGTTCAGGGCATGAACGGATATGGGGAGAAGGATTGGGGCTGAAAGGAAAATTGGATCAGCCATGATGAAATGGTAGAGCAGACTCGGTGGACCAAATGGCTTAATTCTGTTCCTATATCATATGGTCTTATGGCCTTATAATGTGAGGTCATCCACATTGGTAGGAAGGATTATTTTAACTCAAGAAATTAAAAGGTATTGCTGTCCTGAATATCATGTTAATATTAGCATTTCATTAATAGAAATCTGTGTGACAAGAATGTGAGAAGGGTCCATGAAACTGGCAAAGATATAGTTCTTGTGCCTCCACATCACCTTCCAGCCTTTCTGTCCTTTCTGCACTTGGACCCATCTGCTTATCCTCTCCCCCCACCTTACCTCATTTCACCTATCACCTGCCAGTGCCTGCATCTCCTTCCCTCTCTGCTCTTTATATTGGCTATCTCCCCTCTATAGTCTTAAACCTACCTGATGGAGGGCTTGTTGACAATCCAATACATCTACAGAAGGTACATGTCACACTTATTTCCTCCTGTGGATACTTCTGTGGCACTGCCACGTTATTGTAGTCTTACCTCTTATTTGATTATTGTCACTTTTAACAATTACTTTTTGTGCTACTTCAGTCTTTGCACCGTTCTTCTGATTTGCGCTCGTTGTTGTATTTATTGTATTTATTATTACCATGCATTCATTAAGCTTTATGTGAGCAATAACATTCATTGCACCATAACATATGATAACACACACAAAATGATGGAGGAACTCAGCAGGTCAGACAACATCAATGAATAGACAGTGAGACCCTTCTTCAGCACTGGAAAGGAAAGGGGAAGACTCCCGAATACAAGGTGGGGGGAGGGAAAGGAGGACTAGCTGGAAGGTGATAGCTGAAGCCAGGTGGATAGGACAGGTGACGGGCTGGAGAAGAAGGAATTTGGTAGGAAAGGAGAGTGGACTATGTGAGAAAGGAAAGAAGGAGGGCACCAGGGGGAGGTGATAGGCAGGTGGGGAGAAAAGGAAAGTGTCCAGAGTGGGGAATAGAAGAAGAGGGAAGGGGGAGGAAAAAAAGTACCGAAGAGAAATTGATGTTCATGCCATCAGGTTAGAGGCTACCTGGACAGAATGTGAGGTGTTGTTCCTGTACCCTGAGAGAGGCCATTGTGGCAGAAGCAGAGATCATGGATCAACATGTCGGAATGGGAATGGGGATAGGAATAAAAATGGTTGGGCACTAGGAAATTCCACTTATTGCAGATGGAGTGGAGGTACTCGACAAAGCGGTCCCCCAATTTATGTCGGGTCTCGCCAATCTAAGGGAGACCACATCAGGAGCACCAGATCCAATAGGTGAACACAGGAGATTCACAGGTGACAAGTTGCCTCATCTGGAAGGACTCTTTGGGAGCCTGAATGAAGGTAAGGGAGGAGGTGAATGGGCACTTGTACCATTTCTGTCACTTGCAGCGATATGTGCCAGGAAGGAGACTAGTGGGAAGAGACAAATGGACAAGGAAATCACGGAGGGAGGGATCTCTGTAGAACGTGAAGAGTGGGGGGTTGGGATAGGAGGTGTATTTGCCAATGTTTCTTCTAAATGTTGTATTTAATAATATTGTGAAAGATCTCTTAATTTATTAATTTTAGGTCTGGAAATAGTACTTTGTTATTATTTGTGTAAGTGTTAAGTCAATTTTGCCTTCAATATCTACTGAATGATGATTCATCTTTGCTTTTGATCAAGATGTTTTTATTTTCTATTTTCGGCCCTGGAATGTAAGTGATATAACAGGCAGCATTTAATTATCCTTCAAAAATATTGATAATGTTGATTATTTTTACAGCTAAGGATTTTATTAGATCACAAGACTATTTTAAAATTCAATTCCAGATTATGGGATTGAAATGACAGATCATATAGATCAGAGTGTAAGAGTGATGAGTGCCCATCAGAACATAGTTTGATGTTTACAATCATTTGGTGGTTTTCAAGAATTCTGAAATTTTAAAATATATAAGAAATAGAAATTAACATTAAAATATGAGTGGCGACATTGAAGACAGAACTTCAAAAATTGAGATTGGCAGCAGCTAGGTTTTTGTTTATTTGGTGGCTTTTTTGGTTTGTATTCATGTTCAACAATATCAGGCAAAAGATCTATCAACAATTAATCTTTCAAAAGATGCAACAAAAGTTCTCCGTAACTTCCACCATCTGCAACAGGATCCCACCACCAAGCACATCTTTCCCTCCCCCCAACTTTCTGCTTTCTGCAGGGATTGCTCCTTAAGTGACTCTTGTCTATAATCATCTCTCCCCACTGATCTCCATCCTGGCACTTATCCTTATAAGCGGAATAAGTGCTACACCTGCCCCTACACCTCCTTTCCACCTACCATTCAGGGCCTCAAACAGTCCTTCCAGATGAGGCGAGACCATGAGTCTGTTGGGATCATCTTCTGTATCCTGTGCTCCCAGTTTGGCCTACTGTATATTGGTGAGACCTGACGTAGATTGGGAGACTGCTTTGCCGAGCACCTACACTCTGTCCGCCAGAAAAAGCAGAATCTCCCAGTGGCCACCCATTTTAATTCCACTTCCCATTCCCATTCCAACACGTCAGTGCCTGGCCTCTACTACTGCAATGAGGCCACAACACCTTATATTTTGCCTGGGTAGCCTCCAACCTGATGGCATGAACATCGATTTTTCAAACTTCTGATAATGCCTCCCTTCCTTCACCATTCCTCATTCCCTTTTCCTTCTCTCACCTTATCTCCTTACCTGCTCATCACGTTTCCCTTCCCTTTCTTCCATGGCCTTCTGTTCTCTTCTGTCAGATTCCCCCTTCTCTAGCCTTTCATCTCTTTTACCATTTGACTTCCCAGCTCTTTACTTCACCCCTCCCCCTCAATGCATTTCACCTATCACTTACTACCTGGTATTTCTTCCTCCCCTCCCCCAACCTTCTTACTCTGACTTCCTGTCTTTTTTTCCTCTGGTCCTGATGAAGGATCTCAGCCCAAAAATGTTGACTGTTTACTCTTTTTTCCCATACATACTATCTGGCCTGCTGAGTTCCTCCAGCATTTCGTGTGTGTTGCTTCGACTTCTAGCACCTGCAGATTTTCTCTTGTTTGCAACAAAATAACAAACAATGCTCATTCAAATTCAGACTAAGTTCTTAAAATTTATTTAATTCACTGTTACTGCAAAGCATTTTAATTGCAAGAATGCGAAAAAAAAACTGTTGATATCTGTCCTGCTGAAGGGTCTGGCCACCTCGTTATTGTTTAGTCACGGAGTTATGTTGCAGCTTTATAAAACTCTAATTAGGCCATATCTAAATCTAGAGTAATGCATTCAGTTCTGGTTGCCCCATTATAGTAGGCATGTGGAGGAGACGTGTGTACTGTTCTGTCTTTGTTAATAGGCCTGTAATGCTGAGGCCTGTTTTGCAGATATTGATAGCACAAATCTGAGAGAAGGATACTTTGCCTATACCCACTCTTAACAATATTTAAATTAAAAACTAATTCTTAGCATTTTGATTTCTGCAATTTTGAATGTTCCAATATTGAAGCTGAGACTGCACCATCTTTTAATTATCTTCCTGCAGAAAACAGTAAAAGATTAGACCATAATCTTCTAAAGTTCAGGAAAGTTGCTTCCTCTGTAAATGACCAATAACTAGGCTATTTACACAAAATGAAACTTCATTCTGAAATTACAGTGCCTATTCTAAATGTCCGTATGGTTAAGATTGAAAGGTAAAATATACTTAAAAGATTCTACTGCTTAGGCATATGGAATAGTTGGATAATTAGTTGAGCACAGATTTAAGACATTATTACTAAAGCCATCTTTAAGATGTTTCTTGAATTCTAGCCTAGGTGGGACACCTTGGTCAGTATCGACCTGTTGGTCCAAAGGGCCTTGTTTCATGTGTGTATAACTCTATGACACCAAGTCAGGACAAACCTGGTGACTGTGGGTTGTTTCATTTTCTAGTATTTTGCTTGACTCAGTCAAAACATTCTCTGTCACAAATGTAAATGTGTAATATTTTTTATCAAGGTGACTTTTTTCTTCATAAATGATTGTCATTCAGTTGGAGAAATTTAATTGTAAAGGTTTAGGTCTCGTAGAAAATTAGTGAAGAGTCTCGAGTTTTCTATCTAGCACTTAATAGCCTTATTAATAATCAGTTGTGACTGACGGTTCATTTATAGCACTAACCTATTTCATGGTAAATTGCAAAGGATGTTTGCTTTTAACCTCCATGTTTCTTTGAATGAAGAACCTAAATAAATGACAAAATCCACTGCTTCCCTTAAAAGATGAAGATTTAAAGCAAGCAGTTGTACTGATGTTGGTGCTGCCTCATTTCAAACACCTGAGAGTGCGCAACTCACAGAATTTCTCATGATCCAGAACACATCCTACACAATCAAGAAAACTTACCAGTGGCTCTAGATTCTGAGGATGCTAAAGAGATCTGGACTATGTACATCAATACTCACATCTTTCTAACATGTCGCACTGCATGTGTTTTGAAACTGCACTGTGACAAACAGGAAGGCTCTACAACAGGTAGTCAAAACTACCCAGTGCTTCACCGGCACCTGTTTAGTCACCAGCAAGGGCATGTATACAGAAAGGTGCCGGAAAAAGGCCAGCAGTGTCATGAATAGCTTGTGGGACTGTTTGTCCCACTCCCATCAGGAGGAGGCTGCATAGCATCCATGCCAGGACCACCAGTCTCAAAAACAGTTACATTCCCCAAGCAGTAAGGCTTATCAACCTCCACCCACTCACCCACCCCACCAGATCTTCAACCTCTGCTTTTTCATTTCTTGTCAGTCACCTTATATACAACCAAGCCTATACCTAGTGGCATTTTCTGTACATACAATCAATCTATGTAGGATAGCTATCCTGTGTATTTATATTTATTGATTTTGTTTCTTTTATTATTGTGTTCTTTATCTTTTGCCTCATTTGTGGAGCATGGGATTCAGAATAACAATTACTTCATTCTCCCTTACACTTGTTTACTGGAAATGAAATGAATCAATCTTAAACAATTTGAAATATCGTGTTCCGTTTTAATCATGTTGCTACAGGACTAATGGCAAAAGTGCAGAGGAAATTCACAAGTATGTTGCCAGGACATGAAAGGTTGAGCAGGTTGGGACTTTCTACGTGAGAGCATAAGAGAATAAGGGGTAATGTTAGAAGAAGTGTATAAAATCAGAATCAGGTTTATTATCACCGGCATGTGTCATGAAATGTGTTAACTTAGCAACGGCAGTTCAACGCAATATATGATATAGAAGGAAAAACAAACAAATAAATAAATAATGTGAATCAATTTCATTATATGTATATTGGAAATTAAAAATCATGAAAATACAGAAATAATATATATTGAAAAAAATGAGATACTGTTCAAGGGTTCAATGTCCATTTAGGAATTGGATGGCAGAGGGGAAGAAGCTGTTCCTGAATCACCTTCAGGCTTCTGTACCTCCTACTTGATGGTTACAGTGAGAAAAGGGCATGCCCTGGGTGCTGGAGGTCATTAATAATGGATGGTTTCTTTCTGAGACACCGCTCCCTGAAGATGTCCTGGGTACTTTGTAGGCTATTACCCAAGATGGAGCCGACTAAATTTATGACCCTCTGCAGCTTCTTTCAGTCCTGTGCAGAAGCCACCACCCCACCTCATACCAGACAATGATGCAGCCTGTCAGAATGCTCTCCATGGTACATCTATAGAAGTGTTTGAATGTCTTTGTTGACATACCAAATCTCTTCGAACTTCAAATGAAGTACATTCGCTGTCCTTGCCGCCTTTATAGTTGCATTGATATGTTGGGAGCAGGTTAGGTCCTCAGAGATCTTGACACCCAAGAACTTGAAGCTGCACACTCCTGATCCTTCTATGGTATGTGTTCCTTCATTTTACCCTTCCTGAAGCCCCAATCAGCTTTTTCGTCTGACTGACGTTGAGTGCCAGGTGTTGCTGTGACACCACCCCACTAGTTGGTATATCTCGCTCTTGTACGGCGTCTCTTCTCCATCTGAGATTCTACCCACAATGGTTGTATCATCAGCGAATTTATAGATGGTATTTGAGCTATACCTAGCCACACAGTCATGGGTATAGAGAAAGTAGAGCAGTAGGCTAAGCACAGAGCCCTGAGGTGCACCAGTTATAAAGGACATAGAAAGGGTGAATGTTCAGAGTCCTTTTCCCAGGGTTAGAGAATCAAAAACTAGAGCGCTTAGAGTGAAGGTGCAAAAGCGATGTTTAAATAGAGAACTCAGGGTTAACTTTATGACCAAAAGAGTGGTCAATATGTGGAATGAGTTGTCAGAGGATGTGTTTGAGGCAGGTACATTAACAAGATTTGAAAGGTACTTAGATAGGGACATGGGAAGGAAAGATTTAGAGGAATACATGGTAAACATGAGTAAATGAGAACATCTTGGGTGGGAATTTTGGTTGTCATGGACTTTTTGGCTGAAGAATCTATTTCTGTGCTATATGACGCAATGATTCTAGCTCTGATCATCATGTCTCATGCATGGCATAGTTCCTACATGTATATTCTTTGAAAACTGAGTTGAATGGATAACCAAAAATGCTATAAATGCAAGATGTAATTTGCAGAATCTGTGCACCAAATCATCCCACGATTTTTTCAATATTTGAGTACTTTTCCAACAATAGAATTTCACATTTTGCTGCTTCACAGTAATAAAATGAAAGCAGAATTCTTACATACTCTTTTGTCTATATTTAAAGTCAAAGTCAAGTTTATTGTCACAAGCTCAAGTACCTGTATGCACAGGTGCAATGAAAAGCTCACCTGCAGCAGCATCACAGGCAGATAGCATCATATAAGCAGCATTCACAAGAAAATGTTAAACGTAAATTATTCACAAGTTTTACGGGAAAGAACACAATTAGAATACAAAACAGTCCATCGTTGTGCAAAGTGACCTAAGTGTTTACAACGTTCTTAAACTGTATCAGGGCTTTGCTGGTTCATTCAAGAAGTGAACGGTTGAAAGGAATTAGCTGTTCTTGAGCCAGTGCTGTGGGACTTCTGAAGCTCCATCCTGACGGTAGCTGTGAAAATACGGCAGAGCCTGAATGGTGGAGATCTTTGATGATGGATGCCTTTATGGGGCAGTGCCTTCAGAAGATGCGACCAATGGTGGGGAGGGATATACCCGTGATATACTGGGTTGAGTCCTCAACTCTGCAGCAACTTACATGCGAAGTGCCACACCAGACCATACCAGAACCTCCTTATTCTCCTTAGAAATTAGAGGCGATGGTGCGCTTTCCTTGAGATCGCTTCTACATGCTGAGTCCAGAATTAGTTACCCGAAATGTCCGCACCCCTCCACTGCTGAACCCCAATGTTTGCCCTTCTTCCGCTTCTTGAAGTCAATAATTGGCTCTTTAGTTTTACTAATGTCAAGCAAGAGGTTATTGTTGTGGCACCACTCGACCTTCCTCTCCCTCAGTTGCTCATCACCCACCTTCACCTGGATCTGCCTCAAATTGCCAGCTCTTACTCCATTCCCTGCACTCACCTTTGTATCAAGTTCACGATTAATTGTCATTCAGCCATACATGCATTTACAGCTAAATGAAAGCACATTCCTCCAGGGCCAAGGTGCCAAACACAGTACTGTACATACAGTAACACATAGCACACAGTAACTATAGTTACGATGGCACATACAGTCACAAAAATAATACTCAAACAAGTCTCTGAGCGGCATTGGCTGAAGATTGATGATGCATGAGACGTTGTCCTGGAGCCGCATTTCTGCAAGGACAAGCATGCAGCACTTCCCCGTCTCATCCCATTCAGCAGATTGTCTCATGCTGTGTCAGCCACAGGCAGGCCAGCACCTTTTCTAGGGAGCAAACACTGGAGCGGGACTGACAGGAGGGGCCAGCCCTCAACTCAGCACGGGCGATATTTCAAGCACGCACACCGCACCTTTGTTCTCTCCCACACCACCTCCAGCACCTCTCTCCAGTAACTGTAAAAGATGATGCCGTGGCATGAAGTCCGCGCTACAACCGATGTCACACAGCTCCCCCTCCATCGCTCTCACTGATGAACCAATGAACCGGGCTTACCGTATTTTATATTGCCAATGCTCAAAGAGTCTTGTGGTCACAAGAAAAATGTTTAAGATACACATCTGCACCATTTACTGGACCTGGAAAGAAAGTTGTGACCAAGCCCACAGCCATCTTACCTGAAACACGTTATCTATACTGGCTATCGCCCCTTTTTCCTGTCCTAATGAAGGATCTCAGCCCAAAATGTCAATTGTTCATTTCCCTCCATAGATGCTGCCCGACCACTGAGTTTCTCCAGCATTTTGTGTGTTTTAGATTTCCAGTGTTGGCAATTTCTCTTGTGACTCAAGTGGATATCTATTTTGTTCTACTAAGTTACTCATTGCCACATGTGGTGTGGCTAAGCCATACAGTCAAATGAATATAAAGAATAGAGCAGGAGACTAAGCACACAGCCTTGAGGTGCATCGATTTTGATGGTCAGTGAGGAGTTTTGTTATTACCAATCCTCATTGATTGAGGTCTACCAATGAGGAAGTCGAGGATCCAGTCACAAAGGGAGGTACAGAGACCATGGCCTTGAAGCAAGGTGATTTTGGATGGAATAATTATGTTGAACACTCAGCTGTAGTCAATGAATAGCAAACTGATTGATGTGTTTCCGTTGTCTAAATGCAGAATGAGGAGCCAGAAAGTCAGATTAGCTGCTGATCTGTAGTGGCAATAGACAGATTAAAGTGGTTCCAGGTCATCTCTGAGGCAGTGATTTATTGGCGGCATGATCAGCCTTTCGAAGCACTTCATTGTGGTTGATGTCAGCATTACCATATGGTAGTTATGGAGGCAGGTCATTATGCTCTTCTTGGATACTGGAACAATAGATGCTTTAAGAAGCAGGTGGAAATCTCTGAACACAGAAGCAAAGGGTTGAATCTTCAGTAAATATTCCAGCTGGTTGGTCTGCATAGATATTTAGTACTTCGCCAGGTACACCAAGTGGACCAAATGTGTTTTGTGCATTCACCCTCTTCAAGGATGCCTGGATGTCAGCTTCAGAGAATGAGATTACAGGATCATCCAGGAATACAGTGACCCGTGTGACTGTATTATGCTTTTCATCATCAAAATGTGCATAAAGGACATTGTGCTGGGAGCAATGAGTCATTGCCGCTTATGCTAACTGATCTGACCTTGTAGGAAATAATACTTTGAAAACCCTGCCACAGCTGTGATTCCAAACGGTCTAAAATTGCCTCTTTGCACTCTCAATAGCCTTCTGGGGTTGTACTTCAACTTCTTATATGACTGTGGATTGCCAGCTCTAGACATGACAGATTACAAACCTTCTAGTTCTAGGGCTTCTGGTTGGGAAAGGCGCATCAGTGGATGTCCTGATGAAACTAGTGATGACTGTTTTTCATTTAGGTCCACTGACAAATTCTTGAACACAGTCCAGTCAACTGATGAAGTAATCCCATATTTACTCCTCCGCCCTTCATAGTGCTGTTCGCCAGTGCCAAGGTCTTCAGTCTCTGTCTGTAAACTGGGGGAAAAATCACAGCCAGTTGGTTAGACTTTTGTAAGTGCATGCCAGAGATGGAGCGGTAGGCATTCCTGATGGTGGCATAGCAGTGGTTGAGTGCTGAGTCCTCTGATATTGCAGGTGATGTGTTGATAAAGTCTTTTGAGTAATGGGGTCATGATTATTTTTGAGTACTCAAATGCAATGCATTACAAATCATTTTCAAACACTATTTTGGCAAAGCCTGTTGTCATTCTGGTGTGCATACATCAGAGTTCTTGCTGCAGGAGCTCTTTTGGGAATAAAGTTCACCAAGATATTTAATTGCGTAATTTGACAAGGTCCCCAGTTGTCCAAGCAAGTTAACTAGTCATGTCTTCCTGTTCACTGTGCTTCCTTTTCATTTTTCCTACACTTTCAGTTTTGATATTTGCTACAGGAGTTAGAACCGGATTTCTTAATATTTTGTACAACATACCGCAGAAGTGCTGAGGTTCACTGACAATTTTACTAGGCACTGCAGTTACTAGGCAACTATGCTGTACTAAGAGATCTGTTCTAGAATTAAATTACTCTTTATCTTTGTCAACATGCTTATTTACTTTTATTCATTTCCACTTGATCCATTTAATTTTATTTCTGCGATGCTCACCGACTAATGGATACAAAAAAAAAAATTGGCCAGTTGTGTTTTGCAAGCCTTCTTTAAAAATCAAGTGCAGCTCTCTGAAACAAATATGTGTTTTGCATAGTTACCATTTATTCCTGACATGGATTTTTATTGGTGGGGAGAATGCAAAAGAAAACAATTTTTATAGGGCTTTCGGGTGTTTCTCACTTCTAATTGATTTATACAGTCATAGGTTTAATACAGATTGTCATCTGTTCAAAAGTGCAAATTGTGGTTGGGTTCTTTCATGGAGTTCAAAAGGGCAGAGGAAGTTGAAATTTTGACATGGTAGAATTTAGGAGTTAATGAATAATGTTGAAAAATGCCAGCTATTTCTACTTATTTCCTCCTTCTAAGACTGCCATACAATTAATTCAGAGTCATTGGGGATTTAGGAGACTAATGATGCTGTCAAGAGTATCCCAGAGTGCTGCAGTTTAAGAGAAACAAAACCACCTTCTGTTCTATTTCTGTACCCTATCATGCACCATTGCAAATCAACTGGCATTTCAGATTCTGAAGGCTAGAAATGCATGCAGTAAACCTACATAGACAAGTTTCCTTGGGAGATAAAAGCTACTAACTGATAGGGGAAGTATTCCTGTGTTGGTGTTGACAAATGCTTAAAATCCTAAATAAATTTCAGAGCTGCTAACAGTTGGGTTATTGATAAATTAGAACCCTTATAACCATCAGAGACATACAAATGGAGACAAATATAATCCATAGCTGGATATGAATCTTCATTTAACATTAGAAGTTCTTCACTTTAAAGCTCTAAGTATCTTAAGAGTAGAAACTGTGGATATCCAGGAATATTTTCAGTATTATTATCTGTTCAAATACTGCAATTGTTTTGATTTTTAGGCAATGGATGTCTGGGAATAAACACTCTGAAATATGGCAGATCATTCATTCCAATGATTCATAGAGATTAAATGGATCTTTTAGTGTAACATTTTAGCTATTAACATTTCATTTAATTCCAGATATAAAATAAGTAAAAACAAAAGTAATCATGCCAAACCATGATTTGGTCACTATATTTTAATACTAATATTTTGTCCATATTTCTTAGTTTTCAACCATATATTTTGGACTGCTGGCTGGTTAAGCATTTAGCTCTGATAATCTTTAACATTTTTCTTCAGCTGTCAAATAACAAAAGCACAAAGTAAGTGAGGTAGACGTCCTCAGTTTATTGGAGGTGGTAATGAGTACTGATGGTGACAAAAAAAAAATTCATGACAACAGCTAAAATGAGGAAACACACAGATTTACAAAGTTGTGGGCTCCCCAAAGGTGCATATATCAATTATAAATTTTTAAGCATCCAGAAATCAACCAAGATTTTATATCGGGGATGTCATTCCATCAGTGTTTTAGTGAACAGGCAACTACAAAAAAAAATAGATATTCAAATAGGTCTGTGCAGGTTCACAGAGACACCTTAATACCTTCATACTTTTGCAGCCTAACATCTCTGCAGTGATTTGTTTGTCTAAGTATTAAAGAATAACTCCTCCAAAACTGGCTGCAGAAATCACTGAGTCACTGAAGGGCCATTTGTCAACCAATGAGTCATTGAGCAGACTCCTTGAGTGCTTGCTTGTGAGTTTCCCAGAGAATTATTTTGTGCTCTGTGCAGTAAAACAAACCACAGCTGTCACAGCTTGAAGTGCTGCAGGCATCTAGAATTCTGTCCCTAATCATTTTCACCTGTCTATCTCTTTTTCTCACTTCAAGACCTTGTTTAAAACCTACCTCTTCAAATTTGTGTTATCTGGCTCAATACCTTATTATGTGGCTGAAAGTATGTCATATTTTCTGCTAATGTTCCTGTGAAAAGCCTTGTGATGTGCTACATTACAATTGCTAAGTAAATACAGTTTGTTGTAACAAGGATGAATGTTATAACAAGGAAGAACAGTTTGGAGCACCCAAAATCAGATCAGCTCAAGATTACTGAATAGCCTAATAATGAAAAAGTTTATTTAATAAGTTCCACTGGACCAACGTAACTATAACATCCCTAATTGATTGTGAACTTCATGAAGGGGGGGATGAGTGAACACACACCAGTCCTCATTGAGGGATCAGCAGTGGAAAGAGTCAGCAGTTTCAAGTTCCTGGGTGTCAACATCTCTGAGGACCTATCCTGGGCCCAATATATTGATGCGACTATATTTTATAAGGAGTTTGAGAAGGTTTATATGTCACCAAAGACGCTCACAAATTTCTACAGATGTACAATGGAAGCATTCTAACAGGTTGCGTCACTGTCTGGTATGGAGAGGCCACTGCACAGGATCAAAATAAGCTGCAGGAAGTGACAGACTCAGCCATCATGGGTACAGGTTTCCCCTGCTATCTGAAAGTAGAACGTTCCTATGAAACCTTTTGTAAGCCGAAATGGCGTAAAGCAAAAAAGCAATTGCCATTAATTTATATGGGAAAAATTTTTGAGCGTTCCCAGACCCAAAAAATAACCTACCAAATCATACCAAATAACACATAAAACCTAAAATAACATTAACATATAGTAAAAGTAGGAATGATATGATAAATACACAGCCTATATAAAGTAGAAATAATGTATGTACAGTGTAGCTTCACTTACCACAATCAGGAAGACAGCGAGCACATTGGAAGGTGGTGTATTAGGCTGATGCCGACTAAAAGAGACTACTTTGCTACTAGCAGAACCAATAGTAACATCAGCAGCTTTCAAGATTCTTTCTCTCTGTGTGTAAATAGTACAAATGGTGGATGCGGGCAAGTTCAACGCACAAACAATGTCTTCATTTCATTCACCACGATTAAAACGTTTAATTACGTCCAGTTTGACGCTAAGTGTAACACCCTTACGAGCTCTCTCTGGCTTTTCTGATACCTTAGGACACATCTTGCTAACGGATGCACAAAATAAAGCACAGATGATCACAGACACAGTTCAAAGCTATGGCGGCTTGATGCTGAGATGCTGAGTGTAGTTCCCGGGGAAGGAGCCTGGCGGCATCACTCTCGCTGCTCGGGGTGCGCGCTGCCTCTATAACAGCTCGCCGCAAAACAAACGCTGAACGCTATTTTCGCTTTTCGCGTGTTTTCATAAAAGCGAAAATCCTCCGGATTTCTTTCGGTTAGCGAAAACAGGTACTAATGTAGGTGTTTCGTAAAAGCGAAGTGGCGTAAAGTGAACTTTCGAAAGGCGGGGGGTACCTGTACTAGCCTCTCCTGGATCCAGGACGTCTTCAAAAGGCGATGCCTCAAAAAGGCGACATCCATCATGAAGGAACACCCTCACCCAGAACATGCCCTCTTCTCATTGTTACCATCAAAGAGGAGGTACAGGAGCCTGTAGAAACATGATTTAGGAACTTTTTCTTCCCCTCCACCACCAGATTTCTGAATGGACAATGAACCCATGTACACCATCTCACTATATTTTTTTGCTCTCTTTTTGTAGTACTTAGTTTTTTATATATATTTCTTATTGTAATTATTATTTTTATTATGTATTGCAATGTACTGCTGCCTCAAAATAACATATTTCATGACATATGCCAGTGATATTAAACCTGATTCTGATTTTGATTCTGAGTGGTAAGAATGTTCAAAATTCAGTATTTACATTCCATATCATATCTTGAGTGTTGCTTAGCGAAATACTGCAGGATTCATCCAGAACATACTATTAATTTGCTATGTGATATTTCTTGTGACTCTGTGTTCCTATTAAATGCAAACCTAGTATAGGTTGGATATGAGAGTTTGGAATGTAGTGTCATTGAATACTCCTTTGCATCTGGTAGCCTTTGATTTTTCATGTCACTGAAATGTACCACTTCACCTGCGAATCTGCTGGGCCCCAAACAATCCTTCCAGCTGAGGCAACACTTCACCTATGAAGCTGCAGGGGATCGTTTATTGTATCTGGTGCTCCCAATATGGCCTCCTCTACACTGATGAAACCTGTTGTAAATTGGGGGACCACTTCTTTGAGCACCTCCGCTTCATCCACCAAAAGTGGAACTTCCCGGTGGCCCGTCATCTTAATTCCAATTCCAACATGTTGGTCCATAGCATCGACTTGTGCCACAATGAGGCCACCCTCAGTATGAAAGAACAACACCTTATATTCTGTCTGGGTAGTCTCCAACCTGTTGGCATGAATATCGATTTCTCCAAAAAATCCCTCTTCCTTCTTCTTTTTTCTATTCCCCACTCTGGCCTCTTCTCACCTGCCTATCACCTCCCCTGGTACCCCGCCTCCTTCCCTTTCTCGCATGGTCTACTCTCCGCTCTTATCAGATTCCTTCATCTCCAGGCCTTAATACCTTCCCCTTCTAGCTAGTCCTCCTTCCCCTCCCCCCATCTTTTCATTCTGGCATTTCTCCCCGTCCTTTCCAGCTCTGACATATGGCCTCAGCCTGAAATGTCGGCTGTTCATTTCCATGGATGCTGCCTGACCTGCTGAGTTGCTTAAGTATTTTGTGTGTGTTGCTTTGGATTTCCAGCACCTGCAGAATTTTTTTTTAAGAGACACAGCATGAAGTAGGCCCTTTCAATCCTTCAAACCATTCTGCCAACAGCCCCTGATTTGACCCTAACCTAATCACGGGACAACTTATAATGACCATTTAACCTACTAACCATTGTGACTTTGAACCGTGGAAGGAAACAGGAGCACCTGGAGAAAGCCCACGCATTCCATGGGGAGGATGTACTCCTTACAGAGAATGTCAGGATTAAACTCTGAATCTGAGTTCCCAAGCTATAATGGTATCACACTAACTGCTATGCTATCATGGCTTTCATAAACTGTAAAGTGTCACATTTTTACTATTATCATCAGCAATCACATGTTCATTGCCCCAATCACCTTTCTATGCAGTTCTTGACCTGCCTTGAACTGGAAGTTGATGGCTGTAGCAATTTACACATTGTACTGTACTGATGACCTTAGTAAGATTCAGATAGTTCATAAATCATCTCTGGCAGGAGGTTTGATAGAACAATTGCTCTTGAATATTCTGAGTGGAAATGGCTTCCTGCTAGAAGTCTCTTTTCTATTCATTCTCCCTCCTTCAGTAATTTATGACCTTTGTTCATTCTAATATTATTTCATTTTCATTTAGATGTAATCTAAAGAAGAAAAATTTACTTGTAAACCTGTGTCTGGGTTTAGTTTAAAGTTTTGAAATTGGCAGAAATTAGATTAGCCATAACCATATTATTTTTTGATTCCTGTAGACTTTCCAGCATTTGCAGAATCGCTTGTGTTTATGGCCATGTTTTAAAACATGAATCTGTCTGCTGGGTAATTCCTGTGATATTTATTGTGTATGCATTGAGCATTCAATACGTTTCATAGGAGAAGTGTGGTTGACATTGAGATGCTCTTGTATCTTAACAAGCAAATAAGGATTCAGCATATTCAACATGAGGTCTCTTCCATGCCTGCTTGGGCCACTATCAAAGGTGTAAAGGATTTCTATTTCCTTGACATTTGGTGCATAACTGTACTTGGGTCACTAGAGGTACAACCCAGCTAATCCTATCATCCTTGTAATTACTGACTGTGTTTAATAACCTACCCCTGACATCCCTCCTATACTTTCCATCAAACACCTTAAAGTTATGAACCTTGGTATTAGCTATTTCCATCCTGGGAACAAGTCTCTGGCGGTCCACTCTACCTATGCCTTATCATCTTGTACAGCTCGATCAGATCACCTCTCATCATCCTCCTCTCCAAGGAGAAAGACACTAGCTTGCTCAACTTATCGTTATTAAACGTGCTCTCTAATCCAGGTAGCACCCCTGATAAATCTCCTCAGTACCCTTTCTGAAGCTTTCACATCCTTCCTATAATGATCAAAACTGAACACAATACTGTAAGTGTGGTCTATCCAGAGTTTTCTAGAGCTGCAACCTTGCCTTTGTGTTACGAGAATCAGAATCGACTTTATTATCACTGACATATGCTGTGAAGTTTGTTGTTTTGTGGCAGCAGTACAGTGCAACAGATTAAAATATACTGTAAATTATGACAGGAAACGTCTGTAAAAAGAGAGTAAAAATAAGGAAAGAGTGTTCATGGATTCATTGCCTGTTCAGAAATCTGGTAGCAGAGGGGATTAAACATTTAGTGTGTGTCTTCAGGCTCCTGTACCACCCGTCCTGGGTGGATTGGAACCTTTTTCCAATTATGTGCAGTGGCCCCTCTATACCAGATGGTAATGCAACCAGCTAGGATGCTCTCCTGTAGAATTTTGCATCTGTAGAAATTTGCTAACTAATTAATCATTTGCAAACTAACAAACTTACCTTTACATTTCCTCATTCAAGTCATTTATAAAAATCACAAAGAGGAGCAGTGGTCCCACAAAAGATCCCTGCAGTGCACCACTGGTCATTGACCTCCAGACAGAATGTGCTTCATCTATTACCACCCTCTGCCTTCTGTGGGCAAGCTAATTCTAAATCTATGCAGCCAACTTTTCCTGGATTCCATGCTTCCTGACTTTCTAACTGAGCCTACCATGAGGAAACTTGTCAAATGCCTTAGTAAAATACATATACACCATATCCACTGCTCTGCTTTCATGAATTCATTTTGCTATTTCTTCAAAGAATTCAGTGAGGCTTGTGAGACACAGCTTGGCCTTCAGAAAGTCATGTTGACTATCTCTAATCAGAAAATGCTTCTCCAAGTGCTTGTAAATCCTGTCTCCGAGAATTCTCTCCAATAGTTTGCACATATTGACGTAAGAGTCATGCGTCTCTAATTCCCAGGATTATCCCTGTTACTTTTCTTGATAAAGAAATAATATTTGCTACCCTTCAATCATCTGGTACCACTCACGTGGCCAGTGAGGACACAAAGATCATTAGCCAAGGCGCAGCTATCTTTTCCCTTGCTCCCTGTAGTAACCTGAGCTATATCCTGTCAAAGGATCATTGTTAATGCCCTGCATTTACTGGAACAGGACATTAACAGTGATTTTTCTCTTTTGGTCACCTTTCCAAGAAATACAAACTTGAGACAGCACAGGATCTTTTGGTGTCTGCTGTCTGAGTTGCACGCTGCACACAGGTGTAGTATCCAGATCGTCACTGTATTCCTCCATCCGCAGCCCCCTCTGATACTGGAAAATGATTGAACGCATGTATTTCTATGACATTTTCTTGCTTTAAAAACAATAATGCATTCATATTGTCTCCCATCTTTGGGTAAAATATTTGAAGCTTTTACTTAAATTATTGGAACAAAGATATCAGTATTTATAATCTGGATATTAGTGAAGTGGTATCTTTATATTTACTAATGGAAATGCTGTACTCCAAACATGATAGTTGAACCTCCGAGACAGAATTTTTTCTTTGGACTTGTCAATATTCTGTATATGTCCCCTAATGGTTTTTTTAGATTCAACTTCCAGTCCGTGAGAATACATGGAACCAATATCATGTGTTGATACATCAGAAGATAAATTAACTCCCTGTCTGTTGAATAGTGAACTAACATGTCAGTAAATTGAGCAATTAGGCATGCACAAGAGGTTTTTCTCCTGAGCTTCAGCCCTCCTTTAGTTTGCATCCTTGCACAACAATTGGTGCAATGGAGCTAAGAGTTTTGCTAAATTTGGCAAAAATTGTGATGACAATTTAACAATCCCTGATATGTATTGACTCGATTACGTTACTAGCTGGATCAAGAGTAATAATGGCTTTTATCTTTTAAACTAAAAGTGTTCCCAAGTACTATAATTCATTTGCCAAGAAAATAACACTTTTTAAATCTATTCTAGTCTTTTTCAATCTGTGCAACAGTTATTCCAAATTCTTCAGGTGTTCATCTTTCGAGGTTCCTATAAACCAGGTACCAACCAAATATATAGCATCTCTGAGAATATCAAGAGCAACACCATCTTTGCAAAATAGCATAGACAAAACCATGTAGTCAGCTGTATCGGGATAAATCCTTCTGTGTGTTGACAGTCAGAAGCTACTGCTCTGTCTGTTCACTAAATTATACTAACATGCAAATTAGTGAACTGCTAACCTACAGATAAAACTGCCAATAAAACTTGTATTCTAGGATGGAATACTGTTGCAGTGATAAAGCTTACCTTGTAATTTCCACAAAACATAATGGAACCATCACACTTAACATTGACTAAATTGGCTCTGGCTATTCAGTGTGCTCAGCAGCGTTCTGTTTTCTTTCCTGGGAAGCCTGTTGATTTCTGATCATGTTTTATATTCACTGTTTCAGTAGTGAAGAAAAAACTATTCACTTTGAGCATTACATTATTTTCAGTTATATAAAATACTTACTGCAGATAGAATTTTGAATCCTTAACTGCACTTATTGTACCAGAGGAACAATTGTTACTGAGCCACATTGCTTATCCTAATTATTTAAGGTAATCATTTGTCCTCCATGTCATATACCATTGGTGAAGTCTATAATAAATAAGCTGTTAAAACTACTTCAGTGTTATTTTTCCTTGAGATTGGTTTTGTGGTTCAGGGGCCTGGAAAATCAACCAGCAGTTCAAAATCGTCATAGGAAGTCATTCCTACCTGTAGCCATCAAACTTCACAACTCCTCCCTTGGAGGGTCAGACACCCTGAGCCAATAGGCTGGTCCTGGACTTATTTCCTGGCATAATTTACATATCACTACTTAATTATTTATGGTTTTATATTGCTATGTTTATACTCTATTCTTGGTTGGTGCAACTGTAATGAAAACCAGTTTCCCTCGGGGGTCAATAAAGTATGACTATGACTATGACTATAACTAAAGTGTTTATAATGCACATTGCACTATAAAACAACTTTGCCAATTTAGATTGTGGCTCTAATCTAGGGAAGCTGGTATTAATTAGTTAATTAAAATGCTGAAAAATACTACAAAAATCAAAACACTATTTAACAGAGTGGTAGAGGTGGACCATACAGACTGACGATAAAATAGCAATATTATCTGGAATAACTTCATCATAAAATTGTGATTTCTGAACTACTAGTCTAGGAAAAATAATGCTTGGCCCCAACATGGATTCTTTGGTTTAAATGAAGAACTTACCAATTTCCATGGTGTACTAAAAGATTCAGTTTGTATGTTCTCCCATATGATTTAATACAATTTTTAAATAATTTTTATTTCTGTCAACTGAGTTATGGGCTACCTAGAAGCAGAGATAGTTTCAAGGTGACACTGAATTTGGTGAAATTTAGGCGAATTTAGTCCCCTGTGGCAATACAGGAATACTTTCTTTATACATTATACTGCATAAACAAAATGCATGTGAAGAAATGCAACATACATTTTTCAGGGCAAACAACAGGAATTCTGCAGATGCTGGAAATTCAAGCAACACACATCAAAGTTGTTGGTGAACGCAATAGACCAGGCAGCATCTCTAGGAAGAGGTACAGTCGACGTTTCAGGCCAAGACCCTTCGTCAGGACTAACTGAAGGAAGAGTTAGTAAGAGATTTGAAAGTGGGAGGGGGAGGGGGAGATCCAAAATGATAAGAGAAGACAGGAGGGGGAGGGATGGAGCCAAGAGCTGGACAGGTGATTGGCAAAGGGGATATGGCACGCGATGTGGCCTTCTATATATTGGCGAGACCCGACGCAGACTGGGAGACCGCTTTGCTGAACACCTACGCTCTGTCCGCCAGAGAAAGCAGGATCTCCCAGTGGCCACACATTTTAATTCCACATCCCATTCCCATTCTGACATGTCTATCCACGGCCTCCTCTACTGTAAAGATGAAGCCACACTCAGGTTGGAGGAACAATATTCTGTCTGGGTAGCCTCCAACCTGATGGCATGAACATCGACTTCTGTAACTTCCGCTAATGCCCCACCTCCCCCTCGTACCCCATCCGATATTTATTTTTATACACACATTCTTTCTCTCACTCTCTTTTTTCTCCCTCTGTCCCTCTGACTATACCGCATGCCCATCCTCTGGGTCCCCCCCCCCCTTGTCTTTCTCCCCGGACCTCCTGTCCCATGATCCTCTCATATCCCCTTTGCCAATCACCTGTCTAGCTCTTGGCTCCATCCCTCCCCCTCCTGTCTTCTCCTATCATTTTGGATCTCCCCCTCCCCCTCCCACTTTCAAATCTCTTACTAACTCTTCCTTCAGTTAGTCCTGACGAAGGGTCTCGGCCTGAAACATCAACTGTACCTGTTCCTAGAGATGCTGCCTGGTCTGCTGCGTTCACCAGCAACTTTGATGTGTGTTGCATACATTTTTCAGGAGCACATTACAAATTTAAATGCAAAATTGCTGCTTTTAGAGCAAACTTACAATTAAATAATTGTTGCCAATATAATAGCTATTGCAAAATGCATTTGCAAATTTAAATATGATTGTATATATTATGAAGGTTGATTGTTGTTTCATATTTTTCCCTATATGGCTATATAATTATACAACTTCACAACAGGAATAAGATCATCCAGAGAATCTAGCTTTTTAAATTAGTCATACTCCTGTGTTTTTCCCATAACTGTACAATTTTTTTCCCTTTTCTAAGTACATAATCAATTCTATTAAAAAAACAGAAAGTCATCTTCAGCTGCCTATTTAACAGTACATTCTGCATTATAACAGCTCACTGAATGAAAATAAAATTTTCATCATTATCTTTAGCCAATAATTCAGGATTTTGAGCTGTATAAACTAGCAGTTGAAAGAAGTTTTAAAACAAAATAAATAATTAATTTCTGTCTCCAAGTCATTATGGACCGAACATATTTTTAATATCTAGCTTACTAATATGTAAACATATTTTTGTCTTTAGAATCCACTGAAACCAGTCTTGGCTCTCAAGATAAAAACTTAATACTTTCTGAACTGTACCTTTTATGGGTATAGAAGGAGACAGACTGCGGCAGTAATTTCTTTAAACAGCTGTAGGCTGTTGTCTGATTTTACTGACATACACCCCCAACTTCCCTCCTCGACTTACTTGTCAGCCTTACTGGTGCCTGAAATGTGTTGATTGTTAACTGGCACTGAGCTTCTGCTCCTTGGGATTACATGGTGTATTTTGAAATCCGTACAGTCCTTGAAGATTACCCTAATCTAATATTTGTTCTCAATTTCCAAATAACCTTGGTTAATGATGCAGCCTGGATTGTTGTGGTTTAAAGGGAAAACCTTTCAATGGAACTCCCCAGAAGCTTCAGATAAAGTTCAAGTAAGCTCACCTCATAAAACACTGGTCATGGATCACAAGTGATTTATGAAGATTCTGCAATGTTTATTTTTCCATTTTAGATATGTGGGCATGGCCAGCAAATCAGCATTTATATCCCACCCTAGTTCCCCATGAAAGCTGTGAGCCACTTTCTCACACTGTTGTAGTCCCTCAGGCGAAGGTGCTTCCACAATATTGTTCGATAGGGAATTTGAGGATTAGGATCTAGTAGTAATGAAGGAACTTTGATGCATTTCAGAGTTAGGATTCAGTGTGACTTGGGAGAAATCTGCAGGAATTGTTATTGTCATGCTTCTGTTGCTCATGCTCATTATTTTTTGTTGTTGAGATAGTGGGTTTGGGAACTGCCTTTGGCAAGTAACTGCAGTACATTTTGCAGGCATTACATACTGAAGTCATTGTTTACTTATGGGAAGGACTGAAAATTATGATCGTGAAGAGGATTTCAGTTTAGTAAGCTGCTTAATCCTGGATGATGTTGAAATTCTTTGATGTTTTTGGAACTGCATTCTTCTTGACAAGTGCAAACTAATGCGTTTGACTAGCTAGTCATAGAGTCAGAAAGGTAGAGCAGAGAAACAGGCCCTTCAGCCCATCTAGTCCATGCCAAACCATTTAAACTGCCTACTGCCATCAACCTGCACCAGGACAATAGCCCTCCATATCCCTACCATCCATGTACTTTTCCAAGCTTCTTTTAAATGTTGAAATTGAGCTTGACTTGTGCTGGCAACTCATACCACACTCTCACAGCCTTCTAAGTGAAGAAGTTTCCCCTCATGTTCCCTTTAAACTTTTTACCTTTCACCCTTAACCCATAACCCCTGGTTGTAGTCTCACCCAGCCTCAGTGGAAAAAGCCTCCTTGCATTTACCCAATCTATACCCCTCATAATTTTGTATACCTCTATCAAATCTCTCCTTAATCTTCTACGTTCCAAGGAATAAAGTCCTAACTTATTCAATCTTTCTGTATAATTCAGGTCCTCCAGTCCTGGCAACAACCTTGTAAATTTTTTCTGTACTCTTTCAACTTGAGTCAATGAAGATTAACATCCAGTGACAGCAAGCGTTAGACCATAAAACGAGCAGTATTAGGCCAACTGGCCCATCAAGTCTGCTCAGCTATTCAATCATGACTGATTTATTTTAACTCTCAACCCTATTCTCCTGGCTTTTCTTCGAAAACTTTGATACCCTAACTCATCAAAAACCTATCAACCTTGCCTTTAAGTATACCCAATGACAGCCTCCACAGCCATTTGTGGCAATCAATTCCACAGATTCACAATTCTGGTTAAAGAAGGTCCTCTTCATCCCTATTCCAAAGGGACGTCCTCCCATTCTGAGGATGTGCCTCCTTGTCTTACTATCAGAAAAAACCTCTCTATGTCCACTCTATCTAGACCTTCAATATTCAGTAGAGTTCAATGAGATTTCTCTCCCCACCCCTCCCATTCCTCTAAACTCCAGTGTGTACAGGCCCAAAGCCATCAAATGTTCCTCATACATTAACACTTCCATTTCTGGGATTATTCTCATAAATCTCATCTGGATACTCTTCAATGCCAGCACATCCTTTCTTAGATAAAGGGGGCAAAACTGCTCACAATACTCCAGACACAGTTTGACCAATGCTTTATAAAGCTTCAGCATTATGTCCTTGCATTTATATTCAAGTCATTTCAAAATGAAATTTAACATTACATTTACCTATCTCACTAGTGAATCAACCAGCAATTTAACCTTTAGGGAATTCTGCAGTATGACTGCCATTATCCTTCGCACCTGTGATTTCTGAATTCCCTCCCCATTTAGAAAATAGCCTATGCCTCTATTCCTCCACCAAAGTTAATGACCATTCACATCCCTGCACTGTATTCTATTTTCCACTTCTTTGCCCATTCTCCTAATCTGTCCAGTCCTTCGGTATATTCTCTGCCTCATCAGCACTACCTACCCCTCCACTTATCTTTGTCATCCACAAACTTGGCCACAAAGCCATCAATTCTGTCACTTATATATTAATATATTGTATAATGTGAAAAGTAGTGGAACCAACACTGACTCCTGCAGAACCCCAGCAACTAAGAAGACAGGTTATTTTGTTTTTTCTTCCAAAACGATGCTGAATACAGTACAAACTGATAATCCACCATCTGACCATTCATAATGGTTTGGCATCTGTCTCATCAGCTGATACTTGCTGTGCTCCCTTTCCATTTATTGGGGATGTGGTTCTTGGACTCTCTGTTTTACTCACCAGGGCTCCAGTTCCCACATTCCCCATCATTTGCCCTGGGCTGTGATCACCCGCAAGCGCCCATGTCCTGCTCTCCCTTACACCTGCTGGGGTCTGAGTTTACGTGTGCACTTCGTATAAACTTAGCTGGTTCTGCTGGTTGTTTGCTTTCTATTACAAGTATGTTCTTTTTTAGTTTCTGTACAACATCTTAAAAAAAAGGTAAATTTGAAGTGTTTGGAGTATTAATAAATAATAGCTGATTGTCCAGAAAATCTGCCAGGCCAGCACCACGAAAATTCCATACTTGCCAAATTAATAGATTTTTATTATATTACTAAGAGGTTTAAAGATCTATTTAAAGTTGTAGAGCTAGAACAAGATCATTTAACAAAATTAAAGTGGAAAACAAGATGATGTTAGCCTTGTACAATTTCAGAAATTGTGTGGGCAGGAAAAATGAAGCACGGTTATGAAGAAAATGTTTTTCAACTGGAGCTATGTCACGGTCTTAGGGATCAGCACTGGGTCAATCTTTAGCAATAAAAATAAAAGAAATACAGGCAAGAATTAGGCCATGTTCTCTGTTTAACTTGCACTGTTATTGAGTAATATCATATAACAAAAGACAAAACATATAAAATGCTGGAGGAACTCAGCAAGTCAGGCAGCACCTATGGAAATGAATAAACAGTCGATATTTACGGCCGGCAGAATTTTCAGCATCAGCAGATTTTCTCATGTTTATCATGTAACAAATGTGTTCCTAAAATGCACTTTCCATACAGTGAAGTTATATCTAAACTTCATGCAGTTTATTGGGCATAGTTTCACCAAAGCCCAGCATCATTGTAGTAAGGCTTCCTTATTCTTGTACTCCAAGGTCTTTGCAATATGCGGCTGGTTTCTCTTTCCACAGATGCTATTTGACCACCTGAACTCCCCCAGCATTTTCTGTTTGTGTGCCTCTCTGCAGTCAATTCTTTTTTTTGTCAAATAAAAAATATTCAAGACTAGAATTTCATAGTGCTTATTACTTCAGTGCTATGCAGTATTAAGTAGACTTTTCCGAGAATTCTTTGCAATACCAATCATTTCCAGGTTGTTTCATGTCATTCCAGAAATTAACCAGACAATTCCTGGCATGAATCATGCTTGATTTTCTGGTGAAATTCCCACATAAGACATGGATCTTTTCAGTCATTTCTGAAACTAGAAATTTACAGGTGTGGTTCTGCACTGAGACACCATTCATGATAAACCTACTGCTTTCACCTAGATCTCTTCCTCACCCGCCATCTCCACCTTTCATAACCCCATACTATTATGTACAAACACAGATAGGTCCGGAGGCATCTGTGGAAAGAGAAACAAAGATTTCAGGTTAAAGGTTCTTGGAGGAAGAATGGATTAAGGTAACTGGTGGAATGATAAGTGCAGTCGATGCATGCAGATATTGCCAGTGAATAATATTGATATTCAACATTTTGGTTTCCATTGTTATTTTATATAATTAAATACATTATTAAAATACAAGCAATAATGAGGAGGAGAAGGGTAAATTTACTAAGCATCCTATAAGGACCTAAAATATTTGTCAGATGGTTGGTAAAGCTATTGCTAATATTTCTGTTTGGAATGTTGGGAATGGGGCAGGGAAATTAGACTGAGGTTCCCATATTTGGAGCTACCATGGACTTGATGGGCTTAGTCTCATTTTGGGCTGTAGCAATTCTACAATTTTAGTTCCTCCATGTTTTTTTTTTCGTTGACTTAATATGGGACATTGACTTTGAAAATCAGTAAGGTGTACCAAGATTGAATACTCAGCCAATTTGCTCCAGGTGTGTCAAATGGCACATTCCCAGGTGTGCTGATGACACAAAACAAGGTGATATTGTGTGGAGGGAGGAGGATGTAAAAAGGATACAATGAAATATGGATGAGCTAACTGAGTGGGTAAGATGGAACATAATGCAGAAAAATGTTAACTTAGCCACTTTAGTGTACAATGCAAAAAAAAATTATTTTTAAATGGTGTGCAATTAGGTGAAGATAATGTTCAGAGTCTTGCAGAGAGTCATTGAAGGGCAATTTGTTGAGGAAACAAGGCAAGGCAGGTGATATGTTGGTTGTACGGGTATTCTACTGCATTTCTATCCATCTTATGAGAATATTGCACCACTTTTTCTAAAATACTTTTTGCATTATGCAATTAGTCATCTGTCAAAAGCTTATTGTAATGGTGTTGTGCTTATCAAAAAAATCTTGTCTACTAAACTTAAAATTACATTTCATTTTGACAAGCGACATAGAGAACATCCAGTGTGCAAATAAATGAAAGAGTTATCAATGTTATCATTTATTGTTCTGGGGAAACAAGAACTCTGTGGAGTTTTTGAAATTATCACTTTCAGTCGATTAACTTGTTGCCTTATAATTCACACCTAACCATGTGTTATTGTAGAAGTGGCTCTCTTTTCTGAACATTTAAATCATATTCTGTCATGAGGTCCTTCACTAAATATCCAATTGAGACAAACAGGTCTTGACAAACATTAATTTGGCTATATGTTTTGGAAATACAAAAAATATAAAAAGTTAAAATAACTTTATATGAAGTATATTTTTCTAAGTGCTAATGAAAAAGAACATGGAAATTACTGTGATCTAGGTATATGTGCACATGACACTATATTTTTCAGTACCGTGAATGAAAATTGGGTTAATTCCAGAGTGGAACGCAATTGAATTCACCACACTTGAAAATGCATTAGGAGCTAGTGATCACATATTGCTTTTGTGCCATTCTGTTCCAGTAATGCTGGAATGATGTCATTACTCAAGTATTGTTCCTTCAGACTACCATTCAGTCTCTTCCAGTCTAAGCCATTCTTAGAACAACCATATTTTCATTGCTCTGTCCCTTGCCTGGTAACCCTATTCAAGAAAGTTTTCTTACTTATTTCTTCCTTGTGTCTCTCTTCCCATCACTGTACCAAACTACTCCCAGTGATTAACCCCTGACAACCTTGTCAGATCCTGATTTGTTTTTGAAAGCTTTGGCACCCAATTCCTGGTTGTCCCTTCCCTCTGTCCCTCTGACAACAGCTCCAGCTTCACCTAATGGATATAAGGCCTATAGTGCAATTTAATTTTGCTGCCACTAGGAAATGTGATTTAGAATTTTTACTTATGGCAGTCACTGAAGCTGAAGGATATTTAGCCCCTTTTGCCTACAATTTAAAGCTGATCTGTACCTTTACTTTCATGCTTCTTTATCCTTATCTAAAATGAATATTGATTTTAAATTTAGATCCCAATGTCTTAGTCTTTTAGGGGAGAAAGTAACATTCATTCATTATGCTTTGTATGAGAAAGGGCCTCTTATTTTGGTCCCACAAACCAATCTTCCATCCTTGGACTCACTTTACACCGCACGCTGTCGGAGCAGTGCTGCCAGGATAATCAAGGACACGACCCACCCAGCCAACACACTTTTCGTCCCTCTTCCCTCCGGGAGAAGGCTCAGGAGCTTGAAGACTCGTACGGCCAGATTTGGGAACAGCTTCTTTCCAACTGTGATAAGACTGCTGAACGGATCCTGACCTGGATCTGGGCCGTAACCTCCAAATATCCAGACCTGCCTCTCAGATTTTTGGCATTAGCTTATTTTGCATTTTTCTATTTTCTATTTATGACTTATAATTTAAATTTTTAATATTTACTAATTTTTATTATTTTTAATATTTAATATTTGTAATCAAGGGAGCGGGAAGCACAGAATCAAATATCGCTGTGATGATTGTATGTTCTAGTACCAATTGTTTGGCGACAATAAAGTGTAAAGTAAAGACTAGATCTAAACTTTAGGTATGTCATGTTGCCACGGACGTATCCGTTAGAAGAAATATTCTCTCCATAACTATCCCATCAACATTTAAAATTCCTTGATCAGACTGCTCCTCAGTTTTGACTCAAGAAAATTTAAATGATCTATGTACAATGTATCCTCAAAACTTGAGCTTTCAAGATAATTTTGATTAATGCACTGCACTCCTTTCAGAGTCACTATATCTTGGTTATAATAACTAAAGTTTTTTACAAATAAATGATCACTTTTGTTCGAGAAAGGATGCAAAGATAAATGCAACAGTTATAGACAAATCAGTTTCATATTGATGGTGGGGAAATAACATAAAAACAATCATCAAGGTGAAGATCACTGGCACTTGAATAGTAAGGATTGATTAATCAAGGTAAGCATGGATTTATTGGAGGCAGATCCTCTTTAATTTGGTGCTTCCTTAATAAGACAACAGTGTTACTGAGAAAAATGTGGTTAATGTGGTGTGCATAGTCCTTCAAAAGTCTCAAGAAACATAAACAAGGAACAGAAATTAGCCATATTGTTCCTTGATTCTGTTCCACCATTCAAATAACTGATTTTGAATTCACCTCTACTTTTTATCCATTCCTTTTGGCCCAGCATACCCCTGTAGTTTAACAAACTCAATACTGATTACTTGGCTTTCATAGCACTTTGGGATGGAGAATTCTAAAGATACACAAACTTTGTTCTGAAACTGTGTTTTATTTCTAGATTCTTCCCTCCCATCCTGCAATAGAAAATACCTTATTGTGGAACCTCCTTAGAGTGTTTATCTTGCAACCATGGAGAAGGCATGCCAGTAGCTACACCTCATTAGGAACTTGAGATTTGGTATGTCACCAAAGACTCTAGCAATTTTATTACAGATGTACCATGGAGAACATTTTGATGCTATGAAGGGACTGAAAGAAGCTGCTGGGTGTTGTGGACTCAGCCAGCTCCATCGAAGACGAACCTCCCCACCATTGAGGACATACTCAAAAGGCAGTGCCTCATGAAGGTAGCATTGTTAAGGACCCTCACTATCTGGGATACGCCCCCTTCTTATTACTACCGTCAGGAGTAGGGAGAGGAGCCTGACGATGCATGCATATTCGACACTTTCAGCATAGCTTCTTCCCTCCACCATCAGATTTCTGAATGATCCATGAACCTATGAACACAAACTCACGATTCCTCTTCTGCACTAATTACTTTATTTTTAATTTTAACTTATAGTATTTATTTATGTTTGCACTGCACTGCAAAACAACAAATTTCATGACTAAAGTCAGGGATAATAAACCTGATTCCGATATTCTCTCACTTTTCTTAGTCCGGATCCCCATTGAGTTTAGGTCCAATCTGCTTTTCCCTTTCTCTAAAGATGTTTTATCCCAAGAATTCATTACGTGGATCTTTTCTGACTGCTTCCATTTTGTGTGTATCTCTCCTTAAATAAAGAAACTGAAACTAACTGTGGTATTCCAGACGTAGAGATACCAATGGTGAGTTGCATCAAGAATTCCTTACTTTTATAATCCATCCCACATTCAATAAAACACAACCTTCATCTTCCCTTCCTGCCTGCTATACTTATTTTTCATTTAAGAGTATACAGTATTTTATTCTCTCTCTCCATTTTTATCTTTACTTCTCCATTCTTCCTCCCAAAGTAAATATTCGCATTTCAAAACCCTTTTACACTTGATAAATGTTTGCCTACTCATTTTGTAGGCTCTTTGTGTCCACTTCACAACTGCTTTCCCAGCTCAATGGGTGTTACCTGTTAAGAAATCTATACCCCAGAGAACTATGAGAATCAGTTAATATATTCAAGGAGGAGATTGACAAAAAAAAAAGGTGTACAGGATCTTGGCCTTTATAAATAGAGGTATTTTATACAAGAGCAAAGAAGGTATGCTGAATGTTTATGGATTTAAAAAAAAGCTTAGCCGTAACTGAAATATTATGATGAATTTGGACACTGGATTTCAGGAAAATGCAGAAGAAATTTACATGAATTCAGTGTAAATGGTTTCTTATTGGTCAATGCAGGCTCTGTGGACCTATTCCAGTTTCCTGTAGCATTTGGCAAAGTAATATGATTATTATGATTATGAGGACACGCAGTCCCCTTTTATTGTCATTTAGTAATGCATGCGTTAAGAAATGATAAAATGTTTTTCCAGAATGATATCACGAAAAACACATGACAAACTGACTTAAAAACAAACAAAAACCACATAATTTATAACATATACTTACAACAGTACAAAGCAATACCATAATTTGATAAGGACAGACCATGGCACAGTAAAAGTCTCAAAGTCTCTCGAAAGTCCCATCATCTCACACAGATGGTAAACCTTCAGCGCCGCCAACTTGCTGGTGCATTATCCCGGAAGCATCCGACCACAGTCCGACTCCGAGTCCATCCGAAAAACTCCGAGCCTCCGACCACCTCTTTGACATCGAGCACTATCTCTGCCGAACACTTCGACCCCGGCCCTGGCAACAGGCGATATGCAAAGCTGAGGATTTGGGGCCTTTGTCTCCGGACATTCTCGATCGCACAGTAGCAGCAGCAGCAAAGTGGGCATTTCAGAAGTTACTCCAGATGTCCCTCTGCGCTTTTCACAGCTGTCTCCATCAAATCTGGATTGTGCATGGCCCCTAGTTACACATACAATATCATCCGGAACAGCTGCTCACGCTGTGTCGCACCGCCATCTTCTCCTCCTTCCTCAATCGCAATAACAATAGAATGTTATTGTGAAAATGCTAAATTATCTGCACCACTTAATAGAGATGGCTGTAAGTATAGAGGCAAGAATCCGTCATGCTGACCACCTGCCTACGTTGACGATAAGGAGAATATTTCTCCACAGTGAAAACAGAGTAAGACGTGAAGACTTGTGAACTAGCAACGTAAATGGAGAGGTTTTGGGGACAGTCCATGTTACAGTAGAGGAGGTGCTGGATGTCTTGAAAGGTATGAAGGTAAATATATCTCCAGAGCACGATGAGGTACTGTATATTCAAGAACATGGTGGGAGATCAGAGAACAAAATGCAGGAACCCTGGCTAAGTTGTTTGCATTATCATTAGCCACAGGTGAGGTGTCAGTAGACTGATGAGTAGTGAATGCTGTGCCTTTATTTATGAAGGGCAGGAAAGAAAAAACTGCAATAGTAACATCCATAGTAATTAAGTTAATGGCGAGGATTCTGAGGGATAAGATACTGTATATATACTACCTGCAAAGATGGAGATTGATTAGGGGTAGTCAGCGTGGCTTTGTGCATGGAAGATCATTCTTGTCAACTTGATCAAATTCTTTTGATGATGCAACCAACAAAGTCAATGAGGGCAGGGTGGTAGATATGGGTTATACAGACTTCATTAAGGCCTTTGCACATGGTCGGCTGCTGTCAAAGATCAGAAAACATAGAACCCAGAGAGAGCTGGCTAAGTGGATACACAGTTAGCTTGATGGTAGAAAACAGAGGGTGATGGCTGAAGGTTGTTTTTGGGATTGGAGGTCTCTAACTAGTGATATGCCTCAAGGATTGGTGCTGGAGCCTTTGTTGTTTGTCATCTATATCATTGCTCTTGGATAAGAATCTACAAAACATGCTTATTAAGTTTGCAATTGACATTGAAATAGGAAGTATAGTGAACAATGAAAAAAGTTATCAAAAATCCCAGGGGGATCATGATCAGCTGCGTGAGTGGGCTGAGGAATAGCAAATGGAGTTCAATCAGTATGTGCAACGTGTTGCATTTTGGAAAATCAAATCATGGTAGGAATTTCACAGTGAACAACAAGGCTTTCGGGAATGCTGTAGAACAGACCTCGGAGTTCAAGTGCATGAATCCTTGAAAATGTAGACAGGATGGTAAAGACTTTATAAGTTTGGGGATTGAGTGTAGAAGTTGGGAGATCATGGTATGGTTGTACAGCTGGTGAGGTCACATTTGGATTCAGTTGAGGTTTCCCTGCTACAGGAAAGATCTTACTAAACTAAAAAGACTGAAGAGAAGCCTTACGAGGATATTCCCAGGACTTAAAGGACTGAGGTACAGGGAGGTTTGAGGTCAGTGAATCCTTGGATTGGAGGCCAGAGGAGGTCAGTTGAAAGGCCCTGAAGTTGGATGCCCATGATTGACGTGCTGGGGTCAAAACCCAGAGTTTAGCAAGTCTTGAGGTCGAAACTCAGAGTTGGCGAGTCCAGAGGTTGTGGCCTGGAGCCCAAAGTCCCATGATAGGTGAGTACTGGGTTCAGTACCCAAAGATCAGCAAAGTTTGGTAATTGAAGCCGAAAGTCGAAGTTTATAGGTTGGTGAGGTAAAAGGTTGGACTGAAGTCAGCAAGTTTGGAGTTCAAGGCCTGAGAGTTGAATCCTCTGGGTCAGCATCTCCAGAGGTCAAAGACCCAGTATCTGTGAGTCTGGGTCAGGCGCTGAAGATTGGAAGTCTGATGTATTTGAGTCTGAGAGTCCGGAGCTAAGAATTGGAGGCCTGGAGGCAGTGTGTTCTGGGATTAGAGTCCTGTCCGTGTGGTAGGGGGTGCGAGAGTAGGCAGGGGGCTTCTGTTGCTGTTGTTCTTGTTGTTGCTTGTGTCATTCTGCTGAACCTTGTGGGAACCTTGTGTTGGTGCCAGAATGTGTTACAACACTTGTGGACTGTCCCGAGCACATCACAGCTGCAATACCCATCCAATGCTGTACATGAGTTTTTAATTCTCCGGTGCTCATTTCTGAAGTCAAATCCCATTGCTTTTTGCCTATACGTCACTATCATGAACATTAAGTTTTTAAATCCACAGAACTTTGTATCTTTAGGTGCTTTCACTAATGATGGAGCATTCCTCATCACCAGTGTAAAATTAAAACTTCTGTAAATTCTTTAATGTTGACATATCCAGAATGTGTGGGCAATATGGAGAATTATGAAAAAGTGCATCAAGTTTCATCAGGATTTTTCAGGTTGTGCCCAATGAAGCATGTGATGTGAATGTCACAAATGACATTGAACGTTTATATATGCTACAAATGGTATAATTGCTTCATAGTGATAGTAATGTAGCTTTATTGGAAGTATAAATTATGGAATTAATTGAGTCCAGCAGATCATTCAGCGATGCATAGCTTCAAGACCTCACCAAATTTCTTATCACTCAGAGAAACCTTGAAACATTGTTTGGAAAAACAGCAGCTAAAATGGCTGAATGTTTAATTTAATGGTTGTGTAGTATGTACAGCATTTTGTGTTTTTATTTCTGCATCTGAAGTATTTTTCTTTCTGATTTATGTTCAAAAGGTGAATTGAAACAAAAACAATTATTGATGAAAAATGTTTGAGAGTGAGTGAAGGGAGGAAAAGTGATCACCTTATGAAGGTGGAAGACAATATCTGCTCTACAATACTTGCAGATGTTTCAGGAGACTGTAAAGAATATGGTGTTCTGAGCTCTTGTGACCCAAATCCAAACAGAGGTGGCTGAAGTTTCTGGGTATAGTTCACAAGGCGCAGAATAGATATGCCCCGCAGAAGTAGTTCTCAAGTGGCAGGGCTAGGCAACCAGGGCTGACAAGGGAAGTTAAAGACTGCATAAAAGCCAAGGAAAGGGCATATAAGGTAGCAAAAGTGAGTGGGAAGTTGGATAATTGGGAAGCTTTTAAAATCCAATAAAAGGCAACTTAAAAAGCTATAAGAAGGGAAAAGATGCAATATGAGGGCAAACTAGCAGGTAATGTAAAGCAGGATACCAAAAGTCTTTTCAGTGATATAAAGAATACGAGGGAGGTGAGTTGATATTGGACCATTGCAAAATGATGCAGGTGAGGTAGTAATGGGGGACAAAGAAATGGCAGATGAACTTAATAAGTACTTTGCTTCAATCTTTTACTGTTGAAGACAATAGCTGTATGCCAGAGGTCTGTGTGTATCAGGGAGCAGGAGTGAGTGCCATCGCGATTACAACAGGAAAAGTGCTCAAAGATCTTAAGGTGGATAAGTCACCTGGACTAGAAGGTCTACATCCCAGTGTCCTGAAAGAGGTTGCTGAAGAGATAACGGGTGCTTTGGTCATGATCTTTCAAGAATCACTTGATCCTGGCATGGTCCCGGAGGACTGAAAGATTGCAAATGTCACTCCACTCTTTAAGAAGGGAGGAAGACAGGAGAGGTAGTAGATGTCATTTACTTGTATTTTCAGAAGGCATTTAATAAGGCGCCACACATGAGGTTGCTTAGCAAGATAAAGTCCTATGGCATTACAGGAAAGACACTGGCATGGATAGAGCAATGGCTAACAGGCAGGAGGCAGCGGGTGGGAATAAAAGGGGCCTTTTCTGGTTGGCTGCCAGTGACTAGTGGTGTTCCTCAGGGCATCAGTGTTGGTACTGCTGCTTTTCACATTGTCAGTGATTTTGATAGTGGAATCGATGGCTTTGTGGCGAGGTTTGCAGAAAATACAAAGAAACTTGGAGGGAGAGCTAGTGCTGAGGAAGCAATGCGATTGCGGCAGGACCTAAACAGGTTGAAAGAATGGGCAAAAAGGTGGCACGCAGAATATAATGTTGGGAAATGTATGATAATGCGTTTCGGTAAAAGGAACAATAGTGCAGACTATTATCTAAATGGGGAGAAAATTTAAACATCAGAGGTGCAAAGGGACTTGGGATCCTCGTGCAAGTCTCCCAGAAGGTTAATTTACAGGCCGAGTCTGTGGTAAAGAAGGCAAATGCAATGTTGGCATTTATCTCAAGGGGTATAGAATATAACAAGGGTCCCCAACCTTTTTTGCACCGCGGACCGGTTTAATATTGACAATATTCTTGTGGACCGGCCGACCGGGGGAGGGTGTTCAAGTAGGGTTAAACTCACATCAACGTGTCTTTTACAGTTGGGGTTGCCAACTTTCTCACTCCCAAATAAGGGACAAAAGTAGCAGTCAAATTGCGGGACACTTTACCCCAGGAAAGACTACCATGACCATGAGGCCTTGTGCGGGCACCTGTGTGCACATGCGTGATGTGCGCATGTGCGTAGGTGCCGATTTTTTTCCCCACATATCAGTTTTGCCTTCATCTTCCGGACTATACTGTACATACATTATTTCTACTTTATATAGGCTGTGTATTTATCATATCATTCCTGCTTTTACTATATGTTAGTGTTGTTTATTTTTGGTTTTATTTGTTATCTGGTATGATTTGTTAGGTTATTTTTTGGGTCTGGGAACACTCAAAAACTTTTCCCCATATAAATTAATGGTAATTTCTTCTTCGCTTCACACCATTTTGGCACGAAAGGTTTCATAAGAACGCTCTACCTTAGCGGGGGAAATATGGGACAAGGGTGGTCCCGTATGGGACAAACCAATTTAGCCCAATGTACAGGATGTTCCAGCAAATACGGGACAGTTGGCAACCCTATGTTCAAGTTCAACAGTGCGTGACAGGGAATGAGGAAAGTTGCAGCTGACTCATATCATTTCCTCGCGGCCCGGTAGCACATGATTTGCAGCCGGTAGTTGGGGACCGCTGGAATATAAAACCAAGGAGATAATGCTGAAGCTTTATAAGACACTGGTCAGGCCACATTTGAAGTATTGTCAACAGTTTTGGACCCCTTATCTCAAAAAGGATGTATTGTCATTGGAGAGAATCCAGAGGAGGTTCACTAGGATTATTCCAAGAGTGAAGGAGGTAACGTATGAGGAGCGATTGGCAGCTTTGGGCCTGTACTCACTGGAATTTAGAAGAATGTGGGGAGGATCTCATTGTAACCTACCTACTAAAAGGACTAGATAAGGAGGATATGTAGAGGATGTTTTCTCTCGGGGGAGGGGGTATCCAGAACTAGGGGGCACAGCCTCAAAATTCAGGGGCGACTTTTTAAATAGAAGTAAGGAGGAATTTTTTTTAGCCAAAGTGTGGTGAATCTGTGGAGTGCTCTGCCATAGACTGTGGTGAAGGCCAAGTCCATGGGTATATTCAAAGTAGAAGTTGTTAGATTCCTGATTGGTTGAGGCTTCAAGGGATATGGTGAGAGGGCAGGTGTATGGGGTTGAATGGGATCCGGGATCAGCCATGATGAAATGTTGGAGCGGACTTGATGGGCTGAATGGCTGAATTCTGCTCCTATGTCTTATGTTCTAAACTGCATTCCCATTATTTTACACGACAAATCCATGCCAAATACCGTTAGAATTTTCACAACTGTCTGCTCATTGCTTTCTTCATGTTTGCACTAGGCATTGACTCCCAGAGCAAACATGGAAGTGTTTAACCATGGGGGCATCACTCTGTGTTCCTTGAAAAGAGAGAAATAAATTACAGCTGCCATTTGTCATTGGTAGCATTTCTGTTCCTGGTAAAAACCACGATGTTCACAGGAAGCCTATTCTATTCATGGAGAATGGCTATTTGCTACTACACATTTTTCATTCTTGTAGTGCTACAATTTCTTTCTGAGTTGATGGAGATCAGCATTCCTTTTACATTGGCTTGAGAGTACATTGAAGCTTGTTCCAAAATCTTTTTTTGATAAAGTTGACTCCAAAATTTCTTCATTTATTTGGCAAAATAAAAACCCGAGACTGGGTAAGATACATTTACAGAAAGCTAAGAGAGATGGAGGCTTAGCATTACCTAACGTTAGATTTTATTATTGGGCAATTAATATTTGACATGAAATTTTGGTTACTTGACCAGGATATACTATCCATTCCTAAATGGGTAGCATTGGAATTACAATCTGGTCAGGGCTATACACTTGGCTCTATTTTAGGTTCCTCTCTTCCTTTTGATTTGAAACGCCTTAAACAGGTGTCTAACCCGATAGTTAAATATACCTTACGTATTTGGTTTCAATTCAGAAAATTTTTTGATCTTAACCAATTTGGGCTAGCGATTCCTATTTTAGGTAACATATTTTTTCCTCCCTCTTTTATGGATCGTGCTTTTCAAATTTGGAAGACTAAGGGTATTTCACGGTTTTTGGATTTATTTTTAGATGGTTCCCTTATGTCTTTTGAACAATTATCTAATAAATATAATTTATCAAGAATACATTTTTTTTAGATATCTACAAGTTAGAAATTTCCTAAGTACCATACTTTCTTCCTTTCCAATGCTTCCTCCTACATACATTTTAGATACTATAATTAACCTTAATCCATGTCAGAAAGGTGCATCGGCTATTATTTATAATATTATTATGAAACTTAGGAAAGTTCCATTTGATAAGATTAGGTCAGATTGGGAACAAGAATTGGGATCTATTATTTCCGTGGATGACTGGGGGCAGATTTTACAATTAGTCAATACTTCCTCTATCTGTGCTAAACATTCCCTAATTCAATTTAAAGTTGTTCATAGAGCACATATGTCCAAAGATAAATTAGCTCGCTTTTATTCTCATATTAATCCTTTTTGTGATAGATGTCCGGGGCAGATAGCTTCTTTAACTCATATGTTTTGGTCTTGTCCTACTCTGGAAACTTTTTGGAGAGATATTTTTAATATTATTTCCAAGGTATTGAATATAGATATCTCTCCTCACCCTATTACTGCTATCTTTGGACTACCTAAAATTTCCAGTAATCTCTCTCCTTCAGCCCGTAGAATGATTGCATTTCTTACTTTAATGGCGAAAAGATGTATTTTACAACATTGGAAAGAGCTTAATGCTCCAACTACCTTTTTTTGGTTTTCTCAGATGATATTATGCTTGAATTTGGAGAAAATTAGAAGCAATCTTTATGACTCTTCATTTAAATTTGAACAGACCTGGAGATCTTTTATTCAATATTTTCATTTAATGTAATATATACCCTTCTTGTTTTTTTTTACTGTTTTTAATGGAGGTCGGGATTGAGGACGTGATTTTAAGTTTTTTAACTCTGTTTGGTTTCAAGTTAGCCCATTGCTTTGCTTTGCTTTTAGTTAGTTGCACGTTGGGTTTTTTTTGGGGTTTTTTTTTTCCTTTTCTCTATTGATATATATAAAAATTAGTATACTGTTGTGTTACCTTGGTATGTTATGTTTAAATTACATTGTTTGTATTATTTTTTTTGTATTAATATCTCCTGTAATTTTATTATATTCTAACAGTGTATTAGTGCCTATATGGCTTACCTTTTTGTATACTTATTCAATAAAAAGATTTAAAAAGAAAGAGAGTACATTGAAGCCACCAGGGTTTTGCGAGACCTCCAGATGTGCGCCATTCACAAATACCACCTGGCCCAGTAGCTAGAGTATCGGGCTCATTGCCTGATCCAGATACCAACATCTGTGTCAGTTCTGGATACATCATAGCAGTTCATTGCTTAATAAAGGCTCTAAGAATAAGCCAGGAAATTATAGGCTGGTGAGCCTGACATCAGTTATGGGTAAATTATTAGAAGGTATTTTAAGGAACCTGTTATGTAAGTATTTGGAGAGAGAGGGCATAATTAGGGATAGTAAACTTGTCTTTGTGTATGGCAGGTCATATCTAGCCAATCTTAGAGGTTTTTTTTGAGGCGGTTACCAAAGGCTCATCACATGGGAGGCTGGTCCAGAAGTCACTTGGCATCCAGGATGAAGTAGTAATTGGATTCGACATTGGACTTGTGGGGCAAGCCAGAGAGTATTAATAGATGGTTATCTCTTTGACTGGAGGCCTGTGACTTGTGTGCCACAGGGATCACTGCTGGGACTGTTGTTGTTTATCATCTATATTATTGATTTGGAATTTAGATGATAATATGGTAAACTGGGGGCACTGAGGTGTAGTAGAACAAAGGGAACTGGGGATACAGATCCATAATTCCTTAAAAGTGCATCACAGGTAGGTGAGGTCATAAAGAGAGCTTTTGGCACATTGGCCTTCATAACTATTTAGTACAAGTGATAGAATATTATGTTGAAGTTATATAACACATTGGTGAGGCCAAATTTGAAGTATTGTGCAGTTCTGGTCACCTGCCTACATGAAATATATCAATAATCGTAAAAGAGTACAGAGAAAATTTACAAGGATGCTGCCGTGACTTAAGGACCTGTGTTATAGGGGAAGGTTGAAAAGGTAAGGATTTTACTTACTGTAGCGCAAGAGAATGAGTGAAGATCTTATGAAACAAAATTATGAGGCGTATAGATAGGGTGATGAGGCATGTCCATAGCAGGCTTCTTCCCCACATGTTCGATGAGACTAGAACTAGAGGCCACAGAATTAGGGTGAAGAATGAAACGTATAAGAGGAATCTGAAAGGGAACTTCTTCGCTCAGGGGGTAGTGCGAGTGTGGAATGAGCTGGCAGCAGAAGTGGTGGATGCAAGTTCAATTGTAATTGTACAGATTTAAAAGAAGTTAGGAGAGGTACATGGATGAGCGATCTATGTAGAACTATGGTCCACGTGCAGGTAGATGGGACTAGGCAGAAGACTAGGTCCACAATGACTAGATGATTCTGTGCTGTTGTGCTGTGTGACTCTATCTTGCCATCTCCTGCAAGGTGGTCCTCATCAAAGTTTTCCACAGCTTGGATCTGTGGACTCCAGCTAAGTATTTCTATGCCTTAGCTTGACGGTATCCCCCTAGTGCTAGCTATCCTTGGCCTCATGGGCTAAGGTAAGTAGTGTGGATGCTCACTGCTGAGATATGGACTATTATATGCAATCTCTCTTGCCTGGCACAATGTTTGTCACTGTTGCAGACTGTTAATACCTGCTGCATGTGTTGACAGACTATGCAGTTTCTATTGTCTCTCTGTTAAATTTTGTTGAATGTGATAGAAGCTTCTAGATTCCTCCCTCTTTATTTAGAGTCATTAAATCATAGAACACTACAGCACAGAAACAGGCTGCTTGTTTAATCTAATCCCTGCCAAACTATTAATCTGCCTAGTCTCAACATTTAACTACTTTCATCGACCTTCTCCTGGATCATAGCCCTCCCTACCCTCCCTTATGAGGTTTATGGAGGGCTATAGTCCAGATGAAGATTGATGAGAATAGATAAATGTTAAAATCGAACCACATCCATTACTTCTGCTAGCAGCTCATTCCAGACTCTCACCACCCTCTTAGAGAAGAAGCTCCCCTTATGCTCTCCTTAAACATTTCACTTTTCACCCTTAACCCATGACCTCTAGTTCTAGTCTCACCCAACCTCAATGGAAAAAAGCCTGCTTCCAATTACACTATCTTGACCCCTCATAATTTTGTATCCCCCTATCAAATCTCTCTTCATTCTGCTATGCTCTAGAGAATAATGTCCTAGCATATTCAACCCAGGTCCTCAAGTCCTGACAACATCCTTGTAAATTTTCTCTGTACTCTTTCAATCTAACTGATATCTTTCCTGTAGGTAGGTGACCAGAACTGCACACAATATTCCAAATTAGGCCTCACCAATGTCTTTTTCAACTTCAACATAACATTCCAACTCCTATACTCAATACTTTGATTTATGAAGGCCATTGTGTCTCAGGCTTTCTTTATGAGCCTATCTACCTATTATGCCACCTTCAAGAAATTATAGATCTATATTCCCAGATCCCTCTGTTCTACCACACTCCTTCGTGCCCCACCACTCACCGTGTAAGTCCTACCCTGGTTTGTCCTCCCAAAGTGGAACATCTCATACTTGACTGCATTAAATTCTATCTGCCATTTTTCAGCCCGTTTTTCCCGTTGGCCCAGATCCCGCTACAAGCTTTGATAGCCTTCCTCTTGTAAGCGCTCCCTACCCTAGTAATCTCTCAATGGTTACAAGTTCAATGGCTGGCAACCACTTCTATAATAATAATAATAATAATATTCTCCTTGTTACTGATTGTGTGCCTATTGTCCTGTAAATCCCTCATCTTTTCCAAAATCAGTGGATTACATTTACTGCCTTCCAATCTGTGGAGTTATTCTAGAATCTATGGAATTTTAGAAGATGATAACCAATGCAACACCATCTTTATAGTCTCTCCTTCTAAAATATTTGAATACAGATAATCCGATATTTCAGAGTAATTGGCTTTCAATCCCATTATTTTATGTTTGTCTAGTGCTTATTTCTTTAAATTAATCATTTGTTTTAGACCTGTAGTTCTGCATTACGAGGGATGATTGATATATTTGTGGCCTAAGGTAGAAGGCGTCAATTTTAGAAAACATAGCACATTTATTTTTCAACATAGTCCCCTCCTACATTTACACACTTAGTCCAGCAGTCGTGGAGCATACGGATCTTGGACCTGCAGAAAGTGTCCACAGATGGGTGATTGATAAGTTTGTGGCCTAAGGTAGAAGGAGATGAGTGGTACAGCTCTCGTTACATGCACATGCAGTTCAATTCTTTGAGTGATTATGCAGAAAGTTTGAAGTTAATAACTCATCTCATTCTACCGTAGGCCACAAACGTATTGATCACCCCTGATGAGTTATTAACTTAAAACTTTCTGCATAATCACTTCGTCTACCTTATGCCATGAACTTATCAATCTCCCCTCCTCGTAAGTTTGGTAGGCTTGTTTCCATTTTTTTGTCTACTATATATTCTCTAATATGATTCCCCCCTCCAACTCAGTCTGTACAATACTCCCATTAACTTTAGATAACCTTTCATATTTTGTATTTCCTTATGACATAGAGACAATTTACCGATCAAGCCTACGTCTGTCCATATAGCAATCCCATTTTTCCACTTATACTCCCCATAGCCTATTCCCTCATACAAGCCCATTAACACTTTTCTCTATCCCCACCATCACCCCAATTCTCTTACCACAGATCTATACCAAGGATAATTTACAGGAGCTAGTTAATGTAACAGTGCATCTTTGGGATGTGAGTGAATGTGGAACTTGTGGGGAAAGCCCATGATGTTGGGGAGGAGGTGGTGTTGAGATGAGGAAACTCCACAAGGTCATCAGATTTGAAAAGAAGTTGTGAGACAACTGCAATTACCGCAACATTACTATGCATTTTCACTTAGCTACAGAAACCTTTACATTTTTTGTATGTTTTCACTAAATTATTCTCATATTCTACATCCCTTTTTAAATCCTTGTGTCAGTCCTCTGCTGAAATCCAAAATTTTCCCAATCCTTATGCTTATCATTTTTTTTGGCAACACTGTAAGCCTAGTTCTTTGATCTCATACTATCTTTGGTCTCTTGTTAGTCACAGTCCAACTGATCTTACTGCTGGATTTCTATGCCTTAAAGGGATATATATTTGTTATAAACTGTGTGTCAGTTCTTTAAAAATAGCCATTCTTGTTGACTGTCATGATTTGTAATGTAGATTCAAAATCTACTTTCGGGAAAACACAATATTTAGAATTATAGAATTCTACCACATGGAAAAAAGACACTTCAGGCCATTCACGTCAAATGTCGATATTCAAGTTAATTCCATTTCCCAGCATTTGGTCCAGAAACCTCTAAACTCTTACCTATATAGCTGTCCATGTACTTCTTAATTGTATCTAATGTACCTGCCTCAAATTCTTCCTCTGGCAGCTGGTACCATATATCTACCACCTACCATGTAAAAAAGAAAATTGCCACTCAGGATTTTATTAAACATTCTACCTCCAACCTTCAAACCATGATCTCTTGTTTTTGATTCCCCAACCTTGGGTAAAAGACTGTTCATCCTATCTATGCCCCCCATGATTGTATATACTCATATGAGATCACCCTTCAGTCTCCTATGCTCCAAGGCATAAAGCCTCCAGTCTTCTAACTTCTCCATATAACATAGTCTCTTGAATCCTAGCAATATCTTTGTAAAACAGTTTAATCATATCCTTCCTATAAGAGGGTGACCAAAAGCAAACACCGTACTCAAAGTGTGGCCTCACCAGTGTCTTGTACAATTGTAACATTAAGCTGAATGTCAAGGCAGCACTCAATGCATTGAGTGCCATGATTAACAAACAAAAAACTACCTACTCTGCAGCCTTTCACATCCTTACCGGAGACTTCAATCGGGCCAGCTTGAAGAAATCTCTGCCCATCTTTCACCAACACAATACCTGTGGCATCTGAGGACCCAACACACATGAGTATTGCTATACTACCATCTAGAATGCCTAACATTCCACCCTTGACCGCATTTTGGGAAATCTGATCATGTGGCTGCCCTCCTCCTACCTGCATATATTCAGAAACTGAGTAGCGAGGCACAGAAATAAGGAAAACAAAGAGGTGATTATGGGAGGCAAAGGAACAGCCACGAGACTGCTTCAAGTCACTGGACTGGGCCATACTCAAAGATCAATCAGAGTACCTGAATGAATACGCCATGATTGTCACAGGATTTATAAAGATAGGTGGACAAGTTTGTCTCCACAAAATCATTCAGAGTCTTCTCTAACCTGAAGCCCGGGATGAGCAATGAGATTTGCAATCTGCTGGAAGATAATTCAGTGGTGTTCAGGATAGCAATCTGGGATAGTACAAGAGGACCAAATATGACCTGCGGAAGGCCATCCCACATGCAAAGTGGCAATTCTGGACTAAATTTGAACTACAGAGGGTTGCTCAATAACAGTGGCAGGGCTTGAATACTAATTCCTCCTACAAAGCAAAACCCAAGCAGCATAAATGACAGTAAGGTATCGCTGTCCAACAACCCTGAGATCTCAGTCTCTGATGCTGATGTGAGAGCATCCTTCAGCAGGGTGAATCCATTTAAAGCATTTGGTCCAGACAACTTACCTAGCTGAGTACTCAAGATCTGTGCTAATCAATTAGCTGGAGTGTTTTTGGCAGACCGAGGTACCCATCTGCTTCAAGCAGGCATAAATCATACCCATGCCCTAGAAAAACATGGTAGCCTGCCTCAATGACTACTGTTCAGTAGCACTTAGATTAATTATGAGTGCTTCGAGGTTCATCATAAATCATATCAAAAAGAGCCTTTGACACATTGTCCTTCATAAACCAGAGTATTGAGTATTGTGGGCACATGGCCAAGTGGTTAAGGCATTCGACTAGTGACCTGAAGGTCGTGAGTTCGAGCCCCAGCCGAGGGAACGTGTTGTGTCTTTGAGCAAGGCACTTAAACACACAGTGCTCTGCGACAACACCAGTGCCAAGCTGTATCGGTCCTTGCCCTTCCCTTGGACAACATCGGTGTCGTGGAGAGGAGAGACTTGCAGCATGGGCAACTGCTGGTCTTCCATACAACCTTGCCCAGGCCTGCGCCCTGGAGAGTGAACACTTTCCAGGCGCAGATCCATGGTCTTGCAAGACTAACGGATGCCTTTATTTGAGTATAGGAATTGGGATATTATTTTGAATTTGAATGATTATTGTGTGCATTTCTGGTCACCTGCCTACAGGAATAATATCAATAAGTTTGAAAGAGTGCAGAGAAAATTTACAAGGATGTTGCCAGGACTTACACTGAATTATAGGGAAATGTTGAACAGGTTAGGAATTTATTCCTTGGAGCAGAGGAGAACGAGGAGAGATCATATAGAGATAGACAAAACTATGAGCAGTCTAGATAGGGTGAATGGCAGAGTCCCTTTGCCCTCAGGTTAGAAAAGTCTGGAACCGAGGTCTAGGGTGAAGAGTGAAATATTTTAGGGGAGTCTGATAGGGAATTTCTTCACTCAGAAGGAGGTGCAAATGTAGAATGGGTTGCTAGCAGAAGTGGTAAATGTGAGTTCAGTTGTATTATTTAAGAGAAGTTTCAATAGGTGCATGGATGGGAGTGGTATGAAGGGCTATGATCCCGTTACAGGTAGATGGGACTAGGCACAAATCCAGGCCAGCATGAACAAGATGGGCCAAAGGGCCTGTTTCTCTGCTGTAGTGCAGTCTCTTATCTACATGAAAATACCATTTCTCATTTTGAGTAGTCAGTATTTACACTGGAAATTTGCCAAAAATGTTACACTTTTAAAATAACACATATCAATTTGTAATATTTTTTGTGTTTGTTAAGATATCCAACTTATTATTAATATAACTAATTGCCTTTATTTCCCAAGCCAACACATGTCCCCCATAAAACATTGTGAAAAACAAATCATCTGATCACTATCACACTGTTGTTTATGTAAACCTACTTTGTACAAAATACATACTGTATTTCTTATATTTAAAAAGTACATCAAAGGCAGACGTAAAAGAACTTTGTATTAACAGCTCTTTTTATTTGCATTCCACCATTTTTTCTGACTTGCAAACTGCAAATGGTGTAAAAGCGTACTGCTTACTTTTTTTTCCTTTTCACTCTTCGCAACCCACTTATTATCATTTCCTCTGTTCCGATATCCAAGAAATGAAACCTTCAATTAGGAAAAAGGAGGAGGTAATCATAAAGAACCATTTCTTAATCCTGCAGTCACAGACACATGCTGACTAGCATTAGCACTAACACTGTACATCAGAGGACAAAATAAGGGAGACAGCATGTCCTAACCTTTTAAATGTAGTCAAGTGGATTCATTTAAAAAAATGTAAAAGGACAGCGAGAAGAATAACATGCAATCATATTATAAATAATACACCAGAAAATCATATTGGAACTAGTTATAAAAATTAAATGCTATACTCATTGAAAATGCAGACTTAATTTATATACATAGGTTATACTGTAGTTGGCCCATGTATTCTGGGAAAAAAATAACTCATCAGTTTGGAAGAAACAATTTGTGCTATCTGCTTCCAGTAGTTGGCAGGAGCAACAAAGAAAAGTCTACTCCACAGAATTTACCATAAAAATCTATTCACTCATTGAATGTCAAATTTTCAAAACAAGAAGACAGTTATTAGTGATCACATCCTTAATAACTTTCTTCTATGACAGTTTACATTATGTCAGTATTAATATTTATAAAATATTTTTACAGTGTCATGTGGGAACAAATAGTATATAATTTGTATCATTTTTGGTGGAGTATTAAAAGCCACCAATAACCTTTACTCATTTCTGATAACTCTAGCAAAAGTCATAACTTGTATGGGAATACAGTATGTAATCCTTGAACACAGTACAGACCCTTCTGCCCATGATGTTGTGCCAATTCAATAACCAGCTCTAGATCAATCTAACCTTTCCCTCCTGCATAGCTCTCTATTTTTCTATCATTTATGTCACTATACACGAGATTCTTAAATGTCCCTAATGTACCTGTCTCTGCCACCACTTTAAAGCGTTCCACACACCCTCCACTCTCTGTGTAAAAAAACTCTGACATCCCCCTATAATTTCCTTCAAACACTTTATAATTATGTCTCCTCATTTTAGCCATTCCTGCCCTAGGAAAAAAGTCTCCATTTATTCACTTGATCTATGCCTCTTATCACCTTGAACACCTCTATCAAGTTATCTCTCATCCTACTTCACTCCAATGAGAAAAGCCCTAACTCACTAAACCAATCTTCATTAGACATGCTCTTTAATCCAGGCAGCATCCTGGCAAATCTCATTCACACCTTCTCTAAAACTTCCATTCCCTCCCTATAATTCTTGTACCAGGAAGAAACTGCAAGCTCCTTACAGACAGTGGTGGGAATTAAACCCAAATTGGTGATTGCTCACACTGTAAAATGATTGCACTTACCGTAATATTATTGTGTTTGGTCAAAATTGGAGGAGCAATGGATTAAGCCAAGAAAGGGTTGGACTGGACTTAGAAGGGTAGTGGATTGGAAGAGCAATAGATGTGGAAGGCAGGTAGAGGGTTCATTGGGCTGAACTCCTCCTTTCCTCTATCTCTTTTACCATTTACCTATTTGTCAGATGTATCAAGTACTCTAAAATAATCAATTCCCAGTCTTAGTAACATTACGATCACATCTTTATAGCAATGTAAATCTTTAAGTTCCTTGCTTCAAAGATATTAAGAGTCATTAAATATGATCAAGGCTGAAACAGATAAGTTCTTGGACAAGTGAATCAATGATTTTGGGAAATAGGCAGCCAAGTAGAGCGAAGATCCTATCAGCCATAATTTTACTGAATTACAGAGGACATCATTTCTTAATCTTATTTCTATTTCTTGTGTAATGCTTCCAAATCAAACTCTTAACTCTCCATTTGAATTACTAATTTTGTTTTGACACAAGGATTATTTTTTAAAAATCTTTACCACATTTTCTCCTAATATAGTCTGTCTGGTAATGACTGTTAATAAAGGTTTAAACTGAAGGGTTGTAGGAAGGGGGGCAGGGATCTGTTGAGAGATAAATTTTACAGACTTCTTTTAATGCACAGTGGAGAGTATCATAATTGGTTGCATCATGACCTGGTATGGCTGATTTATTATCTCTTTCAACCCCATTCACCAGTCTTCTCCCCATAACCTTAGATGTTCTGATTAATCATGAAGCTATCAACTCTGCTTTAAATATACTCAATGACTTGGTCTCCACAGCCACCCATAGCAATGAATTCCACAGAATTACAACCCTCTGGCTGAAGAAATTCCTCCTTGTTGCTGTTCTAAATGGATGTCCTCTATTCCTGAGTTCCCACCCTGGGAACCATAGACCCCTTGCTTAATGGTATTGGTCCATGGAATAAAAAAGCTTGGGAACCCTGCTTCATTCTGAGGCTGTGCCTTCCGGTCCTAGACTATAGGAAACATACTTTCCATATCTACTTTACCAAGGCCTTTCAATAAGATAGATTTCAATAAGATCCTCCATCATTCTTCTAAACTCCAGGGAGCACAGATCCAGAGCTACCAAATGCTTCTCATATGATAACACTTTCATTCCTGCAAGTATTCTCACGAACCTCCTCTGGACCTTCACCAATGCCAGCACATCTATTCTTAGATAAGGGGCCCAGAACGACACACAATGCTCCAATACTCCAGGTGTGGTCTAATCAATGCCTTATAAAGTCTCAACATCACATCCTTGCTCCTATATTCTAGTCCTTTCAAAATGAATGTTAATTTTGCATTTACCTTCCTTACCACTGACTCAATGTGCAAGTTAACCTTTAGAGAATCCTGCATGATTCCCAGGTCCCTTTGCACCTCAGATTATAGAATTCTCATCCTGTTTAGAAATAATTTCACGCCTTTATTCCTTCTAGCAAAGTGCATGACCATACACTTCCCGACGGTATATTCTATCTTTGTCCATTCACTCAATCTATTTTTGTCCTTCTGCAAACTCCTTGCTTCCTCAACACTTTCTGTCCCTCCATCTGTTCTTGTATAGTCTGCAAACTTGGCCATAAGCCGTCAATTCTGTCATCCAATCTTTGACATTAAACATGAAAAGAAGCAATCCCAATACTGACCCATGGAACGCCACTAATCACTGGCAACCAATGAGAATAGGCCCCTTTTATTCCCACACTTTGCCTCCTGCCAGTCAGCCAATCTTTTATCCATGCTAGTATCTTTCCTTTAATACCATGGAATCTAATCTTGTTAAGCAGCCTCATGTGTGGCAGCTTGTCAAAGGCCTTCTGAAGACCTAAGTAAACAACACTGGCTCTCCTTTGTTTATCACGCCTGTTATTTCCTTAAAGAATTCCAATAGATTTGTCAGGAAAGATTTCCCCTTTAGGAAACCTTGCTGACTCCAAGTACCCTGAAAACTCATCCTTAATGATGATCCCAACATCTTTCCTAGCACTGAAGTCAGGCTAACTGGCCTATAATTTCCCTTTTTTCTGCCTTCCTCCCTCTTACAAAGTGGAGTGTCATTTTGCAAATTTTCTAATCTTCTGGAACTATTCCAGAATCTAGTGACTCATGAAAGATAATTGATAATGCCTGCACAGTCTCTTCAGCTACCTTTTTCAGAACCCTGGGATGTAGTCCATCTAGTCCTGGTGACTCATTTACCCTTAGATGTTTCAGCTTCCCAAGCACCTTCTCCTTATCAATAGCAATTCTCTTCACGTCTGCCCCCGACACTCTCAAATTTATGCCATTAGGAAGACTGATGCAAAATGCTTATTAAATTCATGAGCCATTTCTTTGTCCCCCATTAGGACTTCTCCAGCGTCATTTTCTAGCAGTCTGATATCCACTCTCATCTATATTACTCCTTATATATCTTTAAAAAAAACTTTTGGTATCCCCTTTTATATAATAGGCTAGCTTACCTTCCTATTTCATCTTTTCTCGCTTATGGCGTTTTTAGTTTTCTTCTTTGGGTCTTGAAATCTTCACAGTCCTCTAACTTCTACTAATTTTTGATGTATTATATGCCCTCACTTTTGCTTTTATGCTGTCTTTGACTTCCCTTGTAAGCTGTAGTTGATTCATCCACGGTTTAGAATACTTCTTCATCTTTGGAATGTATACCATGCCCCCTCTGAATTGATGCCAGAACCACCAGCCATTGCTGTTCTGCCGTCATCCCTGATAGTGTTGCCTTCCAGTCAACTGTGGCCAGCTCCTCTCTCATGCTTCTATAGTTCCCTTTACTCCACTGTAAGACTGATACATCTGACTTTATCTTTTTCCTCTCAAACTGTAGATGAATACTATCATATTATAATCGCTGCCTCATAAGGGTCCCATTACCTTAAGCTCCCTAATAAAATCTACTTCACTATACAACACGCAATCCAGAACTGCCTTTCCCCTAGTAGGCTCGACCACAAGCTGCTCTAAAAATCCATGTTGGAGGCATTCTTCAAATTCCCTGTCTCGGAATCCAGCACCAACCTGATTTTTCCAATCTACCTGTATATTGAAATCCCCCATGGCTATCGTAACATTGCCCTTATTACATGCCTTTTCTATCTCCCATTGAAATTTATATGCCTCAACCTGGCTACTGTTTGGGAGCCTGTGTATTATTCCCATCATAGTGTCTTGACCTTTGCAGCTTCTTAACTCTGCCCACAAGGATTCTACATCTTCTGATCCTATGTCACCTCCTTCTAAGGATTTAATTTATTTTTTTTACCAAAAGAGCCACCCCACCTCCTCTGCGTACCTGCCTGCCCTGCCCTTTCACTATAAGGTGTATCCTTGGATATTATGTACGTGCATGTATTTGAGGTTGTTTTCTGATTGTTTCCTGGTCAGTAAGGGCATCAAAGTTTATGGCGAGTAGGCAGGTGCTTGGGACTGAGTGGGATCTGTGATCAGCCATGATGGAATAACGGAGCAGACTTGATGGGCTGAATAGCCTAATTCTACTCCTATGTCTTATGGTCTCAACTGTGATCCTCTTTCAGCCACGATTCAGTGAAGCCCACAACTTTATCACTCTTTTGGATTTTTCGATTTTGCCCTCATGTTACACTTCGACTTACCCCACTGACTGCAACTTTGACCTATCATCTGCCAGTCCTTCCTCATAGTCTCACTACACAATGTATTGACTTGTACTGTACTCCAAGTGCCCCATCCTCAGCCCTATCACCCCAGTTCCCTTCCCCCCCACCGCCAAATTAGTTTTAACCCTCCCCAACAGCTCTAGCCAACCTGCTCACAATGATATTGGTCCCCTTCAGGTTCTGGTGTAAATGAGGGATAAACTATACTGTAAATTTACACATTAAACATGACATGACTGAAAATCTTATCCAATCAACTATTTTTGAATTTAGCAGAAATTCAAGCTAGTGGGCAGCATGCTATGGATTGTCTGAAAGTAGCAACATGTGAGTAGATTTTTCCCTCAGAGACAAGGTGCTTTGACTAATGAATTGCCCTTGGCGTGATTATATTTCTATGGACCTGAGCCTAGGAAAGTCCTTGTCAGAGTATTTGTCAGTCGAATAAGTGGAAGAGCAAATGCATTGAGGATGTTAACATGATGAAACACTACACTGCCAGAGTAACCAGTAGGTTCTGGTTGATTGGGATTCATCAGGGCTAGTAAATTTCGGCCTAATTAAGTGCCTGCTCCAATTAGCTGAAGTTTAATGGAAATAGTTAAAAAGGTAGAAAAAAAGACAAACTATTGTTTAACTGAGTAACAAAGCATTATTTAAATGAAACAAAATATTAGAACACTATCAATACTATTACAGTGCTATAAAACTGTGTATTAGTTCCTAATAGCTATCAACAGGAATTCAGTCAGTGTATGCTGCTGTGTTTTATTGATCAAAATTAGAGCAGACACCTAGTGCAGGTAATGGTCTGCTTTCGGTGACTGCATCCTCCAAATCTTAATTTTCATTGTAACGTTCAAGATAATTGTTGATGCCTTCAAATTTTTCATAGTTCCTAACTTGTTGAAGTAGTGAAATCTGTTCATCTTCACTCCCAGCCAATGCTGGCATCTCCAAGCCTGAATGCTTGAAACCACAGTGAGCAAAACAGTTTTGAATTGTCTTACTGCTTATTTATCACTAACTATCAGTGACAAAAATAGCAACAGATTCTATTTATAAACTGTTTGCTCTAAGCACGATGTAGTGTCTAATGGCCATACAACTGACCCTAGTTAAAAACTGTGCGGCAACAGTCGCCTAACCCAATTAAGTGGCACAATGTCCCAATTAAAAAAGAGGGAATTCCAACTATTTTCTCAACTAGATTTGTTCTTTAAGATTTGTCCCAAATAAGCGGCTGCCCTAATTAACTAATGACCCAATTAACTGGAATCCATTGTATTTACCTAGTTGCCAAGCTTGGGTATTTTACTTACTTACTGTAAGTAAAGGAAAAAATAAATAGGATTTGTTGACCTACTGAAGAAATGAGGTGGGAAATGGCTTAGGTCCTTCTGATTTAGGAGATTATTTCGGCACATTGATTCCATTCTGGTCCCTCTGTCCCTCCTTCCGCCCCCCAGTTTTATCACTTATCCATTCTTTAAAGGTATTTTAGAGTAACTAATTGACCTTCTAACTTGCATATCTTTGGAATGTGAGAGGAAATAAGAGTATCTTGAGAAAACCCAAATAATTACAGGCAGAACAAGCACTCACCACACAGGTCAGCTTTTGTACTAGCTGGGCTATTGCACAAAGTAGCATGGACCCTAATGACCTGCTTCTGATCTGTAAAATTCTGTAGTGCAATATAAATATTTTTTCAGATTTCTCAAAATATTTAAACTCAATTTATTACTTACTTTAGAAAATTAGCCTATTATTGTCATATGTACTGAGATTCAGTGAAAAGCTTGTTTTGCAAACTGTTTGTACAGATCTGTTCAATGAAATAGTATAAGTTTAAACAATAACAGGGTGCAGAATAAAGTGTTACAGAGAAAGGATAGTGCAGGTTAGCAGTATGGCACAAGGTAATAACAGGGGAATTGCTTGGTCAAGGGTCCCTCTTATCATACTGGGGAACTGTTCAATAGTCTTAGAAGAGCAGCCTAGAAGCCTGGTGGTACATACTTGTAATTTTTGTGTCTTTGCATTGTACTGCTGCAACAAAACAATAAATTTTATCTTCAGTAAGTAGATAATAATAAACCTGATTCTGATTCCATTTGTGCTTACTATAGTTTTGTTTTAAACTGGGGTCAGGGATGGCAAGAAATGGAGAATACAGAGTCAGTCACAGAGAGGAAGGGACAGCAGTGATCAGTGGGCGAGATCCAAAATGGAAAAAATGCAACAGTAAGTATTTGTCATAATTCTCAGCAGAGATTTATTCCAGATAGGAAGAGGGATTCCATGAGAAAGATGAATAGTCTGTGGTTAACAAAGCAAGTTAAGACAAATAATATATCAAAAAGTAGAGCATACACCATGGCAAGGATGGAGGTAGACCAAAAAATTGCGATTTTTGTAGAATGGCAGTGAGAGATTAAAAAAAATTAATAAGGTGAGCGAAAATTAAAAACTGACAAGATTCCTTTTTGAATCAGATATGAATGTCAGACTGCAGAAGTGAAAGATTGAATATGTCAGTAAATACTCCAGATAGTTGGTCCACTCACATTTTAGTACCCAGCTATCTGAATCAAGTCCTTTATTTGGAATCACCTCTTGAAAGATGCCCAGATACTGGCTTCTGAGACTGAAATTACATGGTCATCTGGAGACGTAGGGAATTGTGTTATTTAACTTTGAATTGAGAGCCCTAAAACCCACAGATCTAGCCCTCAGCAGTCTTGAAGAAATCCTGACCTTGCTCCTTCACCTCTGCTCTCCACTCTTCATAGTCCTCTTCACCAGTGCCACCATCTTCATTCTTTGATTGTACACAGGCAGAAGAAGCAGTCAAGCGGTCAGATTTATCAGAGTGCAGGCAAGGGATGGAGTGGTAGACATTTTTGATGGTGGTATAAGAAAGTTCGTGTGTGTTAGGCCCTCTGGTGTCGCAGGTGATGTGTTGATAGCAGTTGGGCAAAGACTTCTTCCAGCTAACACAATCAAAAACTGCCATGATATGACAGGCATTGTGATATGCTGCTTTATTTTCATTGATTATGGCTCCTGGTTCCTCAGGTACTAGTTGATGCCTACCTGAGGTGAGATGAAGATTGTAGTCAGGATAACAGTAATGAACTACTATGGCAGGTAGAATGGTCAGCATTTCACTGCTGGGTGTTCCAAGTTAGGAAAGCAGGAATAAGGAATAGGACAGGATTGCCACATCCATGGACCACAATGAGTTTATAATAAAACAGATGACTCAGCCTGTTCCCTTACCTCACTCTGCTATTTGGTCCATGTACTGCATTAAAAAAAACACATCTGGGTTTGTACACAGTGTCTGGAGAGTTGGAGAGGAGTTATAGTATGTCCCCGCGAGACAGAATTCACAGTAGTCTCTCATGTCCCTCCAATAAAGCAATCTAGTTCTGAGGTTCTCAGTCTTGTTTTCTAATGACTGCATGTTAGCCAGGAGGATGCTCTTGAGAGGGGTTCTTATGACCCTTTGCTTCAGTCTTAGCTGAAGTTCTGCCCAGTGACCATGTTTCTGATACAGCGGGGACCTCCCCTATATTTCCATCTGCTGTGTTTCCTTTCTGGGTGGTCTGTTCAGCCAAGTCAGCTGGCTTCGCCTGAGGTTCACAGTATGCTTAATTCATTCAAATGGTTTAAAAGCATTTTACAGTAATTTTCTTTGTCTACTTCTTACTTGTCTTACTATATATTTATCTTTTCATTATGTTCCTGTCGCTGTTCTGGATTTGTTTCCAAACCGCTTTCTTTTTCCATCATCTTTATTATTTTAAGCTTCGTTGTTTCCTCTTTCTTTGCTGGTACAAGTCCTTCATCTCAATGGAGTACAAGCTGGACAGAAAAGACTACAGTTGCATGTTAAGTTGGTATTTTAATATTTTGTAGTTTATAATTTTGCACGTCAGAAAACCAAAAGGTGCAGAATTCATCTCCATAACCCCTTTAACCCTATTGAAGGAGATAATATTCAAGCACAGTATCATGAATTCAATAGCATATTAATCTCACATGATAATATCAATGGTGTCGGACATTTGATATATTCCAGTACCAGACATCCCACTCTGCAAAAACTCATTTCAGGGAGGTCTCAACCAGAAGTCTCAAACTCATAGCAGTCTGTGTCAATGAATTTGATAATTCTGCAAGACATCAGATTCACAAGTGTTTTGTGAGACAGCTGACTTCGGAATTCTGTCTTAATGTGACGCACCATGCTGAATGCCCTTTCTACATCACAGTTAGAATTTGGCAACACCAAAAGCAGCTTCATCAACTGGCAGAGCTCTTTGAATCTCAACTGCCCTGTGCTCACAGATTTTACTTTGGATAGCTTTCCCCAGAACTCATCAACTAGCAAACTTTTGTAGTTTGGCAACAGTCCTTCAAGGTTAATTGAGACATAATCCAGGACTCACCTCAACATGTCTTTTACAGTCATTTAACCCACCATGGGCAATAGAAAAGTCACTGTTTCAAACAGTGCAGCGAGCAACTCTGTCATTATTTTTGACCCCTATTAGGTAGGGGTACACTTTAGTGTAGTCTGGGGTGAAGTACGTTTTATATTTTCTTTTTTTGGAACACTCTGCCACGGCGCTGCAGGACACTAAACTGGACAATGAAAGAGAGAGAGAGGTCAACTGTAAAGCCTACCTACAGAGAAAACTGATAGGTCTACTTCTCACAAAGAGAGACCAATCAGGATGCTGTCTCTGTCACTCTCTCGCTACATCTGTCACTCGCTCTCTTTGTCTCTGTCTCTCTCTCCTTCTCACTCACTCGCTCTCAAAAAAAATCGATTTCTGGGATATTGTATTAATTTGCGAGCGTCAGGGAGCCGCTATCAATATGCGGGAGACTCCCGGAACTTCCGGGAGAAATGGGATGTCTGAAGTACCCTTGGTTCAAAGTAGTTGCTGTATTGAGACTCTTTACATAATCCTTTCTTAGACCACAGATTTACAAACTTGTTGACTGAATAAATTTAGTGATCTATTTAGATAGGAAAATACTTAAATACTTTGTGCTTTATTGTCGTCAAACAATTGATACTAGAATGTACAATCATCACAGCGATATTTAATTCCGTACTTCCCACTCCCTGGATTACAAATCGATAGTAAATATTAAAAATTTAAATTATGAATCATAAATAGAAAATAGAAAAACGGAAAATAAGGTAGTGCAAAAAAACCGAGAGGCAGGTCTGGATATTTGGAGGGTACAGCCCAGATCCAGGTCAGGATCCGTTCAGCAGTCTTATCACATTTGGAAAGAAGCTGTTCCCAAATCTAGCCATACGAGTCTTCAAGCTCCTGATCCTTCTCCCGGAGGGAAGAGGGACGAAAAGTGCGTTGGTTGGGTGGGTCGTGTTCCTGATTATCCTGGCAGCACTGCTCCGATAGCGTGCGGTGTAAAGTGAATCCAAGGATGGAAGATTGGTTCGTGTGATGTGCTGCGCTGTGTTCATGATCTTCTGCAGCTTCTTCCAGTCTTGGACAGGACAACTCCATACCAGATTGTGATGCACCCTAGAAGAATGCTTTCTATGGTGCATCTATAAAAATTAGTGAGGGTTTTAGGAGACAGGCCAAATTTAGTTTTCTCAGAAAGTAAAGGCGCTGGTGGGCCTTCTTGGCAGTGAACTCTGCTTGGTTGGACCAAGTCAGGTCATTTGTGATATTGACCCTGAGGAACTTAAAGCTTTTGACCTGTTCCACTTGCGCACCACCGATGTAAATTGGGTCATGCGGTCCGCTACTCCTTCTGAAGTCAACAACCAATTCCTTCGTCTTGCTGACGTTGAGGGATAGGTTACTGTCTTCGCACCATGCCTCCAGGTTCTTAATTTCCTCTCTGTACTCAAACTCATCATTACCGGAGATACGGCCTACAATTGTTGTGTTAATAGGAATTGCAGAAAGGAATAAGGGAAAAATATAGGCAAATGGAATTACCACAGATGGGTATTGTGACTGGCATGGACAAGGTAGGCTGAAAGGGGTATTTTTGCACGCTATGATTCTGTAATTCCATAATGTTATTTGGGGATTTTTTTCATTTGCTTGCAACTGGTGCTCTCAACTATCATTAAATATAGTAAGCAAGAGTAGAGTAGTTCTACATAGTTACTTGGATAAGCAACAAACAAAATACATGAGTACAAACATGGTTTGATTCAGATTGTCTGATAGGTTTGGTGTTCTGTAAAAGGTAATAGCCTGATTCATATGCTCATTTAAAGCTTAATGGGTGTATGATGCTTTAGTTTTGGTGATACTTTCAGTAGGTATTTTAAACCATTTTAAAATATAACATGAAAACACACAATACATTATCTTTGCAAATTATATTACTTCATTTTTTGGTATCTATTTGCTTTTGATGAAAGTTATTAAAGTGAAAATCCTCCTTTTATTTGGCACATTGGAGCTTTAGAATCATTTTGTCAGGAAATCACTTCAGTATGGTCTGCCTGCTTTCAGTGTTTCCCAGTGCTGGATTAGAGAGAAACATGGGTGAGGTACTGGGGCTGTTATTGAAAAGGTTGCTGATTTGGGAACAATGTATATCATCTGAACAGCTGAGCAATGAATGCATGCATCCCCTGGATATCCTCCTGCAAGTGTTGGTGACCGTTCACTTTGCTTCTTATTCTTTTACCCACCCATTTCTTTCCTTGCTGCCTTCTCTAATGCTGTCTCTCTGGAATAGTTATATTTTGTGGAATGCTGCGGAGCTCTGGTAATAGATTAATCTGGTTAGATGCTCCTGCTTTCATGACTTCTGTCCATCTGAATAGGTTTTATGTGGTAATACTATGAGGAATTTATTGCAAAAAACCAACAGAAGTATCGCATGATGAGGAACTTAACATGAACTTGATGATCCTTCTTGCAAACTGCTTATTATACCTGAATCAATTAGATGTGATGGGTTGCAGTGCATTACTTTAGAAATACGGTGAGCCTCGCACCGTGAGAGTTGATGCATCCCTCTACAACTGGATCTTTGACTTTCTGACCAACAGACTGCATTCAGTAAGGATAGGCTGCAGCACCTCTGCCATAATCATTCTCAGCATTGGTGCTCCACAAGGTTACATCCTCAGCCTTTTATTCTAAACCTTGTGCACTCATGACTGCGTGATCAGATTCTGCTCTAGCTCCATCAACATGTTTGCAGATGGTTCCACCATGGTAGACCACATCTCGAAGGAGTTGGAATGCAGGAAGGAGATTGATGCCATCACAACAACTTTTCATTCAATGTCAACAATAGAGCTGGTCACTGACTTCAGAAAGGAGCGCAGTGCATATACTCCTGTCTACATTAAGGGTGTTGATTTTGAGAGGGTCGAGAGCTTCAAATTCCTAGGTGTGACCATCACCACTAGCCTGTCCTGGTCCAAGCATATTGATGTGATGGCCAAGAAAGCTCACAAACACTTTTACTTCCTTAGGAGACTAAGGAAATCCAGCATGTCTCCATAAACTCTTAGCAATTTTTATCGATGCACCATAGAAAGCTTCCTGGCTGGATCCATGCTGGTTCAGGAACCTGATGGTTGTAGTGCAACAACTGTTTCTGAATCTGGTGGTGTGGGGTACTTAAGTCTCCTGTATCATATTCCTGATGGCAGCACTGAGAAGAGAGCATGTCCTGGATGGTGGGGGTCCTTGATGATTGATGCTGTTTTCTCATGTCCGCTCTCCTTATAGGTGTGAGCAAAGGTGGGGAGGTCTTCAGCTGTGATGGACTAAGCTGTATTCATCACTATTTGTAGACCTTTCCATTCTTGGGCATTAGTGTTTCCATACCAGACCAGACCCTTAACCTTCTGAACTCCAAAAGATGCAGGTCTCATTAGTACAGTCTTTCCCATTACAGACTTAAACCATTCAGCTATTAGCTTAGTACTTTCTTAAACTGAACAGTTGCGCATACATTATACAGTATTAATGTTGTAGGCAGGAAGAATATACTTGCCTTGAAGATAATGTAGTGCATTTTTTACAGATTGATTCCTGGGTTGAAAGACAAAAATTGGCTAATGCTCTGTTGAATTTAAGAGAAGTGACTCACTGATCACCCTCAATTCTGAGAGGCTGATAGGTTAGAAAGCAGAAAGAATGTTTGAATATCTAAGGAGTTGGGGTGTAGTTTCAGCATAAGGGATCATTCACTTAGGACTGAAACGAGAATAAGGTGAATTTTCTCTCAGAAATTTGCTGCTGTAGATCCCTCACAGCCATTGTTTTACAACATTGAATCTCAGTGGATTTAATTTGGCTTTCTTGACACTGATAATAGAAAAGACTCTTTTGTGTCAAAGTGAAAACAAACTTCTACAAATTGGTCTAAATTTACTACAGTTATTAAATACAAAATAATTGATTGCATAATTACTCACCCCCTTCAAGTCAGTATTTAGTAGATGTACCTTTGGCAGCAATTATAGCCTTGAGTCTGTGTGGATAGGTCTTTCTCAGCTTTGCACATCTAGGCACTGCAATAATTCCCCATTCTTCTTTACAAAAAGGCTCAAGTTCTGTCAGATTGCATGGAGGTCATGAGTGAACAGCCCTTTTCATGTCTAGCCACAAATTGTCAATTGAATTGAGGTCTGGGCTCTGACTTGGCTACTCTGGAACATTGACTTTGTTGCTTTTAGGACATTCCTGTGTAGCTTTGCCTCTATGCTTGCTGTCATTGCCTTGCTGGAAAACAAATCTTCTCCCAAGTGGCAGTCCTCTTATAAACTGCATTAGGTTTTCAGCAAGGATTTCCCTGTATTTTGCTGCATTCATTTTACCTTCTACCCTCACAAACCTTCCACGTTTGCTACAGTGAAGCATCCCCAGAGCGTGATGCAGCCACCACCATGCTTCACAGTAGAGATGGTGCATTTTTTATGATGTGCGGTGTTTGGCTTACGCCATACATACCGTTTAGTCTGATGGCCAAAAAGCTCAATTTTGGTTTCATCATACCATGGAACCTTCTTCCAGATGACCTTAGAGTCTCCCACAGCCCTTCTTGCAAATTCTAGCTGGGAATTCATGAGCTTTTATCATCCATAAAGCTGCAACTAGTGAAACCACCCAGGCAACAGTTGTTGTACGTGTAGTCTCTCCCATCTCAGCTACTGAAGCTTGTAACTCCTCCAGAGTTGTCATAGGGCTCTTGGTGGCCTCCCTCACTAGTCCCCTTCCTGCACAGTCACTCAGTTTTTGATGACGGCCTGCTCTAGGCAGATTATCAGCTGTGCCATATTTCTTCCATTTCTTGATGATTGCCTTAACTGTGCTCCAAGGGATATTCAGTGACTTGAACATTTTTTTGCATCCATCTCCTGACTTGTGCTTTTTAATAACCTTTTTGTAGAGCTGCTTGGAGTGTTCTTTTGTCTTCATGGTGTAGTTTTTGCCAGGATACTGACTCACCAGCAGTTGGACCATCCAGATACAGGTGTATTTTTACCACAGTTAATTGAAACACCTTGACTGCACATAGTGATCTCCATTTAACTAATTATGTGACTTCTAAAACCAATCAGGTGCACCAGTAATGATTTCGGGTGAATATTATGCGATCAATTATTTTGTGTTTTATATCTGTAATTAATTGAGATCACCTTGTAGAGATTTGTTTTCACTTCGACATGAAAGAGTCTTTTTCTATTGATCAGTGTCAAAAAAAACCAAATTAAATCCACTGTGATACAGTGTTGTAAAACAATAAAACATGAAAACTTCTAAGAGGGGTGAATATTTATATAATTAAATAAGTAGTTCAAAAGGAGAGCAGAAAAAAATAAAAAAAATAGTGAGGTAGTGTACATGGGTTCATTGTCCATTCAGAAATTTAATGGTAGAGGGGAAGAAACTGTTCCTGAGATGTTGAGCGTGAGTGTCTTCAGGCTGGTGTTGCTCCTCCTTGATGGTGGCAATGAGAAAAGGGCATGTACTGGGTGCTGGAGGTCCTTGATGATGGGTGCAGCCTTTTGAATATACCCTTGATGCTGGGGAGGCTAGTGCTGTTGATGGAGCTGACTGTGTTTGCAACTTTCTGTAGCTTTTTATGATCCTGTGCAGACAGTGATGCATCCAGTTAGAATATCCTCCATGGTACATCTTAGAAATTTTCGGGAGTCTTTGGTGACATAAAAAGTCTCCTCAAAGTTCTAATGAAATATAGCCATTGTCATGTCTTCTTTGTAATTGCATCAATTTGTTGGACTCAGGATAGATCTTCAGAAATGTAGAAATCCAGAAACTTGAAACTGCTTGCCCTTCCCACTGCTGATCTCTCAATGAGAACTGGCATGTGTTCTTTCAGCTTTTCCTTCCTGAAGTCCACAATTAATTCCTTGGTCTTACTGACATTGAGTGTAAGGTTGCTTTTGTGACACCACTCGACTTGCTGAACATTACTGTTTCATCTCCTTGTCACCATCTGAAATTCTACTAACATTAACTGCACCATCAACATATTTATAGATGGTGTTTGAACTGTGCCTAGCCATTCAGTCTTGGGTGAAGCACTTGGTATCATCATGGTGGTTGGGGTGGGGTGTGATTGTAGAGTCCCTATGGCCGATTTCTCCTATTTGAATACTGTATGGTCAAGAAAGCCCAACAATGCCTCAACATCCTTAGGAGGCTAAGAAATTTGGCATGTCGCCATTGACCCTTACCAATTTTTATTGATGTATCAAAGAAGGCATCTTATAGAAGCATAGAAATATAGAAAACCTACAGCACAATACAGGCCTTTCAGCCCACAATACTGTGCCGAACACATACTTTAGAAATTACCCAGGGTTACCCATAGCCCTCTATTTTTCTGAGCTCCATGTACCTGTCCAGGAGTCTCTTAAAAGACCCTATTGTATCCACCTCCACCACCATCGCTGGCAGCCCATTCCACATACTCACCACTCTCTGTGGAAAAAAACTTACCCCTGACATCTCTGTACCTACTTCCAAGCACCTTAAAACTGTGACCTCTTGTGTTAGCCATTTTAGCCCTGGGAAAAAGCCTCTGACTATCCACACGATCAATGCCTCTCATCATCTTATACACCTCTATCAGGTCACCTCCATCGCTCCAAGGAGGAAAGGCTGAGTTAACTCAACCTATTTTCATTAGGCATGCTCCCCAATCCAGGCAGCATCCTTGGAAACCTGCTCTGCACCCTTTTTATAGATTCCACATCCTTCCAGTACTGAGGTGATCAGAACTGAGCACAGTACTTCAAATGGGTCTGACCAGGGTCCTATATAGCTGTACCTCTCAGCTCTTAAACTCAGTCCCAAGGTTGATGAAGGCCAATGCACTGATGACTTCTTAACCACAGAGTCAACCTGTGCAGCAGCTTTGAGTGTCCTATGGACTCGGACCCCAAAATCCCTCTGATCCTCCACACTGCCAAGAGTCTTACCATTAATACTATATTCTGCCATCATATTTGACCTACCAAAATGAACCACCTCACACTTATCTGGTTGGAACCCCATCTTCCATTTCTCAGCCCAGTTTTGCATCCTATCAATGTCCCGCTGTAAACTCTGACAGCCCTCTACACTATCCACAGCTCCCCCAACCTTTGTGTCATCAGCAAATTTACTAACCCATCCATCCACTACCTCATCCAGGTCATTTATACAAATCACGAAGAGTAGGAGTCCCAGAACAGATCCCTGAGGCACACCACTGGTCACTGACCTCCATGCAGAATATGACCTGTCTACAACCACTCTTTGCCTTCTGTGAGCAAGCCAGTTCTGGATCCACAAAGCAATGTCCCCTTGGATCCCATGCCTCCTTACTTTCGCAATAAGCCTTGCATGGGGTACCTTATCGAATGCCTTGCTGAAATCCATATACACTACATCTACTGCTCTACCTTCATCAATATGTTTAGTCACATCCTCAAAAGATTCAATCAGGCTCGTAAGGCATGGCCTGCCTTTGACAAAGAAATGCTGACTATTCCTAATCATATTATACCTCTCTAAATGTTCATAAATCCTGTCTCTCAGGATCTTTTCCATCCACTTACCAACCACTGGAGTAAGACTCACTGGTCTATAATTTCATGGGCTATCTCTATTCCCTTTCTTGAATAAGGAAACAACATCTGCAGCCATCCAATCCTCCGGAACCTCTTCTGTCCCCATTGATGATGCAAAGTTCATTGCCAAAGGCTCAGCAATCTCCTCCCTCGCCTCTCACAGTAGCCTGGGGTACATCTCATCCGGTCCTGGAGACTTACCAAACTTGATACTTTCCAAAAGTTTCAGTACATAATTAATTAATTAATTGCCTATATGCTCAAGCTTTTCAGTCCGCTGTAAGTCATTCTTACAATTGCCAAGATCCTTTTCCATAGTGAATACTGAAGCAAAGTCCTCATTAGTATCTCTGCTATCTCCTCTGGTTCCATACACACTTTTCCACTGTCACGCTTGATTGGTCCTATTCTCTCACGTCTTATCCTCTTGCTCTTCATGTAGCTGTAGAATGCCTTAGGGTTTTCTTTAATCCTGCTCGCCAAGGCCTTCTCATGGCTCTTTCTGGCTCTCCTAATTTCATTCTTATGCTCCTTCTTGCTAGCCTTATAATCTTCTAGATAGTCAGAGGCTTTTCCCCAGGGCTGAAAAGTCTTGCACGAGATGGCATAGTTTTAAGGTGCTTGGAAGTAGGTACAGAGATGTCAAGGGTAAGTTTTTTACACAGAGAGTTGTGAGTGCATAGAGTGGGCTGCTGGCAGTGGTGGTGAAGGCAGAAATGATAGGGTCTTTTCAGAGGCTCCTGGATGGTACATGCAGCTTAGAAAAATAGAGGGCTATGGGTAAAGCCTAGGTAGTTCTAAGGTAGGGACATGTTCAGCACAGTTTTGGGGGCCGAAAGGCCTGTATTGTGCTTTTTTTTTCTATGTTTCAATCTCTATCATTACCTAGTTTTTTTTGAACATTTCATAAGCTTTTCTTTTCTTCTTGCCTAGATTTACAACAGCCTTTGTACACCATGGTTCATGTACCCTACCATCTTTTCCGTCTCATTGGAATGTACCTATGCAGAACTCCACGCAAATATCCCCTGAACATTTGCCACATTTCTTCCATGCACTTCCCTGAGAACATTTGTTTCCAATTTATGCTTCCAAGTTCCTGCCTGATAGCCTCATACTTCCCTTTAATCCAATTAAATATTTCCATAACTTGTCTGTTCTTATCCCTCACCAATGCTTTGGTAAAGGAGATAGAATTGTGATCACTATCTCCAAAATGCTCTCCCACTGAGAGACCTGACACCTGACCAGGTTCATTTCCCAATACCAGATCAAGTACAGCCTCTCCTCTTGTAGGCTTATCTACATATGGTGTCAGAGAACCTTCCTGAACACACCTAACAAACTCCACCCCATCTAAACCCCTCACTCTAGAGAGATGCCAGTCAATATTTGGGAAATTAGAATCACCCACCACAACAAACCTGTTATTATTACGCCTTTCCAGAACCTCCTCGATGTCCCTGTTACTATTGGTTGGTCTATAAAAAACCCCCATTAAAGTTATTGACCCCTTCCTGTTCCTAACTTCCACCCACAGACACCCAGTAGACAATCCCTCCATGACTTCCTCCCTTCTTGCAGCTGTGACACTATCTCTGATCACCAATGCCACGCCCCCACCTCTTTTGCCTCCCTCCCTGTCCTTTCTTATCTGGCATCTTATCTGGATGCTTAACAGCTTGGTGTGACAACTGCTCAACCCGTTGCTACAAGAAACTGCAGAGCTGTGGACAGTGCTTAGCACATCAAGCAAACCAGCATGATAGCCTCAGATAGTCCTTTCCATGGACTCAGTAAAGCAGCCAAACATTTTTTTGTTCTCCCCTCTACCATTAGGTAGAGGATATAAAAGCTGGAACACAACCAGGCTCAGGGACAGCTTCCACTCAGCTGATATGACTATTAAATGGTTCTCTAGTGATAGGCTCTTGACATGACAACCTACCTCGTTATGATCTTACACCTTATTTACTTGCACTGAACGTCTGTGTAGCTGTTACACTTCATTCTGCATTGGTATTGTTTTACCATTTTGTACATCAATGATTTGATCCATGTGAACAATATGCAAGACAAGCCTTTTGCTGTACTCGCCAAAAGTGACAATAATAAACCAATTCCAATTGCTTCATACTTTATGTTTTGTATGCATAGGGATCCTCAAATAGATTATGGTCCAACTGCAAGTGAAAAAGATTGCTTAGATTTAATTTAATTAAGGTACTGTTAATATAGGGAGTAATGGTTAGTCTAATGTAATGGTAGGTAGTTTGCCATTTCACATGAATTACACTAGTATCAGCATAATAATACTGTGTTTCTTTTTCTTACAGGAGCGAGTGGAATATCTGTTTCTCATCGTTTTTACAGTGGAAGCATTTTTGAAAGTAATAGCTTATGGACTTCTCTTTCACCCCAATGCGTACCTCAGGAATGGCTGGAATTTACTAGATTTCATTATAGTGGTTGTAGGGTGAGTGAACATCTTTTTCACCAAGATGGATTTCCCCTTGACTAACTATTGGAATGTAATTAATTATTATGTATTTTATACGGCCTTCAATTATATAAATTTTACAAGAATGGCGCCCCTTCAGGTCACAAATAACAACGAATAAAACCTTGCTGGTATACAATAAATCAGATGGCAAGGAAGATTACTTAATCCAAAGAAATGTTTCCGCTGATTTATATGTAGTGCAAGTTTGCAGGTCACCTGCTGCTGAAGCTCACTGGCACTTGAAACAAACTGTCAGGTGCGGTCTTGAATTTGGAAGCTGGTAGCCAGAGGAGCAAAGAGGCACCCACAGCAAGGTCTTTGTAAGCATCACTGACACATTTCACCTGCTAGACCTTTGACAACTGAATCTTCACTCCAGGTTTATTGGCTGTTGAAAGTTGGCATTAAAGTGAATGCAATTATCTCTGATATTAATGAGAAATATTCAAAACATAACAAATATTGTAAATAATCATAACAGTATTACTATTAACAGTAAATAACCAAAAAAAATGCTTAAACATTAAATATATTTAAATCAGCCAAATTGACCTAAAATAAAAGAGAAGGAAATTAATTCAAGTTTACCTTTCCACATATAGCCTTATTTGCTCATTGAAATCACTGAGCCTGCAGTTTCTGTTATCTTGCCACAGGTGCAGCAAGCAAATTTCCCATCCCCAACGCTTAAAGAAGTTGCAGTACTATCACATGGACTTGAATGACATCAGCAAAATAACTGGCAGGCTGTACTTCATGGGTGGTATAACAAGTGATCATCTTTTTCACATTCTGTAGGCAACTGATCATATTTAATTTTGTAGGGGAATTCCTTAAAAGTGGGATCTAGTTACAAGCTTAGTAACACTTCGCTGTAGATGAGCCTGTCCTGCTGCACTTTGGAATGTGGCAATTCTTTACAACTGACATTGCATTAGACGATTTTCATCATGACTGGTGCCATTTCATTTTATTCTGTAATTTCTCAGTTCCAAACTCTTTTCTGTTTAAAGAAGTTACTACGGAATTTTCTACTACGGTGCTGCAGAATGTTGATATCAATTGGTTTATTACACAGGCCCATTTCATTGTATGGATAGCTTACAAAACTGGGTACCTTTGGTTTGTGAAGAAATGGGCAAACAGGAGTAATTAGGTACACATCTAATCACAATGCATTAGTACTTCACTGGTTACGTTCATATAAATTGTACCATTGTATCATTTATTGGTTAAGACATTGACCTTACCATGAAATTGCAAATGATGATTGAAAAGTATATCTGGGTTCATTTGGAAATGGAGAAGCATATACACTTTGCGCAAAGTCCCCATATTATTCTTAAGAAAATAGAAGCAGGATTGTCATGCAATTCAATATGATGGTGCGTCATCTGTCCCAGGCTTCAATTCTTCTTTTAAGCCAGTTCCCCATAGCCCTCAATTCTCCAATCTTTCAAAACTTTATCTGGTGCCTGTTGAAGTACCTCCAGTGATCTAAATTCCATAACCCTCCAAGGTAGAAAATTCCAGAGATTCACTACCCTCTGTGAGAAGAAACTCTGATTCATTTCAGTTTTAATTGACTTTTTCCTGGGTTGGATGTCTGTACTTAGTCACATTTCATAGCCAGCACTGCACTGAAGTAAGCAAATAGAGCAAGCTATTTTTTTTTAAAAAAAGCAAATCTTAAAGTTATTGACACTGAAATAACACAAGTCTGCTGTTGTAATTACTTCATCCACTCTTGAGCAGTTCTTAGCTTATTCTTTAATTTTCACTTTATTGTCATTACAATTCTGTCTCTTTTGGTTGGATCTGGCTGGCATATTTATGCAGGTCTCAATCTTTGAAGAGCCTATCATCACTGTTCTTGCACTTTTTTTTTCAGGTCAATGGTTTTTAACAAACCAAGAGACCCTTTCTTCTCAAGGCCACCCTTAAACATTAAATAAGTAAAGGACCAGGTCCTGCAAAAATTGTGTCTGTTCCCTTGAACAGTGATTGCACTTACATAAAGGTTCTGACAAAAAAATTCCAGGGCCTTTTTCAATCAATTATAGTATTGGATTGTTGTAATTATTTTCTCATTGGTTCAAACATGGAACAATGCTCTAAAATTAAGAATGTCAGAGTGGAATGGAGGATTAAAGATTTTAGAGACGTTTTCTGTATAATTGTTACTCATTGGTTTGATTTACTCAGTGTCATGGAGACCATATAAAACTTGATGCAGTATACTTAATTAAAATAATTACAAGTAAATTGCTGCTTCATCAGAAAGGCAAGAGTCAAAGGGGCTGGTGATGCATATCATAAGGGTGCGAGGGAAAGAGCTATGAAATAAGAAATAGTATTGGTGGAGACGAAAGAAGGAGCTGGAGCTTTGTGGACTGGATAGTCCCTCTGGAATGCTGTGAAGGGAGGGGAGTGGAAGCTATGTCTGTTGGTGGTACCATACTGGAGGTGTCACAAGTTAAAGATCTGTTGAAATGGAGGCTGATGGGGTGAAAGGTGAAGGGTATACCTATCATTGTTTTGGATAGGAAAAGATGTGGTGAGACCAGAAGCACAGGAAGAGGAATAGTTACATTTCAGAGCCCTACAAACCATAGCAGATGGTTAATGAAAAAAACATTGGTGACAGTGATATAAAAGATGATATCATCCAAGAAGATACAGTAAAGGCTGGGAAACTGGAAGAATAGAATTAAGTCCTTACAGGAAACATGGTGGGGATATTTATATGTAACATATCTGTGGGGGTTGATGAGCTTCAACTTCAAATTCAAGTTCAATTTATTATCATTCAAATGTACTCATTTATAATACCAAATGGAGCAACTTTCCTCCGGACAAGGTGCACAACACAGTACACATAACTCACACACATAACACATAAAGTAATATTACCACTAGGAAATTGATATAATAAATTGCATTTATGACACAAGTCAAAAAAGAAAACAGCATTATGCTATTGCCGTTTCATACATGATGTGACCTGAGTGGTGGCAGGGAATTCAGTAGTCATTTGGCCTGGGGGAGGAAGATATTTCCCATCCTAACAGTTCTTGCCCTAGTGTTCGGTACCTCCTGTCTGGTGGTAGGGTGAGGCGGTGGGGGGTGTCAAAGAGATTGTTAGATGGATGGGAGGGATCATTGACAATGCTAAGGACACTGACTGCATATGCAGTGCTCCTGATATATCCTTGATGGGTGGAAGAGAGACCCTGATGATCTTCTCAGCATTCCTTGCAACCCTGATGCAGCTGGTCAAGACAATCTCAATGGTGCTCCTGTAAAAATCGTTCAGAATGGGGAGGTGGGGGGGTGGGGATCCTGACTCACCTCAGTCTCCTCAGGAAGTGGAGACACTGCTATGCTTTCCTGACCAAGTGAGATTGTCCATATGTGCACTTGAAGAACCTTGGTGCTCCTAACTCTCTTCACGGAGAAGCGGTGAGAGTGGTCAGCCTGCACCTTTCTAAAGGCTGCAATCGTCTCTTTAACCTTGCCCACGTTGAAACTCAAGTTGTTGTACTTGCACCGTTCTACCAGTAGCTCTGCCTCTTCTCAGTACACCGTCCCACCGTAATTGTTGATGAGGCCAACCACTGTGAACATGATGATTCTGTTTGAACTGAATCTAGCAGAGCAAGCATGAACAGCAGTGGGCAGCGCCAGTGCTCAGCGTGATGGCATGGGTTGTTTCTGCCAACACCGACTGACTGTGGCCTTTCTGTCAAGAAGTTAATCACAGAGCGAGACATTGAGACCCAGCAAGGACAGTTTACCCACCAGATTCTGTGGGATGATTGTATCAAAATGCCAAGCTGAAGCCGATAAACAGGTTCAAAGGTTCGTTGGCTGTCAAAGAATACAACTCTGAAATTCTTCAATTCTCCGGGCAGCCGTGAAACCAAGAAAGAAAAAGAAAACAAAGGCAGCCCGATCATCAACCTCCAAATCCCATCTCCACGCAAAAAGAAATGCAGAAAAATGGAACAGGCACATCAACTCCCAAATCTCTCAAATCCCCCCTCCCACACAAAACCTGAGCAAAACAGAACAGGCACATCGGCCCCCAAATCCCCCTTGCCACACAAATTAACAGACAAAACGGATCATGCACGCCAACCCCCAAATCCCTCCTCCCGCACAAAAAAAATCAAACAAAATGGATCAGGCACATGGACCCTCAAATAGCCCCCTTAAAAAAACCAAGAAGATCAGACGAAAAAACATAGAGCATAAAAACTATAAGACAGAAAAATAGAGTCTATAGTCCCAAAGTCCAAATCCGAAACACAGTAAAAACCTGGACAATACTCTCCAGGCCCGGACACAGCAGCAGGCTGCCCTGTCTCCAGTACAAAGACAGGCAGCCAGCGCTCACCCTCTGCACTCACATCAATGCTTCCATCTCCCTCGTCACTTTAACCAGCGAACAATGGGAGCTTTAATCTGTGAAATGGAGCCAAGCATCAGTCCTGCAGCCTGCTTGTTATGAGGTTCACGCACACTGCCTCCCAGAATCCTGCTGGAGACTGCAGAGTGCTGGAACACCCAAACGATCTCCAAACCTCCACACTCACCTGGATGTTACAATCACCCTCGTCGCTTTAATCAGCAACAATGGAAACTATATTCGGCGAAATAGAGTCAACGTCCTGCAGGCATCTCGCCATGAGGTTCACTCATGTTGCCTCTGCCTCCCAGAATCTCAGAGACTGCAGAGCACTGAAGCACCCAAATCATCTGCAAACAGCAAAACACGAGTTTCCACAGTTCCAGAATCACATTCAAGACGAGAAACAAACGTGGAAGATATAAAAGAAGTGAAAAAATTGGTTTCATGATCTATCTAGAAGATGTTGACCAAAGGAGCATTGTATGCAGGCGCTATCTTGACTGTTTAAAACAACATCCAGGCATATGAGGCACTATTGTCCAGGTGGGACAGGACAGAGTGGATTCAGAGGCTATAGCATAGTTAATGGATCGATTTAAGCAATAAGCAAACTGGAAAGGGTCCAATGTAACAGGAAGATGTGATGCATAACCAGTCACACAAAGCACTTCATTATTGTTAAGGTGAGTGTCACTGGCTGGTAGTTGTTGAGGCAGGTTACTCCACCCTCTGGGTGGCCACCTTGAAGCCTGAGGGGACAGTGGACTGTTGAAGGCATCTGTTAGAACCTTAGTCAACTGAGCTGCGCAGAACCTTAGCACACAACTAGGTACGTTATCAGCCCCCACAGCTTTAATGGGTTGACCCTGGCTAGAGTCTTCCTCACATCAGCTACCAGCCAGTCAGAGTGGCTGCTCCTCAGAGAGGAGGGGTCCCTTTCTTGCCGGCACATCGTTCCGTGCATCAAACCGCGTGTAAAGGGCATTCAGCCCACCAGGAAGAGAAGCATCACTGTTGTTGACGTACATGGTGGGCTTGTAATCCATTATGGTCTAAATGCCCTGCCACCTGTGCCTCATGTGTCTGGTGTTACAGAAATAGCTGTATATTCTGTGAATAATCCCATTTTTCCTTCCCGATGGCATGGGAAAGTGCAGCTCTTTTTGACCTGAGAGATGTCCTTTCCCCAATCTGAAGGCAGCATCCTGATCTATCAGTCATACCTGGACCTCTGCTGTCAGCCACGGCTTCTGATTTCCCCTCTCCCAGACGTGTTTAGTAACGGGTGATGTCTTCAATGTACTTCTCGATGTAGCTAGTCACTTATCTCGCATATTCATCAAAGTTAATGTGACAATGGCAGGTAGCTGCCTGCCTGAACATGTTCCAATCGTGTTTTTGAAAAAGTGCCCCAATGCTGAGGTTCCTCCTTTTGGCCAGGTCTTTATCTCGCTTCAAACTAGTTTCACTGGTTTAATCTTTGCAGGAATTAGTATAACAGATAATTGGTCAGAGAATTAGAGGTGAGCACTGGGAGCAGCTCTGTATGCACCAGGGATGTTGGGAGAGACCAGGGCCAAAGTGTTCTCACCTCTGGTACCAAAGTCAACATGCTAGTAGAATTTAGGCAGGACTGTTTTCAAATTAGCATAGTTGAAGGTGGCAGCAACAGTAGAGAAGCCATCAGGGTGTGTGGTTTGCAAGTCACTGATGGTGGGAAGGAGCTCATGCAGAGTTCTTCAGCATTAACACCGGGGGGTGGGGGGGTGGCGGGGAGTGAATGTATACAGCCACAATCACAATAGCCGTGAACTCCCTCAGTAAATAGAAGGGCCTGCAGCTCATAGTGCATACTAGTTGCTAGTCCCCAAAATAGAGATGTTGAGGAAGAGAAAGCATCATCCACGGACCATGTAACTGTGTGTGTAAGGTGATGGACTTGCAAGTTCTGTATGAGATCAGGAAGTCAGAAGTGACATCAATGCAGTTTTCAAAGCATTGAAAAAAGTGGTGAGGCAGGGAGCCTGAGGTAAGTAGTATTCCACTATTTCCACAAAGGTGGCTCTCATGACTACATTGTTTATTTGAAAGTGAATGGGTTTAATGGAGAAGTCGCTGAATATGAGAACCATGTTCATACAGGTGAAGGATGGTGGAAGATGAGGAGGCCGTTTGGATCTCAAGCTAACTTGTCTTCTCACTTCTCTGGATCTGTTGAAAAGTTTTTGGCCTAAAATGTTAATTCTGGTTCTTTTTGCCTTTGCCTTTTGAAGCACTAAGAGTATTTTTTGTTTTTATTTAAGATGTCTGCAGCTAGTTCGACTACCCTTCCTTCCACCCTGCTTACCTGCAACTTCTTAATTGTCCAGTTTCTCTAAATCCGTTGCAGCTAGTCCACCAGAACACACATTGACACCCATGCTTCTAATATACCAAATTCATCCAGCATCTGGTGGGATGCTCCAGATTTAAGCATGTGCACTCTATAACTGGAGTAATATATGTATGCTGCTGTATTCAAATCATATTGATAATACTTTGTATCCGAACTGTTTGTAGAATCTGCATATTAGCTTTCAGTGACTTGTGTAGAAGTGAGTCCCATTGAACATCAACACTTACCAATTTGTCACTCTTTAAAAATACATTCTGCTTATCTGATTGTGCATCAAAGTGACTGACTTTGAATTTTTCCACATTTTATTCCATATGCAATGTTATTGCCCATTTATTTAGTGTACTAAATCTCTTTGCAGCCCATTTATATTCTCCTGCTTGCTTACAATCTCACTTCGCTTTGTATATTCAGTGCTCTTGGAATTAAGAAATTTGGTTTCCTCAGCAAAATCATTATTGTAGATTGGGACCCAAGCACGATCCCTGAGGTACCCAGTAATCAATGCCTGCCACCCTGAGAAAGTCCTGTTTATTTCTAATCTTTGCTGTTTGTCTGATACATAATTTTCATACAATGCCAGTGTTTCACCCTTATTTCATGCATCCTAACCTTGTTGACCAACCTCTTGTGTGGAATTCTGTGTGAAAGCCTTCACAAAATTAGAATACTCCACATCCACTTTAATTTTTACTTATATTGGACATATCATCTAAAAATTACAAAACCTTAGTCAAACATGATGTCTCTTTGATAAATTCATCTTAACTCTGCTCCGTTTTCTGGTAAGTTGGTGGCGCATTCAATCACAGTGGATTCTACTGGGTCAATCAAAGGTGTTATTGTCCTGCCTAAACGTATTTTTTTTAGAATCGCAAGATGCTCTCGGACATTGTTAATGTGGAATGCTGCAAGTCTGATTCAGACTTATTGGCAGGTAGAGTGGCGGGTGGTGGGGAAGATGCGCGGCCTCAGCCATAGCGAGGACCAGGCCTCAAGCAGCAGGTGTTACATGTTTACAGCCACCCAGGGGAGAGGCATCAGAGTTGGTGTGCTCCACCGGAGAAAGTGTGGTGTGTCGCAGCATTCAAGCTGGAGTTGGTGTGCATACCGTTCCCCCCACCCCCAGTGTTTGCTCAGCAGAAGCCAAGCTTCATTGTGTTCAGCTGCAGACTGCTGCAGCATTCATGCTTCATGGACTCAGAGTCTTGGACTATGTTTTTTTTGTGTCACTGCATTTACTGGTATCTTATATGTGCTTGCTATCTTATATGTGCTGTATGTGCCTTCTACTGTGTGTGACTGTTCATACTGTGTTTTACATCTTGGCCCTGGAGTTATACTGTTTCATTTGACTGTATTCATGGGTTTTCATGCATGATTAAATGACAATTAAACTTGAACTATTTTTTTCTGTGTATATTGTTATCAGATGATTGAACATAGTTTCCAGCATTTTCTTTTCTATTGAGGCTAGGCTAACATCAGTAGCTACTTGTTTTCTCTCTGTCTTTCCTTTCTTAAATGGTGAATCAAATTTGCTTCCTCTAATTTGCAGGAACTATTCCAGAACCAACAAAGGTGTGGAAGATAGTAACAAGTACATTCAAAACCATGCAATGTAGGTCATTAGGCCCATAGTATTTATTGACTTTCAGTCTTGCCAACTTCTTTACTTCTTTTAATTTTAAATCTATTAAGTGAGTCCTTGTTATCACTAGCCATTTGGCTCCTTGATTATAGAGCCTCAGCACAGAACCATCAACCATCAAGCATCTATTTGCATTGATCCTACACTAATTCCATTTTATTCTCTCCACATTCCTTTAAACTCTCACTAGATTCTAACACACACAAATTGGAGATAATATACCTACCAATCTAAATGTCAAAGGTACACGAGAAGAAACCAGAGAATTCCTGTGCTGTCACATGAAGAATGTTCAAACTCCGTCTGCAGTTGAGGTTAGAATTGAATCCATGAGGAACATCCCTTCCAGCAGCATTATTATGCTACCCAAAAAGTAGCATTTCGGCAGCTGTTATGTGCTTCAGTGAAAGCAGAACGAAATGTTTCACAAACAAGAGAAGATCTGCAGATGCTGGAAATCAAAATAACACACACAAAATGCTGGAGGAACTCAGCAGGCCAGGCAGCATCAATGGAAAAGAGTACAGTCGATGTTTTGGGCCGAGACTCTTCATAAGGTCCTGATGAAGGGTCTCGGCCTGTAATGTCAATTGTTCACTCTTTTCCATAGATGCTGCCTGGCCTGCTGAGTTCCTTCAGCATTTTGCGTGTGTTACTAGAACAAAATATTTATTATTTTTCCCCATTTCCTTATACCCTGTTATAAATTTTCCCATCTCTCACTGTAAGGGACTCAAATTTGCTTCCACTAATCTTTTTTCTTTTTAAACACTGATAGAAGCTCTTATAATCCCTTTTATATTTCTTGTAATTCTTTCCCAATTTCATATCTTTCCTTTATTTATCAATTTCATGCTCCTAGTCCTCAAGCCCACCACTATTTCTGGCAACTTTCTGAGCCTCTTTCATGGATTTACTACTCTTTACCACAAGAGATTCTGCAAATGCTACTCTTTAACTTCTCTGTCACTAATCATAGACCTTACAATGTAGTTTGTTAGGACAACACATTCCTCATGCATTTGTAATTTGTATACATTTTCTTACCAATTGAAAACTGATTCTACTTTTTGATGGTCTATTAGTTGTCCTCCCACAGTAGGTGGTTAAAGCTATTATCTGCTTCTGTGCTCAATTATAGTGCAAGAAAATCTGTGAAAATGTGTTAATGACAACATGCCTCACCTTCATCATGGAAGTAAATGTTAATTAATATTCACCTCCATTGCCGAAGTGAATGTTAAGTAACAATAACATTAATCGGCATCGAATGTACTGCCCCTTTATTGTAAAGCAGTGATGTTGTTCGGCACTAAAATATAAGAACATGTGGCCTAGTTACTCAATTTTCATGTAAAAATGTGTGATTTCAAAAAATTTCTAGTGTTTCAAAAATGAGTTGTGGACAGAAACAGTTTCTTTGCCCCAACTCATCCGTGCCCATCTATGCTAATTCCATTTTCCTGTCTTTGGCCCATTTCCTTCTGTTACTTTCTATCCGTGTACCTATTCAAATGCTTTTAAAATGCTGTGACTTTCAAAACCTGGCCTTTACCAACTCTTTGCAGTTTTTTATAAGCACCCACTGAGTGAAAAGTTTGTCCCACAGATCTCCTTTAAATATTTCCCCTGTCAACTTAAATCAATATCATCTTGTTTTAGACTTCCCTGCTCTTGAAAAAATACTACTACTATCTACCCTATTGATGCTCCTCAAAATTTTATAAATCTCCAAAAGGCCACACCTCAGTTTTCTACACAACAGTGAGAAAAATCCCAACCCGCTCAATCTCCCTTTGAAACTAAAGCTCTCCATGTCGGGCAATATCCTGATGAATTTCTTTTGCATTCTTCTTAGTGCTACCACATCCTGTATAGTGACCAGAACTGCTTATAATATTCCGTGTGGTGTAAGGATTGTCTTGTACAGCTGCAACATAATGTTCTAATGATCAGACACCGAACCCGGCACTGTAACCACTGGTTAGAGACTTCCAATAGGAAAGCAATCCTCCAACACTATTCTCTCCCTCCAATTGGATCTAATTTGCCAAAACACCTTGGATCATATGTACCCTAACTTTTTGGAGCAGCCTACCATGCAGGATCTTGTCAAAAGTCTTGCTAAAGGAGTATCAAAACAATGTGAATAGTTGAAACCGTTACCTATTGGTGTGCTCAGCTATATTGAAAGAAAATATGAAAGCTGAATAGAAAAATATGGTAATGATGAAGCCTATCAAGATCCTAGTGAATCTTTGTTACAGCCAAGCAGTTCACTAAAAGATGCACTAAAACTTCATTGCTCACAATTCATGGAAATTTCTTATAGATCAATTTAAAAAATGGCGTAAACATTCCTTCTATCAGTGTGCGATTCATCTGATGTGGTAAAAGAGATCTATGGAAAGGAGTACAGGCGATGTTTCAGAGACTTTGAGGGGGGTGTTCTGTCACCCCACTGGAGGATATAGTTCTGTGATAAGGCTCCTCAACTTGCACCAGGAGAATTGGTCTGTGGCTGATTATTCCATAGTCGATTAATCAGCTGCAAAGAACAGTTGGAATATGGAAGCACTAAATGCTCTTTTGCATATGGGATTGAATGACGAGCTAAAGGATGCCCTTGTGTCTTGTGACCCAGTGGAGGATCTGGAGAGCCTTATGGACCTGGTGATTCAACTCAACAACCAATTACCAGGAAGGAGAAGGGATAGATGAAGGGAATTCTTCAAAGAGACACTCCCTCTGACTATCCTTAGTTCTCTCCTACTCCTTCTCCTTCTCAGTCACTGATCCTAGCCTCTGGGGAGCCTATGCAAATAGGTCGAACCAGGCTCTCACGAGCTGAAGGAGAGAGAAGAAGGAGGGAGAGGTGCTACATTTATTGTGGAGAGGCTGGACATTGTCAGACCTCCTTCCAAGCTGCCAGGAAAACCTTGGGACTGTCCAATGTAAGGAGGACTGTGACAGGTCCTAGCCTTACTCCTGGTTCATCTCCCACTGGAGTGGTGTTTATCAAGGCCTCTTCAAAAGCAGACCAAGATCATTCCCTAAACACTTTGGTGCAGCAGGGAATTTTTAAAATCTCAGTCTGGCCAGAAGATTGAAAATCACCTGTTCACATCCCAACTAGGGGCTCGTTGCTACGGCTCTGGATGGGAGACCTTTAGTGCCGGGGCAAATCAAGCAGCAAGCATCCCCGCTCATGTTCAAGATTGGCCAGTATCTGTAATTAATCCAGTTCCATCTCTTTGCTACCCAGAAGCACCACTCATTCTCGGTCATCCCACAACCCGAGAGTCAATTGAGTATTGGCATCGTTCTGGGCTGGTCACACCAGTACAAAAGAAAATGCCTCCAAAAGGGACCTAAGACACCTTCTGACATGCTTCCTAAATTATCTGTTAAATTTTCCACCTCTTACCCCAGTGCATCTGATTTGTCTAGAGCACCTACAGAATATTCAGACCTGCTGGAAGTCTTCAGCAAGAAATAGGCGGCCACTCTACTACCTTACTGGAATGACAACTGTGCCATCAACCTGCTACCGGGTACTTGTCGTCCTCGAGGATGGCTCTACTCTCTATTGGCCCCAGAGAAAAAAAGCCATGGAAGACTACATCTAAGAAGCTCTGGTGTCTGGGTTTTTTCAACCATCCACATCTTCCACAGGGGCTGAGTTCTTATTTCGTCACCAAAAGGGATGGTGGATTAAGACCCTGCATAAACTATAAGAGGCTAAATAAGATCACTGTTAAAAACCAGTACTCTTTCCCTCTCATGAACATGGCCTTTGAGATTCTCCAAGGGAGCTACAATTTTAAAAATTTGGATTTCCGGTAGCGCCGACAACCTAATCCACATTTGTGAGGGAGACAAATGGAAAACAGCATTCTACACACCTACGGGCCACTACAAATACTGGGTTGTGCCTTTTGGCTTGGAAATGCTCCAGTATTATATCAAACCTTCATCAATGATGTGCTCTGCGAGATGCAAACCTACTTCGTCTTTGTCTATACATTAATTTTTTTCCCGGTCCACTCAAGAACACATCCAGCACGTTCGGCAGGTTCTACAATAGCTTCTCAAGAATCAACTATCCACCAAGCTCAAGAAGAGCAAATTACATGTATCCAGAGCCTCAGGTTTAACATTAGATATACAGGCTTGGTGTATATCTAATGGCAACCCACAAATGGACTCCGATAAGACCCAGGCCACGTGGAATTGGCTGCAACCCACCTCTGTGAACCCAACTCCAGTGGTTTCTAGGTTTTGCCAACTTTTACAGGCAGTTCAGCCAATTTCAGTTCACTGGCGGCGCCACTCACAAACCACACCAAGAAATCTACTGGGCCCTTCCACTGGACCCCAGAGGCTGAGGCGGCTTTTGCAGACTTAAAACAAAGTTTCACATCCGCACCTATCCTAGTTCTGCCAGTGCAGACTTACCTTTTGTGGTGGAGATTGACATGTCGGACATCAGAGTTGAGGCCATCTCGTCCCAGCAACCTGCCTCAGACCACATTCTGCATCCCCGTGTCTTCCACTCAAGACTTCTTTCTTGCACGATGGTAAACTATGACATTGGGAATCGGGAATTGTTGGCCATTAAACTATCACTGGAGGTGTGGAGGCACAGGTTAGGGGTTAATGGTCCAAACAGCTATTTGTGGTATGAACCAACCTCAAAAATCTAGCATACATCCAGGACGCGAAGAGGCTGAATTCCGGACAAGTACATTAGTCCCTATTCTTTAATAGGTTCAATTTCCTTATTACTTACCACCCAGGATCAAAAAGTCAAAAGCCTGATGCCCTCTCTTGACAGTTTGAAGCACCTAATTGGGAAGAGAACCCTTCAGCTGTAATTCCCAGCTCTAGAGTAGTGGTGTCCATCCACTGGAACATAGACTTGATAGTGCACCAACCTCAAAAGCAACATGAGGCAGACCTGGGTACCTGGGTGATGGTTCTCCCAGATGTATCTTTGTTCTCAAGCCTGTTCATTCGGAGGTGCTCAACCGGGAATGCACTTCAAACCTGGCTGGGCATCCAGGATGGCTCACATGCTAGAGTTCAACAGGGGACGTTACTGGTGGACAGGCAGGACTAAAGATGTTCAGGAATCTGTCTTGGCATGTGATGTCCGTGCATGAAATAAAGAACCTCAGTCCATTCAAGATGCTGCGATGCATCATCCCAGTTACCTATCATCTCCACCTCCCAAGCACTACACGGATTCACCACACATTCCACGTATCCTGCTTTAAGCCCTTGAGTGCCAGCCCCTTGGCTTTGGTTCCCAAGCCTCCTCCACCTTCCGGAAGTATTGATGGACAACTCACTTACATAATCTGGTGGCTTTTGGAAACCCGTATTGTTCGACGTGAAAGGCAGTACATCGTGGATTGGGAGGAATGTGGTCCAGAAGAAAGAAACTGGATTCCTTCACAGCACAACCTGGACCCTACTTTGATCGAGGGCTTTCACAAGCACCATCCTGATCATCTGGGCTGTCAGGAGCCGGCCGTAGGAGGTAGGGGGCTCTGTCATGGTCCCAACTGAACAGCGGCAGGCATCCAAGTACTTCAATGCTCCGGAGTATGCGTAGCTACTGCTGTCCCTTTAAGATCCAGACTGCCAATTATTGCCTGCCACGTTCCTTCCTGGAAGGTCTGTACTTAAAGGCCTCATGCTCAGTGCTCAGTTGTACCCGTTCCGTTTCCAGTATTATTGTTTGTGATTTTGTTTTTGGATTTCCTTTGTATTTTGACTCTCAGTCTGAGTGTATTCTAGATCTTACTAGGTACTTGGGTTCACCACCATCGATAGCTCTCTCGTTACACCTCCATAGTGCCAAAGGTTGAGATGGGCAGAATTTGTTAAGTATGTCCAGGATAGATTCCTGACACAATGTTTAGACAGTCTGACTAGATGAGAGGCCATACTGGATTTATTTCTAGGCAAAAGTGAACTGTAATTATAATTATACATTAGACATTGCAATTTCGGACTCAAATATTATTTAACAAATAATGACAGTATACATGATGCAGCAAATTATTAGATTGCTAAGATATCCATTTTAGTCAGTGAAAAAAGGTTGTAAGTGGTACATATTTAAATGAAATTTACCTTAAATTGCACTATTATAAAAATATGAGGGTAAAGAGCAGTGTCAAAAAGATATTCTAATTGCTGAACATTATGATTTGTTCCTGTACATATTTTCTTCACTGCCTTCCTCTACCTCATCCTCATTATCAAGTTCACCTTGGATTAAAGTAAACCCACATATTAGGCCATTTATAGAATACACAGATGAAAATTTTTACATGCTTCATATAATTAATTCAATTTTAATATATTTTCCATTTAGGATATAATATTGTCCTTTAGTTTTCTGGTATATTCAAGTTAATTTTGGGGGATGAAATTTATTTGATTAAGTGATGTAGGTGTAAAGTAGCAAGTTCCCAAATTGAATCCTAAGCAGGACCTTCCACCGGTTATTCAATTACTTTATCACTCATAATTAATTTTGTTTTTCGTATGTTGATTGATGGGGTAGTCCACGTGATGTAAGTTCAATTACCTTGGACCAAGGTCCTCTGCTTCAACCGAATATTATATGCTTTAGCTATCTAACAGCATTGCAGGTCACCTCTGTTTATGAAGGTCCCATACAGAGTAAGAATCTTCAATTGTGATATTCAAAGAACAAGGCTCTTTGTGTTCTTCTGCACTGCGTCACTTTCTGGTGACCTATTTCAAGTTCTTGCAGTTGCTAACATTTAGCCTGGCAAGTGTAATGCTTACAGAGCTCTTGAAGAGACTCCTGGCTACAGTGGATTGTTGCATCTAGATGGTTGGTGTAATTGGAAGGATGAGAGAGTTCTCTCAGAAATGACCTTGAAAAGTTGGTGAAGAAGAGTGACCGCAGAAAGCATACCCTCTGTGCAATGTTCCTCCAATGTTCCTGGCAGGAAGTCGCTAGGAAGGCTTCTGTAAGAAGTAACGCAAGTGCAATTAATAAATGGCCTACAGGCAACTCACCAAAATCCACTCTGCCTGCTGTTCCATGCTGAAGGGAAAGTAAATGAAGTCCGCTGATATTAGGCACAGAGTCTGAGCAACCTCCCCATTGCAAAAGTGAATAGTATACTGTTGAGATGTGGCAGAGATCATCAACAGCAGCCTGGAAGAAGATGGCGCCAGCATACAACTCTACCACGGGTGACATTCTCTAGATGGTCCATGAAACTGTTTCTTTCATTTTTATGTCTTTTTATTTTAAATGTGGTTCTGATACTGTTGGAGCCTGTATTCTACAGTTTGCGTGATTCGGGTGGATGAGTGATCTGGCACTTGGCTATCTCTTAGAAGGTTCTTGGAGAGAAGTGGCCTCAAGACCAAAAGACCCATGATCAGCTCCATTTCTTGCTGATCTCGCCAATCAAATCGTCAAGGAAGATTGAAAACTTTGAGGCGAGCGATTGTTCAGCGCTGTATACCAGCGTCTCACTCGCTCTGCTGGAGGAAGGTGTCTGCGTATGATGGTCTCTCTCTCTCCATCTCGCTCACTTCTCCAAAGGGAAGGCCCCTGTGTTCAAATGATCTATCTCTCCTCGATGTTGTCGGAGGGAGGTGCTGGAGCAAGGTTTGATCGCCGCTGTTTGTGGACTGGACTCTGTAGTTCACATTATGATGTATTTTCTGGGTTTTGGTTGCTCCCTCTTCTGTTGCTGTTTTTGGGTAACTTTGAATAGCGGTGGCCTGCAAATAATGAACACTGAGCTGAAACTGAATATGCACTCTTCGATGTTGTGTTGGATATTCTGTTTTTATGCTCATTCTTTCTTGTTGCCATTTGCGTGATTTGTTTTATTTGGGGCGGGGAGTTGATGTTCTTGTTACCATCTGCACGATTTTTTTTGCGTGTGAGGGGTGTTAATGGTTTTTTCTCTTTGAGCTGGTTCTGTGGTTTTCTTTGTGGCTGTCTGTTGAGAAGACGAATCTCAGGGTTGTACTGCATACATACTTTGATAATAAATGTACTTTGAATCCTTTTGAATGATCGTAAGGCCTGGAAGCTGAGAATTACCATGACTATGACCTCTGTTGCAAAACTAATCCAGATTATATTTGAGATAACGCAAGGTCATGGATATCAGTAGGGATGGAGAATTAACTTTAATGTAGACAAATTAAATAATAATTTCAGAACTTAAGTGGGTTGATTAGTTATATTTATTTGTCACATGTACATTGATACATACAGTGAAATACACTGTTCAATTTCAAGTTTAATTATCATTCAACCACACATGAATATAGCCAAGCGAAACAGCGCTACTGCAGGGGCAAGGTGTAAAACACTTCACCAACAGCACACAGCACACTGCACATAGCACCTAGACAAACACACATATGGTTACAATTTCAGAAAAACATACAGTCACAAAGAAAAAAAATATAGCCCAAGTGTTTTCTAGTAAGGATACAGTGATTCTGCAAAGGGTTATATATACATATAGCTAACCTTATATACACACACACACACACGTTTTAAAGTGAATGGGCAAAAAAAATGCTGCCATTTGGAGTTTAATGTGGGAAAGTGAGTGACCGTGCATTTGGGCAAGAGGAAAGGCAGATTATTATCCAAAAGGAGCGAGGTGGCAGGATGGGGGAAGTACAGAGGGACCTTGTGCATGAATCACAAAAATCTAGCAGGCAAATCCAATAAGTTAAGAAGGCAAATGACACTTTGACAGCTTCATTGCAAAGGAATTGGAGTTTCCATTGAAGTTTCAGATAGTTTTGTTGCAATAGTATGGCTATTGGTGAGGTCACATCTAGAATACTGCATACAGCTTTGGTTCCTTTACTGAATAAAATGCCATAAAATTGGGTATATCCATTAAATGCCATTAAAGGAGATTTAATTGGCTAATTCCTGCAATGACAGGGTATTCCTACCAAGAGAGGGCCTGTATTCCTTAGCGTTTAGTAAAATGAAGGATGATCCTGACGTGGCTTGACAGGGTAGACACTGGAATGTTTTCATTTGTGGGAGAGTCTCAGACAAGTGGACATAACTACAAGATAAGGGACGAGTCATTTAAAACTGACATGTGCAGAAATTTCTTCCTTCAGAGGGTGGTAATTCCCTGGAAATCTCTGCCTTGGTTAGTGGGGGATCATTAATAGTATTTAAAGCAGAGATGGGTAAATATTGGGTATATCTGGAGGAAGTTGATAGGAATATGATGAGAATAAAATGGGATTAATGTAATGGAAGGGGTGCTTAATGGTTGATAGTTGTATGACCCTGTGGGAGACAGGTTTGGAAGAGACTTGGGTAGACAGAGAGAGTCAGGAATTCTGAGACAGAGGAAATAAACAGAAAGTAATAGTGTAAGGAGAGAGACAAAGGTTAAGAGACAATGGTGTACAAAAAGACAGAGTCAGAGAAGAGGAGAGACGTGCAAAGAGGCAAGATGTGACAAAATTGTGAAAGAGGAGAGGGGTGATAGAGCAACTGGTCCCCACCAAGACTGATTGGGAGGACACTGCACTTTTTCTTTGATACTCTATCCTGCATCCTTCTTTTTCTTTTCTACTGCCTCGATGTGTGTATAGAATGGCCTGTCTGGAGGGCATGAAAACAAAAGCTTTTCACTGTATGTCATTGTATGTGATAGTAATAAATCAGTTACCTTCCTTCCTTTATTTTTACAATCCACTCCCTTCATTCAACCTCCTGTGTTCCTTCCTCCCATATAATTATATACTACAGAAACAGGTACATTGGCCCACCATGCTGACCAAGTAGGCAAATTCTGTCGTCCATTAATTGACCATAGCCTTCTAAACTATGGCAATTCAACAGCAAACTTGCACCTTCCTGCTTCCAAACCCTCCCCCTCTATCACGCACCTTGTACCCTCACTTTCTGTAATGCATCCAGTCTCCCTAATACACACCACCCTTTCTTCCACATCTACCTCACCTTGCTCTCCATCCTGCACCCCCTCGCTTCCATAGCCACATCCCTTCCTCTGTCTCCAGCAGCCTCCTCGTATTTAATTCAGCCTGCACAACCTCTCCTTCCCCTTCACTCTTTGTGCTGCTTTCTCTCCCTTCTCCCTCCCTTCTCTGTACATCAGAATCAGGTTTATTAACATCGACAAGTGTTAATAGCAGCCCAGTTAGCAGCAGCAGTACAATGCAGTATGTGATAATATAGAAATAAATAGATTAAAAATAGTGTAAAAACAGAAATAATATATATTGAAAAAATGTTTTAAAGTGAGGTAGTGTTCATGGGTTCAATGTCCATTTGGGAAATGTATGGCAGAGGGGAAGAAACGGTTTTAGAATCACTGAGTGTGTGCCTTCAGGCTTCTGTATCTCCTTCCTGATGGTAGCAATGAGAAGAGGGCATGTCCTGGGTGATGGGGGACCTTAACAATGGACATCGCCTTTCTGAGACACCGTTCCTTGAAGGTGTCTTGGATGCTATGGAGGCTAGTACCCAAGATGGAACTGACTAATTTTATAACTTTCTGCAGCTTCTTTTGGTCCTCTGCAGTAGCGCCCCCCCCTCCCCCATACCAAACAGTGATGCAACCTGTCAGAATGCTCTCCATGGTACATCTATAGAAGTGTTTGAGTGTTCTAGGTGACAAACTGAATCTCTTCAAACTCCTAATGATATATAGCCACTGTCTTGCCTTCTGTATAACTGCATCGATATGTTGGGACCAGGTTAGATCCTAAGAGATCTTGACACCCAGGAACTTGAAATTGCTCACTCTCACCTCTTCTGATCCCTCTATGAGGATTGGTTCATGTTCCTTCATCTTACCCTTCCTGACTTCCCAAAGATCACAATCAGCTCTTTTCTCTTACAGAATACTGAGTACAAGGTTATTGCTGTAACACCGCTCAACTAGCTGGTGTATATCACCCTGTACGCCCTCTCATCTCCATTTGAGATTCTACAAAAAACGGTTGTATCATCAGCTAATTTATAGATGGTGTCTGAGCTATACCTAGCCACACAGTCATGTGTATGTAGGGAGTAGAGCAGTGGGCTAAGCACACATACCTGAGGTGTGCAGGTGTTGATCATCAGCAAGGAAGAGATATTATCGTCAATCCGCACAGATTGTAGTCTTCCGGTTAAGATGTCAAGGGTACAATTACAGAGGGAGGTACAGTGGCCCAGGTTCTGTAGCTTATCAGTCAGGACTGTGGAAACGATGGTGTTAAACACTGAGCTATAGTCAACGAACAGTATCCTGATATAAGTGTTTGTATCGTCCAGATCAGTGGTCTCCAACCTCTGGGCTGCGGACCGATACTGGGCCGCGAAGCATGCAGGGGTGCAGCGGTAGCCGGGACACACTCAGCGCTTCTTTAAGAAAAAAGCGAAATAAACAAGCTAATTAATTAGGTGCCGCCCGGCACCTAAAAGTTGGCCCAGGTCAGAGGCGATTGCCGATTGCGTAGAACAAGTGAAATTGGCAATCGCTTCTGATCTGGGCCAACATTTACGTGCTGGGCGGCACCTAATTAATTAGCTTGTTTATTTCGGCTTTTTTCTTAAAGAAACACTGGGTGAGTCCCGGCTACCGCTGCACACCTGCATGCTTCACGGCCCGGTATTGGTCTGCGGCCTGAAGGTTAGGGACCATTGGTCCAGATGCTCTAAGGCCATGTGAAGAGCCATTGAGATTGCATCTGCCATAGACCTATTGTGACGAAAGGCAAATTGCAGAAGGTCCAGGTTCTTGCTGAGGTGGTCATTCTAGCCACGACCAACCTTTCAAAGCATTTCATTACAGTGGATGTGAATGCTACTGGGCGATAGTCATTAAGGCAGCTCACACTAGCCGCCTTAGGCACTGGTATAATTGTTGCATTTTTGAAGCAGTTGGGAACTTCTGACTGTAGCAGTGAGAGGTTGTAAATGTCCTTGAATGCTCCTGTCAGTTGGTTTGCACAAGTTTTCCGAGCCTTACCAGGTCCTTCATCAGGGCCTGCTGCCTTGTGTGGGCTCACCCTCCTTAAAGAGAGGTTAACATCAGCCTCCAAGACAGAGATCACAGGGTCACCAGGTATAGCAGAGATCTTCACAGCTGTAGTTATATTCTCCCTTTCAAACTGGGCATAGAAGCCACTGACCTCATCTGGTAGTGAAGCATCGCTGCCAGTCATGCCTTTGGGCTTTGCTTTGTAGGAAGTAATGTCTTGTAAACCCTGCCAGAGTTGACGTGCATCTGATGTCATTTCTAACCTTGCTTGGAATTATTTCTCACTCTTGAAATAGCCCTCCACTATTTTTCTCACATAGATCTAGGTCACCAACACAGATCTAGCCCTCAGCAGATGACGTACCTCCTGGTTCATCCACGGCTTTTGGTTTAGGCAAGTTTTCGTAGGCACACATTCATCCACACAGGTTTTAATGAAATCAGTAACAACTGCAGCATACTGATCCAGAATCAAAGATGAATCCCTGAATACAGTCCAGTCCACCAATTCAAAGCAGTCCTGTAGGCACTCCAGTGCTTCCCTGGTCCATACCTTCTTGGTCCTCACTACTGGTGCTGCCGTCTTCAGTCTCTACCTATACTTAGGGAGTAGAAGTACAAACGGTACATCCAAGTGATCAGACGTTCGGAAGCGTGGGTGTGAAATGGCGCAGTAGGCATTCTTGATGGTGATATAACAGTGGTCCGGTGCGTTGTTTCCTCTACTACAAGTGATTTGTTGATGGTAATTATTTAGTGACCTTTTCAGGCTAGCCTGTTTAAAGTCCCCCAAAATGATGGTGAAGACGTCAGGAAGTGCTGTTTTGTGCATGTTGGTCCCATTGCTCAGTTGATCTAGAAATTATCACAGAAATCTCTCGAGGCAGGTAAAATAGCTGGCACTTAATTACAAGATTTACAGTTCTGGTCAGTAGAACTGGGACTTCACTGACAGATTTGTGTACAAGGAGTTGAGGCATACACTTCCACCTCTGCTTTAGAGAGACTTAACAGTCCTATCCTGATGGTGTATAGTGAACTTGTTACTCTGAATCACTGTGTCTGGTATGGAAGGGGTTAACCAGGACTCTGTGTAACAAAGGATGCACGTGGTCCCAATGTCCCCCTGATACGGTACCTTAGCTCTGAGATCTTTGGTTTTATTTACTAGAGGCTGTATGTTTGCAGAAAGATAGTCAGTACTGGGAGTCTAAAACCCCCTTTCCTTAAGTGCACTTGTACCCCTGACCTGCAGCCACTTTTTCTATGTGGAATTCGGCAAGAAGTATGGCCACAATTGGTATTGTTTCTGTCAGTTTTAAGCAGCGATAGTTTATCCAATCACATTAAGACATCTATTAACTGTACAGGCCTTGGAAGCAGTTGTGATTCTCATCTGTATCAGGTTGAAATGGGAATATTTAATCATATCCATTGACCTGTGCTGCGGGAGCTTGCTGTTGTCAAGTTGCCCCAGAAGGAATAGCATACAGTATCTATCCCTTCTTCCATTTGCACCATCCATGACCCCTTCCTGCTCTATTCTCTTCTCTCCTTCTGCCTCTAGCTCCTTCCTTTCCTCCCGTGTTCCACTGTGCTTCCTCCCTCTCCCTTCTACATCCTTTCCCTTCTTTTTCTTTCCTCTCTCTCCTTTCCTTTCCTCTCCTTCCTTTCTCTCCACTATATCTTCCCTGTCCCTTACACCTTCCCTCTGCCACATCTCCTTCATTCCTCTTGCTCCCATAATCTATTCCTCCACCTTCTCCCTCCCATACTTTTTCCTATCCCACTTCCTCCTGTTCTCTCTTCTCAAGAAATGTGCGCTAAATCCATAGGTTGCCCTCAGTTTTGGTGAGTGGAATATCATGAGAACAAACAGAGCATCAGTAAAATGGCAGAACCAACTCAGGCTAGATAGGCTGGAAGATGATTATTGCACTTTAATCAAAAGGCTTGAGGATCTCTTCATGTGAGGGATGTCAAGACTCCCATGTGAAGAGGTCATTGTGAATTTGAACCATGAAATTTTGATGCTGCAAGTTATGAATGACATTTTCCCTGGGAATTGAAATTGCAATGGCCTCCCAAAACATGTTTCTATAAAGTGCTGCATTAGAGGTAGGAAGGTGGTAAGTTGTTTTGGCTGTGTGAGAGAGTATCTAAAAGGAAATATTCAGGAATGTAATTGCTCTGAGAGCTGACATTGATACAATGGGCAGAATGGTCTCTCCAATGTCAAAAGAGTAGGTGAGGTATCCTGACTACATGCAGAGAATACAATACCAGTATCACCATTCATCTGATGATTCTACTGTAGAGCACATGAATTGTCTTCCAGGATGCATTAGGAAGGGGGCATACAGGTATCCTGATGGTTCAGCATCCAGCTCACTGTTCTTTGTTTTCAGCACTAATCTCAGTAGGGCCCTGTTCCTCACACTCCCTTTACCAGGGCCCTGCTTCCTCTTCTCCCTTCAGTCATTCTGTGTTCTGTTTCTTGCACTCATTTTAAACACACCTGGACCCCATTTTTCAAACTCTCTTTAAAGCTCACTGGGATCTGTTTCCTACACTCCCTTTAAATACATCAGATTCTGGTTCCCATCTTTCTTTTAAATTTACTAGAACTTGTTTCCTTTAGATTAACTAGATTCACTGAAAAACATTTGTACTGTGTAACATCTGAAGAAAAAGTGAATTTAAAGTATGTCGGGGTATTTTAAGTTATTTCTAGATAGCTACTTCATGTGGATGGAAGTATGCTCAGTGGATTCCTGCAGTCATAACATGAAAAGACTATTGATTGGTTTGTCAGAAACAATGTAGGATGATGGGCTGCAATTGCATTCCAGGAAAATCTGCGTGCAGTCATGACATAAAACACAGTCTCAACTCTTCAGCACACCCCATTGCACTTGCTTGAAATCTGACATAAAACCAAAGATGCTGGAATTACTCAGCAATCTAACAGCATTTGTAGAGAGAAATGCAGAGTGTATATCTGAAGTCACTGGCCTCTTTTAAGAAAAGAGAAAATATGAAAATAGGTAAGTTTGATTTTACAGAGTAAAGGGAGGGACTGAGTGAACTAAAGGAAGGACTCTGAGATGGTAGAGATCAAGAGAAGACAGATGACCACAGATTAGTATCAAAGAAGCTGCAAATTGAAGCCATTTCCAGCATTCTCCACTGTTGATGAACACATGGCTCTTCTCTATCTCAATACTATATTCCCTATAGCCCTTGATGCCGTATGTTTCTAGGAATCTATCCGTATGTTTGCTAGTGTATTCAGATTTTTTTTATTTCTTGTTCCACTTCTGACCCAGAGATGTTGAAGTTTTTTCATGGCAGCCAATCTATGTTTCCTTAATTTTCTGCCTTTGTATCAGAAGAGTCGTATAGCATAAAAACAGGCCTTTTAACCCAACTGGTCCAAGATGACCAAGATTCCCATCCAAGGTAGTCCCATTTGCCCACATTTGGCGCATATCCTTCTAAACCTTTCACATTCATTTACCTATCTAAGATCCTCTTAACTGTTGTTAATGCACCTGCCTCAACCACTTCTTCTGGGAAATCATTTCATATCCTAACCACATTCTGGCTGAAAAAGTTGCCCCACAATTTCCAATTAAATTTCTTCCCTCTCACCTTAAAGCTATTCCTTCTAGTTCTTCCAGAACTGGGAATAAGATCATGTACATTCACTCTATGTCCCTCATAATTTTACACACTCTATAGGATCACCCTTCTTTCTCCTACACTCCAACAAAAAAGTCCTAATCTGCTCAACCTTTCTCCATAGCTCAGTCCCCATGTCTTGGCAACGTCTTTGCAAATATGTCAATACTTTTCCAGCTTAATGGCATCTTTCCTATAGCAGGGTGACCAAAACTGAACAAAATACTTTCAGTGTCGAAGCCGGCTGGTGGCACAATGACATCGGTGCCAGACCCGGGAGCGGAGGTTCTCAGGTTCAAAACCAGTCGGGTCTGCTCCCGAGTACGCTTTCCATCCATGCCGGGTTGAGTGTCAAGATCGCAACTCAACCTTGTAAAATAAAGGGGAAATGCTGCGAGAATATCTGTGCGGGGAGTGGTGCGCCACCCAGTCTCTCTCTCTTTCGTTCTGCGCCTTGCAAAAAAGCCATGAAAAAGACATCATCACAGACGCATGCACACGCAGATGCACACGCACACAGACACAGATGCACACGCATACAGACACAGAATTGCACGCACGCAGGCACATGCCAAAAAATATATATATTTTCAGTGTGGCATCACCAACTTCTTGCACAATGCAACATAATATCCCACCTTTTATAGTCAATGCCCTGACTGATGGAGGCAAATGTGCCAAAAGCTATCCTCACTTCTCTATCTACCTGCATTGCCACTTTTGCAGAACCATATACTTGGACTCCTAAATCCCTTTGACCTTCAACACTCCAAGAGGTCCATGGATCACTGTGAAATTCCTACCCCTCATTTGTTTTCCAAAATGTAACATTTCACACTCACAGATTTATTTACCCAGCTGAGTAAGATTACTCTCGAGGGTGAGATTTGGGAGTACTTGGAAGCACATGATAAAAAAGGCTGAAATCAGCATAGTTTCCTTAAGGGGAGATCTCGCCTGACAAATCTAATGGAGGTTTTTGAGGTAGTATCAAGCAAAACAAAAACAAACAAGAGTCTGTGGATGTTGTTTACTGGGATTTCTAGAAGGCCTTTGTCAATCATGAGGCTGCTAAACAAGATGGAAGCCTGTGGTATTACAGGAAAGATGGAGGATTGGCTGACTACCAGAAGGAAAAGAGTGGAAATAAAAGGGATCTTTACTGGTTGGCAGCCAGTGACAGTGGTGTATCTCAGAGGTCAATGTCGGGTCCACTACTTTTTAACATTACATGTTAATGATTTGGACAACAGAATTAATAGCTTTGTATCTAAGTTTGCAGACGATTAAGGACAGGTGGAAGAGCAGGCAGTGTTGCGGAAGCAGGGAATCTGTAGATAGACTTGCACATGTTAAGAGAATGGGCAAAGAAATGGCAGGTGAAGTAGAGCATAGGGAAATGTATGGTCACTCAGTTTGTTAGAAGGAATTCTATTTTCTAAATGGGGAGAGAATTCTAAGTCAAAGGTGCAAAGGGACTTTGGAGACCTAGTGCAGAATTCCTTAAAGGTTGAGTCAATAGTAAGGAAGGCAAATGCAATGTTAGCGTTCATTTCAGGAGGACTGGAACAGAAAAGCAAAGTGGTGATGCTTAGGCTTTATTTGGAGTAAGGCCACATTTGGAGTATTGTGAGCTGTTTCGGGCCTCCCTTTTGGAAAGTATGTGTTGGTGTTCAAGAGGGTCCAGAGGAAGTTTATGAAAATTATTCCGGGCATGTAAAGGTTAATGTATGTGGAGTGTTTGGTAGCTCCAGGCCTGTAGTTGCTAGAGTTTAGAAGATTGGGGGAGGAACCTCACTGAAACCCTATAAATATTGAGTGGATTGGACAGAGTAGACATGGAGAGGACATTTCCAGTACCAAGAAGGCTGATAAGGTAGGGTTGTAAATATATCCTCAGAATAAAAGGATGTCCCTCAAGAATATTATGGGGAGGAACTTATTTAGCCAGAGAGTGGTGAATCTGTGCAATTCATTACAACAGATGGCTGTGGAGGCCAAGTTATTGGGTGAATTTAAAGCAGAGATTGATACATTCATGATTGGTAAGGTTATAGGGGGGAGGCAGAATAGGTTGGGGAAGAACAATAATCAGCCATGATTGAATGGCGGAGGAGACTTGATAGGCCAAATGCCTGATTCTGCTGCTTGATCCTATGGTCTCTGTAAAACTTGATAGTTATCTTCACTGTCAACGATACCATCTATTTTGGTGACATCTACAAATTTACTGATTATGTCTTTTACATTCTCATCTGAATCATTGCTATAGATTACAAATGGCTGTGGGACTATCACTGAGCCCTGGGGAACCCCACCAGAAATAGGCCTTCAGTCCAAACTATAACCTTCCACCATCACCTTCTGCTTTCTACTATCAAGCTAATTCTGTATCCAGTTCGCCTGATCTCCCTGGATTCCACTTTACAAAGCAGCCAGCTACACAGAACCTTATTCAAGGCCATCTCTGTTTTAAATGGGTGCCTCGCTATCCTGAGGCTGTGCGCTCTTATCCTAGACTCCCCCACCATGGGTAACATTTTTTCCACATCCACGCTATCTAGGCCTTCAACATTCAGAAGGTTTCATTAAGGTACCCCCCCCCCCCCGCATCTTTCTAAATTCCAGCGAGCACAGACCCAGATCTGTCAAATGATCCTCGTATGGTAACTCTTTCATTCCCAGAATCATCCTTGTGAACCTCCTCGGAAGCCTCTCCAATTGTAGCCCATCTTTTCTTAGATAAGGAGCCCAAAACTGTTCACAATATCATCCAGATCATTGATTTAGATGACAAACAAAAACAGACTCAGCAGCGATCCCTGCAGCACACCACTAGTCACAGACTTCCAGTCAGAGAGGCAACCATCTACTACCACTTCCCTTGCGAAGCCAATGCCTAATCCAGTTTACCTCATCTTGAATGCCAAGCATCTGTAACTTCTGGGTCAACCTTCCATATGAGATCTTGTTGAAGGCCTTGCTGAAGTCTGTGTAGACAATATCCACTGCCTTGCCTTCATCAACTTTCCTGGTAACTTTCTCAAAAGCTGTATAAGATGCATCAGACACGATCTATCATGCATAAAGCCATGTTGGCTATCCCTTATCAGTCCCTGTCTTTCCAATCACTGAATTTCTTTGTGCTTCATGTGGGACTCTAACCTGGCCCATGGCAGCATCTTGTGTGGGACTCCAACGCAGACCACAACAAACTTGTCTGTTTTTTAAGCCTGCAGCTTTCATATGTTGGTGACTAAAATGACATACCTTGACTATTCCACACAGAATGGAATTTGCATTCCAGCAGCAGATTCAGTCCCTTGCTCAAATATGAGAATTTAAGACCGATTGGCTATTGGTGCGAGATTCTTTTCTCCCGTGTAATGAAGCCAAGGGTTAGCCATCTCGGTGGAACCTCCAAGTAACTGTTGAAGTAACTTTTGTCGCCAATAATAAAATAAAATAACTGAAATAATTGTGCCTGGAACACACACACTCGTGTGACACAAGCATTCTTTTATTTTACAGGTGCACAAGGAGAACTGCACGAGCTTGTCACCCACACTGTTTTGATGTCTGAACAGAAAAGAATTGGCTTATCAATTATGGATATTGATCATTGTAAATTGTATACGTTTGAATTCCTTACTCGCAAGATCAATCACCATTCATAATAGAGCTGTTGAAGAGAGTAGGTGAAAACAGAGGTGCTAAAGTGAATTGAAATTTCAGGCAGTCAGCTGATGATAATTTGAAGTTCATAAAGGCAATAGAGCCTTAGTTGTTGGGGTTATTTCACATCTTTCTGTTATCTTGTCTGTCTCAGGCACCCCCTATTATGTAAAGGGAAGCAATATTTTAGGATGTCCTTTCTGGAAAAGTCTCACTACAGAGACCTTATTCATCTGGCTTGATCACTGCCGGAGTCCAGCACATCTTTAGTAAGTAGGGGTGTCTCCAGAGATCTCACTTGACTACAACTGTCTCAAGCTATCATTGTCTTATTGCAACGTCCACAATAATCCTATATCCCCTATATCCTGCTGAGGATTTACTTGATCCCATCTGCATGCATCTGAGCCGTGTTTTCTTTTTCTTGACTGCAGCCTCAATATCCCCCAATGCCCAGAGTTGCCCACTCCTGCCAGTCTTGCCCTTCACAGTAACAGCAACGTGCAGATTTTGAACTCTCAATATTTCAATTTAAAAGCCTCTCACTTGAGATGTCCCTTTTCCTGTAGGCAATCTACTACAATCAACTTTTGCAAGTTCCTAATACTGTCAAAATTTGCCTTGCCTAAATCTAGAACGTTTGGGCCAGATTTGCATCTTTCTCTGACAAATTTAAAACTAGAAAAGCTGGTCACTGGTCTCAACGTGCTCCCCTGATGACACTTCAGTCACTTGTCCTCCTCTGTTTCTCAAGAGTAGGTCATACTTTCCTTCTCCCTTATAGGGCCTTGGCAATGTATTGCATGAGGAAACTTTCCTGAACACTACGGCAATCCCAGTCTAAATAAGGAAAGTTAAAACCCCCTCCTATGACAATGATATTATTCTTGTAATTTTCTGCATTCTCCCTATATATTTGCTTCTCTAATTCTTGTTTACTATCAGGAGGTCTTTGGCACAAACCTAACAAGGTGATTACTCCCTTCTTATTTCTCAGTTCCACCCTTAAAGCCTCAGTGCATGATCCCTCAATAATTTCATCTTGAACTATTACCATGATGATCCCCTTAATTAAATACAACTCCTTTTCTCACTTTCCTCCATCTCTAACCTACCTATAGCAACTCTACCTTGAAATATTTACCTACTCCTAATCGAGTACTTTTGCTGCCCGTTGTCCCTCCTTGAACCAGGTATAATGTCTCAGTCCAACATAGCGATCCATGCCTAAATTCATCTGTCAAGTCCCTTGCGTTGAAATAATTGCAATTTAATCCAACAGCCTTTCCTCACTGCATGCCATGTTGCTGCCTGTCTTGTCTACTGACCTTACTTTCATTGAATTCTATCTCAACTTCCAGCCTCACTCATGGGGATGGCTTTGGATCCCATTCCCATGCCAATCGAGTTTAAACCCTCCCTAATAGTATCGGCAAGTATGCTTGCCAGGATAATGCTTCCCCTGCCCCCAGTACAGATGCAACCCATCCCTCTTGAACAGGTCACCTTTGTCCCAGAATGAGATTCCAAAGGTCCACAAACCTGAATCTCTTCATCTGCACCAACTCTTCAGCCACGCATTCATCTGCCATCCTCTTACATTTCCTTATGCTTATCCTCATTGGCTTGTAGCACAGGGAGTAATCCAGAGGTAACTTAAGGCCCTGTTCTTGAACTTTTCTAACTCCCTGTATTCACTCATCCCTTTTCCTACCCACATACACAATAGCTGCTCACCCTCCACCTTGAGAATGTATTGCAACCACTGAAGAGACATCCTTGAATCTGGCACCTTTGATGCAAAACACCATCCTGGAGTCCTTTTTATCGAAACAGAACCTCCTGTCATCCCTGTAGCTATCAAGTTTCCTATCACAATACTTCTTTCTGCCTTCACCCTTCTGTACTGAGCCACAGAAACAGAACTTGCTGCTACTGCTGCTTTATCTTGAATAGTCATCTACCCCTTTTCCAACAGTATCCAAAATGGTATACTTATTCACAAGGGGAACGCCCACAATGGATCCCTGCACAATATTTCTAACTGCTCCCTGCATCCTCACTGGCCACTTTCATGAAACTCTGAACTATAATGCTCCCAGCATCCTGGATCATCTCTGAACTCTGGAGTTACTTTTTGCATTTCAGTCCCTGCTCAGTTCTGATTTAACTCCAATTTTCTGCCCCCATTGTTGCTTCATGACTTTCTAGGCTTTTCTTCTTTAATAAAACATAGGCTACTATAGCACAGAAACAGGCACTTCGGCTCACAACGTTGTACTGATCTAAATAAATTAGTAAGACTTAGTAGTAGAATTAGGACACTTGGCTCATCAAGTCTACTCCTCGATTTGATCATGACTGATTAATCAAATGCCCTACCATTGCGGGGGAATTCAGCCAGGCCAGCTGGAAGAAGTCTCTGAACAACTGGCACCAACATATCACCTGTGGAACCCGAGGAACCATCACACCTGATCACTGTTATACAACCATCAAGGACACTTCCTGTGCCATCCCACACCCGCAATTTGGAAAGTCTGTCACTTGGCTGTACTTGCTAAAGGTCGCAGCACCAGTGGTGAGGACCAGGAAGGTATGGTGAAGGGAGGCAGAGGTGCAGTTACAGGACTGTCTTAGGTCGGTGGACTGGACAATATTCAGAGATTTATCTTTGAATCTGAATGAAAACACTTTCACCGTCTTCATCAAGACCTGTGTAGGTGAGTGTTTGCCCTTGAGAACATACTGGACATACCCAAACCAAAAGCCCTGGGTGAACCTGGACATTTGAAGTCCGCTGAGGGTTAGATCCATGGCATTCAAGACCCGTGATCCAAAACTATACGGAAAGTCCAGGTGTGACCTATGGAAGGCTATTTTAAGAGTGAAAAAACAATTCTGATTGAACTTAGAGAGGGAATTCCATGCACGTCAGCTCTGCAGACCATCATTTCCTACAAGGTGAAACGGGAAGCAGGAGGAGAAGATGGCGGCACGATGCAGCGCGTGCAGCTCTCCGGTGCAATATTATCGTATTTGTAAGTAGGATGCTGTGCACAATTCTGATTTGATGGAGACAGACATGAGAAGGCACAGAGGAACATCTGGAGAAATTTCTGAAATGCCCGGTTCGCTGCCGCTGCTACTGTGCGATCGAGAATCTCCGGAGGGAAGGCCCCAAAATCCCCAGCGTTGCCTGTTGCTGGCGACCGAGGCTGGGGTCGAAGCGTTCGGCAGAGATGGTGCTCAGTACTTGGTGTCGGAGGGCTGATCGGCGCTAGAAGTTTTCGGACGACTCAGAGTCGAACTGTGGTCGGGCATGGCACGGAGAGTTTTCTTCCTGCTCTGTCTATGTGAGATGTGGGACTTATGAGAGACTTTGAACTTTTTACTGTGCCATGGACTGTTCTTCATCAAGTTATGGTATTGTTGCATTGTTGTAACTATATGTTATAATTATGTGGTTTTTGTTAGTTTTTCAGTCTTGGTCTGTCCTGTGTTTCTGTGATATCACACGGAGGAATATTGTATCATTTCTTAATGCATGCCTGACTAAATGACAATAAAAGAGGACTGCGTGTCCTCATAATCTAATCTAATCTAATCTAATCTAACATCATAAATGGCTGTGATGTTTTATGCACACTTTGAAATGGAGAATAAAACTACACCTGTGCGAATCTCTGCAGCACCTGGTGATCCTGTAATCTCTGCTTCAGAGACCGACAACAGGACACCTTTCATGAGGGTGAATCCTCACAAGGCGTTAGGCCCTGATGATATACCTGGCAGGGCACTGAAAATCTATGCCAACCAACTAGCTGGAGTATTCTAGGACTTCTTCAATCTCTCGCTGCTGCAGATGAGGTTCCCACCTGCTTCAAAAGGGAGAAAATCATATGTGTCCAAGAAGAGCAGGGTGAGTTATCTCAACGAATTTTGCCCAGTTGCACTCACATCTACTGTGATAAAGTGCTTTGAAAAGTTGGTCATGGCCAGAATCAACTCCTGCAGAAGCAAGGACCTGGACTGGCTTCAATTTGCCTTTCACCACAATAGGTCTACAGTGGATGCAATCTCACTGGCTCTCCACTCGGCCTTGGTGAGTGTGCCTGGACAATAGAAATACCTGTATCAGACTGCTGGTTATTGATTACAGCTCAATGTTCAACACCATCATCCCCTAAGTACTAATCAACCAACTCCAAAATCTGGGCTTCCGTACCTACCTCTGCAACTGAATCATTAACTTCCTCATCAAGAGATGACAGTCAGTGCAAATTGGAAATAATATCTCTTCCTCACTGATAATTCACACTGGTGTACCTCAAGGATGTAGCCAACTGCTTTATTCTCTCTACATCCATGACTATATGGATAGGCACAACTGTTGTTGGCAGAATTTCAGATGGCGATGAGGAGGCATACAGGAGTGAGATAGATCAGCTGGTTAGGTGGTGTCACAACAACAACCTTGTACTCAACATCAGTAAGACCAAGGAATTGATTATGGATTTCAGGAAGTGGAAGTCAAGGGAACACACTCCAGTCGAGGAATCAACAGTGGAAAGGGTGAGCAGTTTCAAGTTCCTGGGTTCAAAGTTCAAAGTACATTTATTATTAAGGAATGTATAAATTATACAATCTTGAGATTTGTTTGCTTGCAGGCAGCCGCAAAGCAAGAAACCGGAAAGAACCCAATAAAAAAAAATAAAGACCTACACCCTATGCGCAAAGGGAAAAAACATAAATCATGCCAACAATAGAAGCAAGCAACAACATTCTGAACCAAAACTGGTCCTTAGATCTAAACCCCGGAGTAGCCCAGAGTAGACCTAAGCTTCGGTATCAGTCCATCATCTTAGCGGGCACCAAGCACAGGAGCTGTCACCATCTCTAAAGATTTATCCCGGGCTCAGCATATTGATGCAATTGCAAAGAAGGCACAACAGCTGCCTATAGTTCATTAGGAGCTTGAGGAGATTTGGTATGTCACCAAAGACTCCTGTAAATTTCTACAGATATACTATGGAGATCATTCTAACTGGTTGCATCACCATCTAGTACGGAGGGGCCACTGCACAGAATCGAAAAAGTTGCAGACAGTTGCAGATTCAGCCAGTTCCTTCATGGGTATTAGACTCCCCAGCATCAAGGACATCTTCTAAAGGCGATGCCTGAAAAAAGATGACATCCATCATTAAGGACCCCCTCACCCAGGACGTGCCCTCATTGCTATCTTCAAGGAGAAGGTACAGGTGTCTGAACACACACACACACACACACACACACACACACACACACACTCTCAACTTTTTAGGAGCAGCTTCTTCCCCACTGCCATCGGATTTCTCAATGGACAATGAGCCCATATATACTTCCTCACTTTTTTTTCATTTTTCTTTATATACAGTGGATTCCGGTTACTTGAGCCACTGGTTAATCAGGCAGCCGCCTACTTGGTACAACTGTTAAAGAACAAAAATTAACTGAGAAAATAGATGGAATTCCCCTTGTTTACTTAGGACAATATGCCACTGAATTGGGGCAGGAGATTTGCGGAACTGGTTCTAACTAGTGTTAGTCGCGTACACTCTTGTGGCTATAAGGCGTTACACTGTACTTAGAGTGAACAGTTTTTAAATAGTGTCAGCTGTATGTGTTTGTGTTCAAAAAGCAGTGATTTTTGTCATTGATAGTTGGTGAGAAATAAGCAGCCATTCAGTTCTGAACTGTTTTGCCCACTGCAGTTTCAAGCATTAAGGCATGGAGATGCTAGAAATATCCACTAGTAAAAATGAAACAATTTCACTACTTCAACAAGTTAGGAACTACAAAGAATTTGAAGGTATTGATAAATCATCTTGTATGTTGCGATGAAAGTGAAAATTTGGAGGATGCAATCGTCGATAGCATTGTATTGCAATGTACTGCTGCCACAAAACAACATATATAGAAACATCCAGAGTCTGTCTGTAAGAGCCATTTGATTAAATAATCATGATTTTGGATCTCCTAAGTCTTTGCTAAGTCTTTCAGCATTTCACACAAAAGTTAACCTGAGAGCCCAGATTCTGCAACTCTCAAAACAGCCAGCTTTACTAACCTATTTCCCTGAAATTTTGCTTTTTAAATCTCCTTTCTTTATCTGCACTGAGATCCGCATCTTGTGAACTCAAATATAGTATTAGAGGTCTGATTACCTTAATTTACCTGTGGAATTCAAGTCCACAATCATTTTCAGCTTCTTAGCTTTAACATCCTTCCAGGTTGCAGCCGCTGATCTTTGCTACGTCTTACGGATTGCTACTCACAGTTGAATTTGGTAAAGTCACCCAAGTTCCATAGTCAAGCAGACTTTTTCTTCACAGAGCAAATTGTGTCCACAATTTGCTTTGAAGGCTTTCCAGAAAGACAAAGCATTTATCAACCATACTAATTTAACTCACTTATTATAGAGACCATACTGGTAAAGTTTTGTCAGAAACACAAAATACTCTGCAGATGCTGGGTCAAAGCAACACACACAACACACTGGAGGAACTCAGCAGGTCGGGCAGCATCCATGGAAACGAAAAGTCAACATTTCAGGCCAAGACCCTTCATCAGGACTGAAGAGGGAGGGGGCAGGGGGCCTGTAAAGAAGGTGGGGGCAGGGTGGGCAAGAGAAGGCTGGTAGGTGCCAGGAGAAAAACCAGTAAGGGGGAAGATCAAGGGGTGGGGGAGGGGAAGCAGGGAGGGGATAGGCAGGAAAGGTGAAGAAAGAATCGGGGAAAGCACAATGGGTAGTAGAAGGAGGCGGAACCATAAGGGAGGTGATAGGCAGCTGGAGGAGGGGGCAGAGTGAAACTGGGGCGGGGGAAGGGAGGGGGAGGGAATTACCAGAAGTTGGAGAATTCAATGTTCATGCCAAGGGGTTGGAGACTACCCGGACGGTATATGAGGTGTTGCTCCTCCAACCTGAGTTTGGCATCATCTTGGTAGTACAGGGGGCCATGTATAGACATATCCGAATGGGAATGTGAAGCAGGGTTGAAGTGGGTGGCAACTGGGAGATCCTGTCTGTTGTGGCGGACGGAGTGTTTTGTCAGAAATTCTTGGCTAGTAGCACTGGACAGTTTGCATTGCTCCTCACACAAAAAGACATATGCCTTTGGGGGAACAATTCCTCACCAGCTTGTTCAGGTTTTTCTGACTTTGAGAACATTCTTATACCATCATTATGTTTTGTTAATCAGCATCCCTCTTCAAAAGTTGGAAGAGATCTGCTTGCATTGTAACATGTCCCATTAGCAACTACTGCCAAGGTCATACTCTTGGCTAAATTCTGTTACTGAGAATTTGCAATAAATCAAGATAGTAAAGCTTGTTGAAATAGTTGAATTTAAAAGCGTAAACACGAGGAATTCTGCAGATGCTGGAAATTCAAGCAACACACATCAAAGTTGCTGCCTGGCCTGCTGTGTTCACCAGCAACTTTGATGTGTGTTGCTTAAAATAGTTGAAACTGACACAGCTGCAGCATCACAGAGATGAACCCAACTGCACTCTTTATGGTACTTCAAAAATACTTTGACGACAGACCCGTTTTAACATCATTAAAATGTAATAAAGCAATTTTTCAACTACAATCTCACAGAAGATTATGATTTCAAGTCATACTTCAGAAACACAAGTATAAAACTCAGGTTGACTATCATGTCTGAGTGAATGCTGCGCAGTTAGGAATTCAAACTTTTAGGTGAGACATTCACAAATGTCCTGTTTGTTATCAGGAGACTGCAAAACATTCCACGGCAATATACAAAGAATTACAGAGGTGTCTGTGTAGTACTGCAGCTAATCATTACCTTAGAATCAACTTAATTAACATTTTTTCTCAGTTATGATCTACTTGATTGTTTTTTATGAGCCCTGTTTAACACAAATTGGGCATCATGCACCTGTGTTAATTCAGTAAACTGCTTCTGGCACTTCAGGAAAATGCACCTTTCCTTCTGACCATAATTGATTAATTTATACTAGCAGATCACAGGGCAAAAGCAGACTAACTAGGCAAAATGGATTGGTCATTTGTGCAACTGTGTTCTTGATAAAAGATGCCTTTTTTTTTCCTTATAGGCTTTTTAGTGCTATTTTAGAGCAAGCAACCAAAACAGAGGGAATTAACCCAATTGGAGGTAAAGCTGCTGGATTTGATGTCAAAGCTCTAAGGGCATTCAGAGTCCTACGACCGTTACGCCTTGTGTCAGGGGTTCCTAGTAAGTATCTCAATAAGGTAGAGTTACAAAATATAGGATTCAAGTCTGTGTTATTTGAATTTCATTGTCTTTTTATCTACATCTGTAAAGTAAATCTAATTCTTTGAATAAGAACAAAATTCAGGAACTTTAACTGGGTATGAGTTTAAAGAATATGCATCAATCTTCTCCAGTAAACGGTTTGAGAACCAGTACCTCATTTACATCAGATTGGCAAACTGCTAAATAAGTGAGTCAGTCTACCCACGTTTCAGCTAGTAGTGCAATGAAAATTCAGAGACCTATTTAAAATGTGTTTCTATTAAACCACTGGCAGAATAATCTGTGAACTCTGAAATGTCCCAAGGCTAGTTCAAGTTGCACTCTCCTCTGGAAGGTCTTTCTGATAGATAAATGTGATTAAGGAGAGGTAAATTTTGTTCCAACAAATAAGATTCCCAATAGATTACCACTGCAGAGAGCCGGCAAAAAGTGGTCATTTTGATAAGTAGCATACCTAAAACCTAGATTCAAAATAAGAATTACTTAGATGAGCAGAACCTTTTGTTTTGTTGTCTGATAATCCTTACATTCCTTAATGTACAGTTTTCCCCCGAAACCATGATCTTCGCAAGGGTGTACTTTTTTCATTCAAAGTAAAAATGGGAGATGGGGAAAGGAACATTGAACTCTTTCAGCCTGTTTTACCATTCAGTGAGAAGAAGGCTGATCACCCTTTTAACCGTATCCATACATCTTACTTTCCCATCCCTTAACACCCTTGAATATCAAAAATCTATAGGTTTGAGGTTTATAGTATTAATTAAGCTAATAGTAGCTACTTTTTGTTTTCCTCTGTATGAAGAAATCTCCTATCCTCTCATGAATGTATTTCTCCTACATCAATGTTTCATTGTCCAAAACACCTGAATTAGCAATAGAATTGCCATTTTGTACATTCTCTCTCTATATATTGGTATAAATATTTACATTGGTTTTAATACCAATATGCCAGTATCCCAATATCCTTTCAGTTGCTGTAGGGTTACCAGTCTGGCAAAATAACAAAACTCATCGCTGACTTCAAAGAAAATCTCTGTGGTGAGACTCCACTTTTATCTACCATTGATACTCTGGAATCACTCAAGTCACATTAAAGATGCCTCACTGACACAAAATCAGAAAAGAAGAAGAACAATATCTAGCCAATTTAAAAAAAAACATTTCACAAAGTGCTAAAAAAGATTAAAATCTTTGCATGCCATTTAAACAGAAGCTGAAATATCATAAAGATTTATTTTATTTTAATGCTCCTCATTTTTTATGTGAAGGGAGTACAGTGTGTACACAGTATGTATAACTAGCTTGTTAGTATGCCATTAAAATTACAGCACTTGTAATAAAGTGCAACACTTTTAGGGTATTGGATAGTGAGACTAGTTTATTAATTGCTGAAATTTCTTGCAATCATAAGTTTCCTTTTGATTTGATCGAAGAGGGCTGCAAACAACACAAGTTGTCTATTCACAGATAAGACTTTAGGGATATGCATACATACAAACTTTGAGACCTCTGTCAATCAAACAAAGTAACACTGGCAAACACCAGTAGTGTTGATATCATTATTGCTGTAAGAACCAGGGTATTTTTCTTACACTAATATTTTAAGTTCCCAGTGTTCCTAACTTTTTGCATTTTAAACAATGCTCAAATTCTTTTGTGCCTTTGGAGTAATATGTGTTCATTTTATTTTTTTTAACCAATTTCTATTTTATGCACAAAATAAGGTTCTTCCTTGCTATCTATACTTCAGAGGTGGAAGTCTTGTAGGCTTTCTAATCATTTTTATTGGTCAGTTATTCTTCACTTGACATCATTTGTGCCACTATTACCTCTACCCATCTGGCTCTAGTACAATTTTATGTTAAAGGCAGTACTAAAGCACTGTGTAAATACCTTTAAATGAAACCTTAGCACTTCTGTGAATAACACACACAAATTGCTGGAGGAACTCTGCAGACTAGGCAGATTCTATGGGGGGGCGGGGAAGTACAGGGTTTGTTTCGGGCTGAGACCCTTCGGCAGGACTGGATGAAAAAGGATGAGGAATAGATTTAAAAGGTGGGGAAGGGGAGAGAGAAGCACAAAGTGATAGGTGAAACCAGGAGGGAGAGGGTTGAAGTAAATAGCTGAAAAGTTGATTGGAGAAAGAGGTGCAGAGCTGGATAGGTGAGGATAGAAGGTCATGGAAGAAAGAAAAAGGGTGAGGAGCACTGGAGGGAGGCGATGGGCAGACAAGGAGATAAGGTGAGAGAAGGAAAAGGGGATGGGGAATGGTGAAGGAGAAGGCAGGGGAGGGGGCCATTACCGGAAGTCAAGAAATCAATGTTCATGCCATCAGGTTGGAGGCTACGCAGATGGAATACAAGGTGCAGTTCCTCCAACCTGAGTGTGGCCTCATTGTGACAGAAGAGGAGGCAATGGATTGACATAATCGGCATGGAAATGGGAAATGGGAAATGGAATTAAAATGGGTGGTCACTGGGAGATCTTGCTTCTGGTGGACAGAGAGTAGTGCTCAGCGAAACGGTCTCCCAATCTACGTTGGGGTTCACTGATATACAGGAGGCTGCAATAGACACGGTGTACGACCTCAACAGACTCACAAGTAAAGTGTCGCCTCACCAGGAAAGACAGTTTTCGGATCCTGAATAGTAGTGAGGGAGGTGTAGGGAAGGTGTAGCACTAGTTCCATTTGCAAGGATAAATGCCAGGGGGGAGATCAGTGGCGAGGGACGAATGGACAAGGGAGTCATGTAGGGAGTCATGTAGGGAGCGATCCCTGCGGAAAGTGGAGGGGGAAGGGAAAGATGTGCTTGGTGGTGGAATCACAGTGGAGATGGCGGAGGTTGCGGAGGCTGATGGGGTGGTAGGTGTGGACAAGAGGAGCCCTATCCCTGGTAGGATGGTGGGAGGATGGTCTAAGAGCAGACGTACATGAAATTGAAGAAACGTGATTAAGGGCAGTGCTGATGGAGGAAGGGAAACCCCTTTCTTTGAAGAAGGAGGATATCTCCTTTGTTCTAGAATGAAAAGCCTCATCCTGAGAGCAGCTGCAGCAAAGTCAGAGGAATTGAGAGGAGGAATCGTGTTTTTACAAGTAACATGGTGGGAAGAGGTATAGACCAGGTAGCTCTGAGAGTCCATGAGTTTATAATAGACATTAGTAGATAAGCTGTCTCCAGAGATAGAGACAGTAAGATTGAGAAAGGGAATGAAGCTATCGGAAATGGACCAGGTAAATCTGAGGACAGGGTGGAGGTTGGAGGCAATTCTGTGAAAACTTCTTTAAACTGACCCAGAGGTACTCTACTGCAATAAATGAAGTCTGGTTCGTTATCTGTTATCAATATTCCCATCAGTAAAGTGTTTGAAAAATGGCCTCCTAGATTGTAATGAATAAAGAGAGATCGCTACTAAAAGAGGAAAAAAACAAATGAGTGAAGCTGTAAATTTGTTCACTTCCTGGTGTGATAGAAATTTATTCCATGTACTCAGTTGCTCTGAATTAATTTCCAGTCAGCTGATTCAATGATTAAATTGGAGTAAGTTGCCGTTATCCATGACCCGTGTAGGTTTAAATTAAATGCCCACACATGAGGTCAACCAAATGGACACTAATTAATAGCTTGTTTGTATCTCAGTACATTATAAAATCATCACTGCTTGAAGTTTATTTAAATGCCTTGATTATTTTCTGTTTTTTTCTTGTAATCCATTTAAAAAAAAAAGCACACGATTTCTGAATCATTGCTGGGACAAATGTAAGGATGGCTTAATTGCTTACCATTATATTTCAGGTAATGTGGCTCTGTTGTTGACGATTTATTAATTTGTGTCAGGTTATCTCCTGGGAGAATTGCCCCTTCAGCTTTTACTTCTATGTATTCATAGTCTTTCAGTGTTGATTTGGTTGGAAAAACCTCATTTAAAAAAGGTCTTGAGCAAAAACAAAAATATTATTTACTGTTGTGTGCTATGAATTACATTGTGGTTACCATTCTTCATCACCCTGCAATTGTGATTTTCTTTAAATTGGTACAGTATGAATGTTATCATTGCTGCATTGCCAGATGGGTATCTGATTCTGCACAAGTCATAAATGGTAAACAGATTAAACATTTTTTCCTATTTACAAGAGCAATTTAGAAAAAGGTGATTTTTTTCCTAAACTTTAGATTAAGCACATATAGATTTATCTAGTTAAATTTCCATTAATGCTTTGTGTGTGTTTAATAATGTGCAACGTAGGTATGTGTAACTTGCCTAATGACAGATTCTTCTGAAGTGAACAAAAAATTGGCAAATGGCTTCTGCTTATATTGCGCCTTTTACACAGCAAAATTGTCCAAAGATATATCACAGGTAATTAATAAACAAACAAATTGTTGCAGAGCCATTTAATGGAATATTACACCAGGTGGCCAAAAGAGGAGAGAGTGGCAGAGATGCTTTCAAAGCATAGGGCTTAGACAGTAGATGAATTTCAAAACTAGGGTAAGAATTTTTAAAAGTAAGGACAATGACAAAAGAGTAAAAGTTAATATAAAAGTGGAGCTTTCAAAAAATGCTCGACTAAACATTGCATTGCTGGATTTTTATTTTCTGTGAATTATGCAGTCTGTATTTATCTATGTATGGATTTATAAATTAAGATACAGCATGGAATAGGCCCTTCGAACCCTGCCACCCAACAACCCTTGATTTAACCCTAGCCTAATTGGGACAATTTACAATGACCAATTTACCTACGAAATGGTACAGCTTTGGACTGTGGGAAGGAAGCAGAGCATCCCGAGGAAATTCACAGGGAGAACGTGCTAACTCCTTGTAGACAACAGTGGAAAGTGGAAATTAAACATTACTCTTTTGACAGAGTGAGAAGTAAGTTACCAACATTTTCTTCTACTCAATGAAGCACGATTACTGGTGATAGGCCAGCTAAAGAGAATTTACAAATGGGCTGTTGGCTATAAATTCTACTCAGCTGTACAGTTTTTGTTTGAGGTATTTGGGAATTTTATCTAAAAATTAATCCTGTTTGTAAAAATATGATTTTGTGTACCGTATACTGACAAAATCTGTGCCGTTGATGAATCAAAGGTGGTGATTAGTCAGCATATAGGAGGGAGATTGAAAACCTGGCTGAATGGTGCCACAATAAAAAGTTCTCACCCAATGTTAGTAAGGAGCTGATTATTGACTTCAGGAGGAGGAAATCAGACGTCCATGAGCCAGTCCTCATCAAGGGGGTCAGAGGAGGAGATGGTCAGCAACTTTAAATTGCTCAGTATTATCATTTCAGCAGATCTGTCCTGGTGCAATTATGAAGAAAGCACGGCAGCACCTCTACTTAGGAGTTTGCGAAGATTTTGCATGACATCTAAAACTTTGACAAACTTCTGTAGGTCTGCAATGGAGAGTATATTGACTACTTGCATCATGACCTGGTATGGAAACACCAATGTCCTTGAATGGAAAGTCCTACAAAAAAGTAGTGGATACAGCCTAGTCTATCATAGGTCAAAACCTTCCCCACCGCTGAGCACGTCTACATGGAGTGTTGTTGCAGGAAAGCAGCATCCATCATCAAGGATGTCCACCACCCAGGTTATGCTCTCTTCTCACTGCTGCCATCAGGAAGAAGGTACAGGAGCCTCAGGACTCTCACCACCAGGTTCAGGAACAATTATCACCCCTCAACCATCAGGCTCTTCAACCAAAGGGGATAACTTCATTTGTCCCACTGCTGAACTGTTCCCGTAACCAATGGAGTCATTTTCAGTGTCGCTTCATCTCGTGTTCACAATATTTATCGCTTGCTTGCTTGCTTATTTATTTATTTATTTAGTATTTGCACAGTTCGTTGTCTCTTGCACATTGGTTGTTTGTCCATCCTATTGAGTGCAGTTATTTCATAGATTCTATTATTTCTTGGATCTACTGTATATGCCCAAAGGAAACACAGCTCAAGGTCGTATATGGTGACATATACAGTATGTACTTTGATAATAAATTTACCCTGTACTTCATAAATGCAAGGTACCAGATATCTACTTATAATACTTAGAAGGCTCAGAGACCCCAGTCTAAACTTGCTTACATCCCTAGTCCACAATCACTTCATACATCAAAGTAATCCCTCTAACATGAAGTCTAACAGGAGGCGGATCAAATGGCCTGCAGCTAACATAACTTCACTGTGGAAGCAGTTTGATGAAGATGTTAACCAAATTCTGGAGGCAACGGCGAAGAGAGGGGTTGATAGGAAGCTGCAAGCCATGACAACAATTATTGTTAGTATCGCAGCTGAACGGTTCGGAGAAGAGGAGAAGGAAGGCTCCAAGACATCTTACTCGAAGAACCAAAGAGCATCGAGGATCCACAACATCAGGCAGAAGATGAAAGCGCTGAAGTCCCAATACAAGGAGGCAGGAGAAGAGGAGCGCATTGGCTTGGCCCAGCTGATGTGCATACTACGAAAGAAGATCAGGGTCCTCCGCCGGGCAGAGTGCCATTGGAGGCGGCGTCGTGAAAGGGCTCGAAAACGTGCTGCCTTTATTGCCAACCCCTTCAAGTTCACCAAAGAGTTGCTGGGGGAGAAGCACAGTGGGAAACTGGCCTGTTCGCAGGAACACGTAGACCAACATCTGAAGAAGATATATAATGATCCTGAAAGAGAGCAGGAATTGGGAGAGTGCGACATCCTAATAGACCCACCTGAACCGGATGTGCAGTTCAACATGTCAGAGCTGCAACTAAAGGAAGTCAGAGAGGTCATCCGCAAAGCAAGGGCAAGCTCGGCTCCAGGACCAAGCAACACCTCATACAAAGTGTACAAGAACTGCCCCAAACTCCTGCTATGTCTGTGGAAGATCCTGAGAATCTTCTGGAGAAGGGGGAAGATCCCAGAACAGTGGAGAGTGGCTGAAGGGGTGTGGATCCCGAAGGAGGAAGATGCCGCCCAGATAGATCAGTTTCGCATCATCTCCCTGCTGTGTGTCGAGGCGAAGATCTTCTTCAGTGCCGTTTCTAACCGGCTGTGCACCTACCTAGCGAAGAACACCTATATTGATACATCAGTCCAGAAGGGTGGCATTTCAGGGATGCCGGGCTGTCTGGAGCACATCGGTGTGGTGACACAGCTCATCAGGGAGGCCAGAGAGAACAAGGGCAACCTGTCAGTGTTGCGGCTCGACCTGGCAAATGCATATGGCTCCATTCCGCACAAGCTGGTGCAGCTCACACTGACCAAATATCACATCCCCAGCAGAATCAGAGACCTTATCGCTGATTATTACAGCAACTTCAGGATGAGGGTCTCTTCAGGAGCAATTACATCAACCTGGCACAAGGTGGAGATCGGCATCATCACAGGGTGCACTATCTCAGTGACACTGTTCTCCCTAGCCATGAACGTGCTTACTAAGTCTGCTGAACCAGAGTGCAGAGGGCCCAGAATGAATTCCGCTCAACGGCAGCCACCTATCAAGGCATTCATGGATGACCTCACAGTCACCACAGAATCAGTCCCAGGCTGCCGGAGGATTCTGCAAGGGCTCGAAAAGCTGGTGGAGTGGGCCCGGATGCATTTCAAACCAGCCAAATCAAGATCGATGGTGCTGAGGAAAGGGAAGGTGGAGAACAAGTTCTGGTTCAGCATCGCAGGCACAGCCATCCCAACCGTCACAGAAAAGCCAGTCAAGAGCTCAGGCAAAGTTTTTGACAGCTCTTTAAGGGACACAACATCCATTCAGGCAACCTGCACCGAATTGGATGGCTGGCTGAAATCTGTGGACAAGTCTGGCCTACCTGGGAAGTTTAAAGCCTGGGTGTATCAGCATGGCATTCTTCCCAGAATCCTGTGGCCCCTCCTCGTCTATGCAGTTCCGATCTCGACAGTCGAAACCTTAGAGAGGAGGGTTCGCAACCACCTCAGGAGATGGCTGGCGCTGCCAAAGAGCCTGAGCAGCATCGCGCTGTATGGACACCACAACAAACTGCAACTGCCCTTCAAATCCTTGGAGGAAGAATTCAAGGTAACAAGAGCCAAAGAAGTGCTACAGTATAGGGACTCAAGTGACCCGAAGGTGGCTAGAGCAGGGATCCAGGTAAGTACTGGCAGGAAGTGGAGGGCAGAGGAAGCTGTTCAGGAGGCAGAGGCGAGGCTGCGTCACAGGAGGCTGGTGGGAGTGGTCACTCGAGGCTGAGCTGGGCTAACAGCCTTTCCAACTCCCCAAATGGACACCAGAGGGAAGGAAAGGCGTTGTCTAGTTCAGGAGGAGGTGAGAGCAGTAGTGGAGGAGATGAGAGCCTGCTAGGCGGTGGGAATGAAGCAACAGGGAGCTTGGACAAGATGGGAGAATGCGGTTGAGAGGAAAGTGACCTGGGCTGATCTTTGGAAAGCCGAACCACACCGCATCCAATTTCTCATCCAGGCAGTGTACGATGTGCTTCCAAGCCCATCAAACCTGCACACATGGGGCAAGGCAGAGTCATCTGCGTGTCCATTGTGCTCCAAGCGAGGAACCCTGGAGTGCATCCTCAGAGACTGTGCAAGGGCACTTGGTGAGGGACGGTACAGGTGGAGGCATGATCAGGTCCTGAAGACCATCGCTGAAGCCATCAGCGCAGGAGTTGAGTGGACGAAGCAGTCCCAACGCTCCAAGCAGACCATTGCCTTTGTCGGAGCTGGGGAGCAGCCAATACCTGCCAAAAGGACATCTGCAGGTATTCTGACCTCTGCGAGGGACTGGCAGCTGTTGGTGGACCTTGAAGGGCAGCTGAAGTTCCCCAACCATATCGCAGCCACCACCCTGCGACCAGACATTGTCCTAGTGTCTGAGTCGACTAAGCAAGTGGTGCTGTTGGAGCTGACAGTCCCATGGGAAGATAGCTTGGAGGAAGCCTTTGAAAGGAAACTCTCCAAGTACGCAGGACTGGTCAGCAACTGGATGGAGAGCGAGGTGTCTCCCAGTGGAGGTTGGTTGTAGGGGATTCATAGCCCATTCTTTAGTTAGAGCCTTCAGCAACTTGGGCATTGAGGGAGAGAGGAAGAGGAGAGCCATCCGCAGTACCACCAATGTGGCAGAGAGGGCCTCAAGATGGCTGTGGCTCAAAAGAGGGCAGCCATGGAGTCATAAGTAGCTAGCCATCTGGACACAAGCTGGGGTTTGATCAGCCCCGGGTGGGTCACCTGGAGGAGGTTGTATGATGTTGAAAGACCCGAAACACCTGATGATTCCAGGAACATCACTGAAGATGTGTCCAGAAGCATCAATAGATGTATGTACACAGCACAGAGACTTTAAGGCCTTTATCTTCAAAGATACACTTGCAGGTAACTGTCTTCTTGTAATCAGACTTTCAGGTGTTTGTGGTAGCCTTTCAAAACAGAAACATTAACAGAGATATCTTTTGTAAATCACTTCAGTTGTGATGGTTTGTCCATGATAGTCCTCGTAAAAATTTTGCATCGTGTTCCACTTGTGAAGGCAATAGACAATAGGTGCAGGAGTAGGCCATTCAACCCTTTCAGCCAGCACCACCATTCACTGTGATCATGGCTGATCATCCACAATCAGTACCCTTTTCCAGCCTTCTCCCCATATCCCTTCACTCCGCTACCTTTAAGAGCTCTATCTAACTCTTTTTTGAAAGAATCCAGAGAATTGGCCTCCACTGCCTTCTGAGGCAGAGCACTCCACAGAACCACAACCCCCTGTGTGAAAAAGTTCTTCTTCAACTCCATTGTACATTGTCTATCCCTTATTCTTAAACTGTGGCCTCTGGTTCTGGACTCCCCAACATCGGGAACATGTTTCCTGCCTCTACCGTGTTCAATCCCTTAATAATCTTATATGTTTCAATCAGATCCCCTCTCATCCTTCTAAATTCCAGTGTATACAACCCCAGTCACTCCAATCTTTCAACATATGACAGTCTCGCCATCCCGGGAATTAACCTCGTGAACCTACGCTGCACTCCCTCAATAGCTAGAATGTCCTTCCTCAAATTTGGAGACCAAAACTGTACACAATATTCCAGGTGTGGTCTCACCAGAGCCCTGTACAACTGCAGAAAGACCTCTTTGCTCCTATTCTCAATTCCCCTTGTTATGAAGGCCAGCATGCCATTAGCTTTCTTCACTGCCTGCTGTACCTGTATGCTTACTTTCAGTGACTGATGAACAAGGACATCTAGATCTTGTTGTACTTCCCCTTTTCCTAACTTGACACCATTCAGATAACAGGACCTACATCTTTGGCATTGCCTTTCTTATTTAATCAGTCAGGAATAGTTTGAAATGGATATTACCTTGTATAACCATGTATGTTATTGAAAGCTGGGTCTTGATGAGAGGTTAAAGCTCACCCCTTCCCATGAGCAGAAGCTAATGCATTGCATGTTATTGACTCTCTCACAATGGTCTTAACTAGTGTCAAAGGATGAAAAAAATTTGCAATGGACATTTTGTTAATGTTTGGACATATTGACATTCCTGAGAGATTCTGCAGAAACACTTTTTGTTTGTGTTATTGTGACATACATTGCAGATGTGAAGGTTCTTCTACAATGATTAATAAAAAAAATTTTAAGATATCTTGCTTTGAACTAGAGTTAACTACTGGTGGTTGGAGTAAGACACTATAAATAAGTGAGCTAGCATTACGTTGTGTGGCGAGGTGGAGGTGCGTCCCTACCAAAGGAAATCTAGGACACTCCTTCCTTCACTTGTCTGCAGGTCCCCTTGAACAAGGTACTGTATAGTACCTGCTTAGTCCCCCCCCGCCCCCCAATCAGGGTCAGGTGAATTAGAAGTTAATTTTTTACATTCATCTCACAACGTAGCTATGTACAAGCAATAAGGAAGGGAAATGTGGGAGGATAGTGCCCAAACACTAAGTCTGTATACATAATTGTTTTGTATACATGTATGTACAGTCAGATATGCAATCAGATCAATGCGTATTGATCAATCTGATGACCTGGTGAAAAAAGCTGTCCCAGGGTCTGTTGGTCCTGGCCTTAATGCTGTGATACTATTTGCCAGACAGAAGCAGCTGAAACAGTTTGTGGCTGGGGTAGCTGGAGTCCCTGATGTTCCTCCATGCCCTGTTTATGCACCTGCTGCTGTAAGTGTCCTGAATAGAGGACAATTCACATCCACAGATGTGCTGGGCTGTCCACACCACTCTCTGCAGCGCCCTGCGATGGAGGGTAGTACAGTTCCCGTATGAGGCAGTGATACAGCCAGTCAGGATACTCTCGATGGTGCCCCTGTAGAAAGTCCTGAGGACCTGTGGACTCACGCCAAACTTCTTCAGCCATCTGAGGTGAAAGAGGCGCTGTTATGCTTTTCTCCCCACACAGTATGTACTACTCAACCTCTCAACTACGATCCCATTGATGTCAATAGGGGATAGCCTGTCTCAATTCCTCCTGTAATTCACTATCAAGTCCTTCATTTTTCGACATTGGGGGAGAGTTTATTTTCTTGGCACTACTGGGTATTAGCTATTAACTTCTCCTTTGTAGGCTGTCTCATCATTCTTGGAAATGAGGACTATCAATGTCATGTCTCTGCAAATTTGATCAGCAGACTGGAGTTGTGCATGGCAATGCAGTGTCATGGGTATATAGGGAGTAGAGGAGGGGGCTCAGGACACAGTCCTCGGGGGCTCCTGTGTTGAGGGGCAGAGGTGAGGGTGCCTATCCTTGCCACCTGGGATGATCTGACAGTAAGTCCGAGATCCAGCTGCACAAGGCAGGGTGCAGGCCATGGTCTCTGAGCTTCTTGTTGAGCCTGGGTGGGGGGGGCGGGGGTGGATTTATGGCGTTGAGTGCTGAACTGTGGTCCAAGGACAGCATTCTAACATAAGCATCCTTCTTCTCCACTTGAGTGAGGACGGTGTGTGTAGTGCTGTGGCTATGGCTTCGTCAGTTGATCGGTTCTGTCAGTAGGTGAATTATTGGGAGTCCAGTGTGAGTGATAGCATGCTGCAGATGCAGGTGATGGATGGTAGTATGAGCAACTGGTGCATATCACAAGTCCTGGTTATGTGACCGCAGACACCGGGCAGACAATCCCTGAAAGGTATTGATAATGGGGACACCCATCTTGTCAAAGGCACTCTCCAGAAAAAAGACATTGGCAAACCACTTCACAGCTATGGTCATGAGACCATGATCGCCTATGTCTATGACAGAGCACATGATGATGAACTTTACTTATGGTACTGATGTCCGTGAAGATCTTGCTTGCCAATAGGGGCACCATGAGGTTAAAAATGAAAGAACATAAAATCCCATGCAGAGGGTCTGGAGTCACATCATCCTATCTGGAAAAAGATGGGAGTTTCTACAGCACTAGTGATACTAGACATTTATTCTAGAGTTCATTTAACGGGATGATTTGAGATTCATATGATTAGAGTATGCACATTTTTCCTAAGACGTGGTAGAACAAAATACTCTGCTGAGTGAAGTCCAGGAAAAACAGTGGATTTTATTAAATCTGTTTTAGCAAAATGTTGTTGTAACCACCCACTACTTTTATGTTCTACAATTATTTGCAGTTATTTCATTATCTGCTCAGTACACATCTTGAATCTGATAACTTAATTTTATAATAATGCTATTTTAATCTACTGAGACAAATGTGAGTGAATCCTGGAAGGGATTTGAATAGGAACCCAGAACTGCACACAAGTACCAAATTATCAGAAGTGTATTTATAAATTTATTGACATTCATGGCCACATCTTTCTTTGATACTCCATATTCAAATTGAGATGTGCTGGAGTTTAGCAGAATAGAGGGGTGGAATCTGACAGAGTGGATGTGGAGAGGATGTTTCTCATAGTGGGTGAATCTCAGACAAGAGAGCACAGCCTCACAATAGAGGGATGTCCATTTAGAAGAGAGATGAGAAAGAATTTCTTTGGCCAGAGGGTGGTGAACCTGTAGAATTCATTGCCACAGACAGCTGTCGAAGCAAAATCATTGAGTATACTTAAAACAGAGGTTGATAGGTTCTTGTTAATCAAAAGTTATGGGAAGATAGCAGGAGAATGGGGTTGAGAGGGATATTAAGCAGCCATGATGGAATGGTGGAGCAGACTCGATGGGCCGAGTGGCCTAATTCTGCTCCTATGTCTTGTGTCCTTATGGTCTTCTGGTATTCCCTCCTTTATCTTTTGTGCTGTTTGGTCCTTTAGTTTTTTAAGAAGGTGTTTCTTCACATTCCTCAGAATGTTGCAATTAACATCATTTATGAAGCGTGTCTCAGTTTTTTCCTTCCATAAACACACATTCAAACAGGGCAAAGTTGAATTGGTATGTTACTTCTGATGCATATACAGACCAAATTGTTTTGAAAAGGTCAGCTCTTCTGCATCAGTAGTTGTATTCAGCAGCTTCTAAAGTACAAACGTTTATACATAAATTTAAGCTAATCATTCATGGATGAATGCCAAAATAGTTAGAAATAATTCCCAAATTATGATCAATTAGCTCATGAATGTGGAATTAAACCTATTTTTGTCATTCATTTGTCTGAGCATTATTACCAATGAAATTAATATTTGATACAGATACTTAAGTCAATACTAATTGGAATCTGTACAATGAATCCCCATGCTTCCATTATATGTGCTCTCAATTAATTCTGCAGGCATCTGGAGACTAGGGAGCATTATGCTGGCAACATATCTTTTGTTTTACAAATTCCAGACAAATAATTTTGCAATGTTCCTCCACTTGTCAAGATTTGTAATGTCAGACACTGGATGAGGTGTCAATCAAAAACAGTTAACAAAGAGTGCTACTCTGACAGGCTTCCTATTCAGAGGAAAGTATTAAAGGCAATTTGTGAGGCTCTTGAAAATTGTGCTGTAATTGTTGAATCATTAAATAATAGCACAGATGGCCCTTTGGCTATTATTGCTGTTCCAGCTCTATGATACAGAGATACTGTACATTGCCCTGTAAGGTTTCTTTATCCTTTTGTTAATTTTCCCATTCTCTTTTGCATGCTGATATTCTATCTTCCTTTCAAGCAGTGTATTCCAGCTCTCAACAATTCAATGACTGAAATTAAATGTTTCCTTTTCTCACTTGTAATACTTTCACTAACAATTTTAAATCTGCAACTTATCATCATCATACGGCCACTATAGTCACATTGTCTTTATTTACACCCTAAGAACTTTTCATGATTTAAAAGAGATAGTGGGATTCTGGCTTGCAACAGATGTTTGTTGCCAGCCTATTTCTTAAGGTAGAAACAAGAGACTCAGAAAGGACTGTGAGGATATGAGAAATTGGAGATAGGCCATGTTATGTGAGAACTGGCTGGAAATCAGCAGCAAAAATAATGAAATTTTCATGTTCTGTATGAATGCAGTAAGCAGCACCGATACAATCATTGATGTGCTAGAGGAGCTGAGGAACAAGGCCCTGTCTCCACAAATGGGGGGAGTTTTGTGGTACCATGTGAGTTCCTATCCTCCACTTTTGTTCTGGAGGAAGTGAGTGGAGTTGAAGAAATTGAGAACATTCAGCCAAGTGTTGGCAGAAGAAAATTCATTAGATCTTTGTTTAAGATATTTTTCTAAGCTCTTTATTTACGTTGGAGTTACGCTTTTCAGTAGTTTAGTGAGGATTTCTGAAGGCAGACTCAAAGTACATGGTTAATTTCTTTGTATTTCTCTTATAGCCTGGTACAACTCCTTCCCATCCAAATCTTTAAGAGGCCCATATTTACTTAGCTAATATTTTATCTTTTCGATGCTAAAAGAACTCTTCACCTTCTCATTTTAAGTTTATCACTAGATTACTCTGTTATTCTACTTTTCTTTTATGTCCATACCTTAACCCTCCTTTGCTGAAAGTTTCACCAATCCTCGGGCTATTTCTTGGCAAAGTAATAAGGCTTTTCCATTATCTATGCAGTAAAACTCCAATAAACCTTTCAGAATCCCCAGTGGTTTGCTGTGCTTCTTTCCACCAAGGTGGGCTCTGGATCCCAAACCCCTTTGCAACTCACCAGGACCAAGTTCCTGTGCTCCATTTAAACTTACCAAGTTACATATTATTAATGATACTGTATATTTAACAATGTAAATTAAAATGTGCTATTTTTAATTTAAAATTTAAAACGAAGTGAAATCCAGTTGATCAGAAAATCTGCAACCCCTTCACCAATTTGCTGGGTTATAAGTTTAACTCTACCATCTTTAATATCTTCATGGCTAACACACCATTACTTTTATTGCCTTATGGGGGTATCTATTATGAATTATTTATAATTCCTTAAGTGTTAACCATTGCTTACTTAATATTATTCACTTTTACCTTTCTTCTTAACATAGATTTTCAAGTTCATCACTGTGAATTTATGCCTTATGTCTTTGTAGTTTGCTTTATTAAGATTTATGACCTGGCTTCTGATTCAACTGTATTACTTGCATCTTATAAAACCTATCTCGTTAAAATCCCTAAAGGCTCCTTAACTATCGGAAGTTTCTCCCTTCACCATTCAGGATTTAAAATAGCTTGTTTCCTTGTTGGTTTCTCAACATACTGATCTATAAAACCCAAACAAGAGAAAATCTGCAGATGCTGGAAATTTGAGCAACGCACACAAAATGCTGGAGGAACTCAGGAGGCCAGGCAGCATCTATGGAAAAAAGTACAGTTGACGTTTTGGCAGGACTGGAGAAAAAAATCTGAGGATCTATAAACCCGCCACTTTTCCACTCATTGCTCATTTGGTATATTTGATATGTAATCTATATCTATTATATATCTATCTCTGGAGAATGTAACTGTTTTCTTGCCTATTTGCAAACCCTACTATTTTCTGTCTTGCTGTATGCTGTTTCACAGATCCACTAAAACTGATTCTGCTACGTGATCTTCTGAACTGAAGTCCTTCTTTGCTACCTTTAATCAATTTTTTTATTACCATGGTTGCCCCGTATCATTTTCCATTTTGCCTTTTTACAGTAGCTATTGGGGCATCTTCAAAGGACTCCTCTGTTTTGCTTGATTCAGTTACAGAATACCTTGTGTGGGGGATTTTCATTGTTTTATTTGTTATTTTTTTGAGAGAGTGTTTTAATAATCTTCTTCCTAATATGCTCTTCCTATTTCATTTTACCCAAAAAGCACATTAGTAGCAGTTCTACAAACCAAAATATTTGGGGTGATATGATGAAATACATTGTGTGTCACTGGTTTATTTTTCTAGTGTTCATAAATTAATTCTACACATTCAAAGAGTATTCCATTGCATTGATATCAATTCTCAGGGAATCAACTATATTTTTAGAGAAGCTGTGTACTTGCTTACGGTGTGCATTAATACAATTAGTCCAAAATAAATATTAAGAACTATTTTTAAAAGTTAAGAATAAATGTCTTGTGTATTCCATTTGAACAATTACTGGTGCTGAAATTGTAGGGATTCTGTATCATCTTCCTTATTTCCAGATTAGATTACCCATCCCAAATGCAAAGAGATTTACCTGAACGTAGTAAATGTTTAGAGCTTCGCGGAAATTTTAAAGGGGGTTTATAGCAACATCAGGCAGCATGAATCCTAAGAAGGTGTTTCAGTTGCTAAAATGATGACATTTGCCAGTGAAGCCCGAAGTCATACTGTGAAAAATGCTCCTTATGCAGAATGTACTCTACCATTATTTGAGAAGTTCTTACAAGGGATAGATTGACTTCATGCTTAAGTTCACCCTACTTTTTTAAATTTCAGGTGTGTAGTATTTTCTAATGTGTATATTAGCACTTTATTACAAATATGTTTAATCAAAATTTATATAATCTGTAAAATATTTTATTAAATCAGCCATTTTATCCATGTAGCAGCACAATTATAAACATTAAGCTCCTTGAATTTTGAGTTCGGAATATTAAATTTGAATAAGTCCAATGTAGAATCGAGAGAAATTAATGGTCTTCAGGAAGAATGCTCAGTCCAGATGCAGGATTGTGACCCACAGCGTTGGCAGTTTCTTTCTCTCATAGATGATGCTCAACCCATTTCGCTCATCCTGCAGATTGTTTATTGCTCCAGATTCAAGCAATTCATGCATCTGCATTCTTGCATAACTTATTCAGTTAATTCAATATCTAAGATAATTACTGAAAAATAACCTTCTGGTCTTCATCATTAATATTGTAACTTTTTTTTTGTTTTTCTTTCAGGCCTCCAGGTGGTATTAAACTCAATCATCAAGGCTATGGTCCCATTGTTACACATTGCTTTGTTGGTGCTGTTTGTAATTATCATCTATGCCATTATAGGATTAGAACTCTTCATGGGTAAAATGCACAAAACCTGCATCAAGAATGGAACAGGTAAGAAATGTGACTACTATACAATGTGTACTATTTAAACTGTTCGCATATCCTGCAGCAAATGAGTATTTTGTATTTCTTTGGAAATAATGATCATTTCCATATATCATTGGCTTTGAGAGAGTGGATGTACTAGTTGTTATCCAAAATGCTATAGCGTCTTTGGAGCTTAGCAAGTGTACTTCCATTACTAGCTACCAACCTGTGACTATTAACTTACCAACCTGGACATTTTTTTGGGATTTGGGAAGAAACTGGTGCACCATGGGGAAGCCCACACAGTCACGTGGCAGATAACACCAGAAAGCAGAATCTCATCTGGGTCACTGCAGCTTGAGGCAGTGGCTCTATAAACTGCTATTGTGCTGCCCTAGAGGATTGAGAGAGTTGTGGTTTGAGAGCACTTGTCGACCTCCTCTTTCTCTTCATTTACCAACAAGGTATTTATCTGGTTTATGGCTCTGGTCTCTGAGCCTTTATGTGAGACCGTGTGTGACTTTTCTGTTCCTACCCACCTCTTTGGATGCTGGTAATTTTCTATCTTTGCACTGCGAACTTCTCTTTGGGCAGTGAAAAATTCCCACCAAAGCCTGAGGTGCAGTGAGGGTACATTCCAGCTCAAGGAACTGCATTAGGTTTAAGGCAGAACCGAACCCATTATAGTTCTCCCCTGTAATCTGCTCCTTCCAACATGCCTACCCTAGCAGACAGCTTCATCCGTTGTGGAATGTGATGACCAGGTTTTTTTTTCTCTCACCATTCAAAAGCATGTATTTATAGACCATAAGTTCACTAGTGTTTTCTTCTTGTTGTCTTTTTACTTGTTCAATGAATGTTAGGACGAAGGGTTCGGAATTAATTTCATTTGGCTCTAATGGATTAATTTCAGTAGCTATCTGCCAAAGGAGTTAGATCTCAAATGAGGGTGGACCCCTGTAAAGACATAACAAAGTAGTGAAACACTAAAAATACTACTCATGACCTGCTGATTTAAGGAAATATAAAAATAAGTTCGTCCATCGTCATCGATGAAGACCTCGACACCATTAGTACTTTTTACGAGGTCGTGTGCTAGCTCGACACTCAACCCAGCACGGATGGAAAGCATGTCTGGAAGCAACCTGACTGGATTCGAACACGTGAACCTTCGCTCTGGTGTCCGGCGCTGATGTCACTGCGCCACCAACCAGCTTGATGGTGTGGAGACTAGAGCTTGATTTGGATTTAAGTGAGGGAGAGCTACGCAGCATCAGCCTCACTCTCTCTTCCCAATTCCCATCTGGATCCAGTGGCAAAACAAGAGTCGAGACAGCTGGAGATGGGACAAGGCGCAGTGGATGACCAGGACGTCTTCTGTGTCTTGTCGTGCTCTACACATTCCCCGACACTTGCAGAGACCGCCTTCTTAACCGTTGTACCTTCCATTGGTCTCGTCCGCTCAATCCGCCGGAGTCTGTCTTCACATGCTGGGATAGACAACTCCCTATCTCACCGAGGGTTTGAGACCCATCGGCTACCCTCACCTGGTTTAGCCGGCTTGTCGAAGCTGTTGCCTGGAGTGTGGCCGCTGTCGCATGCAAATAGTTACGGGGAGCCACAGGTGAGAGCTGAGTGCCAGGTGGGGACCAAAGGTGGACTAACCGCCTTGAAAAGGACGCGACATGTTCCCCCAGCAGAGGTGCTACCCCTCCCTGGCACCCCATACACTATATTTGTTGCGTTTGCTGCAGTAGCTCATCTACTTCATTTGACATGTTGTGCATTCAGAGATGCTATTCAGCACACCAGTGTTGTAACATATGGTTATTTGAGTTACTGTCGCCTTCCTGTAAGTTTGAACCAGTCTGCCTATTCTCCCTGACCTTTTTCATTAACAAGGCTGCTGTACATGAACATCCCAGAAGATCAGCAGTTCCTGAGATACTCAAACTACCTCATGTGGCACCAACAATCATTCCACGGTCAAAGTCACTTCGATCACATTTCTTCTGCATTCTGATGTTTGCTTTGAGCAACAACTGAGCCTTTAAACATGCCTGCATGCTTTAATGCATTGAGTTGCTGCAACATAATTGGCTGTTTAGATATTTGCATTAACGAGCAGGTGTACCTAATAAAGTGTACAGTATAAGCCTGGCCTCAATTAGCACTCCTCAATCCCCTTGACTCTTTGCATTCAACACCCAAGATCCAAATTGTACCAGAGGTCCCATTCCTTCCTGAGACAGATGACTCTCAACTTTTAGCCATTCAAATGCACTAACAAACATTGACATCATCTGCAAATCATTTACCAGTGCAAACTTAAAAAGATTTTTGAGATCGACACTATGGTGAGAATTTGGATATCTGGGCAAGTCACTGTTGACAGTCCAGTGTTCAATGCCTTTACTGAATTATCACAATACACTGAAAGCATGATGATTTAACCCTTGGAAGCCTGTGGCATATCTGAGTCTTACAGCATTAGCATGGGGAACTGCTTCTCAGATTTGGCGCCAGGTTGGCTGGTGTGATATCAATGACTATTTAATTACATTGGTGATTGTAGGACTTCAGGAATTGAATCAAATTGGAAAAAAGCTTGTTTGCAGTAGTTTAATGTAATGTATTCATTTAAGTTATTGTTTTTTTTGTTTTCAAATCCATTATTTTTAATTATTTACTATAATTTTTATATAGGTATTTACATTTTCTACCCAGCAGTTTCCCCCAAGTTTTCAAAGATGTTTCGAAGGTGGTATCAGGATCCTATTACCACTGAGATGCACACATGGGGTGCTAGTGCTTTGGATGAGCACAATTTATTATCTGAATCCAGCTAATAAATAAGGATAGGGTTGCAGTAATTGCAGTGGCAGAGATGATGATTTTTTTCAGGAAGGACAACTGAAACCCATCGGTTTCCTTGGCTGCGTAAGTCTAAGGAAAATGCTCTACGGTCCCGCCAAACTCGTGAGATTGAGTCAACTCTCCCACCCAAACCCCGGTTCGTGTGGACGCTATGTAATTTGCTACCGTGTTACAAATTAGTTCCATGGAATGACAGACAGTACACTGCATATGATTAAAGGAATTATATTAATGACTCTTAACTAAACGGTTAGTAAGGAAAAACAAAAAGGGCCCATTTTAATTAAACAGTCAAATGTGCACAAGTTGGAGCTCATCTTGAACTTCTGTCATTCACGCACTGGGCCCTTGGTCTGCGTGAAGGCACACACCACCTTCTGAACGTCGATCGCAATCCTTCTCGAACAAACGGGTCTCCCACCAGGTCGTATCCTACAACCGGCTCTCCCCAGCATCTTTTCTGTTCATCTCCCGCTGAACCAAAGCCCCAAGTCCAACCTTAGCGTCCCTCACCAGGAAAAACCTCCCCTCAGTTCTACCATCCTAATTGGATGGCACACATTCCTCATCATCCCTTATCCCAACAATAACCCAAACAGGCTGACAGCAGAGCAGACTGCTCTTACTGAACTGCTAAATTAAATACACACAGCATAACATTAAAGATATGAACCAGGGTATTACACAACTAACAAGATCTAGCCCGGAGCTTTAAAAATTGGTTTATTACAATGCTGGTAAGAGTGTCTAATACAATGGATGTTAAGATGCAAATAAACTAACCTTGATGTACCTATTGCATTTAATCTTAGCTGTTTGATCATTTCAGTGACTGATTGGCAGATGGCTTATCTACATCATAATTGGCCTTACAATTTGTGGATGGTTAACAGTAGGTGTAGCAGGCAAACCTTTAATGCTTGCAAACCGTAAAGAAGTATAACACATAGGGAATTATTTTATAAACCTATTACTGCAAAACAGTGGGCAATAAAAGGCTGTGTGAGAAGCTTACAGTATGGAAAAGTTAGAAATCCATTTGTTAAGGTTGTGAAGTGGCCCAGTAATGTGTGAATATATTATGCTCTTTTACATTTGCACAGTATAATTATGTCAATTATTAGGGTATTAAATTTGTATATTTGATCAGAACTGTTTCCCTCATTGTGAAACCAGATAGCTTAAACATTTCTTTTGTTTTCTCTTTGTCCATTTGCAGCCACAGAAATTGAAGCAGCAAGCAAACAGCATGAACATATAGTATTTTTAGGATTAAATGGGGCATTATTGTTGTACTGACAGGTTACAAAATTGCATTTGTTGGAAGCAATGGAACAGTGGAGTTCATAGAGACATGAAGTCTGGCACAGGATTTACAGGCAGAGGATGATATACCCGAATAGCAGTGCTGTAGGAAGATAAAATTGTCATTTCAATTGATCGCAGACTTTTCAGAATCCTAATCTGTAATTTTAATTCAACTTCCCATTCTGGTATGTCAGTCCATTGCCTCCCCTACTGTCATACTGAGGCCACATCGAGGTTGGAGTGACAACACCTTATAATCTGTCTGGGTAGCATCCAACCTGATGGCATTAACATTGATTTCTCAAACTTCCGGTATTGCCCCCCCCCCACCTTCACCATTCCCCATTCCCACTTCCCTGTCTCACCTTCTCCTTACCGGCCCATCACTTCCCTCTGCTGCTCCTCCCCCTTCCCTTTCTTCCATGGCCTTCTGTCCTCTCCTATCAGATTCCCCCTTCCAGTCTTGTATCTCTTTCACCAATCAACTTCCCAGCTCTCTACTTCATACCTCCCTCCTCCCACTTAACGGTTTCACCTATCACCTTGCGTTTCTTCCTCCCCTCCACACCCCCCCCCACCTTCTCGCTCTGATTCCTTATCTTTTTTTCTCCAGTCCTGATGAAGGGTCTCGGCCGGAAACATCAAATGTACTCTTTTCCATAGATGCTGCCTGGCCTGCTGAGTTCCTCCAGCATTTTGTGTGTGTTTCTAATCTGTAATGCATGACTATGCTTCTGTAAAATTCATATGACAACTAGTTATAATTGAACAAACTAGTTACATCGGAATCAGAATTAGGTTTATTATCACAGGCAGATATGAAATTTGTTAACGTAGAAGCAACAGTTCAATGCAATACATAATATAGAAGGGAAAAAAATAAATTACAGTATATGTATATTGAATAGATTAAAAATCATGCAAAAACCGCAATAATAAATATTTTAAAAGTGAGGTAGTGTTCACGGGTTCAATGGCCATTTGGGGATCGGATGGCAGAGGAGAGGAAGCTGTTCCTGAATCGCTGAGTGTGTGTCTTCAGGCTTCTGTACTTCCTACCTGATAGTAACAGTGTGAAAAGGGCATGGGTGTTGGGGGGGTCCTTAATAATGGACACTGCCTTTCTGAGACACTGCTCCTTGAAGATGTCCTGGGTACTTTGTAGGCCAGTACCCAAGATGAAGCCGACTAAATTTACGACCCTCTACAGCTGCAGCTACATGCTGCATATGCCATTTGTTGGCTGGTCTTAACTAAAGAGCTCCCATTAGTAACACCATTCAGGGTTCCCAGAGTGTCCAAAGTATCCAGTACTCTGTATGATACAGTATTCCATAACTGAGGTTTGGACTTGCAAGAGAACCAAGGTGAACAGAACAGAAAACCTACACGTGAGTTGGAGATGGAAAAAGATGCGGAATAATAGGGCCATGAAGGTTTGCAGAACAAGCTGATCTCTGGGAAAACTTCAACTGGGTTACCCAGTGTCAAATCCCATTATAATAGACACTGTTCTAACGATTATCCACAAACCTTTAACACAAAGTTTGAGTGATTCTACCAAAAAAAAAGGGGGAGGAGGAGGAGAAAATGGTAGCACAATGCAACACGTGTAGCCTCTCTAGTGAAATGATACCGTATTTGTAAGTAGGATGCCATGCACAATTTTGATTTGATGGAGACAGCCGTGAGAGCACGGAGGACATCTGGATTAACTTCTGAAATGCCCGGTTCGCTGCCGCTGCTACTGTGCGATCGAGAATCTCCAGAGGGAGGGCCCCAAAGTCCTCGGCTTTGCCTGCTGCTGGTGACCGGGGCTGAGGTCGATGCGTTCGGCAGAGATGGTGCTCGGTGCTTGGTGTCGGAGGGCTGGTCGGAGCTCTAAGTTTTCGGACGACTCAGAGTCGGACTGTGGTCGGGTATGGCAGGGAAAGTTTTCTTCTTTCTCCTGTCTGCATGAGATGTGGGACTTTTGAGAGACTTTAGAACTTTTTGCCGTGCTCACGGCTTGTTCTTCATCAAGTTATGGTATTGTTTGCACTGTTGTAACTATATGTTATAATTATGTGGTTTTTGTCAGTTTTTCAGTCTTGGTCTGTCCTGTGTTTCTGTGATATCACACCAGAGGAATATTGTAACATCTCTTAATGCACGCATTACTAAATGACAATAAAAGAGGACTGCGTATCCTCATAATCTAATCTAATCTAAATCTAAAAGAATAGCTACTTCATATAATATTTCCCCATATGCTTGCATGTGTACTCTTGTGGAGTTGCAAAAGCATAACTTTTCCTTCTCCTGTGCCTCCAGTGTGCTGAAGCCTTTCCCTGCAGCAGGAGTAGAGGTCCACTGCCTCCTCTGATTGCACAGTTCCTTTGATAATCATGCGTGCACTTTGGATTCCATGGGAATTAACTGCTGAATTGTGGGGTAGACTAGGTAATCAGGTTATAAATTAGGTCCTGATTTGTGATAGAGGTTATGTGGATAGGAAATGAAGTGTTTTGAATAAAGCTCTCTTATGCTGTCATCCAACTATGGGTCAGCAATTCATTTTCTCAGGAGGACTTGGATATTAATGCAGCAATATAAAAATGAGGCTGAGCTATCTGTATGAACTCATTTCATCACCTCATTTGATACCATAAATTTTGCTATATTCCTCCCTCTTAATGCTGTATGCGGCACTGCTGCAGCTGAATAAACCTCTAAATGTATGACACCCAGTAATGACATATGTTAGCTAAATGTATGACACCCAGTAATGGCATATGTTAGCTAAATGTATGACACCCAGTAATGGCATATGTTAGCCCATTGCAACAGCTTTTCCACTTTAAAAAAAAAACTCCTGCACAGGCCTCCTGTCATTGTTGGACATGATGGACAATCATCCACAATGGATTTAGTGAGGTTAGCCATCAAGAAAAGCATGAAATTGCTCAAGGTATGATTCAAGAAGAAATGCAGATTTTGAAGAAGGTTATTGAAGATAAAAGATAGATGTGTTTCTAAGACAAGTGAATATACTATGCAAGGTGATAAAATAAATTTATGGGTAGGATGATATCAGCAAAGCTCGTCTCGGCTGGTTTGGTTAGAGCCTTTAAACTACAAAGCAATCTGTATCTTTTTAAATACAGTGCACTCAGTATCCTGGTACTTGTTTCTCATAGGCTCTTTCATTTGTTTTAAAATACTGCTCAACTAACTCGGTATGTATATTTCAGTTATCTCTTGTGCAATCCAACGTGTCCGTCTTTCCGATGTAGCCAGCCATTTCTGCTCTTTTTTTTTATTTATGATTGTTATCACGCATACTCATTGTTTACAAACCCGTGAATTCCTCCACCATCTGTTTTTTTAAAAAAACTTGACCATGTCTTCTATTCTAAAGAATTTGTGCTGCACTGATATTTTTATTCGACACGTTTCTCACTGCACCTTTTTAAAACTCTAAGGTCTTGCTATGCTTCAACAGGTAGGTAGTCATCTCAGGTTTGCTTAAAACTTCTTCGTCACCACTGTTTGTAACTCCAAAGCATACAAACTAATTGAAAGGAAAATGAGAGCCGGGAATGTGGGTCTAACTTTGCCTTTACTTTTAAGAGAGGTGCGTAGTGGTGGTGACATAGTGGTGTCATGGTGTATGCAATTCATGTATTTTTTACATATAACCCATAATGAGTTATTTAAGTGAACAGAATGCTGAATCAAACAATATTACTCAAATATTAAATACGCAACATGTACCATGTAGCCATATGCGAAATCCATTGTCCAATTTGTTTTCTCTTTTTTCCAACTATAAGTATAGTTTACTTTTCAAATTGAGCTCAAAAATGCTGCAGTGAGATTTCTTCTGTCCTGACTATACATCAAACTGATGTCTTATGCTTGTAAGGGCCACCTGTAAAGTTCTAAAAGTTAGGGTGTTAAAATGTCATTGACAAGTATGCTGAATTTCCAGGCTGCCTGCATAATTTTAATCCAGGTTTCCCGTCTGAATGGGTTTACTTTGGAGTTGACATTAGGATTGACATAAATGCTGAACTTCTCATGACTAGTTGATGTCAAACATACAGTAATTATCAGTGTGATGCAATTAAAAGCTACAAGCCTGAAATTTCACTTGCAATTGTTCCCAAGCCTCAAGCAGAAGTGTGTTGAAAGCTTTGCTTGTGATGGTGAACAAAGTTCTCATGAAAAAGGATCTACTGCTTTCCCAGCGTATAAGACAAATAAACTCTTCGCAGGCTTCCAGCTGGGTACAAGTATCAATTTCAATGACAAGCTTTGCCATCTTCATCAGGGATGAAGTTCTTGTGATATCGTCAGTGATACAGCAGTGGGAGCAGTAACATTCTAAGGAAATGCACAACAATAATTTCTTCAAAGACTGTAGAAAACTTATTTTGTTCTTTTTGGTCCAATGGCTACAAGGATAGGTCCACAATATTTTTCAAGCAACTCTGAAGTGTTATTTTGAGCTGAAAACAAGGACCGCAGATGTGTTTGAAAGGAAGCTTCTTTAATCATGTATAATTAACTAACCATTTAATATAGTTATTAGTGTACAGTTGTAAATGTCTTTACAAATCAAGAATTTCCTCATCTCTACTCCACTGTTTTTGCTGGTAAAGTCCTCAAGAAATTTAGAACAGTGCTTTGCCGATGTCAACAATACACAGCACAAGAGGTAAAAATATACATGTCACTAGGAATCTTCATGGACTCTATTGCCTTTCCAGTTTGAACCAGGATAAAAACAAATACAATGTAGTTTGGACCAAGAATCAAATGTTCTTTTCATTGCATCATGGTGTAATGAAAGCCTTTGAGATATTTTGCTATCTGAGTTCCATTTAAAATACTCTTCAAACTGTTTCTCCTCCAGTAATCAAAGAACCTTGTGTGATGTACCGGATTGTGTGTATTTCCAAAGTTATTTAGTACACTGTTTGTTCAGGGAGTTTGGTAAGTAACAATAAGCAATATGTCCAAATGTTGTCTTGAGCGTATGAGCCTCAGCGTTGTCTGTGTAATCAGTAGGCTTCTTTCTAATATCAACATTTTATCATTGTTTACAAAATACATGATATGCAATCAACAAATGTCATTTATAATGGAAGGAAATCAATGAATCAAATTTTATGGATGGCTTATCTCGTTTCCTGTGTCTGAAATATATTTTAAAAAGTCTTTACTGCGTACAATTTTCCCATAATTATTCTGGAAGCTGATTGGATTAATCATTGTAGTTGCATTTTCCCCTATCCTACCTGCCTGAGACAACATTAAAATTAACATTTAACATTAAATTAATATTTGTTAAGGTAAATTATTTGAGATTGGATTAAAATTATAAAGGACTTTTTTCTATATATAGTTGTTAATCAATTTCTGAGCTCCTCATACTTACTGCAAACTTGTGACATTTTTTTAAGGAAAATTATAAATTAATTTTTTTCTGTTTTCTGCATTTTGACCTCCTTTACTAAAATTCTGATGTAAAATGCCTGCATAACGAAATCCTTTTAATCTCCTTTTGTATATTAAAGCAGACAGATTAAGGATTCTGATTTTTGGAATTTTATTTAGAACTACCAATGAATGTACCAACATGTAAGAGGGCATAAAAGTCTCTATAAATTTGATTAAGCTGTTGTACACATGGTATAAGCAATGATTAATATACTGTACACATTGCAGTATGTACAAGTTTGAAATTTTATGAAGTTAAATATTTTAATGCCCTTCAGCTTATAAAATGCAGTTTGATGGTGTTCAAGAAGGTAAATATAAAATGTGGCAATTATAATATGCCTTATTGAGCCACATACTTAAAAAAAGTTAGAGACCTGGGAAATCATAGTCACAGAATATAACAGTATGGAAACAGTCCCTTTGGTTTAACCTGTCCCTGCTAACCAAGTTGTCTTTAACCAGACCCACTTGCCTGCATTTGACCCATATCCCTCTGGTTTATATCCCTGTACACGTCTAAATATTTTTTAAACATTATAATTGCATCTGCCTCAATCACTCAGACCCCCACCTTTACATTTTTCCCCTCTCACGTTAAACCTACGTCCTTTAGTTTTACACTCACCTTCCTGTGAGGTGAAAAAATTCTCTGACCATTCACCTTTTCTATGCCCCTCATAATTCTAAATATCTCCCTAGGACCTCAGCCTCCTTCACTCCAGAGAAAACAGCCTCAGCCTATTCAGACTCCCC